>NC_133932.1:85899993-86520826 GCF_031877795.1 Strix aluco | reverse complement strand
GGGATGAGTCTCTTTAACCAAGTAACAAGCGATAGGACAAGAGGGAATGGCCTCAATTTGCGCCAGGGAAGGTTTAGACTAGATATTAGGAAGCATTTCTTTACAGAACGGGTTGTTAGGTGTTGGAATGGGCCGCCCAGGGAGGTGGTGGAGTCCCCATCCCTGGAGGTGTTTAAGAGTTGGGTTGACATAGCGCTTAGGGATATGGTGTAGCTGGGAACTGTCAGTGCTAGGTTAATGGTTGGACTAGATGATCTTCAATGTCCTTTCCAACCTAGATGATTCTGTGATTCTGTAATTCTGTAATAAATAGTTTTGGAATCTTTCCTTCAAACTTGGTCCAAAGTTTTTTTCTGCTGTTAAGTGTATTCAGCTAGTTAATATATATTCAGTCTCACTCAGTTCATTGTTTTAGAACTAATAAAACAAGGGAGAGTTTTCAAATGGCTGAAATAATATTTTTCTGTAATATTAAATATTTGTATTTTGTTACCACCTAAAGATTGTTTTGCAAACATGCTTATTGTAGTACATACTATAAACCACCACAGTGATGTCCAAGCAAGAACTCAGCGTAGCGTTTGAATTTTGTTAACAGTCTAGAAACATGAGGTTAATGATCATAGTTTGTAGATTCTTTAATCAATGTAATGATCCCAGTGTAGCTTCTATTACCTGAAGTAAATAAAAACACAACAAAGGCCTATAAACAAAAACTTTAATGTCACCTTTACCATTGTATGTAATCTTCCCAGCAGATCATTACGTCAACTATCTGTGCATTACTTTCACCCATATCACTAAAATACATGCCATAATCGGTGGAAGGGATCTGGGAGAACTTCCATACAGGCTCTTGCTGTAGCACTGTTTGGAATATCCATGTAGTGAAAACTGTATTATTAACCTATGGGTATAAACATTTGTGCCCTGGCTTGGATTTCCAGACTGACTGAGGTTGTGGTACTCTCTTTTCTAGAACTGCATGATCAACAGACCATTAAAAAATCCCCTAAATCCTACATCAATCTTTTACACAATGCAGAAGGAAGACAAGAAATACTTAGAGGGGGAAAAAAATCCCCAACTAACCAACCAAACAGCAACAAATCCAGCTCCTAAAAAAGCTTCCAAAGCAGTACCTCTTTTATATCACATCTGCTTCAGTTGGAATGAAGGACTAAAATTTATTTGGTTACTTGTTCATGAAAGTATAAGTATAGCTGTCACTTCATTACTGCATGAAAGCAAAACTGAAGTGGCAAGAAGAAAAACTTGTCCCTTATGTACTTTACTGGCTCTCAGATGTAACTGACTGTCAGTGTGTGTTGACTTTTTTTGTGAGGTTTGTTTGGTGTTTGGTTAGGGGTTTTTTTTGAAACACAGAGACTAAAATAAAGCAAATATACTCTTTGATGGCTAAGAAATAAACAAGTCAATAACATGTGGAAACAAACACCTTTTTTGTACTGGGAAATATTTACAAGAATCTAAACATTAGAAGAGCTGACAGTACTCTCTAACACTTGCATTTTTCATTCCTTTTTGTAAAAGCAAAGTGAAATAAGAGTTTATATTACAAAATAGGGAAAACTGCATAGAGTTCAGGAGTTCCTGAGGTATTTTTTTCCCTATCTAGAACTTACTGTCTATGTTTCAAAATGCAGTCAACTATTGATTGTCTATATTTCTTTCAGAACATAATCGTGTCAAAGTAAAATAAGAGACTGCTAAATAATTAGAAAACCAAAACACTAAAACTGGTTTGACTAAGATACAGAGGAGACAGAGACTTTGAGATCAAAGTCTGTATAAAGAATAAACTACTATACATCCTATTAGATAAATATTTCTTTCTAGGATAGATTTCAAATTTAAGTGTCTCAATATTTTTAATATACTTTTAAATATTCAGCCTTTATGATAAACATCACCAGCATGTGGTGATAAAAGAATGTCAAGAAATAACATTCAGAATTATATAAGGAAGTGAAAACTGCTCTATAAATACTTAATTCCTGTTAAACCCAAGTTACCTTAACTCCGTCTTTTACTGTGTTTGTTACGGAACAATTTGTTTGGTTTAGTTTTTGGGGTTTTTTTTAAGAGAAACTTCTTTCTTGTTATAATACTGACCAATATACTAATAAACAATATGAGGCCGGGGGTGGGGGTGGGGATTAATCACAGAGAGACTAAAGGCTAAATTGTACTTTGATAAGCAACACGAGCAAATGGAGGCTCCAAATGAAGCAGGCAATCCCTCACCCTCTTGCTACCAGGCACAAGGAGGGGACCTAAGAGATGGGGGAGGCTGGAAACAGGTCCCTGCTCACCGACGCAGGAAAATCCTCTCCCAACCACCCTCACCCTCCATGGTGTCCCTTCACAATAGATTCAGGGCCCTGGAACTTTTGAATGAAGAAGAGAAGGAGGAAGATAATGAGTCAAACAAGGAGGAAGACCAAGGTCGACCAAGGCCGGGTCATTCTGGACCAGGTATTAAAACCAGCTCTAAAAAGAACCCCAGAAGAGTCACTGTAGTCGGTGACTCCATTCTGAGGGGTGTCGAAGGCCCAATATGCAGACCAGACCCGCTTCATAGGGAAGTCTGCTGCCTCCCTGGGGCCCATGTCAAGGACCTCACGGCAAAACTCCCCGCTCTAGTGAGACCCAAGGACTACTACCCTCTCTTTGTTTTTCAGGTAGGTAGCAACGACATTACCAGGAGAAGTCCTAAATCAATGAAGAGAGATTTCAGGGCTTTGGGGAAACTGATTAAGGGGTCGGGGGCACAAATTGTGTTCTCCTCTATCCCTTCAGTTGGGGGGATGGATGAAAAAGTATACTAGAGAACTCAACAGATGAACTTGTGGTTCCAAGACTGGTGCTACCATCAGGGCTTCAATTTGTCAATCATGGGTTAGTATACAGGACACCAGATATTTTGGCATTAGATGGAATGCACCTGTCCCAGAGGGGAAAGAGGATCTTGGGGCAGGCGTTAGCTGGGCTCATTGACAGAGCTTTAAACTAGATTTGAAGGGGGAAGAGGGCAAAACACCAGCCCATCTGAAGTGCATGTATACCAATGTACACAGCATGGGTAACAAGCAGGAGGAGCTTGAAGCCATGATGCAACAGGAGAATTATGATGTTGTGGCTATTACAGAAACATGGTGGGATGTGTCCCATGACTGGAGTGTGACAATTGATAGCTACAAGATCTTTAGGAGGGATACACGAGGAAGGAGAGCGGTGGTGGGGTGGCACTGTATGTTAGGGACTGATACGATTGCTTTGAATACAAGTGTAGTGAAGACAGGGTGGAGTGTCTCCGCATTAGAATCAGGGGGAAGGCCAACAGGGCAGATGTTGTAGTTGGAGTCTACTATAGTCCACCCACCCAGGACAGAGAGGTGGATGAAATATTCTATAGGCACTTGGGTGAAATCTCACGATCGCTTGCCCTTGTTCTTGTGGGAGACTCTAACTTCCCAGACATCTGGTGGAAATACAACACAGCAGAGCAGGACCAGTCCTGGAGATTCCTGGAATGTGTGGGAGATAACTTCCTGACACAGCTGGTGAGTAAACCAACCAGAGAAGGTGCCTTGCTGGATGTCCTCTTTGTGAACAGAGAAGGACTGGTGGATGATGTGGTGGTTGGAAGCTGACTAGGGCACAGCAATCGTGAAATAATAATTTTGTATTCTTAGAGAGGCCAGGAGATGGCTAAGCAGAACTGACATCCTGGACTTCCAAAGGGCTGACTTACTCCTGTTTAGGCACCTGCTTGACAGAATTCTTTGGGAGATGGTCCTGAAGGCTATAGGGGTCCAGGAAGGCTGGACAATCTTTAAGAAGGAAGTCTTAAAGGAGCAGGTGGCACCCAGGTGCTGTAAGAGAAGCCGGCGACAGAGAAGACCACCCAGGCTAAACAGGGAGCTTTGGTTGCAACTCAGGGAGAAAATGAGAGTTTACGGCCTTTAGAAGAAGGGGCTAGCCATTCAGAATGATTACAAAGATGCTGTGAGGCTATGCATGGTGGAAATCAGGAGGTCTAAAGCCCAGCTGGAAATTAATCTCACTTCAGCAATCAAGGGGAATAAGAAATGTTTCTATAAGTATGTCAACAGCAAAACAAAGACGAGGGAGAATCTCCATCCACTGCTAGACGCAGGAGGACACATGGTAACAAGTGACAAGGAAAAAGCTGAGGTGCTTAATGCCTTCTTTGCCTCAGTCTTTAATAACAAGACCAGTTGTACTGAGGGAATCCAGCCTCCTCAGCCACAAGACAGAGACTGGGAGAACGACCCTCCTGCATTCCAGGAGGAGATAGTCAGTGTGCTACTACATCACATAGACATACACAAGTCTATGAGACCAGATGGGATAAACCTGAGGGTGCTGAAGGAGCTGGCTGGGATGCTCGCCAAGCCGCTTTCCATCATCTACCAGCAATCGTGGCTGACCGGGGAGGTCCTGACAGATTGAAAATTGGCCAATGTGACGCCCAAATATCAGAAGGGCCAGAAGGATGATCCAGGAAATTACAGGCCTGTCAGCTTGACTTCAGTGCCCGGGAAGTTGATGGACCCGCTCATCCTGATTACTATCATACAACACATGCGGGACAACCAGATGATCAGGCCCAGTTAGCATGGGTTTATGAAAAGCAGGTCCTGCTTGACATACCTGATCTCCTTCTACGACAGGGCGACCTGCTAGTTGGATGAGGGAAAGGCTGTGGATGTTGTCTACCTTGACTTAAATAAGGCCTTTGACATCGTTTCCCACAGCATTCTCCTGGTGAAGCTGGCTGCTCGCAGCTTGCATGGCCACACGCTTTGCTGTGTAAAAAACTGGCTGGATGGCCGGGCCCAAAGAGTTGTGGTGAACGGAGTTAAATCCAGTTGGCAGCCAGTCATGAGTGGTTTTCCCCAGGGCTCAGTTTTGGGGCCACTCCTATTTAATATCTTTATCGATGATCTAGATGAGGGGATTGAGTGCACCCTCAGTAAGTTTGCAGATGACACCGAGTTGGGTGGGAGTGTTGATCTGCTCGAGGGTAGGGAGGCTCTGCAGAGAGATCTGGACAGGCTGGAGCGATGGGCTAAGGCCAACTGTATGAGTTTAATAAGGCCAAATGTCGGGTGCTGCCCTTCGGCCCCAGCAGCGCTACAGGCTGGGGAGGACTGGGTGGAGAGCTGCCTGTCAGAGAGGGACCTGGGGTTTTTGATTGATAGCAGGATGAACATGAGCCAGCAGTGTGCCCAGGTGGCCCAGAAGGCTAATGGCATCCTGGCTTGCATCAGAAATAGCGTGGCCAGCAGGGACAGGGAAGTGATCTTGCCTTGGCACTGGTGAGGCCGCACCTCAATTATTGTGTTCAGTTTTGGACCCCTCACTACAAAAAGGACATTGAATTACTTGAGCATCTGCAAAGAAGGGCAACAAAGCTGGTGAAGGGTCTGGAGCACATGTCATACGAGGAGCAGCTGAGGAAACAGAGGTTGTTTAGTCTGGAGAAGAGGAGGCTGAGGGAAGACCAATTGCCCTCTACAACTACCTGAAAGGAGGTTGCAGAGAGCTGGGGATGAGTCTCTTTAACCAAGTAATAAGCGATAAGACAAGAGATAATGGCCTCAAGCTGCGCCAGGGAAGATTTAGACGAGATATTAGGAAACATTTCTTTACAGAACGGGTCGTTAGGTGTTGGAATGGGCCACCCAGGGAAGTGGTGGAGTCCCCATCCCTGGAGGTGTTTAAGAGTCAGGTTGACATAGCACTTAGGTATATGATGTATTTGGGAACTGTCAATGTTAGGTTGATGGTTGGACTAGATGATCTTCAAGGTCTTTTCCAACCTAGATGATTCTGTAATTCTGTGATAAAATTTCAAATATTTGCACATATAATCTTTGAATGGCTTCTAGGGTACGTTATAACAATGCTCAACTTTATGGGGTGTAAACTCACTATGAACCTATCTACTTGCCTTGACACTATAGCTCTGTAACTATGAAAAGAAATCCTGTTTCTCCTTGTACCTGGTATGTTATTGTGATTCAGGTTTAATTGCATTGCCATCTATACTCCATTTGACGTCTCCCCAAAACTTTTAAAAGCCGTATGTTATCATAACTAATCATAACTTCACTGGTGGTGGCATGAATGCCAAGTCTTCTTATCCACGGTATTCTGATCTATGATTAATTAATTCCCTGAATACTAAACATGTTGGTTTCTTTTTTTATCTTTGGTTTTTTGGTTCTTTGCACCTGCCTGGGACTAGCCTATTCCAAAAGGAAGAGAGATGACTGCTGCCTGATTTCAGAATCTGTCAGCTCTGTAACGTAAAATATCCCACTTAGACTTTAACAGGCCTTGAAACACTTCTGCCTCCCACATCATTGTAAGTGCTTTCATCAAGAGAAACAAACAAAACTATGTAAAGCTATTATCACCATTTTTCCAGCTTTAGATATGAGGTAAACTGATAAACAGATAGAATCCCCAGGGGGTGACTTTGAAATTGGTTTTCTATAGAGTAAAGAGAAGTAAAATGAGATACCTGTAAGCTTTCTGTGGGTATTCAGAGGCTCCCATATGTCTCCATTACCTGTATAAAAAACTAAGGCAATCATCTTATGGCATGAGATTCTCAATAATTCAATGTGTCAATGACTTAGATAGGCACCTATATTAGGCAATTATTTTTCACCTTTCACTTCCCTGGCTACAAGATTCAGGAATAGGAGGACACTGTGGTCAACTGAGTGCAGAAATAACAATGAAACACTGACAAAAACAAGGTAAGTTATTTCAATTTTTCTTCTGTTATCTCCCTTTTCTGTTCACCAACTATTCTTTTTTTCCCTCTTTGTGAGTAGGAAGTAATTTTCATTTCCATCTGTAAAATATCATAGCTGTCTTCTATATCTGCTTAAGAGTAATAGTTGTCATCTGCCTTGTGACTACTTCCAGCACGAAGTTCCTCATTTAAGTTCCTCGTGTTTGTCTTCTCTTTTGCTATCTCTCAAGCCAATAGTCAGGCTGGGAAGTTAGATGTATGGAGGAGATCATGTATGTGTTCTGACTGAAGACTAGCCTGAGGAAGATGCTTAGTTCTTGTCAGGAAACGAAACACTTTGCTTGATAGCATCTCAAAAGTTAGTCTCAGGGTAGCTTCTGAGAAAAAAAATGTTGTTTGTGTTTCTTGTTGTTTTGGTTTTGGTTTTGTTTTTATTTCTCAGTCCTTTCTTTATATGTGGCTCAATTTACAAATACAAATTTCCCTTTCTACCTGTCCATTATGTATCGCCTTGCTGGATTTTAAAAATCTAGGGGACATTTTTATATATTTAATAACATATAAGCTCATAAATGTTATAAAAAGATTTAATTAGATCCTTCATTAGACTGTAGTCATATCCATATGTTAAGTGCTCACAAGAAAAAGATGTCAGAATAAAAATATTGAAGTCTATGGAACATTACATTTGCCTTTTGCCCACCAGATGCATTCTGTATGAGTATTTCTATATTCCCTTTGTGTGCTATGCTAGGAACTACTTTAATCTTCTAGTCACAATGCCAGTTGTTACATTCTGAAAATATTGCTGAAATGAAAAAAACAAACTGATGTTGAAGAAGTATTTTAATGATCGTTACTCAACACATCTGCATTTCATTCTAAGACCAACAAGAAAAGTCCTAGCAGAATTTGGCCCTGGGAGGTGATAGCAAGTAATGCCACCAGCATGTCATTATTACAAATAAAAAGTGAAATTACTAAAAGTGCTCTACTTCATTACGTTTAATAATGCTGATGAATAAAATAAGTCATTAAGTGACAATAAATTTAATCATTAAAATTTTTTGCTTTGGTTTCCTCTACATAATTCTATTGTGTCTGGCTTAGATAGAGTTAATTTTCCCCGTAGCAGCCCTCATAACACTATGCTTTGTATTGGTAGCTAGAAAGGTGTTGATAACATACCAGTGTTTTGGTTACTGTTAAGCATTGCTGGCACAGCATCAAGACTGTCTCTCCAACATTCCCCCCTCATCAGTAGGCTGGGGGTGGGCAAGATCTTGGGAGGAGACGTAGCCAGATAGCTGACCCAAACTCACCAAAGGGTTATTCCATACTATATGATATCTGCTCAGCAATAAAAGCTAAGAGAAAGGAGGAGGAGGGGAGGGCATTTGTTATTTATGACGTTTGTCTTCTAGAGTAAGCACTATGCATACTGAAGTCCTGCTTCCTGGGAAGTGGCTGGACATCACCTGATGATGTGAAATAGAGAATAAAATCTTTTCTTTTCCTTTGCTTCCACATGTGACCTTTGCTTCTGCTTTATTAAACTGCCTTTATGTTGACCCACAAGGGGTTTTTTTCCATCTTGTTTTCTGCCCCTCTGTCCTGCTGAGAAGGGGAGTGATAGACTATCTCGGCGGGCACCTGGCATCCAGACAAGTTCAACCCACCAACACAATTCAAGTGTTATTCATATGAAAGAAGGCAGAAGAGTTTAATGGTTAAGAAAATCTATACTGGGTCCATTTTTGTCTGTGTTTGAGAATGCTAAGGCAGGGCAAATGGCTTAAAGTACAATTTTCACAAGTGAATTCCTTTGATTGTTTTGTTTGTTTTCTTTTCTTTAGGCTTTTTGTTCTTTTTACTTGAGTGTTGTTTTGGGTTTTTTTGGTTTTGTTTTTGGTGGTGTTTTTTTTGGTTTTTGTTTTTTTTTTAATTAGCCATTGAGTTTTCTGAACCTTCATTGGGAAATGAAGTGTCCTGAGAAAGTGCTGGTTCCTGTCCTGGACAGTTGAAAATGAAATAATAACAAGAATAAAAACCCATTTGATATCTAGAAGATAAGGCATGTTCTTTCAGAACCCACTAATTCCTCAGCAAAAGGCTTGAGGAAGGATGACACAAAATATTGAAAAAGCTTTTAAACACTATGCAATACGAAAGCTGAATCTAGAAAGAAAGAAAGGAGGATTAAAAGTTCTTATACTCTGGGAATATTTTGTACTAATATGACTGTAGTGCTGCCTAAACTATCTTTTTTTTCTGTTTGTCATTAGTAAATTATAGTCTCTTAGAAAAATGAAGTATCTGTTACAATATTAAACCAAATGGTAATGGAAACAATGCAATTTAATGGAAAAACTTGACCACTTGTCATAAAATTAAGTTTTTAAAACTTCTTATAGTCATATATGGGACTCAGAATAGTTTCTTAGCTTTTTAATGTCCATTGACAGTTCTTTTTTGCAAAAATATCTTAAAACATCAGAACACTTACACATTTTAGAAGAGTATACTATAGAATAAATAGATATGTCTAATGTCTCAGATTGGGTATACGACATTCCTGCTTGGGTCTTTTTATGCATTCCATGGAGTAAGAGCTTTTAAGTGGATTATGCACACATATTAAAATGAACATACATATATGCACAGCTTTTATTTATTTATATCATACTTTTCTTGTTGAAATTCAATAATAAAAGATACAGTTTACTAAAGGTTAAATGTCCATGTATATAAAAATGATATGTCAGTTGGTCTGACAAAGACTATTTCACAAACTATACTTATTTTCTGTTCATCTGGTTTACTCATAGACTTGTTGAAGTTTTTAATTATTTTAGCCAATGTTTTTAAAATAATTATTTTTTGTTTGTTTTCTACATTCCAACTATATTTCTCCTCAATTCTTATTGCAGCTGGTCTTGTAAACTATGAAAGACTTTTTGTTTATCTCACTTTTTTAATCTTGTACCTTGAAACCCCCAAGATGCAGACCTTGTGGAACTGAAATATTTTATTTATTAAGTTTACTTCAACAACTTTTTATTATATTCCCTTTCCTCTGCTTTCTGTTACTTCCTGAATTTTGGACAAAACATTATTTTTTGTGCATATTTCTAAATTTTACATATTCTTGTAATGCTTGGAGTTATGAATCACGTTATACTAAACACTGTATGGACAGTGAGAGACAATTTTTCCTGAAGAAGTTTCTCGACTGGACAATAACAGAAAAATAGCTCTTCCTTTGGTAAGTTGACTATCCCTTTAGAATAATTTGTTTTTATTCAGATGCTTTAATGCACAATGTTAATGAAATCTGAGAAGCCCTAGGACAAGATTCAGTTCTCTAAAGAGAGCCATCCAGTGTACCTTAACATATTCTGCTTCAGCTGTGAGTTTAGAAGATATTGTATCTCCCACAGCACTGTGTTGTATTTGCTAGTGCCATCTGAACGTCAAAAAATGAAGCATATGAAATTGTATTACGTGTCTGTGTGCGGGCAACTGAAAACAAACCTAGCTCTCTGGTGACTATAATCATCATCTGGACCTGATAGTTATAAAACAAGATCTGACCTTCAGGAGACTTGTGCCCTTCTGGACCAAGAACTGGAAGCCATGAAGTGCCCCTAGGTGTATTTCAGATAGCACTAGAGACCAGTATTATATGCAACTGCATCAAGACCGACTTCTCCATTAACTGTAATACATGCTTGAACACAAGTAGGAACCAAATTTTCAGACTTTACATGCTGGAAGTGATTTCATTTTAAAGTCCAGTAAGGACAATTTTGCCCAAAAGCAGATCCGTTCTCTTGCCACAGATCATTGGCTCTTCAGCTGAAGAGTTAGTAGATACCTTTCACATTTAAAGGTAGAATTCTACTCTTTCACTCATTTGTCAAGTTCTATGAAATGTTTGCCCCTTCCTCAAAATTTCAGAGAGAATGAGGTATCTGATCTATAGCCTTGTGTGTTCCTCTTAACAAAGTTATTTAAAAAAACCCTTTCATGTAGTTTTATAAAGTTATTTCTCAGCCTGATTTTAGGAAATTATCATAAATAAATATTTCCAAAATTACTGCCAGAAGAAGGTGGTTTTACCCTGATTTTATTTTATCCCAGCTGTGACTATTTTCCTAGCTGTATGTTGCAATAACAGGGCAGGGCAAGATATAGATACAAGTAGCCATAATCTCAAGACTGGTGCATATGTATCACCCAGAATTCTGAACATCTTTATTTTATATGCATAACTGTTTGGAAAATATATTTAGGAACCACATGCAGGACTGTTTTTCTCCAATATATATACATATTTTTATCCTTTATGCATAACTAAGTTGCATCCATTGGGATGGAATTGGCATAAGGGAGAGAGAGGGAAGGATATCAAATCACCTCTCTGTTCTGTCTAGGAAGAGAGTAAACATGTGTGATCTGAACAGTAACGGAATCTGACAACACTTAATAAACCAAATTTAATTGAGGCAGTAAGAATGTAATTATATAAGAATGTCTGACAACACTTAAGAAACCAAACTTCATTGACACAATAAAAATGCGTCCATATGGCAACTCACCCAATCACTGATAGCAAACACAGGGTCATAAGTCTGTCAGAGTGCCAGGGACACTTGATGTCTGGGTCATCTGACAGTAACAGCCAATTTTATAAATGCATTTTGAATGCACGTAAGAGTCACAACCACCCCTTGGCTCCACCAGTAGCAGTGTGTTTTGAGAGAATCATATCTTACATAAATAATGTGGGCAGCATCCTGCCTACACTGCCAATGTTGGTTGAGGGACAGGGTATCATCGAGCAGGGTGCCAGCAGTCTGTCTACGTTGATGATGTTGGTCAAGGGACAGGGTGTCAATGTACAGCATTTTTCTCTCATTACAGAAAGGTTTTCAAGTAATGAAGAAATGAAAAACAGATGAGGTGCACATAGATAGGAAGTGCATTTGGATGTGTTGTAATTTATGAGTAATGTCCAGATTGAAGACTATTTTTGCTGTCAAATAGATCCCAAAAGAACTGTAAGAACCACTTTGAACTAGGCAAAAATATCTATGGCAGCCTGAATGACTCTATTAAGTAACATTCTGTGACTACTGAAGAGGAGAAAAATTATTTTGCTATTAAGATCAACTACTAATTTAAACATGTAGGTGGGTACCTGTTAATAAATATAGAATGCTGTCTGAGTGAAGCTCATGGATGAACCTCATGGGTAAAATTTTCAAGCTATTTATTATGCTTACAGTTCTAGTCTGAGTTGTCAAGACATTGATTCTTTTAATTATAAAAAATGTTTTTCTTTCAAAGGTTAATTGGCTTATAAACCTAAAACACCAGAGAAATATGTGCTTAATCTATAGGTACTTGCATATTCCCCTGTTTTTTTTCAAAACTTTTACTTCATTCTGTGCTGCAATTATTATGTATATTGTGTATGTGTATGTGTGAAAATGTGTACATATATGTATATTTTCTCTGTCAATTTCACAATTAAGATAAAACTCTGTCTTGCATGATTTAGAAAATCAGTCAAATCAATTTTAATTTAAAAATTGATTAAATAATTTCAAGTCAATTTTTATCTGTTTAATGGTAATTCCAAGAGTATTTGTATCTATATGAGCAAATAATCTGTGTAAAAGTATTTCTGAGAAAGAAGATGCAGACAGCAATCTTTCTTCTATATGTGAACTTTATAGATCCTGAGAAGGTAACTGCACACTGGTATGAGCAGTCCTATTAATGTGTTTTGCTCTCTACACAAAATTCATAATACTTTCTGATGCTAAATTTAAAGATACAAGCATATTTATATGTGAACTATGTTTTCTGTGTTATGCTTAAATAGCAATCAGACCAGATTTCATTTACCTTTTCATATTAAATAGTTCTAATCACTCATTTGGTAGTCTGTAAATAATAGACTAGAAATAAACATAAGCTTCTGACAAAACTAGACAAAAATAACCTTCCATTAGAGAGCTAAACTTTAGGATGTTTGTCTACGATATTGTTACTATCTTTTATTTCAATGTAAAAGAATTCATATTATTTCCTGTTAATTTCCCTTAGATTCCTCCAGTGTTACACTTCTCAGTTTTCAAGGAAAGAGTAGATGCAAGAAACCAAGACTTGGAATATTACCCCTTGTTGCTAACCTGTGTAGGAGTCAGTGATATTGGTAAGAGAGTTCGTGAAAATATCACACAACTATATAGAACTCTGGGGCAAGGGTGAAGAGCTCAGGAACCAAGGTCATTCTCTTTTTTATTTTGTTAGTAAAGGGGAAAGGTTCAAGTAGTAGCAGAGACATCCTGTGGGTGTACAGTAGGTGTTACAGACAAAACTTTGTTTTTTATGACCACTTTAGCGTCTTTGAAGAATGAGAACTGCTGGGGAGATGATAGAATCCATCTGACAAAGTAAAGCAGAAAGAAGTTTGCCACCAGCCTTGCTAATCTACTGAGGTGGACTTTAAACTAGGTTTGTTGGGGGATAATGACCAACGTCTGAAGAAAAGTTCAGACTCAAAAGACAGTGTATCTGGAGGACAACATAGCTGGAGATGCTGTTACATTTTCCCTGAAAAAAAAGCATCACTGAAGGCCAAGTGAAAATCCCTCTTAGCAAATACTTGCAGCATGGAAAAAAAACCAGTTGGACTTTGAAGCCTGTGAGCAATCACAGAGCAATATTCTCCTTATGATTATAGAGCCATTGTAGGATAGCTCTTGTGACTAAAGTTATGCAGTGGATGGATACAAGTACTTTAGGAAGGACAGGACAGGCAGGCAGGGACTCTATGTAATGGAGTCTCCTATGCATGGAGTTTTGCCTTGAAACTGTTGATGAGCCAGTCAAGAGCTTACGGATAAAGATTTGAGGACAGATTTAATCACGCTGGTATCTGCTCAAAGGAAAACATAGTAGTCACAAGCAACTAGGGAGATTTCTGAGAAGGGTCAATGACAACTAACTGTGATCAACAAACTTTTAGGGGAGGCATTCTGCTGAACCTGCTAATCATAAATGAGGAAAGCTTTTTGAGGATGTAAAATGGGGCAGCCTTGGCTGTAGTGAACATGAGGCTTAACATCCTAAGAAAAGTGAGGAAAACCAATATTATACAAGAAACTTCTACACTATAACTGAAATGAAACTTGGAAAATATTCTAGTTTTGTTGACACTATTCCTTCAATTTGTTTGTTAAGAAAACAGGGTAAAATGGAACAGAAAACAATTTCTTTTAATTCACTTGGAATCTCTTCATTTAAACTGGCCACCTAATAATTCTTAGTTGAGGCTTTTCACAGATTTACATTTTGAAGATGTGTATCTAGGGTAAGAGAAAAACAGGAAATGTAGGTACAAATTGAAGCAGACTTTTCTTGGAATTATATCCGGTATTTTGTCAGCAGAAACTTTTGGATTCCAGGTCTAAAAAAAAATTCAGTGCATTTTCTAGATGGACAAGCTAGACATTCTGCCACTGTGTTAAACAGATGGAAGATTCCATGGGATTTATGTTTATTATCACAAAAGAGTAGGCAGCAGACCCTGTGCAAGGGGAATGGAGGAATGGGATATCTGAGAACTGCAGTTTATTCTGATAATGCTGTAATGTGAGCTAATTGCATAAGCATTTGAAGACAGAAGGAGATACTTGGTTTTACACTTAGTTGTAATGAGAGTTACCCTCTGGCAGCAGTATTTTATTGTGGGTCACAAAATAAAATAATAATAAAAAAAGTCTTTGTCAAAAGGCAGACAGAAATACAAAAGACAACACCCTAATATGGTCAATGCCTCCCATTTATATATGCCTTCAGCATCAGATTACAGATATATGCAGGAGTTCATTCACTTCTTGATTTTCTGATTGAGAAAAGAAATCTTGACCTTCTTCCTTTACTCACACTGTCTGTGAAACTGAAGAACGGCAGACATGCTGATTTTTTTTTTTCCTTCAATATGTAAGAGGCAAAAGTTTATTTTTTGGCCCAGCTGATGGTGTATGATCAGTTTTGGGCAAACACCCTTACAGACAGATTTTACTGTCCCATTCACACACTCCGTTGACATTCACATTTGTATCTTACCAGATTCAATTTGACCAAGAGGTAGCTTTCAGGTCACCTATGCAAATAAAGTTTTCCCCGAGAAAGAAAGAAGGTGAGATAAAAATTGTGACGGTGAAATAAGTGAAAGAGGAGTACGCAAACCATAAAAGAAATACCTGGAAAAAAATATCCTGAGGGGAAAAAAGTTTTCTTGAGAGAGATACCCTGATTAGAGAGCAGTAGGTATTCTATCTTTTGCTGCTTAAAAAGAAGCTAAACTGTGGAGAAACATCACATTCTTAATGTAATTTACATTCTTCATTTTGGCTTGAAGCTTGACTTTAAGCATGTACAATGTTTCCAAATAAGAAAGAAGAACTGTGAAAGAAAACTGGTAGTACAACTAAGTGCTGAATAGCATTTTCTTGACTATTGTTTGGACTAGTTCATGCTCTGAAGATGACAGAGGAGTTGACCCTTTCAAACAGTTGAAAGTAGCAGAGTTCCCCAGTGAGTCAGGTTTCTTTCATTAGACAAGAGCTGTATAGATCTGAGACCAGAACAGTAGTTTGGATGTTCCTTAGAATATTCCTTGACATAAAAGGAAAGTGCAGATTCTCAAAGGGTGTGTGCTGCATTTTCACTTCTCTAAACAATCCATTTCAGATGAAGGAAAGTTTGTCTATGTTGTACACATACAGTTTTCAGAGAGGGATCACAGAGGTCAGAAGAATCAGTGCATGTAGAAAAACAGATTTGCTGAGCAGAATAATTATATGATTTTACCTCTGAAATGGCTATGTATATCTTAACATCCTCCTATTGTATCTCAAATCTTACATAACTTTTTATCTTCTGAAACTTAATGTAAAATTATATTCTATAGATAGTATGAGAAAATTGATAGAATGTCATAAGGGAAGTCTTTGAAATTTTACTGGCTTTAGAATAGAATAGAACAGAAATAGAACAGTTCAGTTGGAAGTGACCTACAATGATCATCTAGCCCAACTACCTGACCAATTTGGGGCTGACCAAAAGTTAAAGCATGTTATTAAGGGCACTGTGAAATGCCTCTTAAACACTGACAGGCTTGGGTGTCTTGTCCCACATGGTGGGTTACAAGGTGGGTAAATCTTTTGAATTCCCTGCGAGCCTGCATGCCAGTGGAAGAGCCGATCTCTGCTCGACAGAGCCGCAGGGCGGGCCGAGTCACGACAATGACTCAGAGGAACAATTGTGCTGGTGACTTTATTAACTGGCCACTTTGGTAAGTGCATGGAGACAATTTGGCAACAATCAACTGATAACCATCCAGAGAATAAATAAAGACACTTTGGCAATGAGACCCATCAATGATCAACTGATCACAATTCAAATCCTACAAAACTTATACAGAAGAATATATGTAAGAGAGAGAGAGAGAGAGCAGAAAGAGGAAAGAAAAAAGAGAGGAAGAGGGGACAGGAAAAGGGGAAATCACTACCCTTGGATGCCACGTTGTCGCAGATTATCCAGCTTGGTCCGTAGGTGGCAGGTGGACAAAGACACACGTGGGGTATTGCCTTTCTATAGTCTTATGCATGTGCAGTAGGTTGTTCCAGAAGGTTCTCATTTTCCCTGGCTTGTACCTGCACAGTTAGGCAAGTTCTGTCTCTGGGCAACAACAGGAGGGAGGGGGAGAGAAATGGCCCACCGCCCCACCTCTGCAGAGTCATCGAGGTGCGGCCTCACCAGTGCCGAGGAGGACAGGAGTAGGATCACTTCCCTGTCCCTGCTCGCCACACTGTTTCTGATAGAAGCCAGGATGCCATTGGCCTTCTGGGCCACCTGGGCACACTGTTGGCTCATGTTCAGCTGGCTGCCAATCAACACCCCCAGGTCCCTCTCTGACAGGCAGCTCTCCAGCCACTCCTCCCCAGGCCTGTAGCGCTGCTGGGGGTTGTTGTGGCCGAAGGGCAGCACCCGACATTTGGCCTTATTGAAACTCATACAGTTGGCCTTAGTCCATCGCTCCAGCCTGTCCAGATCTCTCTGCAGAGCCTCCCTACCCTCGAGCAGATCAACACTCCCACCCAACTCTGTGTCATCTGCAAACTTACTGAGGGTGCACTCAATCCCCTCATCTAGATCATCAATAAAGATGTTAAACAGGAGTGGCCCCAAAACCGAGCCCTGGGGAAAACCACTCATGACCGGCCGCCAACTGGATTTAACTCCATTCACCCCAAATTCTTGGGCCCGGCCATCCAGCCAGTTTTTTACACAGCAAAACATATGTTCATCCAAGCCATGAGCAGCCAGTTTTGCCAGGAGAATATTGTGGGAAACGGTGTCAAAGGCCTTGCTAAAGTCAAGGTAGACAACATCCACAGCCTTTCCCTCATCCAATAAACAGGTCACCCTGTCGTAGAAGGAGATCAGGTTTGTCAAGCAGGACCTGCCTTTCATAAACCCATGCTGACTGGGCCTGATCATCTGGTTGTCCCACACGTGTTGTGTGATGGTACTCAGGATGAGTGGGTCCATCAGCTTTCCAGGCACTGAAGTCAAGCTGACAGGCCTGTAATTTCCTGGATCATCCTTCCGACCCTTCTGATATTTGGGCGTCACATTGGCCAATTTTCCATCTGTCAGGACCTCCCCAGTCAGCCAGGACTGCTGGTAGATGATGGAAAGCGGCTTGGTGAGCATCCCAGCCAGTTCCTTCAGCACCCTCGGGTGTATCCCATCAGGTCCCATAGACTTGTGTGTGTCTATGTGATGCAGTAGCACACTGACTGTCTCCTGGATTGCAGGGGGGTTCCTTCTCCCAGTCTCTGTCTTGTGGCTGAGGAGGCTGGATTCCCTCAGTACAACTGGTCTTGTTATTAAAGACTGAGGCAAAGAAGGCATTAAGCACCTCAACCTTTTCCTTGTCACTTGTTACCATGTTTCCTCCTGTGTCAAGCAGTGGATGGAGATTCTCCCTCATCTTTGTTTTGCTGTTGACATACTTATAGAAACATTTCTTCTTATCTTTGACTGGTGAAATCATATTAATTTCTAGCTGGGTGTTAGACCTCCTGATTTCCACCCTGCATAGCCTCACAACATCTTTGTAATCATTGTGAGTGGCTAGCCCCTTCTTCCAAAGGCCGTAAACTCTCATTTTCTCCCTAAGTTGCAGTCAAATCTCCCTATTTAGCCAGGGTTGCCTTCCCTGCCACTGGCTTCTCTTACAGTACCTGGAGACAGCCTGCTCCTGTGCCATTAAGGCTTCCTTCCTAAAGAGTGTCCAGCCTTTCTGGACCCCTGTACCCTTCAGGACCATCTCCCAAGGGATTCTGTCAAGCAGTCGTTTGTACAATGGGGAACACATCTTCAGAAAATAATATAAGCTGTCAGAAAAACACCTGCCATTGCTATATTTCAACAACATTTTAATATGTTGCTCTGTTTATAACAATGACTCCATAAATATTGCATTGAGAAAGTGAATAGCTATCTCTTCACTGTCTTTGAATTGAGTTTGTTGATGTATATTTTCTAACTGCCAGCTCTGAGCTTTGAGAATCTGGGTGGTTCTTTTCCACGTCACAAATCATCACCAGTAAACTGGATCTTGTCAGCCAAATTATGCTCTGAATTGTACTTTTTTTTCCCCCAATTTCCTTCTTCAATGACATTCCACAAAGACTTTTGAGGTAAAATCATCAAGAGTATAATTTGGGTTTCAGGATGCTGACTATTTGTGAAATCAAGCTGCATACAAAGAAACTAACAAGCCAGCTGAATTTTTCATTATGGCAAATATTACTGTAAAGTCATGTTAAGTCCAAAGAGCAAAGGAAGATCTCATGCTGAAGAAGACAAGAAAAAAGAAGCTCTATTTCCCACAGTTTCATACTGTCAGCAAGTGAAAGCATTGGGCTTGGAAAGCTTTGCATTTACTAGCACAGCAGAAAAGTAGTCAGTCATTTATTATATATACTGCTTCACAGTGTAATCTCTTATTGTTTAGCAGTAGTAGAACTGTCAGATTAAAAATAAATATTTCATGACTTGTAACAGTAATGAGTTTTTGCTTTGATGTATAATCCATTATTAAACTCACCAAATGTTTTTTAGACTAGTTTATGTGGGTCAGCATTAGGCCTTTGTAAAATGCAGCTTTCTAGCCAGATGGTTAGAGGTTGTCATTAAATTAGTTTGAATCAGTCGGTATCCAATCAGTTAATCTTATGTACTATAGATGACAGATGAGTTTTCTTTGTACTGATTATGCAACTTACAGCATCTGCCCATTTTCTGCTTGACTGTGTCCTGTCTGAAATGGTCATTTCCCCAAACCTGCTAGAGCCAATCAAAAACCTGCTCAGTTTGCAAGAAGACTGCAGGCACATGGCTATTCAGTTTATGTTTTCACCATAGGGTACTTAGCAATTATGTATGAGTACGGGAAACTATGTAGGATAAAGTCATTAAAATGCTGAGCAGTAAGAATTATGGCCACGTTACACATTATGACAGCACTGCAGAAAATGCTCATCTGTGTATATTTTCCAGTTGAATGGTTATTTTATGAATGATATTTAGTTTCTTATGACATGGGAAAAAGCTGTCATTATTGAATTATTTGATTCATATGAATGTAGTTAAAATTTCTTGCAATCATACCTTTCTTGATGTATTCATGAATTTTGGGGTCATAGGTTTGCTCATAGGTACCTAAAAGAAATTCTCACATTTTGAGAACAGAATTAACTGCAAATTAGGTAGAAAGCTGGATGCAACCATTCTTTGATGGTTGCTTTCAGAATAACACATCATCAATTATTTTCCCATTTTCCTTCTGCAGAACTGCATAACAGATGCAGAACTGCTATATGGATGCTAAGAATATAATCTTAACGTAAGAAGTTGCTGTCTTATTAACAGTGACAGTCACAAGTACTTTACATATTATTTTGCCTAATAATAACTCTTAAGTAGATCTTAAATACTAAAAAAAGAATTTCTGAAGTATTTCTTCTCTTATCCAAATATCATACTTGACACGATGGTACAGCAGCTACAGTAGTTGCAGTATAGTGGCAATTAATAGTGGTGGTATATTAAGGATACATTTATAAGACAAAGCTATTTCAATAACAACAACAACAACAACAACAACAACAACAACAATAATAATAATAATAATAATGATGTAGGTACTCCCTACCCATGTTTGTACCTATCAAATTAAAGAGAAAACAATGACTTCTGAATAGACATCACCGGATAATTACAGAAAAGACCGTGGTGTAAAATTCTTTAGTTTTACTTGTTACATGCTAATACTACAGCCACATATAGTAACATTGTACCTGTTCTTTGTTACAGTGTCCATTTTAAGCCTGTAGGATCTTTCTCAGGTGACTGGAAATACAAAGTCAAATTTCTTTCACTGCATTTCAGCTGTAGAGCAGAAAAATGCTCATAACCAAGAGTTTTATGTTCTATGCATATTTTTGATCCAGTATGTGTCTACTTTTGTAAGAAACAGAAACAGTTAAGTCCTACAGAAGCATTCTTGAAATTCTTATCTCCAGAATTAATTACAGGGTTAAGCAGAAAATTCTTAGCACAAGAAGAGACTTAGACTATATGAACATCGCAAATGTAACTTTCTTTATGACACTACTTGTTAGTCTGTGGCAGACCAATTGTCTGGACAAGCTGTTTCACAGAGAAAATGCTTTCATCCAAAGCAGAGATTTATAGAATAGTCTGTGTAAAGAAGTAATTCCTGAGTCCCAAGTTATGCCCTTGAGTAGGAAGGTTAATAACGCCTGTAGTTTACTTTGTATACTTATTTCAAAGCAAACTAAATTTCTTTTCATGACAGTTTGCAGCTACATAAACGACTGAAAGTGGCAAAATGAGACACTAAGGAATAGTATTCCTGAATTTCTTTCCATTCATATTATTGACAGCACTGTAGACAACATCACACTCCAGCATTCTGTACAGCCTTTACTTCCATCTCAGAGATATCACAAAATAACTAATATTCCAATTGCAGATTCCTACTTTCCCCAAAAAATTCAGTAGTAACTTAACCTGTTGACATGGTAGTGCAGTTCCATGACTGTCCCAGGCTGGGCTGAAGGTGGAAGTAGTGTGGGGAGTCATCAGAAGATCTGTGTATGAAGGAGTGATATTTTCAGTGAGCTCTGCTGACTGTTGCACCAGTAAGGGAACTTCTAAGGGAAACATCCACTAATCTCTGGCATTGATATTGAGGTCATTTTCACCTCTTTCCTTCATCTATTCTTTCACTTCTACTGAAATTGGAGGGTGGTTTTCAGAGGTATCCACCCAATACACTGAAGTGACACATCCTGGACAGCTTTCCCAGGGAAAAAATGGATCATGAATACTTCTGCTTTGAGATTTTCTGTTAAGACTTTTTTTTTTTTTTTTTTTTTTTTTTTTTAAGTGATTTTCTGAAGGAGATTATATGTGTAACTGGATTTAAACATGATTGTAAACAATCAAGAAAACAGTTACCTCACTATTTTCCTTTTGTTTCACCATGTTGAAAAAAAAATAAGTGGATTTAGGAAGCATTTAGTTTTACTGATCTGAAACAAAGTACAAAGATTGTATTTCTTCTTTTTCTTAGTTAAAGTTAGAACTGCAGCTACCTGGAGTGCAGTATAGCCTCAGAGTCTATATATTGCTCATTCACGGCAATAAGCTCTCTGGGTTGCATAACAGTCTTGTTTTGGTTGAGTCTGGTTTGCAATCTAGTGATGAAGACAGCCTGTACAGACAACACCGGAGGCAGTGGAATGGCAAGTCTCACCAGGCAGTGTGTCAGGGTGCAGCACAGGCTGGTGGCTCCCTGTGACTGGGAATTGAGACCATCAGGGGTTCCTCAGGGGCTTGGACAGGGCAAGGTCTGCCAGCACAGGCCCATCCCACACCTCAGCCATGAGCAGGGCAGCCGGGGTGGAGACACCAGGGGCAGCCCCAACCTTATGTATCAGACACCTCCCTGGGGATGGGAACAGGCCAGGGCTGGGATGGGATGTGGGCCCATGGGTGGGCCCAGCTCAGCAGGGCTCATGGTGAAGCAGGGCAGGGCTACTGGGAGCTGGATACTGGCCCTTCTGTGGTGTCCCTGAGGCAGGGGCTAATGGGCCCAGAGGATTAAAATGGGGTTCTGGGCTGTGGTCAGGGTGAGGGGAGTCCTGAGTGGGCTGGGCAGGGACAGCCAGGCCTGTGGTGCCTGCAGAGCAATGGTAGTCTGAAATATAGGAATGTGCAATAGGGGAAAATAAAATAACCGAATATATTGAAATCAATTTAAAAAAAATCAGTGTATGAAAAAATCATAAGACACTTTAACTCTTTTTCCCTATTCATAACTGACTGAATCTATCTATCCAGAGAAAATCCTTTTCCCATAAAATCCACAGCTGACACTATTGCTAGCTAATATACAACTAGAAGTTACTTCAGAACCAGAAATGGTGCAAAGCACAAACAGAAAAGTGTTCCAGTCAACAAAATATGAAAAAGGATAGTCATCTGCAAAGCAATAACACCTTAATAGAACAATAGCATACAAACTTCAGCTCTGTTTCACCTAGCAATGTATCAACTACGACTGAAACTTGATAGTGAACAGTAGAAAATAAGGGCCATTCACTAGAACTAAATAATCCCCTCTTTGTGCCTGTCCTAGCTCATTTATATTAGGAGTGCACTTACCTAACATATTTCTTGAGTAACTCTGTTTTCAATACTGATATGTTTGATTCTGTTTTTGATTAGCTTTGTGTTGAGTTTCTCTTCATAATATAATTAATACACCTTCTACCATGATATGAAATATAGCGGTTGTTAACAAAAAACTCACAATTTTGATGGTTTAAAAAAGTCTCCTCCTCATTCAAACAGTAAATGAAATAATAAAATAAAACTACACAAAGCGTGGTTGTTATTAAGCAGGTACATAATTCATTGGTGCTTCGTTGTTTTTACAGATAAATTCACAAAGACCCCAGGACTTAGAAGAACTCTCATCAATAATAGATAGAAAAAAAATTAACTGCCAGCCTAGTAGATTAGAAGTGCGAGAGAAACAAGTTGCTTGTTTTTTACCTATTGAAATGAGGAAATCAACCTAGATTACACTTTTCATTAAATATTGCAATATATTAAGTTCTGCTGATTTGCAGGGAGGTACAGTTAAACTCTGTCACTTGCCAGGAACACACCTATTAACAGCCATCTTGGCAGACTCTTATGTGGATTTTATGCTATTTTTAAACTTTGTCTGGCAGTTAAAATACCACAAAAATAAATGACCTAAGATAATGAGTAGACAATGTAGATAGATTAAAAAAGACAAGGCCTACTCTCCTACCATCACTCTCTTCCTCCTGTTTTGCTTCCACTTCATACTCTAAAGTTTAAATATTTATCAGGATTATTGAAAACTATCTTATAAAATTATTTTTCATCTGAGTCTCTGGGGCCTGAATTAGTCCACTTAATTTTAATCAGTGTATGAATTAGAATAGTTAGGGCTTAGGAAAGAGATTAAAGTGACTAATAAGAGGAAGCAGCTTTATACTACCAAAGAACAGTTCAGCCCATCTAAGGTCTCACTCTCCCTTTAGATGTGACTTATTTTTCTTCTTTAACAGAAGGTTCCAAAGACAACTATGTTTTTTAATTTAAGTGCCTCAGTGAAGCACTTCAAGGTAGATGATTCACTGAAGTGTGTTTGCCATCAGAGAGTGATTATATTACAGTGTGATTACATTAGAGGTGTCAATACCAGTGAGAAAATGGAATTTTTTCCCAATGAAAATTCTCAACCTAAAGAAGAAACACAAAGGTTTTTTCTTCCCTTTTAAAGATGACGTTAGAAAACAGTGAAACTGCTAGAAGTAATTTACAGGTTGTGATCATGCTCAGCCTTGTGAAGGTTAGAATTTGGGGAACCAGATGATCAGGCCCAGTCAGCATGGGTTTATGAAAGGCAGGTCCTGCTTGACAAACCTGATCTTCTTCTACGACAGGGAAACTGTTTCAATAAGGCCAAATGCTGGGTTCTGCACTTCAGCCACAACAACCCCCAGCAGCGCTACAGGCCTGGGGAGGAGTGGCTGGAGAGCTGCCACTCAGAGAGGGACCTGGGGGTGTTGATTGACAGCCGGCTGAACATGAGCCAGCAGTGTGCCCAGGTGGCCCAGAAGGCCAATGGTATCCTGGCTTACATCAGAAATAGCGTGGCCAGCAGGGACAGGGAAGTGATCTTACCCCTCTCCTCGGCACTGGTGAGGCTGCACCTCGATGACTGTGTTCAGTTTTGGGCCCCTCACTACAAAAAGGACATTGAATTATTCGAGTGTGTCCAGAAAAGGGCAACAAAGCTGGTGAAGGGTCTGGAGCACATGTCGTCCGAGGAGCGGCTGAGAGAACTGGGGTTGTTTAGTCTGGAGAAGAGGAGGCTGAGGGGAGACCTCATCGCCCTCTACAACTACCTGAAAAGAGGTTGCAGAGAGCTGGGGATGAGCCTCTTTAACCAAGTAATAAGCGATAGGACAAGAGGTAATGGCCTCAAGTTGCGCCAGGGAAGGTTTAGACTAGATATTAGGAAGTATTTCTTTACAGAACGGGTTATTAGGTGTTGGAATGGGCTGCCCAGGGAGGTGGTGGAGTCACCATCCCTGGAGGTGTTTAAGAGTGGGACTGACATAGCGCTTAGGGATATGGTGTATTTGGGAACTGTCAGTGTTAGGTTGATGGTTGGACTAGATGATCTTCAAGGTCTTTTCCAACCTAGATGATTCTGTGATTCTGTGAACATACCTAGATGGCTGAAGTTGGGAGAGAAGGACTTTGGGCTAGGTAATTCATTCTTGTTGCACATGTTGTCTGCCTCTGGCATTTAATATGCAAGAAATCAGGGCAACAGCAATTTCTATGTCTACAAACAAAAGCCCTCATCAATTAAATTTTATGCTTATAACCTGCCACTATTATTTTAATAATATTCAATTAATATAATTTTGGAAAACTGCTTCTTTATTGCTTGAAATTTTAGATTTGCAAAGGGAAAAAATGTCTTCTGTAATATCAGTATACTAGAAAAACCTTCAAAAGCTCTAAGTCAATTGTTTTAGGGTGGTAAAATCCCTAAGTGATTTTTGCTTTCAGCTTTGCTGTTAAACAAATAGCTCCTATGAGCAGTTTCATTAAACCAAATGTCACTGGTAACTGTAAATTCCCAATGCCAAGGATAATGTCTTGATTATCCAAATATGAAAAGTCAAGCATATTACAAGACTCCACAAAATACTGAGAATATTTAAAATTACCTTCTTTACAAATGTTATAGAAGACAATATATGAATGTATTAATTTACTAAGTGGACAACATAGACAATCTTTAATGGAATGATTTAGTTTAGTAAACAAATGTATCCCTGTATGAAATACCTCAATATTCAGAACTGATACTGTAACAGTATCAGTTGAATATAAATAGGAAAGAGTTAATAGATTATCAGAGAAATTATCTCAGGTTACAAGCAAGAATAACATAATGCTGAACATAGGAATGCCAGAAATCTGTATGTTGGTAAGAGACTATACTTTTTGTTACCGAAAACAGAAATAACATCCAGTACTTTTATCAAAATTACAAGGAAAGCATGTAATAGGGCAGGGCTGAATAAATACCTTAGACAGGTATAAAGTGTATGAAAAGTAATATAAAAATAATGGAAAATATTTTTATTGTCCAAGTTCTTGAACTTTGAGAAGCTTCTCACAGGAGGTGACCACTGTAGCCCCCTCCCCCACTACCAAAAACCCCTGCCACAGACACAAACCCAACACAGTTAACAGAATTAACACAAAGTACATGAATAACTCACATGTAGGCTCAACTCAGAGGCCATAGGGAAAGCTAGTTATTTGTTTGACTATTAGTATAATAAACAAATTTTACAAAGTTTAGAGTTCCATGCAAATTGTACTTCATTAGTGTATTATTATAAAACATCTTCTAAAGACTGATAATTTCAGTGATTAAAAAGTTGAACTATTTTGCTAAAAACAGGTAAAAGTATGTTCTACAGGATAAGCCATGATAATTTCAGACATCAAGTTATACTTGGCAAGAAAATAGGAGAGAAATATAGATTAAAGTATTAAGCAGTACAACATTGTTAATTCAAATGTAGATGAAAATTCATGAATAGGTGAAAGTAAATTGTGGCTCTGTGTGTGCATTTATGATTATTCTTCTGCTTGTGTCATTGTTTGTGTGCATAATAAAATATCACAATACTATTTAATGTTCTTATAACACATCTATGATTAAGTTACTTATACTTTAAAATTTGCATCCATGAAATTGAGTCTATGTTATTCTGTAAACAAAACTATTACTCTTTCCATTAAAAACTAGGTGACCATGATGCTAATTCAACAAACCATTTAGTTTTTTATTTCAGTCTCACTTATATTTTTGGAGTTCATGTACATATTTATATGCTTTGCTGAACTGAGATTTATTTATAAATCCTAAATGCAAACACTTCAATGTCTGCTTATATCTATATTCAAAACAGATTTCATATCTGGAAATAAATACTGATAGTTGACTATCAAGTGGCAATAAATAAGGTAGAATCAGATTTTTTGCTTGTTTCCCTTTTCTAGCTATGATGCTCTATCATACTGCTGTTATTGGATTAGTAATACTAAAAAAAATATTGAATTATTCTGTTATAATTAGTTGTATTTAAAGAAGTGAAAAAGAGAATTATATTAAAAGCAATAACAAAAAAGTTTGGAGGCTGTCTTCTAATAATGTTTGAACATATATGCTCAATAGCTTGAATAACCTTGTTCTGTTCAGTTTAATAAATTTTATTTATTACTTGCTTCAAGTATTGTAAGATATAAAAAAATATTTGACAGAAAGAAATGA
The DNA here is from genome assembly GCF_031877795.1 of Strix aluco. Classification (NCBI taxonomy): domain Eukaryota; kingdom Metazoa; phylum Chordata; class Aves; order Strigiformes; family Strigidae; genus Strix; species Strix aluco. The sequence goes on along the minus strand of NC_133932.1, from coordinate 86,493,914 downwards.
TTAATTAAAAGTCTGTTATTTAGAAGAAAGTTTTTTTCTGACCAACAATTTAAAATTAAATTTACGGAGAATAAGGCAATCCAAAATATATCAAAAAATGAAGATTTTTCTTTGATGCCAGATTAAAATTCTAGAACAGAAATCCAGGTCAAGACATCCAGGTCTAACAGAGACCCTGAGGGGATCTACTGTCTTAACCAATCATTTATTTGTTTTTATTTTATGGTATGCGAATGTCTTGATGCATAATACTTTAAAAAATGAAAACACACAAGAAAACTACAAGGAAGTTAGTTTAGCTTTGACTTAATACCCCGAAGACTTTAGCCTAATATCTAGTTCATTTATTTTCAATGCCAAGTGAAGGGAAAAATAGAATGAGCTTGAACAAAGATGCCTGAGGGATCAATTGCAAATGTCTGCAGTAGGAAGGTACCTAGGACACAGGCTTTTCCAGTCTTAAGATACCTGCTATGATAACTTTATCCTTGTAGATGTGTTCACAGGTAGAAAGAAAACAGGAAGAATGTAACAAGTGGTTTTGACTATGCAATTAAAAGTTCCCTCTGTAAAAGAAAAAGAACTAGATTAAAAAGGTCAAATTAAACATGACAGCTAATTTAGTAACTGATCAAAACCTCAATCTTATATGATTGAAAAAACCCCCACAAACTCCCAAACTTGAAGACCTCTGTAGTCTAATCTGCTGGAAGGTAAACCTCTATGGTTTAGATACAGTGCAATAAAAATCTCACAGGTAAAGCCAATATTTGACAAAGTAACAACACACTTAATAGTTGCAATTGCAGCTCCACAGGGGAGTACTATGCTTAGAAAACTGTTATACTAGTCGTCTTTTTCAATGCCAGGTATTGATGCTGTCACATGTTTACTGGATCAGTTAACAACAGAATTGGGTTTAAATGGTGTCATCTTTGATTAAGATGTACTCATATGATATATATCAATTTTATCTTTTAATTTACATGAGAAATAACAAAAAATAAAAGCCATTAAAACTGAAAAATGGCACCTTATTAGGTAGTAGCACTTTCTTTTTAATAGTTAGTAGCAAAACTTCTTATCTAGGACAAAGAAAATGAACACATATTAGGAAGGAAAAAAAATCTAAGAACAAAAATGTTGTATCCCTGAAGCATCTTACATGAATATTTAAGCACTTTTCTGTAAAGAATCTGAAAACAGATGCAGACCAAATGCACTTGCATATTATTCTTAATAGAATCATAATAACCTTATTTTAGCTGTATGTAGCAAACCATAACCATTGCTATATTCCATTTTCTCAGTAAGCACAGTTTTTCTACACTTTTAAAACCCCTTCCATTGCCTGCATACAACGTATTATCTCACAAATGCTTATGAATATTTTTTTAAGCATTCATTTATGGTAGAGGAGTGCTACTTATTGGAAAACTGGATGCCTGTTTTAAGTCAGATTGTGACTGGATTCAGCAACACATATATTAAACTCCAGTCAAAGATCCTGTATTTTAACTGAGGGAAAATGGCATGAACATCATTGTGTAAGACCTCATATAAGAAGCCAGACCTCCTAGGATGCAAGTTAACTATGAGGCAGAGATATATTGATATGAATCAGTATGGGTTACTTCTTTGTAGCATGAAATTAAAATGCCCAACAATTTTGTATAATTGAGTGCCAGATACTGAGTTGATATTCATTCTATGTTTTGATACTGATAGCCAACACTATGTCTCTCAGAATGCACGAGCTGGACATCTCAGTAAGTAAGATCCTCTACACCTAAAATGAGTATTACATATCCTGTATACAAGGAGGTAACTGTCCTAAGAACAAGGTTTCTCTAGCTGCCCATTTACATCATATTTCAAGACAGAAAGGAAGACTGGAAATATAGTGTAAAAGAAACAATATTCCACCTTTTGGGTAGGAACTGGTATATTAGCAAAAGGACCCAAAAGGAGAACAAGACAACTAGTTTTTCTGCAACACAGTAGTTATGTTGGGAAGATGCAAACTTCTGATACTGACTTTCTGTTACCTGACATATTTATTTATTTATTTATTTAAAAAAAAAACAAAAAACAAGAGGGGAGAAAAAGTGAGCCATTCTGAAATAGCACAAACAAAATATCCTATTCCAACTCAAAAAAATCCACTCAAAAGCTTCTGCCAAATAATTGTTATATTTTACATATGTGTACAGATCCCAGATTATTGAAATCATGTCCTTCAATCATAATTGCATGCTGATAGTCCTCTGCAAGTATTTTCTATCTCAACTTTTCTTCTAACTGTCCCAACTTGTTTTAAAAAGTCAGAATATAAACTTTTTAGTGAAGTGTATCTGTCTATAGAATAAACCCCCCACATTTTAAGATACAAATATGCTAAATACTGAAATGATAATTCCTTGATTTCTAACCCTCTTTGATATGAGACAAGAAGTATGTGTACTTTCTCAGGTTTTATCAAAGCCCGAGGAAAGAAAAAGGCTGTGAGATTGGTGCCAGGCTGCTATTGTAGAAAATTCTGTGTTTTGTAGGTCATGTTTCTGGAAGCAGTATCAAAGTGAACTGTTTTCAGTTTGCTTGCTATTCCTTCAGCTCAGAATGAGTTGATTGTGAAAGGGTTATTCAGTCTGTACAAAAAACCCAGAGTGCATCTACAGAGGCACATTTAATTAAAGAAAAATAAAATTACTATAGAAAGACAAAAAATGTTTTATATTCTCTTGAGAGTCTTAAGAAAAATAGATCATTGAAGCTAGGTGTGATGCAACCTTTTTGTTAAAGAAATTTAAATAAGTTGGATCTTTCAGTTGCTTAAATCACAGTTCCTATCTAAGAGTCAAAGAAATTGTTTACATGCGAAAATGTAATCTTAGCTTAATGTGAAATGTGCTTCATAGGGAAACAGAAAATTGTTTTCATTAAGGGACATAAACTTTCCAAAAAATTGTCAAGATAAGAATGGGAATAGCAAAATAAATTGATTTGAATTTTCTAAAAATTTGAACTCGCTTAATTCATTTTCCCTTAAATGAGTAATTTAAATTTAATTTAAACAGAGTATGTCTTTCAGGTGCATGGCCACTATTGTGTTAAAGAATTCAAACACAACAAAATTATGGTACTAAGCGATGCTTTGTCAAAGCTTTATGAAGCATACAAAATGTCTTCAAGTGAAGTATTTGGGTTTTTTTCCAGTATATAAATAAATATGATTGTGCCTTATAGCAGTTTGCATTATATGTCTGTTATTTTGTTAGTAGCATAGATTTTTTAGTTGAATGTAGCACAAATCTCCATGTAGTAAACCACTGTCTGAAGAGCACAAAAGCAACAGTGCAACAACCTTTTTAAAAAATTAAATACAAATGTTTAATTGCATTAAGCATAATACTAGGTTTCTGATTTAATCCTATAAAATATGGATATTCTAAATTATTTTTTCTTAAAAAATACTTTTAACAAGATTTCTTTTACATAAGAACCTCAGCATCAAAATGTATTTATTCCATTACATATCTTAATGGCATTTGCAATCTTTTTTAAAATGAGACAGTTTGGGGGATTTTGTGTGGATGGTTAATGATAAATTAGTTCAAGGTGTATGTTAGTAGATCAATATACAGATCATCTTATTTGCTGATCTGTTCTGCCAATAGCAGTCATAAATTGTACATAAAAGTTGTGGAAAAAGAAAAGAGCACTTGAATACTAAGATCATTTCATTTGCATTTCCAAGACAATTTTAACATTCTTGTACTATGAAGGATTTTGCTTACTTGGGCTTTTTAGATTTTTGTTTGCTTGTATGTACTTGTATGCACTTATTTACACTGTTTTGAAGGCAAAGATTTCTTGATTTTATTCTCAAAATCTTTATCATCCTATAGTAATTTAACATGTCTTAGGTGCTATGGCTGAGATTTAAACTAGAATCTTTATTTATTTATTGTACTTTGCTTCCTTTTACCGGTGTTTTCTTTGCTGACTTCAACTGAACAGAAGTTCGGCCCTTCCCTTCCCACTTCTCCTTCCACAGTCCTTCCCTCTCATTTACCCTTTTTTTTTTTTTCTGTTGTCAATTTCTGCTAACTCTGACATGTGGACAAATTATTTTACCAGCAAGTGAAGAACTATGTTATATCTTATACAACAAAACAGGCTTTTGAATCCCAAATAACTGCATTTCAATTTAGGAGAGCTGCATCAGCAATATTTCAAAGCTATGTCTGTAAGCTTCTTAAAATCTTTCAAACTGCTATGATGTGGTGTTTAAGAATCTTGTGTCTTTTGGTTTATCTGAAAAGCAGGTGGTCCTTTACTGCAACCTTAATTACTGCCTGGAAAAATTATCCACCTGAGAGAAGTGAATGAAAGACTAACTTTTGGAATTTATTACCATGAGGAAGAAGGAAAAAGAGAGAAATTAAGATCATTTATGTAATAAAATTAAAACACAATAGAGGCAAATTCTTTAAAAGTTTTTGCTTAATTCTGGAAGTCTTTAAATTAGCTAGTAGCTTGTTTTGACAGTCGTCATTTAAATTCCTCCTTCTGTGATATTCAGGCTACTGTGATTTTAGATGAAACAAACTTACATCTAAACTGAAGAAATGAAGAAAATCTAGGGTAAGTAAATTAGCAGATATGACAGAGTACATGGGTCAATTTATTACTCTAGAAGTTTGTCTGAATTCCAGAGCATCTCAGGTGGGATTAAACACCTAATTTTAAGTACTGAATGTAGACAGTTGCCTGTACGCAGAAATCTCATACCTGCAATGTAGGCACCTGAGATATGCGCAGGAGGGCTGGCATACAGGTGTGTTCTCCTGTGGAGAGGAGTGTGATTATCAGATAAAATATTATAGATATCTAAAATGGTGTTAGGTCTGTGTTTAAGAAACAGTGTCTTCATAGTGGATATGCAATTCTAGCAGGTTACAATGCATATTTCCAACACATATCAAAATTTAAGCAACATTCAATTGCATGTATAAAGGTGTTAGAGAAACTGCTTTATGCTCAAGACATCCATTGAACCTGGTAGATATGAATCAGAATTTGTGGAAAACACTTGGCTCACAACAAGAAGACTTGGAATGATATTCTAGGACCTATAAAATGGCACTAGATGCCATTTATATAGGCAACTCAATCAAGGCCTAGGAGTTCATATTTGAGCTCTAGATGAGGATCCGTCACAGAAACCCAACCAGCCTCCAACAGCTGCTCCTCTAACAGCTACTCCAGAAGGACACAGTCTTCTCATAATTTTTTTGAATGACTCTGAAGCATCATCTTTTTATATTCTTAGAAACAAAAGCATTTTTCAGCCTTAGAAAAAACACTTGGATTTCCTTGTATCATTAGCTTTAGTTTCATGTAATCATAGGTATAACATCCCATCAGTGTCAACTAGGATGTCATTTGCATTTGTTTTGTTTGGTTTGGTTTGGGTTTTTTTTGTTTTCAAACTACAGTTAGCCTTTTGGAAATTATTGCTCTGCTTACTGATTTATGAAAAGTCATATCCCTACTTTGCCCTGAAAACATTAAGTTTCTTCCTTATAGGCACTATATCTTTGCTTTTTGAAAAAAATGCCAAAATGGCAGTCACTGTCATGTTAATTAAATCAATTATAAGTATATAAATGATATGTAGATGTGACCTTGAATCATGATGTCTTTGTCTGCTTAGTCTCAGGTTGTATTAGACCAACAGACAAATATACTATATCTTATATAAAACATTATGATAAACACATCCAAAACTTGTAGGTATACAAGGTGACCATAATTACATGTGACACTAGAGCTTTCCTAAAAGTAAACTTTAAATATGCCATTTTACATGTTTGTGAGGGTTGAAATAATTTATGCAAAATTTATAAAGAGACTTAAAACTTTTTGATCCTGAAAATGATAGTTAAAGGTAATGAATGTTTTTTTAAAGTCAAATACACAGATCTTGACTTCATGCAGAATTTGTTTTAGGGTGAAGAAACTTTCCTATAAAAAGATTTTCATTAATACCTATTTCTAATTTTCTGTTTGTGCTGTCTATGCAAACGCAACTGTTGCTTTGTATTCTGTGTAAAGCGTCCACATTTTAAGCAATATTTTTAACATATTTGATAGAGTTTTGGTTTTTTTTAACTCTCTCTTTGGCCTTGGGCTAACAAGCAAGACTAAAATAGTCTCTTTCCACTTCTGCTATACATTTCTGAAATACTGCTTCTGCAAACACCTCACAGGAAGTTAAATCCTTCCTATGTGCTGAAGTCTTTCTCAATTTATTCTTCCAGATAAGAGTACCTGGTCTTTGAATAGTGTCTACTTAGAGATTTTCAGATTCTTTTATGAGGCTCTGGGTTTTCACTATGTTGCTTTAGCCTCATTTGCAAACAGAATCACAGAATCATTCAGGTTGGAAAAGACCCTTGGATCATTGAGTCCAACCATCAGCCCTACTCTACAAGTTCTCCCCTACACCATATCCCCCAGCATCTCATCCAAATGACCCTTAAACACATCCAGGGATGGTGACTCCACCACCTCCCTGAGCAGCCTATTCCACTGTCTGACCAGTACTGACAACCTTTGTGAGAAAGTCCCCAGATGTGGCAGATATTTGTTGTTGATATATCCATTAGTGAACATTTTTAGAATTTCTTATTTTATGCCATTTTCTTGTTTAAAACACAAGTGGGAAAATAGAATATAGAAATATGCTTTCACAAGAAAAGAAATTTAAAAAACCAAAGCAATAAACCATAAAACTGTTTTGTATTTCAGATGTGCAATTGTGAGTACTTTTAAAGAACATAATAACATATTTTGATTTGTGAACTTATAATTTGCTTCTATTAGGATACTTTAAGTTCTACATTGAGGATGAAAGTTATTTAAACATTAAAGTTATTCATAACCATTGCTTAATATGATATCTGTGATATCCTAGGGGAATCGAAGAACATCAGATATCTGCTCACTCCAAATAAGGATGGAGTCCAGATATACACCAGCATCCCCCTAACTGTAAGGAAGGGAGAGAGAAGATGAAAAGAGCATAGCAGCTAGAGTGGTTACCACTGAAGTTTTCTAGATTTTTCAAATAAATGTTTACGATGTCTTACAGCTTTATTTCTATACAAAGACATTTGGATCAAGTTCTCTGCCACAAGGCCATCTGCAGATTCTAGGTTAATAATAATAAAGCTCAAAACATTCCTGGAGAAATGAGTCTTGTAACTTACAAACACAGTTCAACAGATCACAGGTTTTGGGGAAAGACCTCATTACTATGATCTGCTGAATCTCTTTAGGCCTATCTGGGACAAATTGTCCGACATAGATTTTCTTAACAAATTGTTTTTGTTTCCAAGCAAAAACTTCCCTAGATATTCCAGCACCCAGAACATAACATTTAAATACCACACAGATGACCCCTTGTAAGAGAGGAAGTAAAAGCTCATTATGGCAGGGATAAGCTAGTATGCACAGTTCTCCTTTACGTCTGTAGTACTTAAAACCCACCAGTTCATGAGAAAAAGGATAATCATCGTGCCTGCTTGAGAAAAAGTTATCAGCAGCTATGTTAATAAATAAGATTATGGTGAAATAAGACCTAAATTCTCATTTACATTAGTAAGCAAACCTGGACCAGTGATCCAAGCCAGAAAATAATATTCATTATCATCAGTACCACCCTATTTCCTTTACAGAATCTGAATTTAGAAAACGTCTACAAATCAAGTAATAACATGATTTTGAAAGATATTTAATGTAGTACCTTATTTGATAATACAACTTCTGAAAAGCTCTTACATAGTTTTAGGAAATTTGTGCACTCTGAATTGTATCTGTTGAATCATACACATTCATTTGGAACATAATTCATACACCAACTTTTAACCTTTCCACTATTGATTTGATCTATGTTATACATACTCTCTAAAAACGTATGTTTCATTTCTGGCTGTGTTAAGTGTCTCCACCTATCTTACTAATTCAGTTGTGGATTTAAACCAAATAGTTGGTTTCTAATTTTTTTCCCCCTCTCACTACATTTTGTTTGCTCTTTGCTTTTCTTTTTTTTTTTTTATTTTTTTTATTTTCTGCTTAAATTTTTGAGCAGATTGATTTATAGGGAACATATGTAGTAGCCATTTTTGAGGAAATGAGTAGAGTTTAAGTATAAATAATGAATTGTGTGAGGATAGCAAATACTGAGTTGATAGTAAAGTGTTTATAACTTCTGATATATAATTTGTGTCTAAAACATGCCAGAAATTGTCTGACAGTCTTAGGGTACAGTATACACTTCTTTGGATCCATCAGCTCTATCTTGTAACAAAAAAAAGAAACCTATCTCGGCATTCAGGCTTCTAATATGCCTGTGAACACTGCTGCTTGGAATGTCATTCCAGGAACACATTTTTTTTCCTTGCCCATAAGTGCAAACTGATAGAAGGACTTCTTATAATACACCTTATTAGACATGAAAAAGGCTGCTAGGAATGTTCATATGCAGAGTTGTTTGCTTTTGTATAAAGTAGACAGAAATATCTGCTAAGATATACTTTGAAGAAATAGTGTTTAGATGTTAAAATCTTTCACATATTAAAAATTATTATACTGTCCCACTTTTGGAATTAAACATATAAGACACTGGATTTCATGCCACAGGATCATCCTAGGGACAAGCTCATTTTCAGCAAAGGATATGTCCAAATGAAACCTATTAAGGCCCTTCTCTGTGATCTTGTTTAAACTCCAGTCTTGCTGACACTGTGCCTGGGGGAGGAGGAAAAAATAAATAACATCTGATCATCTGAAGGAAACCTGAAACATTCTCAGCACTAATTATGCATTTTCTTGTTTAGATTTCTATTATTTTTTTCCACTTTTCTGACACTGTCTTCTACATAATCATTTTTATCACATATTCAAAAAAGTAAAAAAATGCTGATGTGATGCTCCAAGTTGGAATTAAGTTGTATGCTTCTGTCAAACAAATAAGATCAAAAAGGAGATGACAGACTTGAGAATCTGAGAAGTTGCTTCTACTGAAGTTTATGTTCAGTTCAGGGAAAAAAAGCTAGATTCCTGTGACAGGAATTGTAGAATTTTCATATGAAACCTAGATTAAAGTCTAGTTTAAAGTTTTCAGTGTTTTTGTTTCCTGAATAAGTCAATGTTCCATGAAAACACTTTGAATTTTAATTTAAATAAAAGTAATGCAGAACTACATGTATGTTTTATGAAGGAATCATTTCAGTTGTATACACTTGTAAATTTAAAACAGTGGAACTTAAATACCTGTTATACAAGCATAATTTTAGTGGAATTTACCTGACTTTTAACTAAGTTTACTGTGATAATCTAGTTTTAGAATACACATGGACAAATAACCCTGTATTTTCTGTAGTCAGACAAAATCTGGCTGTCAAATACCCATACATACATGTATATTTTACATGTATACATTATTTCTGTATATATTAATTACATGAGTGACTAGAATCTGAATCTTCTCAACAGCAAATTAATAGTGAAATAACTGACATCTCATTGATCCAAGACACGTTTAAAAGTTTTATGTAGGATAAGCTATAATGAGAGGGAGATGTTAAGACACAGGAGAGAGTGAGATTCTCTTTCCCAGACTATAGGTATCATGGCCCCAAGGGCTCTGCTCAGCCTCACCATCCCTGATGGGCCTCACCTAAGACCCACCTGCCCAGAGCCCAGGACCCAATTTCGGCTCATCCAGGCCCCTGGTGGCAACACTTGTCAGGGTGCCCGTGTCCATCCCCATGTCTAGTCTTGTCTCCAGGGCTGGCATTCACTTACTTGAATGATTTGTTTTAACCAGCACTAACCAGCAGACAGCACAGGAGAGAACCACTCTCAAGACACACCTAAGCAATTGACCAACTTTTCAGTATGGTGTAAAGTTAACAGTTCTTTCTTTTCTCAACATTTCGCAAACTTTGACGGTATGCAAATATCCTACTTATTAGATGCCTGCTTCTTATCAGTTGTATGAGAATGCCAAACTTCATGTTTGTGAATTGTCCAGATGGTAATGTATGTAAAAATTGCTCAGTACTGTCACCCGTACTGTCATGAGGGCCATGGGACATATTTTTTATGTTTGAAAGTGTGACTAGTGGCAGATATTGTCATGATTTACCTAAACATGAGCCAAGGGATATGCAATCTGAGTCTAGTTCCATGAAGTGAGACAAGAATTGGGCCCAGAGGGATGTCTCCTGCAGAGCCACCAGAACAATTCTAGGGGTCTGGCTCTGCCTTTCTGTTTCCTGCTTTTTTTGCTGTAGGTTTGATAATATCTTTGAGCTTTGAGTGGTGGGAACAAGGAGGGCGGAAAGGTTCAATATATTAAAATCTTGGAGAAAATAATGTCTTAGTGTATTTTTTGACATTTTTGCTGCCCCTTGTTTTAGCAGGAGAGGATATTAGGGAAACAGAAAAATCCCAGTTTTGGCTGGAGGATTGGAAAAAAATCTGAAGGAATACTTTCTATCTTAATTTGAAGAAAACACTCCACAAAAGTTAGAAATATTTTTCTGAAAACATTCCAGTATGTAAAACCTCTGCTTTTCAACCAGTAATAATGCTGCTACATTCTACCACAGGAGAACTTTCTGCATGGTTCCCTTTTAAAAATATTACATTAAAAAATATTCAGAAGTAAGTTAATAAGTTGAATTTAAATACAAGTGCTTCTATGAGTATTATAAGTAATCAAACCATTTCAGATTGGGGAACGTTACTGTCTTGCTCAAACTTCTTTAACAAAAAGCGTTAATTAAGTTAAGGCTATCAAAGTTCTTAATGGTGATGGTGCATGAAAAGAGACTATATACCTTCCTCTTGAAGATTCTAGTCACCAAGAATATTCTAACTGATGAAGAAAAAAAAAAGAAAATGAAAAGAAGATAATCTTCTTATTTAATGCACTATCAGGAGACAACAGAACTTGAAATACATGACTACATTTTTTCAGAGAATAATCTTACTTTATCATAGTTCTCAACTGTATGCTTAATTCACTATATAATTTACAGGACACATGATAAACTTGTTGGAATACCAGCTGTCCTCTTGTCAAATCCTGAAATCCCCAATAGTGGGTCTCAGTAATCACATTTTCTGGATATTAGAGATATAGCATAAAAACAGCAATTCTTATTACTTCATTAGTGGCATGATTATGACATATCGATCCAGATGTAAAGAAGAAAGGAGAATTTTTTCCCATAGCTGTATGAGATTATTTCCATTAATTGTTTCTATTACTGCTTCAGATATGAAATTGTTTCTGTCACCACTTACCAAAATAGCATGAAGCTTTGCATCTGAAGTTGACCTCTTCTTCTTTTAGCTTAAATACAGCAAATTTTACAACTAGGAATATCATCTGAATGTTGGTTAGCTAAAACTGTTGAATCTAGCTGTTGTAGCTAATATACCACAATTTTCAAACACATGATAATTAGCTGAGGTACATGTATTTAAAATATCAGTAAACACCATTAAAGTGAATACTCTTAAGAGCAGAAATATTACTTGCTATACATTTGCTTAAATATTTGTTTTTCCTTTTTTTTTAAGGAGCGGCTTCTTTTCAATTAATTGAGATATTGAACCTTTGCTAATTTGACACCTACCTTCTTGTGAATTACATTGGTGACAAGCACATATTTTTTGAGAAACTTTAATTTCCCTTTTGTTTCTTTTTATTTTTTAACTAAAATGGTTTTTTTTCTTTTTCCCAGTTTTTTCTTTGTAGAGTAAGTAAATTATTCCCTCATATTTTATAAAAAAGTATGAGAACTTCTGTAGTAGGCTTTATTTTGGAGTCCTGATCAGAAAAGACCGTCGTAAGTCTTCAACATTCAGAATTTGATTTTATAATGTAATTTGGTTTGTTTCTAACCTGTACTAGTGTGGTCAATGTATTAATGGAGTGGTTTTCATATTCTGTATGAATATGCAGCAAATCTACCTGGAATGGGATTTTTTATATAGATATATATCCATTTTTTGCCTTCTTGATGTATGTTTCTCTTAAACAAAACAGCTAGCTACACAAATGAAACATAAAAATGTGGAAGAAAATAATTGTAAATGCTTTACTAGTAAAAAATATATTTTTTCTTTACCATGCTACTCCTCTGAGTTAATATGAAACAATATCCCCTCTAAATACACTCCAGTGTTACGTACTCTCATTCTGTGCAGTCTGGAATATCTAATACAATTCCCACTAGTTTCAATATCATTAGTACTACCCATCTAAACTAGTCTTTTTCTCTTAGTAGAACGGAATAAATCTCATTTTCAAAAGCAACTTTCTTTGATTTGATTTAAGCAGTCAAAATTGAACTGCACTGTACTTGTTGGAATTATGCCCATTGCACAAGGGTATCTTCAAGGGGATAGATCAGCTATTTACTACATCCTCCCTCTATAAAACCTATTATATTATTATTATTTACCTATTATTATTATAATTATATCTATGTACAGGAAGCTTATGTTCTGGTATCCTCCGTAGCAAATAAAGATAACCTTAAAAGGATTCCTTCCACCCCAAAAGAGGTACCTGGGATGAGAAACTGAAGCTTATGGGTTTTGACATTCACATTCCCTATTTATTTCAGAAGAACCTTGGATATCTTCTTTAGAATACCTAGACAATAATTATGGCACTAAAGTGATATAATGGTTAAAGCATAATATCAGCTTAGAATAAATTGACAAATAAAAACACATATTCTTACATAACTTGGATACATTTACTAATTTTGTATGAATGTTTGCAAATGGAACTAGAATGAGATCAACAGAAATTTTATAACTGAGTCATATCTTCATACCTCACAGATAATACCTGTACCTTCCTATGTTGAAGGCTGTGTACATATGGAAATTTGAAGAGGAAAATGTGGTAGTTTTCTAGCAAAATATGCTTTATTATCTAATCTACATATCTAGATACAGACACATAGGTATATATATTTTCTATAGGAATATTGACTATGTTCTTTTTTAAAATTAATTCTTACATTTGACAGAAACTTAAATAACATGAAGAATATTTCACCCAAGCCTATGTAAATTTATTAGATTTACATAAGGAAGAGTCAAAGATTCAGTTGCAAAAAGTATATTGCTTCATTGCAAACAGTGTTTTTCCTTATCATTTCTCTGATATTAGGATATTCTTGTTGTGGGGAAAAAAAATCAGTCAACTAACCAACCAAAAACCAAAACACTCAAACACAAAAAAAACCACCAACCCAAACCAAACCAAAACAAACCCAACAGCAAATCCCCAAAACCCCACAGTAATCTCTGGAAATACCTCTAAATGTAGAACACACCAACTTTTTCCTTTGGTGAAAGGAAATGAAATTTAGAGTTCTTCCAAGAAAGTTAACAATATCAGAATCTCCAAGGGCTCTCTCAGTTTCCTATAATCAATGAGGTTAAAAATATCCTTTACTCTGATAGACAGCTAAAAGTTTGAATCCTACCAGTATTGTCCTAATGGGACAGATCCTCCTTCCTGGCCATGTGTACGCAAAGAAATGAGAAAATTCCTTCATCCAGGTTCTTGGAAGCATAACTGTTTTATCAACAAGTTGTTCAGACTTGCAGGTAGGTTGCAACCACTACTGTAGCTCTTTTATGTTAAAAAATAAGATTGTTTTAATCACTAGCGGCAGGAGGAACAGCTGAATTCCTCTTTTCCTAATGATAAGTAGCCATTAAATAAAAAGGAATCAATGAATTTATACAAGATACCTTATGTTGTACAATGTATCTTTCCTATCCTACAGCTACTCATATGAAAGTCACAGCTGTTTTATGGAGCTATAGCAGTTAGTAAGTCTCTGAAAGGGGAACTAGCAAATATCTGAATCTAACACACCTGATCCAGGAGTTTAAACTCAATGATAGTCTCAGAATTTGGGACAGGTTGTTTCAGTATCAGTGCAGGTCAGGACTGTGGAAAAGGAGAACAGTTGCATATGTGATCCTCCAGAGGATCAGGAAGATAGCTCTATATAGTTTTATTTCCCTAAATTGCTATGAAAGAGGAAAGATATTCAATCAATGATGGATCCGGTTTCTAAAAGTTACCAAAAAAATCTAATACCTGGTCCACATATGCAGCCCTGAAAATAAGGGAATAGTTAGATTCTGGTGGATGCTTTCATCTCATTTTCAGACTGAAGCAATTGTCTTTTGAAATGTCTGTAGGTTTGAGTTGGCACATTTAGAAACATTTATCTTCTAGAAAATTTAGAAAATTATTATCTTTATTAATTTTTTCCCCTTCTTTTTTTAATATGCAAATATTTGGGTTGTCATGGTTAGGAAAAATAAAACAATCAAAATATTATAATTTTCAGAATGCCAGTGTTTGCTATGCAAAATTTGTCAACTATATAGATTTTACAAATTTCCTATGTTCAATAGTAATCTTGTGCTGTGACTGTGCACATTCACAATTTCTGTATGTGTATGTGTATGTGTGGCATGCATGTACAATCAAACTCTGAAAATAACATGAATTCTACTGAGTAAAGGAAAAATAAACCTCCATGGCTTTCTAGTGGAAAGAACTGAGGGTAATCAGAGTGCATTGAAAAAATGATTAGTAGAAAGTGCTGATACAATTGCCAAGGATGTGTACACCTCTCTGTGCCTACAAGGAGACACAGACATCTGTATGCACAACGGCTTCATTGCTGTATGACAGCTTCCTTCTGAAAGAAGCACAGCTGAGTTGGAGTAAACATGGGGGGAAAATGTCACTTTTCAATTAAGCTAGTAATTTATTTGTGCTGTAATACTGTAGACTATGTTTTTCCCATCCTTTTTCAGATGTGATTTGAAGTTTTGTTCCTTTTTGAAGATGAAGAGGACTAAGCCTGAGGGCTTGTTAGTCTCCTCAAATTACATGACTCCATCTGTTTAGAGCCTTAATGCTTAAACAATGCTTAAATGTACAGAATTCATGTTAATAGATATAATTCCATTTAGAAAGTATGGGAATAAGTTCTAACATAATTTCCAGAACAAATTGCTTGGCAGGGCTGGGAGAAAGGGGACCTTGCATATTGGGGTTCAGGCCAAAAGTATTTAAGAAAATGTTCAGAAATAAGCTATTCATAACATTTGTAGGACTCAAGTTTTTAATGTAAGTGTGTATAAAAACATTTTACATACATGGATTTTCATCTGAAATACTGTTAAAGTCCCAGTCTAAGAAGTCCTATCAGAGGACTGGATACACTGTGATTGTTGATAACTTTAACTAAGTTAGCAGCATTACCATTAGGAACTGAATGATAAATTAAACAATAGCAGTTCATCCTCTATCAGGAATAGTCTGACTCCTTTCACCATCCATCAGCAAAACAGCTGGCATTTGTATCCACAACTGGGTGGAACAGCCATTTCAAAAGATTAAGTCTTGTTTTGAAAGGTCTATGGAACCTTCTGCATTAGTGCATCTTTGAATTAAAACTTTCCCTCACCTTTGGAGAATGAGGGAAATTCATCCCTACTTAAACCATTGGTTCAAGCACACAAAGAAAACCTTTAGTTTTATTTATTCAAGGTTTTAAGCTTCTTAACGCAACTTTAACAGGTGGAAATATTTTCCCCAAAAGCAACATTCAAATGTAATCACAGTACTCCAGAAGCTTTATCTATAATGCTGGCAGACAGTTCCTATTTGCTGAGCTACAGCAGTTCCTATTCAAAGATTATAAATCCTTTGATATTGAACTGATGTTGATCCCATCAGTTTATTTTTTTAAGAAGTAAAAGATAACAGTACTTCATATTGTTCTTTTTCTCCTCAGCTATGCACTTCCTATAGGTCCAGCTTTAAGTTCAAAGTGGTTTCAGTTCCTACAGTATTCTGAACCACTTTAAGAAATGGTGTACTAATGTACAGTCAGTCATCAGCATATGGCTGTTTTATGCATAGTCAGAAAATATATGGTTTTCATCATAAAAGCCCATCTTTTCCAACATTAAAACAAAATAAACTTGCAAATATGACTTCAAAAAAACCCCATAAATATTTTAAAGATTAATTTACACTTTTAATGAAATTTTATTTCTGGAATGCCCAACATACATCATGTATTAACATTGAAAAGATTTTTATTTTCTTGTGTCCTCTTTTATTCTTTAAATAAGGATGTGAAAAAGCCTTTAACAAAGCTAGATATTCATGCTTTAGAAAACTCAGCCTACAGTTTCTCCTGAAGCCTGCTGAAATCAAGATTTTCTAGTAAGACTTCATTGTTGCCTCTGATTTTCATAATGTATTCTTCTGTATTCTGGTGAAGTAATTCAGTTGAATTTGACAAGAAAAGTAAACAGAGTATAGGTCTTTAGCCTCATTTAAAATAATTCTTTGAAATATAGAAAAACAGGGTATCAATAAGCATTGTAATACTGATGATGATTTGCATGGGCGATTTGTTTCAATTTAGATCTTATTTTGATTTAATTGACTACAGCATATGTGAGAAATAGAAACCAACATGACCACAGAAAAGCAACACAAGTAAAGGGTTAATCATGTACAACAATAATCAGTCGAGCAACCAAGCAGCCTGTCTCTCAATTCCACTTCACAAGCTAGAAACAATATACATCACTAGACAGATAAACAGAAAACACATATGTATTATATGACTATGTATTACTATACAGTTTATTTTTTTATTCAAGGAAAAAGTTAGATGTACTGATTCTAAAAGGAGCAGTAAACAAATAACTCTATAATAATGACCAGATGCCAGTGTCAGAGTCAATTTGGAAGTATTCTATAAAAACTAAAATCAAATCCATACTATAGAAATTAAAGTTTGTAATCAAATCACATATATTAAGGTTCTACAGTATGATTATAGTCATTTGAGTTTAGCATTTAATTTGAAAATATTATTTCTACATTAATTTAGTTCCCATAATTTTATACATGAAAAAGTGACTAAAAGTCTTCAACACAACATTAAGACACAAAATTTTACATAGCCATCTTTGGTTAAAAAAAAAAAAAAAATAAAAATTATCAAGTCAGAAATTCATGTACTCTTTAGAATAAATTTATAATAACAAAATCATAATTCTTGGACTCATAAATATATTAAGTCCTCAATTCTGCCAGAAAGTCCTTAAGGGATGAGGAGGTTTTCCATAAGGATATGCTAGCAGAATCAGGTCTTAAAGTATAATGTATTTCTCTACTCTATAAAATCAGCACCTACTCCACAAGGTTACTTGTACAAAGAAGACAGTTCAAAAGAAAGATGAATTTTGGGGAGAAAAAACCCAGACAAAATAATAAACCAAAGCTCTTTCATCCACCCTTTATTATGTTATTAAACTACCCTCTACTTTTATTATTAAAATGTGGGTGGCATAAAAATAAGAAAATAAAATGAGAATTCTTATTTCATTATATACCAAAAATAAGTGTTTTAATATGTGTATTTTGCATTTATAAAAAGATTCAGATGTTTCATACTTCAAAAGAGAAACTTTTAAGGATGCAATCAGTTTCCTAGTTTAATGATTTCCTTCTAAACTGCAAATAGCAATGACGTGACAAAGCATAGATCATAAAAGAAAACTATGGTTCTTTCCAGACACTCTCCAAAGTTTTCATTTGCTCACTGAAAGGAGCTGATTCAAGCATAGTTCAATTCATAATACACTCATGCTCATATTTTTAAGCAGATGATAGCAAGACTTTGCACGATATGCAATGGTCCCAGTGCCAAAGAACAGTGGCTAATCTGTTCTTCCCTTTTTGAAGATGACTAGCTGATTATTCCTCTCATTCCTTAATTATTAAAGATGAATAAAGTGGTCAGCATTACAAAAAAAATGAATCAACCTGAAATATTGACAAAATTGGGCAGAAACTACAAATACTTTTGAAATCAAAGTAATATAGGAATCATGTTACGTACAGAAAACAAATATATCAGAAGAAAATCAGTTTTGACAGAATTTCTGGCCTCAAAAATACAGTCCTGCCAGCATTGTCATTATTCTGTTTCAAAACTAGTTTGCAGAACAATTAAGATTTAAGTTACGAGAAATGCCTTTTGAGACTTATCAGAGAATCACAGAATTCTCTAGGTTGGAAAACACCTAGAAGGTCATCCAGTCCAACCATTGACCTAACACTGAGAGTTCCCAACTACACCATATCCCTAAGTGCTAAGTCAACTTTACTCTTAAACACCTCCAGGGATGGGGACTCCACCACCTCCCTGGGCAGCCCATTCCAACACCTAACAACCCGTTCCTTAAAGAAATGCTTCCTAATATCCAGTCTAAACCTTCCCTGGTGCAACTTGAGCCCATTACCTCTTGTCCTAGCACTTGTTACTTGGTTAAAGGGACTCATTCCCAGCTCCCTGCAACCTCTTTTCAGGTAGTTGTAGAGGGCGATGAGGTCTCCCCTCAGCCTCCTCTTCTCCAGACTAAACAACCCCAGTTCCTTCAGCTGCTCCTTGTACGACATGTGCTCCAGATCCTTCACCAGCTTCGTTGCCCTTCTTTGGACACGTTCAAGTGATTCAATGTCCTTTTTGTAGTGAGGGGCCCAAAACTGAACACAGTCATCGAGGTGTGGCCTCACCAGTGCCGAGGAGGACAGGGGTAGGATCACTTCCCTGTCCCTGCTTGCCACACTATTTCTGATACAAGCCAAGATGCCATTGGCCTTCTGGGCCACCTGGGCACACTGCTGGCTCATGTTCAGCCAACTATCAGTCAACACCCCCAGGTCCCTCTCTGAATGGCAGCTCTCCAGCCACTCCTCCCCAGGCCTGTAGAGCTGCTGGGGGTTGCTGTGGCCGAAGTGCAGTACTCGGCATTTGGCCTTATTAAAACTCCTACAGTTGGCCTTAGTCCATCGCTCCAGCCTGTCCAGATCTCTCTGCAGAGCCTCCCTACCCTCGAGCAGATCAACACTCCCACCCAACTTGGTGTCGTCTGCAAACTTACTGAGGGTGCACTCGATCCCCTCATCTAGATCATCAATAAAGATGTTAAACAGGAGTGGCCCCAAAACTGAGCCCTGGGGGACACCACTCGTGACTGGCCACCAACCGGATTTAACTCTGTTCACCACAACTCTTTGGGCCCGGCCATCCAGCCAGTTTTTTACCCAGCGAAGCGTGTGCCCATCCAAGCCTCAAGCAGCCAGTTTCACCAGGAGAATGCTATGGGAAACGTTGTCAAAGACCTTACTAAAGTCAAGGTAGACAACGTCCACAGCATCCTTCATCCAATAAATGAGTTGCCCTGTCGTAGAAGGAGATCATGTTTGTCAGGCAGGACCTGCCTTTCATAAACCCATGCTGACTAGGCCTGAACCCCTGCTTGTCCATTATATGACTTTTTAATGGCACCCGAGATGACCTGCTCCATGACCTTCCCTGGCACCGAGGTCAGACTGACAGGTCTATAGTTACCTGGATCCTCCTTCCTGCCTTTCTTGTAGATGAATGTCACGTTTGCCACCCTCCAGTCCAATGGGACCTCCCCAGTCAGCCATGACATCAGGTAAATCATGGACAGCGGCTTGGCAAGCACATCTGCCAACTCCCTCAGCACTCTTGGGTGTAACCCATCCAGTCCCACAGACTTGTGTGCATCCAAGTGGTGTAGCAGGTCTCTGACCACCTCCTCTTCAACTGTGCTGACCTCAATCTGCTTCCCCTCCCCATCTCCTAGCTCATGAGGCTGGGTGTCCAGGGAACAGCCAGTTCCACTTCTGAAGACTGAGGCAATGTAGGCATTGAGCACCTCAGCCTTTTCCTCATCCTTAGTTACCATTTTTCCCTCTGCATCCAGTAGGGGAGGGAGATTTTCTCTAATCCTCCTCTTGCTGTTGACGAATTTATAGAAAGATGTTTTTATTATCCTTAACAGCTGCAGCCAAGTTGAGCTCTAGCTGCGCTTTGACTCTCCTAATGTTCTCCCTGCATAACTTCACTACGACTTTATAGTCTTCATGAGAGGCCTTGCCCCTCTTCTAAAGGTCATAGATTCTCCTTTTGTTCTTGAGATCCAGTCAAAGGTCCCTGTTTAGCCAGGCCAGTCTCCTTCCCTGCCTGCTTGTTTTTCGGCACATGGGAACAGCCTGCTCCTGTGCCTTTATGACTTCGCTCTTGAAGTCTGTCCAGCCTTCCTGGACTCCCATTTCCTTCAAGGCAGCCTCCCAAGGGATTTGGTTAACCAGTCTCTGGAACAGGTCAAAGTTAGCCCTCCGGAAATCTAAGGTGGCAGTTTTACTAACCCCTCTCTTTGTTTCTTGAAGGATCAAAAATTCGATCATCTCACGGTCACTGCACCTTAGACAGCCTCCCCCACAAGCTCTTCCCTGTTCACAAGAAGCAGGTGCAGGAGGGCACCTTCCCTGGTCGGTTCACTCACCAGCTGTATGAGGAAGTTATCCTCCATAAATTCCAGGAACCTCCCGGATTGTTCCTTCTCCGCTGTGTTGTGATCCTAGCAGATACCCAGGAGGTTAAAGTCCCCCACAAGAACAACGGCAAGTGACCACGAGATTTCTCCCAACTGTTTGTAGAAAGCTTCACCCACCTCACTGCTTTGGTTGGGGGGTCTATAGCAGACTCCCACAGCAAGATCTGCTTTATTGGCCCTTAACCTGATCCACACACTCTCAACCCCATTATCACTATACTTGATTTCCGAGCTAACATAGCATTCTCTTACATATAGGGCCACTCCACCACCTCTCCTTCCCTGTCTATCCCTCCTGAAGAGCTTGTAGCCATCAATTGCAGCACTCCAGTTGTGTGAGGCATCCCACCACGTTTCTGTTATAGCTACTATGTCATAGTTCTCGTGCTGCATTATGGCTTCAAGCTCCCCCTGTTTGTTGCTCATACTGCGTGCATTGGTGTAGATGCACTTGAGATGAGCTAATGAATCCAACACCCTCTTGTGAGCACGGGCTCCATTCCCTACCAGACCCTTCTCAGGTGCTTCCACGGTTCCTGAACATCTTTCCCTTCTCTCAAATGAAGTGGCAGAGGGAGAGCCCTCACCAGTCCACCATTCTACAAGCTTTGGCACATTTCCCTTAAGCTTGTTCCTAACATGCCCAGTTATCTCCCCGTCCCCCCTCATATCTAGTTTAAAGCCCTGTCAATAAGCCCTGCTAAGTCCTGCCCCAGAATCCTTTTCCCCCTCAGGGACAGCTGCATCCCACCTTTCTCATTTGTCGCCAGCAGATCAGGTGCCTTATAAACCTCTCCATGGTCAAAGAACCCAAAATTCCGACTGTGGCACCAGTCTCTGAGCCACGTGTTAATCTGATACGTTATTATTAATCAGATATGTTATACATTACTATGATGTAGCACAGCCATGTGTGACCTCAGAACTACTCAGTGAACCCAAATTTTTATTATTGTAACATCATAGATATATATTATGTCTCAATGTATATTATAAAATATTACGAAGTATTATAATACTAGCTGCTCTTAGAATTATTAGACTGGAAAGCTCATAGGATCTTATTAATAAAGGAGGTCGATGACAAAATCTATTCCATTCACGATAATTAGACCACAGTTTCATTTTAAGCAAAGATAGCATATAATCGTGCTATTTCTCAGTTAATTTTCTAACATCTTCTAGAGTAGTGTTAATACACAAAGAGTTTAGATGTAAATGATATTTTAATTTATCTTTCCGAGAAACTGTTATTATTCTGTCAATATTTGTTTTTAAATATGTCTGGGAGATGTAATTTTTAATGTGTTTTCTTTTTTCTTTTGACTGTAAATTTTCAAATGTTTAGTTTCACATGAAATAATGCATATGAATTTACAACATAAATTTAAATAGCTTTTGAAAGGGTACATATTACAGGCCAGAATTTAACAATTACATTAATAAATGAAATACATTCACATAAATGAAATCACAGATATTGAGTAAATCTGGAAATGTAAACTTAGTTTAACTGCAAAAAATGGTAGAATGGTTTGGGTTGGAGGGGGCCTTCAAGACCACATAATTCCAATCCTGCTGACATGGGCAGAGACCTTCCACTACATCAGGTTGCTCAAAGCCCCATCCAACCTGGCCTTGAACACTTTCAGGGAGGGGACATCCACAACTTCTCTGGGAAACGTGTTCAAGTATCTCATCACCCTCACAGTAAAGAATTTCTTCCTAATACCTAATCTAAATCTACCTTCTTTCAGTTTGAAACCGTTACCCCTCATCCTATCACTATGCTCCGTGATAAAGAGTCCCTCCCTATCTTTCCTGTAGGCCCCCTTTAAGTACTGGAAGACTGCTATAAGGTCTCCCTGGAACCTTCTCTTCTCCAGTCTGAACAACCCCAGCTCTCTCAGTTTGTCCTCATAGGACAAGTGCTCCAGCTCCTCAATAATCTTTTTGGCCCTCCTCTGAACCCACTTGAGCAGGTCCATGTCTTTCTTATGCTGGGGGCCCCAGAGCTGGACGCAGTACAGTCTTGCAAGACTGCATCACAAGCAGTGAGGTCTTGCAAGAGCCGAGTAGAGGGGGAGAATCACCTCCCTTGACCTGCTGGCCACACTTCTCTTGATGGAGCCCAGGATAGGGTTGGCTGTCTTAGCAGTTTTCTATCCACTAATACCCCCAATTCCTTCTCTGCAGGGTTGGTGTCAATCCAAAAACTTAAAAAAATTCAATACTTTTTAATCGAAAAATTTCAAAAAACCTTTGAAAAAAATGCCATTGGGATGGAAAAAAATATATTGCTCTTGCATAGTGCTGAAATTCCTCATTGTCTGTGTTTCTCACTTTTATAATATTTGGACTGCACACTTGTCCTTTCCAGGAAGAACATGAAAAGGATGTCATGGTTTGAGCCCAGAGGGAAACTGAGCACCACTCAGCCACTCACTCACCCCTTTCCCCTCAGCACTTGGAAGGAGAAAATAAAACAAACGGATCAGGAGTCACGATAAGGACAGAGAGGGATGACTCAACTATTACAGTCATGGGCAAAATCCAACCTCCTTAGGGAAAGAAAAGAATGTAAATTTAATTCAGACACTAACAATAACAACACTTAACAGACAGAGTGGTACAACCATGCAGGGGACAGGGAATGGGGGTTACAGTCAGTCCTGCCTCTCCTTCCTCCTCAGGGCGAGGATGCCTTGCATTCTTCCCTGTGTGGTGTCCCTCTCACAGGAGACAGTCCTCCACGAACTTTCTCTGGCATGAGTCCTTCCTACGGGATGCAGCTCTTCCTGTGCTACTCTGGAGTGGGTCACCCCTGTGTATTGCAACCCTCCCAGCACCAAACTACAACAGAGGGACTTCTTCTCCCCATAGCGTCCTGGCCTTCTTTGGGTGCAGCCACCTGATAAGGTGTAAGGTCCTTCACAGGTTGCAGGTCAGTATCTGCTGGACTGTGGACCTCCATGGTGTCAGTGGGCAACCTGCCATCTCATCACGTGATATAGGGAGGGGTCTCTGCTCTGTCACACCTCTCCCACCTTCCTCCTTCTTTCTTCCACTAAGCTTGGTGTTCACATATGTGTCTTCTTTGCAACTTCTCCTCACAACTCCCACTCCCCCTCCCAGATTCCCCTTCTCAAATATGTTATCACAGAAGCACAGCTACCATTGTTAATTGTCTCGGCCTTGGCCAGAGGCAGTTCTGACTTGGAGTCAGGGAAGCTTCAAGAAGCTTTTCACAGGGACCACCACTGTAGCTCCCTCCCCACTACTAAAAAACCTTGCCACACAAAACCAGCACAGAGAATATCCTAGTTTAAGTGGAAGAAGAAAAATTATCTTGTGGAAAAAAATATAGCAATATTCTGTACAGTTATTTTTAAATGTTACATACACAAGTAGATAGTGAATAGCATACTAAGGTATAGGTCTATATACGATATAACATCTCATAAACAGCTATGGATCTTTGCATTAGCGTCAACGAATTTATTCTTGCATTTTATATAATTGAAAATTAGCTGGTGTGGTGCAAGAAAAAATCCTGACCCTTTCCAATCCTGAATTCATAATAAATTGACAAAATAATGGGCTGCTTCAACTTTTTTGTATGTTCTGAGTACTCAATAATTATGAATTGATTTCTCAATTATTACTCAATATTTCTCAAATATTACTCAATAATTATGAATAAATAATTATGAATTGATTTCTCTTCATGGGGACTTTTATGCCTCTTTTGTCCAAGAGCCACTCTAAGGACCCTTTCTGTTTTCTCCTATATCAGTCCTCCTTCCAGACCTCAAGACCTTTCATTCTTTTTTGCCCTATTCATAGTGAAAGACTTAACTGTCCATTTCAAGGTGGGGCTGTGATGCAGGAGTTGCAACAGAATAAATTTTTGCAGCTCTGATTAGCTAGATTAAAGGTTGTGTACCTGCCTAATGAGGAGGGACTTGACCGTGTGTTACTGTCCAACTACCTGGCTTTTGGCTTCTTCACTGCCGCCAGCTCATTCCTTTGGGGGCAGTAACAGAATACTCAATTCTTATTGTATGTAAAGAGCTCAGATAAGGGCCTTTGCCAAAAAAATCTTTGCTGCTGCAATGATTCCCATCCTACCTGTTTTATGTGGAATTAAAGACTTCCAGTTGGGTTTCCTCTTGACAAAGACTGAGCAAAAGGGAAATAATATTTAATCTGATTAGATAGTCATATTCAGTTTACTTTCTCTACAGGAGAGAAATGTTAAATGGTAACCTTTGTCCTGTCTTTATGTGTCAAAACCAAAGAACTGGTTCTGCTAAATTTTGTACAAAAAATGCTCTTTTTTTAAAAATTAAAAAATAAAAATTATTTCTGTAGAAATGCAGACTTTTAAAAGGATTGAAATCATGTGCAAATTAGTTTCAGTGCGCACCTCATGTAATGATGCAGCAAGAGACACAGACTTCATTTCTGTCGTAAGTATCACTATGATCTCTCTATAAAACTTTATGTTGAAGAGAAAACTGGATGTATTTCTGAAGATGGATCTTCAAATAATAAACAGTGGTATGACAGCACTGAATATATTGATTATGTTCACTCATGCTGACTGAAGATCTGATTGTTTACTGCTTGTCCATTCATAGTTTATATAGAAGGATTTTGGATTTTTTAATGTTACTTTTATATTATTTTAAAGTTTTCCTTATGTACATCTAACAGCTGATTCAAAGTGGAGTCTAAGATTAAATACTAGACTAACTGAAGTTACTAATAAAACAATTTATAGCTTTCATTGTGCTCTTAAGGATAGGTTCATTTCACCCAATTCAAGGCATTTAGAAATTAGATGGTTATTCAGAAGCAGTCATTTAAGTTCATCCTTAGTCAATGGAAAGAGGATTGGCGCTCCCCTAAAGCAAGAATTGTAGGAGTCTGGGTCGCACTGGAGGGAAGTTAGTGCAGGTAGAAGAATGCAAGGTCGAAGACAAAGCCAGCAAAATAAGGCTGGCAAAACCACACAAGATAGCAGATAAGTGAGAAAAACCTGTGGTCAGCAAAAGCACACAAGTCTGAGCAAAACAGGTATGAGATAAGGGAGTTTTTGGCAAGTTTTGGGCTTTACGTGTTAATTGCAATTAACCAATGCAAATGCTTGTAGAGGCGCGTGAACAGCGCGTGTAGATGACCTGTAGCCTATTAGAAGATAGATGAGTGCGTGTACGGAACTTAGTAGAATATAAATGTAACCAGGATTGGGAAATAAAGGAGGACGATCTGATCATCATATTGGTCTTGTGTCGTTCCTGTTCCTGCACGGAGAAGCAAGGACCCCGGCTAATGGTGACCCCGACAAAGAATCTTCCTGTTGTGATGTATATGTCTAACTAGTCAGACTGAACTGCTTCTGGGAGTGCATCTTCCACTGAGGAAGATAGCTTCAGCAGAGAACCTGATAAACTGATTCAGACTGGAAATCTAATTGTAAATCAGTAAAGTTAAAGACAACTCCTACTCCAAACATATAGATGTAAAATGGATATCTTCCAGAGTTTCTAAGGAAAATATTCCCATGAAGAGTTTTAAAAAGATGTATTGGGTTTGTGTGGTAAGGTCTAGGTAGCAGGGGGGCTACAGGAGTGGCTTCTGTGAGAAGCTGCTACAAGCTTTCCCTATGTCTGACAGAGCCAACGTCAGCCAGCTGCAGGACAGACCATCCACTGGCCAAGGCCGAGCCAATTAGCGACAGTGGTGACACCCTGTGATAACATATTATAAAAGGGGTAAAAAGAAAAGTGCAGTACTGCAGCTGAAGAGAGAAGTGAAAATATGTGAGATAAATAACTCTGCAGACACCAAGGCAGGGAAGAAGGAGGGAAAGGAAGTGCTCCACATGCCAGAGTACAGATTCCCCTGCATCCTGTGGTGCAGCCCATGGTGAGGCAGGCTGTGTCCCTGCAGCCTATGGAGGTTAACGGTGGAGCAGATATCCACCTGCAGCCCATGGAGGACCCCACACCAGAGTAGGTGGCTGTGTCTGAAGGAAGCTGTGACCCCGTGGGAAGCCCACACTGGAGCAGGATCCTGGAAGGACCTGTGGACCTGTGGAGAGAGGAGCCCACGCTGGAGCAGGTTTGCTGGCAGGACTTGTCACCCCATGGGGGACCCACACTGGAGCAGTCTGTTCCTGAGGGACTGCACCCTATGGGAGGGACCCATGCTGGAGCTGTTCATGAAGGATTGTTTCCTGTGGGAGGAAGCACATGCTGGAGCAGGGAAAGAGTGTGAGGAGTCCTCCCCCTCACAAGGAAGGAGTGGCAAAGACAAGGGGTAATGAACTGACTGCAACCTCCATTCCTCACCCCCCTGCTCTGCTTCTCAGTGCAGGGGGTAGAGAAATGGGGAGTAAAGTTAAACCTGGGAAAAAGGGATGGGTAGGGGGAAAGTGTTTTTAAGATTTGGTTTTGTTTCTGATTATCCTGCTCTGATTTAATTGTTAATAAATTAAACTCATTTCATCAAGTCAAGTCTGTTCTGCCATGACAGTTTCTGGCAAGTGATGTCCCTGTCCTTAACTCAACCCATGAGCCTTTGGTTATATTTTTTTCTCCCCTCTTTAACTGAGGAGAGGGTTTGGTGGGCACCTGGTGTCCAGCTGGGGTCAACCTACCACAAAAGATTACCTCACATGCATAGAAGACAATTTTTGCCTCTGAGAAACTAACAAAACATTGACTTTTTCAGAACATGTTTTAAAAGTGTATATTCATTTTTTTTTACCTTTAAACCTATATCCTAAGGTATACGTTATGTGGAGAAAAAATTCTACTAAAAAAAAAATGATTGAATTACTGAAATTCATGGTACAATAGACTGCAAGAGTATACATACCACAAAATTAGCTATTGTGATAGTTATTAAAGAAAAAAAAAATCTGTATGAAGAATTGAATGATAAAAAGCAGAAACCTGATCTTGGTCTCATTAAAGCAATGAAAGTCTTGCCTGTAATGTCAGTTAGAACAGAACTGTAACCTAGAAATAAATGTCTCAGGTTTTCTTTGGAAACCTGCGCTCAGCTATTGATGTAAAAGAGATTATGGTCATATTGACACTGGAAATGTCAGTATTGGTACAGTCATTTTGTACATACTTCAGTAGAGATCAAATTAGATGCTGAGTTACTCAACTTGTTCTTTTTACTTTTGCTATAGTTACTTCCAACATAGATTCAAACCTGTCCACTTTGTAATGTTTAGGAATTGGAAATTTAATCATGTCAGTATAATTATACTTCACAGTGTCACAGAAGGCCCTTCATGATAACTTTGTGTGACATGGCTACTCCAAAATATTCTATTTGCTGGCTGAACATATGCATTCTGAAAACTTTCTTCAAAAAATGTTTTTAATGTATATATTATTCCACACAAAATATTTATTTTTGTCTTAGGATTTAAATAACTACAAGTTTCCTTGCTGAAGATGTGTGGAATATTGAAATATTCTCTTCTGGCCCTCCCATCAAAAAGTATATTTAAAAAGAAGATATCCTTAATATCTTGAATCAGACCTCAATCACACATTTATAGCTGTTGTTAAAGATATTTTTCTCAGTTCTTTTGTTGCTCAAATTCTACTTTACATTTGTATTGTTTTTTGCTATTAACAGTCTATTGAATTTTTGACTCATCACAGTTTTTTTTAAGTTACTGCCACACCTCTACTGTAGCAAGCATTTTCTTTCCATATGAGTTCAAACATTCTGTAACAACTAAGTAGGTACAATACAAATCTTTTTTTCACTTTGTCCTTTCAGTTTTCTCATGAATGTCACCCTTTCTATTCCTGTTTGTATTAATGGCTGATACAGTTTGTAATTCAAATGAAAATCTTTTTTTTTAAATGCAAGATTTTTCTCACTGTTGTCATCTTTCTGAAAGAAATATTTTAGAGAAGAATTCAATCACCTCTATTACTTTTCAGGTTTTTTTATTTTTTAAGTCTTTACAGGAATATATAAGGAATTGTTTCTAAGTCTGGATAAGACATAACTCTCTATGCCTTAACTGATCGGAGTAATTATGACCAGCTTAGCAGCTGAAAGTCACTTCTCCATTCCTTTCACATGCATACATTCATTTTGTCTCAAAGTTACCTCTAATACTGATGGAAGTAGAGTTGTTTATGTTGTTTTCAATTCTCTCTATCTGTAGTATATATTATTCTTGTTTAAAAAAAAAAAAAAAAAGTGTGAAATAAGCTCGTTGTTCATCTTTCTCCTGTACTTATGTTCTGAGGACACAGTACTGATGAAATTCAGTTAGGAGAGGCATCACTATTGCATCTGAGGTGGGTACGAGCTAAGGACAGAAAAAATGAAAAGTTCACAGAAGAACAAAATTAAGTAGAAAACCAGAAGTTTGTCCGCAGTATGAAGGAGACCAAAAGCCAAACGACAGAGGTGGTAGAAGAGACGAAACAGACTGGAGTGTCTTCAGTCTAAACTATTAAAAATGTTGGACTAGAAAGAAAGACTAGTAGAAAGATCTACCTTGCAACACCATCCGTCCAAGGATACTTATTATCAACACTTTATATTTCATACGTCTCACACTAATAAATCTAAATTTTCTCTGTTTAAAGAGCTACTTCTTAATGCTTTGCATTTTACTACTATTTCTAAAAATGTAAACACTTGAAAAGTTTTTTTTTTTTTTTGGTGGTATCCTGAAAGTAGAACACTTCCATCCTCAACGAGATACCTAAGGCTGGGATTTCATTGAAATTATTGTGGCATTTGGGATTGTGTCACTTTAACTATCATGTGAATGTTTTTATTTTAATAAAAGCAAAAATAATAACGTGTGTCTTTGCCTTGCATCACAAATTTAAACCTTAGGCTTTTTGACAGAGATAAGAAAAAGATCATTTCAATGATAACCTGTATAAAATTTCTTTATTTAATTTTAGCCAAATAACTTCAATCATTTCTTCACTTTGATTAATTGATCAATTAATAAAGCAATAAGAATGTCAGTACAGAAAATTCTGTGCAGCTGAAAAGAGAAAAAAGATAAAACATATTATTTAACTTTTAAAATTAAAGCAGATTATTTAACATTGAGAACTGACAGTTTACTGGGAAAGAAGTAGTTTCTAATATTTGTATAACACTGGTTCTGGGAGTGGATAGGTGGACTGTGGTGGGTTGACCTTGCCTGAATGCCAGGTGCCTACCAAACCCTCTCTATCACTCCTTCTCCTCAAGTGGAGAGGGGAGAGAAAATATAACAAAAGGCTCATGGATCAAGATAAAGACAGGGAGATCACTCACCAGTTACCATCAGTGCAAAAGAGACTTGACTTGGGGAAATTAATTTAATTTATAACCAATCAAATCACAGTAAGGTAATGAGAAATAAAACCTAAATCTTAAAACACATTTTCCCCACTCCTCCCTTTTTTCCAGGCTTAATTTTACTCCCCATTTCTCTACCTCCTTCTTGCCAGCAGTGCAGGGGGCCAGGGAATGAGGGTTGTAGCCAGTTCATCACACGTTGTCTCTGTCACTGCTTCCTTGTCAGGGGGAGGACTCTTCACACTCTTTTCCTGCTCCAGCACGTGCTCCCTCCCACAGGAGACAGTCCTCCATGAACTTCGCCAATGTGAGTCCTTCCCACGGGCTGCAGTTCTTCACAAACTGCTCCAGCATGGGTCCTTTCCACAAGGTACAGTCCTTCAGGAACAGACTGCTCCAGTGTGGGTCCCCCATGGGGTCACAAGTCCTGCCAGCAAACCTGCTCCAGCGTGGGCTCCTCTCTCCACGGGTCCACAGGTCCTGCCAGGATCCTGCTCCAGTGTGGGTTTCCCACGGGGTCACAGCTTCCTTCGGACACAGCCACCTACTCTGGCTGCAGGTGGATATCTGCTCCACTGTTAACCTCCATGGGCTGCAGGGGCACAGCCTTCCTCACCATGGTCTTCACCATGGCCTGCAGGGGAATCTCTGCTC
This sequence comes from Strix aluco, assembly GCF_031877795.1. NCBI lineage: Eukaryota > Metazoa > Chordata > Aves > Strigiformes > Strigidae > Strix > Strix aluco. The sequence continues at coordinate 86,463,308 of NC_133932.1, read as the reverse complement.
CAGTGCCTGGAGCACCTCCTCCCCCTCCTTCTTCACCGACTGTGGTGTCTGCAGGGCTGTTTCTCCCATGTGTTCTCACTCCTCTCTTCTGAGTGCTGCTGATGTTGCACAGGTTTTTCCCCCCGTTCTTAAATATGTTATCACAGAAGTGCTACCACCATCGGTGATTGGCTCAGCCTTGTCCAGCAGTGAATCTATCTTGAAGCTGGCTGGCATTGGCTCCATCAAACTTAGTGGAAGATTGTAACAGCTTCTCACAGAAGTTACCCCTGCAGCCCCCCTGCTAACAAAACCTTGTCACACAAACCCAATACACATAGTTTTTTACAAATATCAGGAGATCTTAAACAAGCAAAGAAGGTTTAATTGCTTATATTTGTCCAAAGCTGCATTAGATGTATAGGACTGAAACTAAAAATAAAAATTTTCATTGTATATTATGGAATATAACATTAATGATCAAACTTACAAGACTAATATTCCAATACATGTTTCTTACATGAAGTGATTAAAAACTGCCTGAATAAAGTAATGGCTGTAAGTAATTTCCTTATTTAACTGTAATTTTTTGTGGCACTTTGCTCAAAGGGTGTATGCAAGTAATAACAAGAAGGCTGCCTGTTTCCCTGATCTTGGTTGCTGTGCCCTAAATGAGTTGTATCTCTCTGGAGGAGGGAAAACATCGAGAGCAGCAATGAGTCTTTGATGGGGAAGAAACTTCTGAAGCAAAGATGAGGCTGGTGGTGAGAAATACTGCCAGTGGGGAAGCAGTGACACAAATTCATGAAGGAAGAAGTCTTAAACTGAGAGTCAGCTGTAGGGGAGAAAAAGAATATTTTCCAATGAATCAGAGGGAACTGTTTAGACCTTGCTGATGAACAGCTGCTTGAAACTGCTGGATAGAGAGCATCTGTCCTATGAGGTGGCAATGAAAAAGAAAAAATGCTCCTTAAATAATTATATGTTAATGTTTTCTTTTTAAGCACATCTATTCTGAAGCTGTCTACTTCTAGTCTAAGTTTTATTAAAGCCTAGTGTACAAAATGAAAATGTGTTTGAATTTTTTTTTTAAACTGTTTACTTTAACAAAAAGCTATTGGTAAATCCACTTCAAGGTCCCAGGTAAGCCAGATCTTGTGATGATATACAGAAGTGGGAAGCGCTGGAATGCCAAGGGCAAAACTTTTTAGAGGATCCCCAGATCAAGGTCCTATGCAAAACAAAATATATTGGTGCCTTCAGCCAGATGCCAGGGTAATGATATAGAAACGTGGGCCTATTTTGTCAACATCAGAATACTGGTAAAACAGGTTTTGGTGACTGCTGTTACCTGGACAAAGGTGGTATATACATGGGATATTGTCTATAGGTTCACTGGACTCTTTCAAGGTGGTATCTCTCCTGGTGGAGCTGGAATAGAGTAAGGATCTTCTAAATGCTGCTCAGGGGTTTCCCATTGCCTGAGTAACAGTGCTGATTCCCATCACCACACTTACACTAGTAGCCACCCTTGTTTATTACTAATCCCACCCACACAGGACACCAAAGTTTCTTGATGAGAAATGTTGTAAATAAGCACGGTTTCTCTTGGCTGAGCACCCCTGTGTATGACAGTTCCTCTACTTAATCTGTAAATTAGAGATAACCAGTTCTTTTAAAGGTTAATTTGCTTAGACAAAAGTATATCTTGAAAATAATTAGGTTTCTGAAGTCACTAGAAACCATTTGAAGAGGGACGTCTTTGAGATGAGCATGTGTCTCCTGATACAGCTGATCAAATGCATTAAGATTTTTGAATAAGAATATTTTTTGATGATTTTAGTCACAGAAGACACAGTTGGTTTTAGTCCCTGTTTGACAGAATTAAATGATTCTCTCACAGGACTCTACAAAATCCTTTTCTACGATCCCATGAGGTTGCCAAGTCTCTCCATTCAATTGTAACACTGAGCTGAGATTCCACAAAAGTATGTTAATTATATACAGGTGACCTTGGATTTTCTTCAGAATTAAGACCTTAGAAATTAAATTTAAATGCTGATTAAAGGCTCTGATTCACCCAAGAAATCAAACATTTAGTTAAAAACAATTAATTTAATTTTTTGGCCAAATAATGGCAAAAATTTAGACATGACTTTAAAGGTTTTTGTTGAACATGGACCTGAGAAAAACCTTTCTTTATAGCTTTTTGCCTCTGGTAGTTTGAAGTTTTACATATGTGTGGTCAGGGTAAGAACTAGAATTTAAAAACACTGGAGAAGATGTGTTTATTTTTTTTCTAAATAAGAAGCTAATCTAAATACAGCATTTTTATCTTTCATTATATGGTGCCAAAATATGATATGGAAAACTTCTTATTTTAACCAGATATATATTTTCTTCCAAAAAGTAGTCTTTATATTACTCTAAAATGTAAATATGACAACATAAATTAATCAAATACAGAGACACAGTTTTCAAATATGCAACTTGTCAGCATAGTTGAGTTGAATTAAAAAATGCTTCTTTTTAAAAGAAAAAAACCCTTTGATTTATTAGGTTTTGTTCTTATTTTCCTGTTGTTTTTGCTGTTGTCTGTTTAATCAGATGTCCAGACTGATTGATCTGCTGTATGCTGCTTGGTTGGCATAGGGAAGCAATTACAAAGAAGAACAATTATTTAGAAGTACATTTTGTATGAATGATGCTAGCTAATGTCATCTTTCTAGCTTTCCTATTACTCATTTGTTAGCTAATTATCCATATGTCACAGTATTTTGAAAAACATGTTCAAAACATTTTTGCTTCATTCTGTCTATTCTGGCTTTCCCCAGGAGATTTGGACTATTTTTAGATGTGGAAATGAGAATGTTAAAAAAAAAAAAATCTTTTCAAAGCTCATGAAAGAAATTTGTTTAACTCTATGTGGGCATAATATCTGTGGGGACAACTGGCAATACTGGTTACATTGGCTCACAACTTGAGCAGGTATATGTTAGCATAGCTTCACTGAAGACATAGAAAGAATGCTGCTTTGAAAACATATTTAAGAAATGGAGAAATGCCATGCAGCAGTGAGGATTGAGGAAAAACCTGTGAGAAGCACCAGTGTGAACACCAAGATAAAAGAAGTAGGGAGGTGCTCCAGGTACAGAAGCGAATATTTCCCTGCAGCCCATGGAAAAGACCACAGTAGAGCAGATATTTTTCTGCATCCTGTGGAAGAGATGGCATTGAAACAGGCATTTCCCTGTAAACCATGGAGCGGAACACATCAGAGCAGATATCCACACTGCACATCCACTGTTTTTTTAAAGTTCTTCTCCCTGAGGAAGGAAGTAATGGATATTGTGGAAGAAAAGAAGTAGCTTTAAGATCTTTACTAGGCAGCACTACAATCATCAATTCTGAAAACAACACTGACATTGTAAAATGGGATGCACACAATTTGTGTTCTGATGTAAACACCTTCATTTTCATCTTATTCATGATAAACTCTTCCAAACAATTGAAGCTATAAAGCTATTCAAGAGTGTTCTATCTAAATGAGTCAGTGCATTTTCTTGTTAAAGAGTTGGCCCGACAGGTTAAAATGCATAAATCTGTTTTGTCCTTCTCTTATATTCATAACAAGATTTGAAGGAATGATGTAACTACTGCTAAGGGAGTGAATGGCAAATGTTTACATTTCTGGTGACCAAAATCATTACATCCATAATTAAAAGGTTTTTCTGTGTTTCCATTTCTGGCTTTAATATGAGAACTATACATGGCAAAGGTAAATAGAGGATATAGACTTTTGCTCGGACCATCCACATTTTCATGTTAACACTAAGATGAAAAAAAAAAAAAAAAACAAACAGAAAAAAGACATTTGGAACATTACAAAAGACTTTTTTACCCAAGTCATTTGTTTTTGTTTTGTTTGATCAGCACAAAAGTTACATGCAGTTTCAAGCTTTTGAAATTCTACAAAACTATTTTGTTTCCCTTTTTCATTGTAATTCAGTCTCCATCTGAAAACTTTGGTTGTTTCTCTATTCCATTTTATTAAATAAAGCAAAGAGGCTATAAAGATCTCCTGTCAATAATCAGTCCTGTTATAAAGTATCTACAACCTTCAAAGGCTAAGAAGGTTGTGGATCTTGGCTCGTGGGAGGGCAAGTTAATAACCAGAAATACAAGCTTGACAGGCTGTCTTATACAAAACGTTTAATACCTTTTGCATGCTTCTTTTTTTCTTTTACCCAAATAAAAAAGCAGCTGTTCAATTAGATTAGGCTGTCTTTCTTTTTCTCTTTTTACATCCCGTCCTTATGCAGAACTTGGAGAATACAATAAAGACACTTCTACATAAAGTACTTAACATTTGTTTAGGTTTTTTTTTTTTATTCAACGTAGAGAATTTCACTGTAAGAATACTGTCAATTTTTAAGTACTATGTTCTATTATGGAGAAAAACCTCCACAACCCTTTTATATGGTGTTAAATATTTAACATCCAAATCAAAATACAACAATTATCATTACTTAGTAACAAAAAAAATAATAGTTATATTCCAAACTAATGCAGAAAACCTTCATTAATGATACCTTTGCAAGTGTTACACAAGAGGTGTGACTAACACCAGCCACTCTTCTCTGGTGTTACATGTCTCTGTCCATGTCTCTGGGGCTCCTTTGCACCGGTCTTCCTCAACCTGAGGTGGTGGGTGTTGTAATGAAGGTCAACAGCTTGCAGTCCCAAGCAGGAGGAGAAGGGTGTCTATATTGGGTGCATTGCCCTCGGCTCAGGGCCCCTCTCAGTATATGTTTCTCAGCACACATCTTCCTCCCATCAGCTGCCTTTCTTTTCCTTTTCTTCAGGCAGCAGCAGCCCAATTATTATAAACATATATTAGCACAATTCAAGGAACTGAGAATGATTTGGGGTGTGAAACTTTGTGGTTTGTTCATGTTCCTTGTGGTAACTGTTCATTTAAATCCATTCGTAGATCCTGCCTGGCAAGATTTAATCTGCTAGTTACTTCAAAGGGAGTGTATTTCTACATATCCTATGAAACTCTCACTGTGATCACTGATGCTGCTGTTAGACCATCCCCATTGTTCCTTTGTTGTTTGGTTTTGTGGGTTTTTTTTTTTCATTTTCAGCATTTTTTAAAAAACTGAAATCATGTTTCATTCGGCTTCAGAGCATTGTGAAGTGCTGATAAGCCATTTCTTTTTTTGGGTTGTTGGACTACATGACCTCCAGAGGTTTCTTCCAACCTAAATTATTCTTTTTGCTCTCAGGCTCAGAAAAGTCTTTTACATACTTCATCTTTCTAGTTTCCTATGCCTGATGATTCTCTGAAACTTCTATGCCTGTTCATCTTTATTTTTTCTTCTTTCTGTTAGATTTCTGAACTGGGAGACTCATAGGTGTGATCTTAAGGGGATTGTCAGTTAAGCTGTCAAAAAAAAGTAAATATTATTCTTTTATGATACTCCACCTCAGGAAAAATCTTTGTTCTTACACTTACCTTTTCATTCTTCCCTTTCCTTTCCACAATTTTTATGATTCCTTCTGGAAATGAACAACCTGGCAAGTAATTTCATTTCAGAGGCCTGAAGGAGAAGTCTAGTGCAATCTGCTCATTTTTCACCCTTGAAGTCTTCATATGCTAAATGTGTAGCTTTGAGTTAAATAATGGTTAAAAAGGGCAACAGCATACAGTTGTTTCTATGTCACAGCCTTGGATTACTAAGCAGGATTTTGGGGGATAAATATGTCTGTGCTGGGGAAGCCAGGGGAATTGCTAGGTCCAAGCTAATAATTACATGCACTAGTACTAAATAATCTATTGCTTAGCTATGTGAAAAAGATGTAGAGAATATAATTATTTAGGAAGACTAAGGAAAGCATTTAATTCACCCAGAAGGAATATTTTTCAGATGCTATAGAACTGAAAGAGAAAGATTAATCTTTAAGTAGATATTTATCATGTAGTTTCTTGTGATACTAAAGACATAACTGGTGTGGTGACTTTCAGAATTCTAAATTCTGCCTTATATCTCCTTGAAGATATTTGTGAAGATTACTGAAAAACTTTTGTAATGACAACAAAAAATCTTAGGACTTAAGTTTTCAACCTCTCAATTCTCTAATGCCTTTCCATTACAAATTTCCATATGTTTTTTCAAAAAATTTTCCATATGCCAAATTTTCCAGTGCCTTTCCATTACAAATTTTCTTCCGTGAAATATTCCCCAAAATTCTTTTTTTACTAAAATATAGCTAATAAAAAGATAGGTAATTTTTTGTCACATATAACTCATAAATTACAAAAGAAGATGTTCTGAAAAATATATCATGCAACTTTATGTTAGAGGGCCACAGAACATCTTTTATAAAATGCTTTCAAAATTGTAATTTCTAGATGCATATTAATCAAACTGTGAGGAAAAGTCATTCAGTTTGTGTCTAGTATTGACAGTGCTCTACTAAGTATTTATAATAGTTTAGAAGGCTTTGTTTGTGATTTTATTGTGTTGGAAAGGAAGGGTTAAGGAAAATTTACTGCCTTCTGTATACAGAGAGAGGAAGTAATTTGCTGCTGTGATTGCCCTGGCAGGAGACAAATAAGAAAAAGGGTAAACTGGATGCTTTCCAATTTCACTGTTCTCAAAATCTGGAGGGATGGTGGGATTTTAGATTTTTGATCTTGAGTTTTTTCAACCTTTTCCTTGTTCAGTCTTGCTAAATATAGGAATGTAACCTCCTTGGTTGTTCCTTTGCATCAGTTTTCTGTATGTACTTATTTTAATGTCAAAATACTTTTCATTTTACAAGCCTATAATGAAAAATGGCTTAATTTATGCTCTCTGTCAGCAGTTAAGCTGGTAACTTGTGAACAGTCAGCTCAGCAGATGGGAAGGCAGGTAAACATATCCGTTAATCTATGGAAAATGAAATCAGAATAGATGGTAACTGGAGGACTGCTAAGACAACTGTAAAGTAGTGATTTTCCCATGCAAACATTAGTCTGCTCTAATTTCATTTACTGTTAACTTAATTCTCTGTAAAGTAGGCTTATAAAATCTACATTATCTGAAGAGTTAATTCATGGTAATAATTAGTGTCTTTAAACATAGGTCATTTAATTCAAAATAAATTAATTCTTAGTAAAAGCCAAACCCTTTAGTGTAGAGAAAATTTCAGCTTTAGGTGAATAATTTTGAAGTAAACACAATATTTTAGTATCTGTAAATATAAACAGTCAATGTATGTTTGATTTTGGACCATATTTTCTCTACTCACAGTTCAGAAAATAAAATAATAATAATTTAAAGAAAAAATTGAAATTCAGCCATTTTTACTCATGTTAAAGAGAGTGACACATTTCTCCTGAGCATAATGTACCTTACACTCTCTTCTCTGGTAACAGAGGTGGAAAATATTTTGATTTTAGCAAGAAAAAAAAAAATCTTCTACTTTTAATTTCTCTATTTAAAGAGCTTGTACTGAATAACTAAGATTGGAACTGAATCATCTGTTTAATAATAGAAAATTATTATATATTTCTATATGAAATTTTCATACAAATGTCTTTTGAACTGTGCCTGTCATCATCCATTCAAACCCACAAAATATTTCAGATGTAAAATTCAGGTTTATCTAAAAGGATTATAGAGGGACATATGACTTTTCTCATTTGCAAATGCATATCTGTGATGATTGCAGTAAAATCAGTGCAGATACAGTAATAGAAAAGTCACATGCTTTCATTAGGTCTTTTGCATATTATTCCCTGTAAATCCTCTCCTGTTTTTAAGCAATAGCTGATGTTTCTCATGAACATGACAATTAGTCTGCACAATGGTTCATTTCCTTTTTTGCAAGACTTAAAACATTTCTAAATGCCTCATTATGAATCATCAAAAGGTCAATTGCAAATGAAACTCTCTGAAAATAATGAGGGAGACATGTCTGAACTATATTTTATCTTCACTCCTTCAAGACAGGTAAGCATACTAAGAACATGAAAACATTTTGTTAAGCTTAGTTTCTTGCAAATATGACATTTTAGCTGAACAAAGAAAGTCACGTTGTAGAATAGCTACACGTTCTCTTGGGAATTTGTTAACAATAAGGTTTTTGTTTCAGTTAGTTTGTATAACAGACTATACAGTTTACTTCATGGTAACACACTGCAAGATGATAAAGTGAGTTTTAACTTTAAAACTATCTAAATAAGCTGTTATTAATAATCACTTGAAGTAACAATATAAGAAGTCTAATGTGTTTGAATTCTATGTATTTCAGTTATCCAATCTTAGTCTTTTAAAATCATTTCTTTTTCTCACAAATTTCTGAAAACTGAGGGGGTTTTTAAGATATCTCCAGTTAGGTATCAAAAAACAAAGAAAATCTTAGTTTTAGAAAAGTTTAAGCTAATAAGCATGCAACAGGGATAAAATAAATAGAAACATGGAGACTAAAACACATAAAATATTGATTTGATTTATTAGTTTGCTAAGTATTTTAATTTTAATAAGTAATAATATTGAAATTAATATCTTCCTTAGAATAAGCATTTCTCAAGTGAGTAAGGAAGAACTGTATATTTGAACTTCATGTTAACAGAGAAAAAAATATTTGAACAATATGACAGGAGAAGAGCATTGGACTCATGAGATTAGATTATATGATTTCCAGTTAAATTTGCCCACAGCATTTCATAGCTGTGAAATTACATATATGGAAAAAAAGTGCTTCCCATCTGCATTCCCTCTACCCACCATTCCCCCCCCCCCTCAAAGGGGAAAAATTTAATTATGATTAAACTTCTGATTTCAGAGGTACTATCTTCACTGTTGATACCTTTGCTATTAAGGTCTTCCTATGCAAGAAAAGGCAGGCATGTTTTACTTTGTATTGAAACAGCAATGATAATTTTTTTTTCCTGTATTTCTTTGATTTAACCTGAGTTGTTAGGCTGTTGCTTTTAATTAATCCCATGTCAGTAGTGACTGAAATTTATTATTAATTGATGGCCTGTAGGAATCAATTTGATTGCCACAGGACAATTCCCAAGGGTTAATTCACATCCCCTAAACAGTCATTGTATTTTGTGTTAGCTGCCAGTCTTGCTGACAGTGTCATCAGAGGTCATGAACTGAAACAGTGTGAGTAGAATCTAAGTTACTTTTGTGGTTATTTATACTGTTAGTCAGAAATTTTTACTATAGAATTATTCTTAGGTCTGCATTTGAGGCTCCATTTCCTCTGTGTGGTCCACATGGCTTCCCCTTGTTGTTCCTGCCAGCTAGAAAGTCCCATATTTTAGAGTTTTTGTAAGACAAAGAGATAGGAAAGAATGTCGAGAATGTATATACATATTTTGAAGAAGAACAGCTGTTGGTAAATTACAGCTTTTCCTCCTTCAAATGTTTGATTAGTAGAGACACGTGGCCGCTTTCAAATCCTCTAAAGCCCCTAAAAAGGAGCTTGTGAATAGTTTATGTGCCAGACTCATTGTTCATGTTTGATGCCAAAGCATGGTAAAAGAAACCACATCTTTTACGTGGTAATCTGTAAAAATATTATTCTGAGACTCTGTCCTAAAACAGCAGCTGGCACTTCCCACTGCAAAGGGCAATTCATGTTCTGACAATCTTCTCTAGACTTAGGCAGGGACTAGAAGCTGTTGAAGTGAAGAATGGTAGACATGGAAAGGCAAGACTTGGAGTTTGTAGCTTAGATGGAGAATGGTTACAGGAATGGTTTCTCTGCCAGATCTTACTTGTATATAAGCAGCTATCTTCAGGGATCTGGATATGGAAGGCTTTACCTTCACAGTCCATTTCCATATTAGGCAGTTCCACCAAAAGTTCATTTATTTTGTGGAAAGAGGGCACTGGACATGCCATTCTTTATTGATTTTTACTAAAGTCAGGTAAAAGAATCTGCTTGTAATACCTTCATCCCTGAGACTATAGTGATAAAACTTGTGATAATTACAAATATAAACATCAACACCACACAAAAAAACCCAACTCTATAATCTTGTCAGGGAAACAAAAACCATATGTATATGTTAGAAAATCAACTTCAGATAAAATAGGAAACCTAAAGGTCATCCCTGGGTCAGTTTACTGAAATAAAAGCACAGCTCAGGGCTCTAAGGTATCTAAAAAGGAAATGACAAGATACTAAATTGGCTAGAAATAACTAGGCTTTTATACTCAGCTGTTCAAAAAGACTCAGTCTCTTAAACTAATTTTGCATTTTCTTTAATAAAATCTATTATTAAAGAGAAGAAAAAGAAAAGCCAACAAAAAACCCCCAGAAAGCCAACCAAACTTTTTCCCACCATTTTCTCTTATGAAAAAAATATAAGACTAAGCAGCCATAGAGAGTGTGACTACTTCACTCTGATGTCTCCAAGAGTTCCTTCCTTGCCTCTGAGACCTGGTTTTCTGTCCCTCTCAGCAAATTCTCTGCAAGCTGCAGTATTCCATGTTATCACTGTGGCCATCAGATTTCTCCTCTTGTCACAGAATCACAGAATCACCTAGGTTGGAAAAGACCTTGAAGATCATCTATTCCAACCATTAACCTAACACTGACTATTCCCAACTACACCATGTCCCTAAGCGCTATGTCAATCTGACTCTTAAACACCTCCAGGGATGGGGATTCCACCTCTGCCCTGGGCAGCCCATTCCAATGCCTCACAACCCATTCTGTAAAGAAATACTTCTTGCTTATAATTCCAGCTGAGAACATTCATGCTTTCTCATTCTCCTTCCATATCTAACACTTCCTACTTTTCAAGCATTGCTCATTTGACATGGGATGTTAAGTAGTGACAAGAAATGTAAAATCCATAATGCTATTTCTACAGAGGTATTTCAAAACCATCAGCCATTTCTTAACAGGTCACAAAATTTGGCTGAATTACAGGTTATTAGATCATGTATTTATTTCTATTTCATTTGTTTTTGCATTTCCTTTTACTGTTCTTGCTGGGAAATTACTATTTTTGATAAATACTTTTTTTCATGAGGCTGTTTTGGTTTTACTGCAGTTTGTGTTTGCTACTATGAATCAATTTTTTTGTAGCTTTCCCAGCGTGAATTCAATTATTCCTCAAAGAAATTACACACAGTAAATATTTACACAGATATTCCAAAGATGGAACCTTTTCTTTAGCTCTCTTTCTCAATTTTTTTCAGAGCTTGAGATCAAATGTCTCCCTGCATGCACAGAGTAGAAAAAGAAAGAAAAAAGTCTGTAGATATTTAATTGGTGTTGGGTTTAAAGTTGAAGAGCATTCTTCATACCTCCAACCTAAGGATATATCTTCCTAAGGGAATAAAACATCACAGAGCAACAGAGGCTGCGCTCTTCAATGGCCACAATGATAACTAAAAAGCTTTTATTTGGTGTGTAGGGGAAAAAAGTCCCATTTTGAGATGTGAATACTTTGGTCATATTAGACTACAGAAAATAAGCAACCCTAAAACACCTCAGACAGAAAATAAAATGCAATGAACTGATTTTACCTTTTCTATATACACCTAAATTATCTTGTCTAACGATTTATGATTTTAAAAAGAATGAGCTGGTACTTTCTTGAAGTAAAATATCTTAGCTCATAACACCTTTATTGACAGGCTGCATTACGAAACAAGCTTTCTCATGTTGTCACACTAATTTGTTTTTTCTTTATTTTGTTAAAGCTTCTGTCTATTTCTTTTGTCCATTTTTATTTCACATCTTTTTCAGCTGTGCAAGTCACTTCTATATTTTTTGTATTCAAATGATTATCTTTTTTGCATCCTGCTTTTATCCTTCAGTTCTGTTCTCAGTCCATCCTCTAGTCACCAGAAAGCTACACAGAGTTGGAGTCATCCAAAGCTGAGTTCTGCAGATGTAGCATCAAGAAAGGTGATGCTGTTGTCTCCGCAGCCTAAGTCAGTACTCATACAACTCAATATATATCATCACAAACAGGAGTCAGAAGAAAAGGTAGAAATATTCACACTAGACAAAAAATCTGTTGTTGTTTTTTTTTTTTTTTTTTTCAGGCATGATAAGGATGGATTTAGATTGCCTGTGATTATTTGAAATCAGTTTTCCTGATCCATACTAAATTTGTTTTATTCACTACGTAACCTTTTCTCCCAAAAGAGAGGATATCATTCTGCAAATTGTCAAATTTCATTACAAAGTTTGAAGAAGTTGAAAATATCAAAGAGGAAATATGTACAAGCTTGCATTTTTGACTTTTCAGGTGATCAAATTACCTTTAGTACTATGCTCTAGAGCAGTGCAGTGCACAACACCACTCATTAAGGCATGCAGAATAAAGATGTATAATTAAAATTGTAATGCTACTTTAGAAAAATGAAGAGGAATAGACACATACATACATATTTCCCACAGGTACAGCAGCACTCCTCAATTGTCCAAAACCCTTTTTGGACAAGTCTGAACTCACTTTTTTGAGGGGCTTGATCATTCATGGTTTTTGAGATGAGGAATTTGCTCCTTGTACAGCATGTTATCATTATCTGTGTTGGAAACTGTTTTGTTTCCTGTTTTTTGGGGGGGGGTTAGGTTTTGGGGGTTTTGGTTTTTGTTTGTTTGTTTTTGTCATATCCTACATCTCTCAAACTTTTCTTCCCTGAATGAACTCAATTATTCAGTGTGGAAAAATCAATTCACTTCCACCTCCCAGAGGAGATTAGGTCACCCATCCAGTTCCTTCAGTAGTAACAAAATAATAAAAAGCTGCATGCAGTCCATCCTGAAGACCTTCAATAAAGAGAACTAAATCATGAAGCTAGAGAACAAGTAGCAGAAAATTATTTCTAACTCATTCAGTTGGTGAAAAGTATTAAACAGAGTGTACTATGTGTATACCTTCTGCATCAGTACAAAAAGAGAAAAAGTGGTTGCCACAGATCTCTGTGGACACTGATAGAATCTCTGGCTAACAAGTGCATGTGTACCCACAATGTGTTTGCTCAAAGAATAGGTACAAAATCTTCATGGTAGAATTATAGTCTCTGGAAGCTTTCTGTTGTTAGGTTTTGAGTTTGGTCCACCTCTGAATAAAGGGCAGGACTGCAAAAGAGGACTGAAGTCAGAGGAACAGTTCAACAGTCTCAATTTCCCCATCTGTACTTTTGTGAAATGATATTCTCTTGAATGGCCTTGAGATATAATTTCAGCACGCAGAACACAAGCATGATTTTTACTGCATATATAGCACATTGTCCCATATTTGAGAGAGTGGCAGGGGTTTTTGGTAGCAGGGGAGAGGACTACTGTTGTGGCCCCCTTTGAGAACCTTCCTGAAGCTCCCCTGACTCCAAGTTGGACTCGCCTCTGACCAAGGCTGAGTCAATTAGCTGTGCTTCTGAGAAAACATATGTAAGAAGGGGAATCTGGGACGAGGAGTGGGAGTTATAAGGAGTTGTGAGGAGAACATCTGTGTGAACACCGAGGTCAGTTGAAGACAGGAGGAGAAGTGGGGGGAGGTGCATCGGATCAGAGACCCTCTGAAGCCCATGGTGAGATGTCAGGGCCACCCCCCCCGCTGCCACCCATGGAGGTCCACAGTGGAGCAGATGCCGACTTGTGGCCTGTGGGGAGCCCCACGCCAGAACAAGTGACTGTGCCTAAAGGGGGCCAGGACCCCATGGGAAGAAGCCCCTGATGTAGTTCAGCGCTGGGAAGATTGCAACATGTAGGGGTGAGCCACACACCTGTGGGAGTAACTCATGTCAGACACAGTTTGTAGAGGACTGTCTCCTGTGAGAGGGGGACTGCACTGGAACAGAGGAAGAATGCCAGAAGTCGTTGTCCCCTCACAAGGTGGAAGAAGTGGCAGGACTGGCCACATCCCTCATTCCCTGCCCCCTGGACTGCTGGGGGTGGGTAGGTAGAAGAATTATGAGCAAAGCTGAGCCCTGGAAGAAGGGAGTGATAGGGGGAAGGTGTTTTTAAGATGTGGTAATGCTTCTCACGGTCCTGCTCTGTTTGTTAAATGTTATTGTTGTTAGTGTCTGTATTAAATTTATGTTCTTTTTTTTTCATCCCCTAATGAGTCTGTCTTTTGCTCTTGTCCATAATGGTTGAGCCATCGCTCCCTGTTCTTATCTCAATTCCTGAACCTTTTGCTTTATTTTCTCCTTCCCACTCCTGAGGGGGAAGGGAGAACTGAGCGACTGCATGGTGTTCAGTTTCCCCCTGAGCCGAGACCACTAAGCCTTTTGATGTATTTTCTCCTTCTCAGCACTGGTGGGGAAGGAGGAAGTGAGCAGCTGAGTGATGCTCAGTTTCCCTCTGAACTCAAACCATGACACACATTAATGTTACTAGAGAGGCTGTATTCATATTAAAGACATTAATATGCAATAATAAAATATACTTCTGAGCAGTGCTGACACAAATTCAAGGACTTTTCTGCCTCTCACACCATACGACCAGCGAGTAGGCTGGGGGTGCACAAGAGGTTGGGAGGGGACACAGCCGGGACAGCTGACCCCAACTGACCAAAGGGATATCCCATAGCATATGGTGTCACACTCAGCAATAAAAACTGTGGGGAAGAAGGAGGAAGAGAGGGACATTCAGAGTTCTGGTGTTTTCTTCCCAAGTAACTGTTATGCTTGATGGAGCCCTGCTTTCCTGGAGATGGCTGAACACCTGCCTGCCTATAGGAAGTAATGAATGAATTCCTTGTTTTGCTTTGTTTGCATGCACAGCTTTTGTTTTACCTATTAAACTGTCTTTATCTCAAGCCACAAGTTTTCTTAATTTTATCCTTCTGATTCTCTCCCCCATCCAGCTGTGGGGAAGTGAGTGAACAGCTGTGTGGTGCTTAGTTGGCGGCTGGGGTTAAAACACAACACCTAGATTACCTAAATTACCAATTACTGGTTCCCCCTAAATTAACAACATGTTAAATACTCAGAAACATTAGTCTATAATATACTAAACTGATGATAGAAAATTTCTTCATTGTTTATGGTGACATCAAACCCTAGTTACAGTTATCCTCTCAAGCAAAGTTTATAGCATTTATGGTAGGCTTTCCTTCTTGTTGAGGCCATGGAAATGAAAAAGAGTGAAACTGCAAAATGTGTACATAGAAAATAGGTGAATGGTATCTGCATCTATCCATGACTACTTGCTGTGACTACTTCAGCTCCATAGGAGACCTTCGAGTCTCTAAGATATCAGCTTAATTTTGAAGATAATGTCCCAAAGCTCACAATGTTAATATCTATAATATAGACACTAAGAAATATTGTTAACCAACAGGTAAAAACGAAAATTTGTAGATTTCAGTATTCATATGTAAACTAAATTTAAGGGGATATATTAACAAAACCTAGAAAGTTGACAGTTAATGGAAATGATTGAACACTCTAAGCTTAAATTTAAAACAAATAAAGTATTAGATCAAAGCTGAATTATTTGGAAATTAATTTTCCTTTAGGAAGCTTCAGAAGAGGAACAGGAGGAGAGAACTAAACACATTTGCGTGCATGAATGTGTGTTCATAAGAAACTTTTTTATCTCAGACTTTAGTCACAATATGACAATAAAATTTTGGTTAAGAGGCTGTCAGACTTTTTCCTCTCTCCAAAAATTAAGATTAAATAATATGTAGGGAATTGTGAATCTCAGTCTTTTTTACTTTTATTCTTTTTTTATGCTGCTGTCTGAAGCATGATTTTGAGAAATAGAGCTTCTCCAAAGATCAAGAGATGGCTTGGTGTTTGATTAAATTTAAAAGAACTGTGAGTGTCTAGAGTATTTCATGTGAAGTAACTGCAAATTAAAGACCATCAAGGAAAAATGTAATGTTTTTTAAACTGAAGAAAAATTCCCAAGTTCTCCTGAACTAAAGTTGAGCATGAAAGCAGTATCTGGAACATAGATGACAACTAGAAGTGTTATATGGCAAGTGGTCTGTGCAGTGGGTGGGGAACTGGCTGACAAGCCCCTACCCAGAGGGTGGTAGAAAATAGCTCTTTTTCAAATGGGTAATCTGTCACAAGTGGTATCCCCCAGGGATTAATATTGGGCCCAGTGCTGTTAAATATCTTCAGAAGTGATCTGGATCTACACTTCTTCAGAAGTGTACCTTGATGAAGTTCCCCACTGAGTGGGGAAGTGGACACTTCAGAAAGGTGAGCCACCCTGCAGGAAGACCTGGATAGGCTGGAGAAGTGGGCTAATAAGAACCTTATGAAGCTCAACAAGGACAAGTGTAAGGTCTTGCACCTGGGAAAACATAATCCAGGAGTACAGCATAGGCTGGTATCTACCCGGCTGGGGAGCAGCTCTGTGGAAAGGGACCTGGGGGTCCTGGTGGACAGCAAGTTCCACATGAGTGAACAGTGTGCTGCTGTGGCAAAGAAAGCCAACAGATGCTGGGTTGCATCAACAAGGGCATCACCAGCAGAGATAAATAAGTCATTATCCCACTCTACTCAGAGCTTGTCAGGTCACACCTGGAATACTGTGTTCCATTTTGGTCCCTGCTATGCAAAAAAAGATGTGGACAGGCTGGAGAAGGCCCAGAGAAGGACCACAAAGATGATTAAAGGACTGGGAACCCTATCATATGAGGAAAGGCTGAGAGAACTGGGTTTGTTCAGCCTTGAGAAGAGAAGGCTAAGGGGGGACTTTATCACCATGTTCCGGTATATAAAGGGTAGCTACAAAGAAGATGGAGACTCTGTTCTTACAAGGAGTCACATGGAAAAGACCAGGGGTAACGGGTACAAGTTACTCCTGGGGAGATTCTGATTGGACAGAAGAGAAAAATTTTTCACAATGAGAACAATCATCCGTTGGAATAATGTCCCCAGGGAAGTGGTGGATTCCCCAACATTGAAGAGTTTTAAGATTCAGCTGGACAGGGTGCTGGGCCATCTTGTCTAGACTGTGCTTTGTGAAGAAAGGTTGGACTAGATGATCCTTGAGGTCCCTTCCAACCTGGTATTCTCTGATGCTATGGTTCTATGTGGGTCTGTAAATTATGCATAAAGAAAATAGAAATGCAGTCAGTAGGAAAGAACAAGGAAAAATGTAATACCAAATTTCATACACATAGAGTTTAAGTGACGTGCAGGAATAGGATGTTTTTTTGTGTTTGTATGCATGGAAAAGTAAGCTTAAAGTGTTTTCAAAGTTATGTTGGAACAAAATCATTTTTGGGGGAAATATAAGTGGATAATATTTTCAGTCATGCATTTTCTTCAGACTTTTCCTTTCTTACTGAAAATTTAACTCACAATCCCTTTAAGAAAATTGTTGGTTGTGAATATTTATTTTTTGACCAAAAATTATCAGCCATTGGAAGTAGGAACATAGAGACATGACCTTTAATATGAAACTTATTCATTTCCTTTGTTTGAGCAGATGCACACTGTCAATTTGAGTACTGACTGTTGAAGTAAGAAAATATAACCCTCACTGAGAAGTCTTTATTAAATATCAGGAGTGGATGGATTTGATTTGATCACATTTCTTTAACAAAGGAATGAAAGGGATCTGTAGTGTCTTCAAGTACTTTTGGAGGTACATACATATATGTACCTGCAACAGTACTTGAACATATGTGTACCTGCATACATACATTACTATACTCAGCGTTATTATATGAACAATAGTAGGTCAAGAAATTCCTCTGAAAATTGTTTCAGAATCTCAGCACTCTGGAAGACAGACATAATGTAATTTATAGCTTGAGTTTATTACTGGCCAGTTTATGTCCATCTGTTCAAGTAAATGTATCTGTTTATGCCTTCATATAGCTAAACCACAAGCCTCCTTTTTTTGTCTTTTTTCCCATTCTTGTTATACTTACATGAAACAAACTCTAGTAGACTGATGATCTTAATAATTTTGCAACTATTGCAGGTTAGATTTAAGCTTCTTTAATCCTGACTGATGAAAAGTCTGTGGATAATTCCAGACATGTTTCCAGAATAAATGACCTTGCTGTTGCAGCAAAGTCTGGTTTTGTAATAAACTTCAGAGAAAATACCTGATATATAGTTTTCTTTATTTGGGCTCATCAATGTAAAATATCTGTCACATTATATTGCCTTTTGACACTGATTTCTATATAGTCTGTTTGAATTCTACATTAATATTACAAACACAGTACTCATTATCAAACACTGAAACAAACTCTGGGCAAATATGTAATGCTACCTGGTAAATTATGTATATTCGTGTGGTAACTAACAGCTAATTTCTCAGGTATGGGTGTGTGGTAACTAGACAGATATCAGTATTTTACTGGCAGCTGTGACAAACAAGGTGATAAAATTGTGGCTTAAATTTGGTAGGAGAAAAAGAAGCAAAAGACAACTACCTATTCTGTTGTTAATTTGTTACTGAAAAGATAGTTTCTTCTCTGTCGTCCCCATTAAGGCATCACTGCAAGAACAGTAGAATTTTTTTTTTTTTTTCAGGTAGATACTGCATAACTTATATGGATGAAAGAGTAAAAGTCTATTCAAAAAGTAGTTGATCAGGCCTGAAGTGTTCTCTGAACATATAACTATCTTTCTAATTGCAAATGTATGAGGAAAATAAAAATCTAAATGATATTGTTTCATATCCTTTGATTTGAAGGAAAAATATGAGCCAATGACTATAGTATTGTTTCTGAGAAGGTATCAGCCACAAGGAGAGAGTACTTCTGCAGCTTGTTATTATTTATTTTCATTTTTACAGCAAAGAGCTCCATAACCTTCAGGAACTGCTGTTAGTACTTTCTATTTTCACAACCACCATAACATTTCTCAAACCATTATGACAAACTGGCATTATTACAAAAATGATGAAACTCTTCCCAACTGGAGTAAATGTACAGCTCTTTTATCAGTAGCATGTCAATTCTTTCACTTAATAACTTGGAAATAAAGGAAAGAAAACTGACACACTGTCCCAAGATCCTTGGATGGAGTGCTGTGTAAAATGAAGAAGCCTATGTTGAAACTAGAACTGCTTTAAATTTTGAAATTTAAAAATAGATAAGTCATTTCTTCATATTAAAATAATTTTATATGCAGGACAGTTTTGATTTCAATCTTGTCTCCAGTAGAACATGAATAAATAGGGGGAAAGTAGATATTTTTCAAGACCTTACATCTGTGTTAGGTCTTTTTTACTTATTTTACTTATGTTACAAGCTCATCAATTTCATTCTCTGTTACCCTGATGGTAGATATATACCTTCATAAATATATTGATAATAATGAATTATTTGAAATATAAAAGTTCTGCATAAATCCACACAAGTTCCGTGGTAACAAAATTTGCCTAAGTCTGGCTACGCACAAGGTAGGTCTACAGCATTCTACATTTGTAAATATAGAGAAAAAGAAACAAACAGCAAGTGAAATTAAGTTCTTGCTAGAATAATTCTCTCTCCCCTAACATGATGAAATCTATGAACCTGACTTAGCTTATAAGTTTTAGTTGTCCATATTTAGATAACATCAGTCTGGAAGCTGATGTAAGGAAAGTTTTTGTTGTTTTATTTCATTTTTGTTCATTTCTATTTCAAGCACCATTAAAAGGCTTTATTAAACCTAACACTAGTCACATTAAAGGCACATAACTGTACTTTTATAGCAAGGAGAAATGAATGTGGTCTCAACTTTTCTTAGCTTTCTGATATTAGTTTTAAAACATTCATTTAAATCAATCCTAACTATGTTCCAGTTATCTGTGATTTTACATTGTAAAGTGCTGAATCAACAGTAAAATAAATAGAATTTACAGTATTTAAGATAATTTATCTATTGATCTTAAAAAGAACATTTTGAGCATGAGTACATTTTTATTAGTGTTAGAAATCACTGTTAAAGGCAGGTAGAGATGTCTAACTTAATTACAACTTTAACTTGTAATTATTTAATCGATACAGGTAACATAATTTTGTTCGGAAGCAGATATTATTCTTTTTTACATTTAAATCTCTGTAGCCTAATAGAATACTATATTATTAGATTTTTTGAACTGATCAAACTCTTAACTACTAGTAGGTTAACCCATAAGTGGATCCAGTCCTAGTGCTTCCTGCTAGCTACATATCTCAGTGTTTCCTAAAATACCTTTCACATCCTCCTTTTTTATTGTGTTCCATCAATCCTTAATTACTTCAGAATCTATGCCTTTTTCTACATGACTTTTCACTTTAAATCATAACTTTTTACAATGAAATTGATATTTTTCATGTCATATGAAGAACACAACTGACTAGCCTCTAAAGATGTTGCTATTATTACACCAGACTAAATGTCAGCTTTCTCCTTGCAACTCTATATTTGCATTAGACATGTTAAAAAAGCTTAAAAAGGAAAATTATGTATCTGTGTCCTTAACTCTCCCAAAATCTTTCACTTTGGAAGATACAGATTCCCATGTATATGAAACAATCTGAATGGTTCAAAAATTTCAAAATGGTCTGGGGTTAGGCATTCTATTAATGTTTAAATTAAGAAAGTTCTGAAATGTTCTTTTTATATAGTCTACAGTGCCAAAAATAAAAATAAAAAAAAAAAAAGGAACACTTCTCAAGACTGAGACAAGATTAGAATGTGACTTATATGTGTAGAAATATTTCACAGATATTATTTAGTGGATATGACAGTTGAGGAAGAAGTAGAAATCCCCTTCTTCAAAAGTGAGTACAGAGAAAGGCTGAAAACCAAAGGCTATTACCTGGGAAATACAGGTTCATGACTGTCTCTAGAGAGTTTTAGATTATCTTTCTGTGGTCACATTCTAAATTTCTTTTTATCTGATTTGTGCAGTGTTCAGGGTTAAAACAAAATTTGTTTATAAACAGGACTGCATCAAACTAAACAGTTCCTTAGAAGAAGTTTCTTCTCATAATTGATACAATCTGCTAGACTCCAAGTGTTGGCTAATAACATACAACAAAATCAGAAATATTCTCATGCTTATAACAAACCACCATGACAGATTACCTTAGATTTCCAGTCTAGCTTGTTTTATAGACACGAACTATTCAATATTATATCCCATGTCAAGTGAAGTGACATCTTACTGATGTTACTGACTTCAGATGGACAGTTAAGATCCCTATGGCAGCAATAATTTAGCTGAGCAGAAATATAACAAAAGAAAAGAAAAAAAAAGAACAGGGGAAAAAAAAAAAAAAAGGTTCCTATCAGGTTACTGAGTCAGGTCATGTAAATAATGGGTCAGATCACTGCCAGAAAATAAGGGGATGTGACAGAACTTTGAATTACTTGAAATATTTTGGAATAATGGACGTTGGTTTATCATATTTATTTAGGAAGAACTGGTAGTTTTTTTCAGTTCTTTTTTTTCTCTGATAGAAATCTTAGTAAAAACATCAGTTTTATAAATTATAAATTAATTTATAAATTTATAAATTATAAATTAAATTTATAAATTTAAAAAACATATAGCCTCATGAAACTATAAATTACCTTGAGTCAAATATCTCGTTAGTGTTAAACACAGGAATAAGTATTCAAAATAAATGACCAGTTTATTTTCAGATGTTCTTTGTTTCACCAGGATTAAGGCTTTTGAAGATAAATTGTTCCTCCTTTCAATACCTCTTCTTCAGTACTTATTTAAGTATTGGGCTGGAAAGAGAAAGGGGAATGGAAAACAGCAGAAGAAATAACTACTCTCCTTATGACTGTCTTGTAGGTTTGTATCCTTTTTTTTTCTAAATTAGCATACAAATGACAAAAAGTGTTGACTAAAAAACAATTTTAGAAAATCTTGAGGAAGATGAGTCAGTATTACCTGCAAAGTATTTCTGAAGAAGCTCTCTTTTTTCCAGAAGAGAAACTGAATTCATATGACATACTGCTTGAATAATTATAATTAAAGGTATTTCTGAAATATTTTCTGGAGAGGAATAGTGTGGGAGAGAGAGGCTGTGAGCAAACATGCAACTTGTGCTTGTACTGTAATAGAATGTTTCTACTAAAAGATCAGAGAACGTGATATACACTTCCCCCAGATGTGTACCATAGCCATTAGAAGTGCTGAAAAACCTTAATAAACACTTCAAGACAGGAAAATCAACAGCCTCTAGCACAACTAGCAATCGATGAGGACACACGAGAATGTTCTATTTACTATTCAAGAAGATATGTGTAGCAAAAGATTAAAAAAATAGAACAGAAATAAGGGTAAAATTTCAACATTGTCCAAAAATTATCTTTGGAAGTTTTGGTTCAGGGTGTTTGTTTCAAGTTTTCAAGAACATAAAGTGAAAGGGATACAAGCTAATCCACAAGCCCAGTCATAAATATTGTATAGAAATACCAATGAGCCATCTAAAAAGACAGAGAAATATTATCAGTTTGCCCTTTATTTATCTTAATTTCTCATAAACTCTTCATATTTCCTTATTCTGGTCTCTAAAGCCTTCTGTAAGGAAACATCTTTGTTGATTAAATATTATATCATTTTCTACTTAAAATGCTTCCCAAAATGTCTTTCTCCTCTTCCTTTATCATAAGGTGCTTATGCCTCAATGATTAACATGAATCTAGAAATTAAAAATAGTCAAGGAATTTATTGACAATACACAGTCAAACTGAGAAGAAATTTTGCTCCATAGTTTTAAGATGTTTCATATTTCATTTAACTATTCATAATAAAGATGAAAATGAAAGAGAGCACAAAGCGGACATAAGTTTTATTGAGAAAGAAAAAAAAAATGTTTAGCTGTAGGCTAACTAATTTATATAGTTGAACATCAGCATGGGAATCCCAAACTGTTGTTGATGCAATAAGCAGCTTACAATTCTAAATGGAAAAAGATAAAGCATATTTGTAGTCCTATATTTGTTAAATTTTTATGTCCTGCCTCATTGACAAGACAATAAAGGAAAAAGTTTCAAAATCAGGGAAGTATTCATGCTGTTTTTGAAGGAAATGTGAGGTACTCAACACTTAACACACAGGGTTCTTCACTCAGAAAAAAATGTTGCCTGCAGCGTTACAGATGCTTTTAGAATAAACACTCAATGACAGGCAAGAATAGCAGCATTTGCCAAAGGTCCCAGCTGCTTTCTCAATTTCAGTAAATTGTATGATTTTCTTTTTGATCTACACATTTGTTATTGTGAAAGTATTACTCTGCTACTAGAAATACAAAGTGACTCCATCCTGATGGTGCCATCCCATCCCCAGCAGGTGAGGCCCATGTTATCCATCTGTGTAAAGCTACATGGGCAAAAATCCATCCATTATGCAATTGCAAATAATTATGGCAGAGATTAATGTGGTTTCAGGTAAGGTTTAAGAAAATTTTGTAATAATGGGAGGACAATCCAAGAAAATTTAAAAAATCCTGCTGAGATGTAAAGCTGAGTGTTAAAACTTGCTTTAGTTGACAGTTCAATGACATTTTATGTAACGTTAGTAATATTATGCTGAGGGCATAATAGTTGAGGTCTTAATGTAAATTATTTGTCAAGTTCATTTTAAATGATTGGGAGGACTGTGAGTATAGCTTGTTGAATTCTGGTTTATGGCAAATAAATATACACATAAGTATATTATATATGTATACATATAGGTGCATATATCTATATATATGTATAAAGAATTACCCAGTTTTTTGTGAAGTGCGGAAATGACTACTTTGAGAACACATGCATTTAAAGGAGGCATCTTATAAGATTCCTTCAAGACTGTTTCAGAAGAATTGCATGTATTATAATATTTAGCATTATTTTAAAATAATAAATAGAGAACTTGCATGCTTCATACGGAAACTGATGGACATTTAGAAACGCTCAAAAAAAAAAATTTTTGTAGGTTATAAAAAACAGGGAAGAAAATATAAGTTAGAAATTATTACCTATTTCAGCTTCAAATATCAACAGAGAGCATTTACATTCCTAGTCAAAGCCATGCAAATTTTTTTTTAATTTAGTTCTTTTAATAGAGAAAACTGGGTTTTCATTTAGTATTATATCAAATTTTTTTTTTTTTTTTTTTTTTTTGCAAAGCAGTGGTGTGATTTCAATTGAATTTGAAAATCTGCTATAGAATTTCCTGCATCTGTCCTTTGAGTTTCATAAATTTTTACATAGCTGCTAACTTAGCTCAGGCATCTGCAAATTAAATGGAAGGATGCTCTTGCTTTGACTTACCCAGGTGCTGAACGTAAGGACTTTGTAAGGGGAACTGTTAGGCTAGACTTTCTCAGTTTGAGGCATACTTCAGTCTAGATTTCTGACTTTCTGAATTAGCTACTATGATAGCTATCAACATTTATGCAAAACTGGATCTATTTGTTATTTTGCTTTAAACTAAACCTGACGTTACCTGAGTGATTCAAGCATGCTTGGCTGACTGAACACTTCTGAAAGCTACACAAGACTATAGATGCCTCTGCACTGATTCTTGCCACTTTTCCAAATAAGAGCAGCTACACAGGTGACATACAGGGCCGCAAAATAGATAACCCAACAGAGTTTTAGATACTATGGGAATTTGATGGAAATTAATATGGAGGTCACGGTCACTCTCTGGGACATATGCAGTAGAGTGAGTCATTTTTTTTTTGTAGAATTTTTAAAGTCATAATCTAGTCTTCTCTGATGATTTTCCTTTTATAAAATAAAAAAATAGGTTTTGTGGTTTTTTGTGGAATAGTGATGGCAATAAAAGCAACAAAAAGTTCCCATGTTAAGAAAACTGGGTTGTTTAGATACATTCTGAAGAGAAGTAGCCATAGATAAGACTTGCTTAAAAGTATTAAAATGTCTTTTATAATCCCAACATTAATGCAAATATACATTATTTTTAAAGTACAAATAAAAACAGAAAATGATTTGAATATTAATGCCTGAATTTTTTATATGATCACAATTTTTCATTACCTTGATTCAAGGGTGCTGAAAGCTATCAAATACTACATCCATTCATAATTGAATTCCAGTAGTTTATCTCAGCACCTAGGGAAGTTACACTTTTAATAAAGAAGTTTCTAATAATCTATAAAAAGTTAAAGAAACCAATTTAATAATATGCTATTATGTGACAATGAACAAATGCAATTATAGATACACTGATTGATGATGTTATTAAACTATATGTATTTAGCTGGTATACACAGAAGTAGTTTGTACATGCTCTTTTTTCAAAGACCAGTTTTCAGTAGCTTCAAATACATCGTTCTGGAAACAAAAAAGAGTTTACTAATTTGGTAGTTGTTGTTAATACATCTGATGAATCAATGTACTGCACACCATATCGGTCGATAAGGGAAAGCATTAGAGGTTTAAAATATTCCTTAATCATCAGTAATATCATGTTTATGAATATGACTGCACTTCAGTGACTGCATTTCTAAACATGATATATTTATTTAGTTTAATAAAGGGCTTTAGGAAAAAAAAAGAAAGTGAGAAAATAATCTATTAAAAAATACTGTTTGAAAAGTCATATTGGGAATAAAATATTTAAAAAAGCCTCAAAGAAAAAACATTTTTTAGTGGACTGGGTAACAACAGGGGAATTTAAACAAATGCTTCTACTTATATCTTTGATCAGAAATTGTATTCTTCAGTAAAATTCAGATTTGTACAAAAGAATTAGATTGTTTCTTTGGGCTAAATGTGTTTATTCCTTTTCCTTTGCATTGTCTGCAAAAGAGAGTGAACAAGAACTTGAATGTGACTACCACATCCCTTGTATGCTTTGATCACGGAAAAGGTATTGTCTGGCAAAGAGACGATACTGAAAGTCTGGTCCCAGGCTTTCTACAGTAAGATGAGCTGTATTCTCCTCTGTCAACTGAACAACAGAGGGAGTTTTGTCTAAGACCACATAAGCATAAAAATGGCAGATGTCTTCACTTTCAGCAGCTTCAAGTGATCAGCCTGAAAGAGCATTCATCAGCAAACATACAATAGCAACTGCTAGATGTCAAAAAGAGATGGTCAGAATGATCAGTGTTCCCCACGTTTCATCCAGCAGCAGCACTATCTCCTCCTCTGGCTGTGTAGTCTGGCCTATCACTCAGTGTAGTGATACTTATCTCACTGCTTTCAATAACGGAAGAACAAACCTTTTGGTTATAACAAGTATTTTAGAACCACTGACTGACAGTTATTCAATGAATAAAATATTAAAAGTAATAATTAGGCAGGTAACATCATGAAACTATTAACACCCTGCTCTTTGTTACTGCTGTTCAATTTATGGAATTGAAAAGAATTAAATGCTTTTAAAAAATAGATATCCCTGTTATTTTTTCCCATTGGAGTATATATAATTTACTAGAAAACTAAGCTGGTTAAAAAGGGATATATGTTTTTGAGTTTAATTTAAGAAAATATAACAGGCTTTTGAGTGTCTAGTTTTAAAAAGAAAAACAAGTGCCTAAGATTATGGCTACCACTAGTCATGAGCAACTAACAAAAAATTTGGTCTTTTGACATGCTGAAATTTGACTTCAGTTCCTTCCGTCAGCTACTGCAGCTTAACTGTTGTGCTTTGTTTTTTATCAAATATCATTTTTAAATACAGCAACATCTATAATTCACAAAATTACACTTTAATGTTCCCAAACAGACGTAAGACATATCTCAGTGAAAATTCTAGTAACATTAGCTAATTCACAATAAAATGTTTTAAACTAGTTGTATAATAAAAATCTATATTCTGAATACTGGAAAGAAAAGATTGTTTAAGACAGACACAGGTTTCTTTCTAAAAGAAAACAGTGATGATTATCTGTTCTGCTACTGTATAAGCCTGGTATTATCATTAACCAACAATGTATGACTTTTAAATGGGATTGGGCAATGCATGTAAGTGAGCAAAATCCCAATATCACACCAAAGAGCTTGGCTCAAAAAAAGTGCCAGGTACGATATAAAGATTTATTTCAGATTGTTTATTTGCCTTTAAGATACAATATAGTTTACCTTAGTTTACTTTTGTTACATGTGCTTCAAAATACTTAAGAAGGTAATGAAAGCTAGTATATAAACAGCCCTTAAAATAAAAGTAATTACCTGACAGTAGCCAAATCACAGGAATAACTTCTCTGTGCTTTTAGTTCTGCTACTGAGATTACAATATTATATTTCTTATTAAGTCCTCAATGGTTCTTTAAGTATAGGGAGAAATGTAATTTGTTTGCTTTTATTAAAATAGTTGTTATGAATGATAAAGAAGTTATGTAGCTTCTTAAAGTGATTGCAATGAAAGTGTCAAATTTGGATCTAGAAGTCATAGGATTATAAAATCATATAATACTTTAGGTTGGGAGGAACCTCTGGAGGTCATCTGAAGTAACCCTCTGCTCAAAGCATAGCTAACTTACTTCAGGTCCAGTCATACTCATATGCTCATCATGCCATCATGCTCATATAACAAAAGTGAAAGTGGAACTCATCCATCCAATATCAATGCCTACAGGCAAGTTAGTCATCCTTAGTTCCTTCTATCAGCAAGAGATATTTTGAGAATGATAGAATTTTTACTGTGCTACAATTTCCTTCATGTAGACTACTGTTCTCCATCAAATATAAAATGAACCCAGATAAACAGATCAGATACAAGTGTCTATAGTGCAGACATCAGAAGTTCAGTAGAGTGGATCCCATTATGAATGAAGGAGGTGTCCCTCAGGCTCCTTAGCCCTAAGGGACTGTTGAAAAATAAATTGTATACCACTCATAGCATATGGATAGCTTCTGTGGGAAATTTGCAGATGTGTAAGTAGTGTTATTTCAAGATAAAATACAACTATTCTTAGTTTTGCATCTGGATGCAGTGTAGTAGTTTCATTTTTCCCAAGTTGTGACTGTGATGCCCTCAATAGCTGATATTCAAAAAGGTAGGTAAACCATGTGGATGTTGTGTCAAAGGTGGTGGTCCTTTGGAGACTCCTCTTCATTGTTAGCATGATGATGCACCAGCTCTTTCTGAGTGCTTGAATCAGATTTCTAAAGCTACAGATATAACCAGTATACAACACTGCCACTGTTTCTCTGTTTCAGACTGTTCAGACTGGACAGAGAATTGTTTTTTGAATTGCAGTGGCATTCCTTAATTTCCTGCTTGAGAACTGAGGCCATTCTTCCAGAATGTCCTTTCCCAAGTATTTTGTACAGTTTTACACACACCCGCCTCAGCTGCTCACAACATTAACCAATATTTTCTTCCCTATGTACTACTTTATCTTCAGATGGAGCCTGTTTTGTTCTCAGCTTCAGGTTTACTGTTTTGCTTGATTTCTGCTGAGTGTTCTGTTCCTGGCTTATTACATGTCTCTTTCCTTCATTATAATCTCATGAAGCTTGCTCCCTAGTATCCATTTTACTCCTTAGCACCTACAGAAAGGGTATGCATCAAACGAGGTGTTTCAGATGTTAGTAAGACAGGTTTAATGAAAATATTAATTTTCTGTTGTACAAAATTCTTCATGCTACAACATCGGTGATAAACATACTAAAATCTTTATATAGACAAAGATAAACTTGCAAAATATCACAAGGAACAGAGAAAACCAGTTCATAGATAAGATCATGGATCCCTGTGAATCACAAATTGCTATTTCATGAAGATGGATTGGTTATGCACCTAGCCTGTCGGGTGACCTGAAAATGTAGACTTTTCCAGTCTCTCAGAGGGACTGTGATTAGGGATTCAGATCAGCTGTTTATCTGATGCAGCTTCAGAAAGGGAATTGGAATAGTCATCATGCCACACTATGCACGATTAATATAAGTATGTAAACAAATCTTCCATGTAAGAATCTTAAAAAGTTTACACACAAAATTTGCCTATGTGAAAATCAAGAGCAAGAAATTAAAACCATTAGCAAGCCAAATTCAACATTTTATTAAATACACAATTAATGGGGTATACTATGCAATTTATAAATAACATTATTATTCATTCCAATACCCACACGGATCCTATCCTTCTGAATCTATATCTCCATTATGTAAATTACACACAGCTGCAGGTAAGTACTTTGAAAGAATATAATTCACTAGATGCATATTTAGTATACTTGGAGCTCTCTTTTCCCTTCACTTTTTGTTCTTGCTCTTATTAGGTGAATCCTTTAAATCCCTTAGTGAGTTAGAAAGAACTTTCTCAGAATACGAAATCTGAGAATTTACAAAAAACAAAAAGATGGTGTGTTTATCAATTTCAAAACTGTAACTAAAGTAAACACATGAAGAAAATTATTCAATGTGTATCCCTTAGTCAGAATGACTGTTTTGCTACTGATATTTCTAAGTTGGATCCAACATTTAACAATGTGCAGCAAGAACTCACTGCTTCTCAGACAATATAGTACAAGACACGTAGAGTGATGCCTAGGGTAGCCTCCAGGCCAAAACAATAATACTCATACATGACTTAGCAGTTGGCATGCTTTAGGGTGGCTGTAGGGACACTTGTGTTGCAGATTCCTGGGATGATATGTCCTGTGCTTATAGCACCCGCCAAGTTTGTTATAAGTTGAAAACCTTTAGTGTTTCCTAGATCTGTGCTGCTGTTGCTTGTTGCAAGAGTGGATGGGATTTGTAGTCAAGTCAGAGCTCAAGCTGGATGTAGGCAGTTAACAGAATACCTTACCTATTAATGATGCCAGGACCGGAGTGGGACAGTGAATTCAGTGCCTCTAGAAATGCTTTAGAAATTACAGAAGGGACAGTATTCAACAAACCCCTCTGTATCCACTGAAATGGTACAAGGGAACACCCTTTCTTCATGCCTTTTACATCAAATAGCCATGTTAAAGTAGATTTGTTATGCTAGCGATCAGAGTGGAATAATTCTCTATCTCCTTTTCACTGTTCTAAAGACCTGTGCAAGATCAAAAACATTAAGGAATCAAGAACAGCAGGGGCAGAGACAGTACAAGCATAGCTTTATATGCCTTCAGCCACATTAGCTATTTGGGAATCTAGAATCTGCTCATATTTGAATGTAAAAAAAAGGAGTCAATTGGTAATCAGCTGCATTAATATCAAACTGGAATAATTTCATTGAGGGCGAATTAGCCAATGCTTCATTCAGCTCTTTCATTCTAATTGTTAACGTCAGTGCCAAGGCTCCCAGAAGAATATGGCTTTAGAAAAACCTAGCATGAACTAACTGTGGTTACCAATAAAATGTATACCATTTCTACTTCTACAAATGGACTATTTAACCCCTGGTGAAGCTAAAGCACTTCTCTAAATATGTTACTGAAAACAAAATCTTAGCAGCATAGCTGCATCACTGTCGGAATTTCATTTAGTATCAGTAACCATTTTGAGCCTCAGACTATGAACAGAAGATTAAAAAAATATTACATAATACTCCAAATATCCTAACTAGCACTAGGTATTTAAAAACCTGCAGGTATGTGTCTTAAATAAAGAATAGCATTTATATTTCCAAACAATATGTTATAGCAAGGATATTTATTCCCATCTGAATCTCAACTTGTTCAATTATTGTTCACATTAAAAGCCCAGGGAGAGAAAAGAGATGGTTACAGTTAAGAGATCACAGTTACAGGAGTGGAAATAAATTACTAACAGGAACCTAGTGCAAATTTTACTTTGTGAACAGCTAAGCAATTTTCTTTTGTTGCAGGACCATGAGCAATGAATGATGTGACAGTTAACACTGGATACCTCTTCTGACCTCAGCTGGAAGAGCATTCTCCATTTTGAAAGGCTTGACTTCACATCTAGCAGCTACTATTTATTATTTCTGAGGATGATAAAGAAACTCAGATGCAACACTTAAGAGGCTGGAGAAGGTTACCAGCTTCCTATATGTTAACAGATTTGTGGCTCTTTCAAACAAAGAAATCTACTGATGCAGACTTATCTAATAAAAAGCCAATTTATCTGAACTCTAGACAGAATATGTGAACATGTTAGATGACATACTCTTTGCATTTTACTATGTATTTTGTCCTGTTTTATCCTCACTTTTATTCATTAAATATAGATATGCACTGTGATGTTTTGTACTTTATATGTAAGGTAATTTTCTTTCTATTTTGCTTTCAAATAAGCCTTTAAAATATGCAAACTTATTTGGATTTGATCTAGCTTAAAGTTCTGTAATGATGGATTTCTACATCCTGAAAAATAAACCACTCTGACATGTAAAAGTGAGAACTTACTTGACCTGGATGTTTATTTGGCAATGCATGTGAAATGATTGCATAAATAATGTTCATAATATAGAGTAATGATATCTTAAAATACAGGTAGTGGACAAACTGAAATTAATGTTCTACTTAAGCTGTGGTAATCCAGGAACCTGTGGTGGTCCTCACAGCATTTTCTTCTCTCTCAAATATGCAAAAATATGTACAGTTAAGGATTTAGTACTTGTATACTAGTATCATGTAAGATGTGGTGCTGTTTACATGCCTGAGGGAAAGGATGCCATTCGGATAGACCTGGACAAGCTTGAACAGTAGACCCATGTGAACCTCACAAGGTTCAACAAGACCAAGTGCAAAGTCCTGCACCTGGGTTGGGGCAACCCCCAGTATCAGTACAAGTGGGGAATGAAGGGATTGAGAGCAGCCCTGCAGAGAAAGACTTGGGGGTAGTGGTGGATGAAAAGCTGGACATGAGCCAGCAATATGCACTTGCAGCCCATAAAGCCAACAGTATCTTGGGCTGCATCAAAGAAGCATGGCCAGCAAGTAATAGAAGGTGATTCTGGCCCTCTACTCCACTCTTGTGAGACCTCACCTGGAGTACTGCAGCCAGCTCTGGGGTCCCCAGCACAAGAAAGACATGGAGCTGTTGGAGCAGGTCCAGAAAAAGGCCACAAAAATTATCAGAAGGATGGAACATCTGTCCTGTGAAAAAAGGCTGAGAGACTTGGGGTTGTTCATCCTGGAGAAGGGAAGGCTCTGGGAAGACCTTACTGCAGCCTTTCAGTACTTAAAGGGAGCTTATAAGAAAGATGTGGACAGACTTTCTTGTATGGCCTGTAGTATTAAGACAAGGGGTAATGATTTTAAACTAAAAGAGCATAGATTCAGACTAGATATAAAGAAGACGTTTTTACAATGAGGGCGGTGAAACACTGGAACAGGTTGCCCAGAGAGGTGGAAACGTTGGTATATATCCCACCTCTGGAAACATTTAAGGTCAGGTTGGATGGGGCTCTGAGCAACCTGATCCAGTTGCAGATGTCCCTGCCCATTGCAGGGGGATTGGACTAGATGACTTTTAAAGGTCTCTTCCAACCCAAACATTCTATGATTCTATGATACTATGATTCTATGTTCTTAATTAGCATAATTTCATGCATTTTTAAACCCATGAAGTATTTGTTGTTGTCTGACTTGAAGGATTGCTCCAAGATATGACAAAATGAGCTGAATTAGTATCTCATTTCTTAAGGGAAAGAAAAAAAAAAAAACAAAACAACTTCCTTTTTCTAGCTATTTTCCTTTGTCAAACAGAAAGAATATATTTATTTCCTTATTTATTTACTCCTTTTCCCCTTTTTATTTTTAATATGTACAATGTAATACCTCACAGTAACTCTCTTTACACCTCTGTCTTCATGCTAGGGTGTCTGCAGGTAACTCCTTTTTTAAAACCCACTACCTCCACCAGTCTTACCCTAATCAGGATCACAAACTGTCCCTACTTAACTAAGGAGTTAAATGGGAGGATCAGATGAGATTGCTTGTAACAATTTAGGAGATTTTTAGATTTGTTGTGGTTTTACAAGGAAAAAGAGAAGTGGGAAACATCATATTTGTTAAGCGTTTGGTCTGGTCACTCTCTGCTGGAGAGAGGTAGCTATTCATAGGATGTCCTTGAAAGAATCTTCTTGCTGAAAGAATGTGTTATCTATGGGCATAGAATAGAGATTCTTACAGCTTTAGTGCTGATGAGGAAGAGTTGTCAGTTGCTCAGCTGACATAGGTATCTTGTATATCCCAGCCTTATGGTGGCTTAGTTGGCCTCAGACTCTACCGTTTCTAGACAGCTTCATATCTCTCATTTGAAGTTCTACCTGAATTATAGTAGCATTATATGCTAAACATTTAACTGTACTTCTTTCTTTTCCCTGCCAAGCAGTTTGAAACCCATAAACATCCTAATTTTAACTTCTGATTAGAAAAACAGGACAGCTGGGTGTCCACACATATCCACATCATGGCTCAGGCAAGGCCTGGGTGACCAAACCTGAGTTTAAATGGAGTGCTGAGGCTGCTAGCAAGGCTGGTTGAGGCAGTTAAGGCATATTAGTGCACTCAGAGCCCTGAAAAGTATACTGTTAAAAATAGGAAATTATATATGCAGTTAAGATTTTTCTCAAAGTGAAAGCTGCACTCATGCGACTTGCTGCTGATACACTGCTGCATGAGAATAAAGAATTTTAAAGTATGTTGGAGGCTTGAACTGCTATAATGTACTTAATTTCTGAGCTTGTTAATAATGTTCTTTTACCTGAAAATAAGTAAAGTGTTGACATGAAAGATTTTTGCTTCATATTTTTTCACATATTTCATAAGTGAACTAAGTGGCCACACATTAAGTAAATATGGTCTCAGAAGAACTTACTGCTTTTCTGTACAGATATGCATGTTACCTTTTAGCTATCATTCCCCAATTAATTTTTTTTTCACACGCAAGTGCTAAACCAATTAACATGTCTGTCTGATTTGAGTACTGCATACCATAGAATACCAAATATACCAGAATTCCCATATACCAGACTACATGTTTTATTTTCTTACATGCTTGACAGGCTTTTAGAAAAATGGCATCTTTATGGTATTCAAGGCACAGAGATTACGCAAGTTAATCATGAAACCACCACCATCTGTTGTGCATAAAGTTCTACTTATATTGTTCAAATGGGGAAAGAAAAAAGAAAGTAATAATATTTTGGGTACTGTAAATGAGAAACCCTTAGTTCCAGAAATTTTGTAATCGGAGGAAAAAATTACTTCAACCTTTAACTTGAAATTGCTTTTGTTCTGCAAAATTAAAAACAAATAAGCTGTGCCAGGAATGCCTGTATTAATGAATGCCAGAGTCTGAAATTATTCCATGAACAATAATGTATCAGAAGACCTTTTATACACACCTTTTTTGTTGTTGTTAAAAGTAGTCGTCCTTGATGTTTAATACTATTCCATGTACCAGCAGCCAAGTACAATTTACAAGACTCCTGATTTCTGAAGTTCTGTCTGTTCTTTAGAGGTCAGGAATCTTGCAATTTTCACTGCTCATCAAACAAAAAGCAGAACACCATTGAAAAGAACAACAGGGGAGAGAGACAGGAAGAAAAGATCAAAATGTAGCAGCAGGGAAGCAAGTGAAAACAGCACGAAGAACTGGGTGACTAAAAGCTCTAGTGAACAGGAGAAGAAATCGGAGCTCAGACAACCCATTTAAAGTGAGCAGCCAGTCTAATGTTTTCATGTTTGTCCATAGCATTAGTACATATTCTTCTGTTCACAGTTTTCAGAGTCTTTTTTTAGTGTGCCCAGGTGTGAACAAATGCTTTTTACAATTTGAGGAAGTTTGGTATAAATATGTTTTCTTTCTTTCATGTCTGAATGCATTTTTGGAGAAAATTTGATAAAAAACCAAGTATATTGTGATTATCTTTTTAATCTTTGCTATTATGTTTTCAGTACATCCTTGTAACGCTCATAAGACAGTCTAAGGCTATATAAAATTATAAATTCCTAGGCATGAGATGCAGCACTCTCACAGAGACCAAGAAATAATGATATACGCAAGTATACAAAGCATGTAGCATTCATGTATGAGAATATGTCATTAATGATTATTCTTGATTTTGCAATTATGAGTGTTGTTCATCTGATACTTTGAATCAATGCAACCATTTTCTTGCTTTTGATCATGTTTGACCTTTTAACCAGAGCTGAATATAAAATGTCTTTGAACAGACAAAAAGGATTCAAAAAGAGCTCCAATTTATGTTCACTCTTTTAAATAAAAATAATAATGTGAATTTTATTTTTATTCTGCTTTACAACGTGAAACAATAAGTTAAAGAACTGATCTTGACTGAATCAAAATTACCTTTTGATAGCATTCTAAGTATACATGAAAGGAAATGCAGTCATTTTTAAGTTCAGGTTTTAAAAATATTGCATGCAGAATCACAGAGTCAGAGAATCCTCTAGATTGGAAAAGACCTTGAAGATCATCTAGTCCAACCACTTTATGTAAGTATCAAGAAATAAAATATTCCCAAACTTTTCCACTGTTTGCCTCTTCTAACCTATCTCATCTTTTTCTCCGTTTTCTGAAGTGGAAAAAGTAAAAGACCATGGTGTGATTGTAAGTCCTGTGATCTGTCAGGAAATCGAACACTTCAGTAGCATGGTGTCCAAGAAAGGAGGTATTTTTGAGAGTGAAAGGAAAGACAGAAGGTAAGACTCTTTTATGTAGTACTGCTGCCACAACAGAAGAGGTGCCTCATGCCGGATACACAGAATCAAATTAAACAGTTCACATTGAAAGGGACCTCTGGAGATCCCCTGGTCCAATGACCTTGCTCAAACAAGGCAACATAGAGCCAGTTGCACAGGACTGTGTCCAGATGGGTTTTGAATAACTCTGAGGAAGGACACTCTACAGTCTCTCTAGGCAACCTGTGCTAGTGCTCAGTCACCCTCACAGTAAAAAAAGTGTTTCCTTACGTTCAGATGGAACCTCCTCAGTCTGTGCCCATTGCCTCTGGTCCTGTCACTGGGCACCACTAAAAAGAACCTGATTCTGTCCTGTTTGCACTTTCCCTTCAGGTATTCATATACATTAAAAACATCCCCTCCCAGAGCCTTTTCTAGGTTAAATAGTCCCAGTTGTCTCAGCCTTCCCTCATAGGGCAGATACCCCAGTTCCTTAATCATCTTTGTGGCCACTTCATTTTAGAAGTTTATCAAGTTGGTGAAATGTGATTTCCCCTTGGTGAAGCTATGCTGACTACACTTGATGAATTTCTTGTTATTCATGTGCCTCAAAATGGTTTCCAGGATTAGCTGCTCCATCACCTTCACAGGGATTGAGGTGAGGCTGACAGGCCTGTAGTTCCCTGTGTCCTCCTTACTCTCTTGAAGATAGGAGAGACATTTGCTTTCCTCCAGTCTTTGTGCATTGTGTCCAGGTTGCTTAAGTATTCCTGACCTGATCCTCTTCCAATAAAGGTACATCTTTTCTCCAGCCTTTTCCCTTGGTCTCTGAGACCTGGGATTCCTGAAGATTCTTCTGTTAGAAAAGACTGAGACAAAAAAGTCCTTTTCCACATCCTGTGTAACCAGGTCCCCTGTTTCATTGAGTGATGAGCCCACATTTTCACTACTATTCTTTTTGTCACTTATATACTTATTGAAGCCCTTATTATTGTCTTTGACATCCCTGGCCAGATTTAATTACACTTGGGCTTTGGTTTTCCTAACTTCAATACCTGAGTGCTCCAATAATGTTTCTGTATTTCTACCAGGTTACCTGCCCCTACTTCTATTCTCTGTATGCTTCCTTTTTGTGTCTGAGTTTGGCCAGGAGCTATTTGTTCATTCACACAGGCCTCCTGATGTTATCGCTTGACATCATATTCAGTATGATGCATCCCTCTTGAGCTTGGAGGATGTGATCTTTGAATATTAACCAGCTTTCTTGGGCTTCATTCTGTACAACTTTTCCAAGTAGATCTTTGAAGAGGTCAAAGTCCACTCCCCTGAAGTCCAGGGTCACGAGCTTGCATTTCACAGTCCTCCTTGCCTTCAGGATCTTGGACTCCACCATCTCATGGGCTCTACAGTCAAGACTGCCTTTGACCTTCACTTCCCCCAAAAAACCCTGCTTGTTGGTGAATATGAGGTCCAGCAGAATGCCTCTTCTCCTTGACTTTATCACTTGGAAGAAGAAGTTATCAGCAATACACTCCAGGAACCTCCTTGATTGCTTATGCCTTGTTTTGTTGTCCCTCCAGCAGATATCTGAGTGGTTGAAGTCCTTCATGAGGACCAGTCTGCAAATGTGAGGCTGCTCCTATCTGTCTGTAGAGGGCCTTATCCACTTTTTCTTCCTGGTCAGGTGGCTTATAGCAGACACCCACTATAATGTCACCTTTGCCTGTCCTCTCTTTAGTCTTAACCCACAAACTCTCTGTCAGCTCATCTATCCCTAGGCAGAGCTCCGTGTACTCCAGATGCTCTCTTGCATAAATGACATGAGATTTCCAAGACTGAGACACTTATACTGTTCTACAGTGTCATCATGTTCTGTCGTGGTGGAAGACCAGATGTCAAAGTAGTATAAGAGAACCTCTCAATACTGGACACCATTTTTTAAACATGAGAAAAAACAAAACAAAACAAAATAAAGCCATGAGAAGAAACTATTAAAATACTTTTTTATTTTCTGAATATATTTTTTCAAAGCCAAATACAATCACCTTTCAAATTCAGTGAGCTAAACTTAAAGGAAAAGATTGGTCTTGTTTGTAATATTCACAGGAGAAGGAATACTCACAGAATAGGGTCATTTTTCATTACTTTATGTGGACTCCAGCTGAGTTCTTTCTTCTTCTGCAAAGCATATGATTTAATGTGCCTGTTAATATAAATGTTCTCCTTAGCTTTTCAGCATCACAGCTAGCATTTATACAGTCAGATTAGGTTGTTATGACATTTTCTTATCTAACTTCAGACATTTAAATAGTTTTAATACCTACATTTAGACACCTAGTGTGTCTAAATTACCATTGCAGATAGACTTCTTAAGAAAACCATAATGTAATTTACACCAGAATATCTTCAGTTCTGCTCATAACTGGGTATTTTCTTCCACATTTTGTAGGCTGTTCCACTGACGGTTTTCTTTTACTTTTGCAAATTTAGATTTTCCAGGTGTTACTGAAATTCAGCACGAAATAGTTTACTAAAGTAATAAGGTTTCATTTTTCTTTTCTTTTCTTTTCTTTTCTTTTCTTTTCTTTTCTTTTCTTTTCTTTTCTTTTCTTTTCTTTTCTTTTCTTTTCTTTTCTTTTCTTTTCTTTTCTTTTCTTTTCTTTTCTTTTCTTTTCTTTTCTTTTCTTTTCTTTTCTTTCTTTTCTTTTCTTTTCTTTTCTTTTCTTTTCCCTTCCCTTCTCCCTTCCCTTCCCTTCCCTTCCCTTCCTTCCCTTCCCCTTCCTTCCCTTCCTTTCCTTTCCTTTCCTTTCCTTTCCTTTCCTTTCCTTTCCTTTCCTTTCCTTTCTTTCCTTTCCTTTCCTTTCCTTTCCTTTCCTTTCCTTTCCTTTCCTTTCTTTCCTTTCCTTTCCTTTCCTTTCCTTTCCTTTCCTTTCTTTCCTTTTCCTTTCCTTCCTTTCCTTTCCCTTCCTTCCCTTCCCTTCCTTCCCTTCCCTTCCCTTCCCTTCCCTTCCCTTCCTTCCCTTCCCTTCCCTTCCCTTCCCTTCCCTTCCCTTCCCTTCCTTTCCTTTCCTTTCCTTTCCTTTCCTTTCCTTTCCTTTCCTTTCCTTTCCTTTCCTTTCCTTTCCTTTCCTTTCCTTTCCTTTCCTTTCCTTTCCTTTCCTTTCCTTTCCTTTCCTTCTTTCCTTTCCTTCTGCTTAAAGAATCTTCATCCATCCGGAGAGCTTTATTTTATTATGTCATGATTTGCAGCTTTGAGGTTTAACAATTGCCCTTCAATATTTTACATTTTTGAGCTTCATTTTTGCACTTGGAAGTGAAGCCCATCAATTCTGAAATAATGTTTTCTTAGTCTACTCAACAGACATAGTAGCCTATAGTTCCTTTGATTAGTATGAACATTTGGAAATACATTAATACATTTATTTCATCTAGCACATAGACCTGTGGGTAATAAAGAATGCTAGCATACATACATGAAACTGCAATGATTTGTAAAAATGCTAAGGTTAAAGATTGCATATTGTTATGATGGGTTTTCCTAAATGTATTTCTTTCTAGTGCAAAGACTCTTATCCTCACATCTCTTGTGTACTGGGGAGCCCAGAACTGGACACAGTACTCCAGATGTGAGTTTTAAAAGAGGGTATATGATGATAAAACTGTTCTATAACTAGTCTCCCATGTACAAGTTGATCAATAATCAGTTACTTTCAAAACATAGAATTAGAAGTATCACAAATTATATGTGTAGTTCCTTCTATAAAGTTTTGAGTAAATGAAGTAGTCACCATTTCCTATTTTAAAATGTTCAGAGCTGACCACCAAAGAATGTGTTGTTTGCCTATTTTGTTTGCCACTGTAGAATATTTAGGTGAGTTTCATAGGTCTTTTTCAGAATTCCCTTTGCACACCATTTTATTCTTTTAATAACTATGGAAAATTGTTGCACTTTTTTTGTGTAACACAAACTGACCTTGTTGTTGACTTCAAAAGGTATAGCACATTATCACTCTCAACATTTTTACCATTTTCAACAGCTTATTTACAGACACTAGTAAGTGTTGTAGTGTTGCGTGAATTTGTTCCTCTACATTTTATTTTTTTTTTAAATCTTAATCCTCTACGTTATGTAAGATGAATTTGATTACAAGAATTTCTATTCTAGTTGTACGTTTCCTTCCTTAAAGGGTACCCTGCATGAATTATTTAAATGCATGCAAACAAACATGGGTGGGTCAATATGCCTTCATGATACAGTGAGGGAAATTGTTGTCCTGGGAAATACATAATGCAGTCTCTTATTATTTCACAATATTGAGACGTTGGTCAATATAAGAACTATATTGTGTTGCTAGGAATTTTGACACTGACTAGAACAGAGTACTTATAGGTTTTTTGGTTTTGAGTTCTCAACAACTGGCTTCAACCAGAAATATTACCTGAAGCTGAAGAAGAGTAGTCTGTGCCTCTAGTAGTGAGGAGTAACCAAAGTAATTGTAAGCAAAAGAAAAAGATGAGTTCTGAGAAAACTGGGATGAGGAGTGTGGATCCATATTGTCACTGTATGGATTTTGTTGTTGTAGTAGCAGTACTAAAGAATGTTCACAAATGCACCATAGTTTCCTATAGTAAAACCGCATTCATCTGTGGGAGACAAAAACACTGAATAAAATAAATCTGTTCTTGAATACTAGACTTAATGAATACCAAGACTGAAGTTTTGTTTCAGGGCATATATAGCTTAAAACTTGAGCAAAAAGAAGGAAGGGGGAAGCTGAGAAGTTGAAGGACAGTAAAATTTAGTCAAATAAATTAAGAAAGTTAATTTAACAAAAATTACCAGTTTCTGGATAAATCCCAGCAATGAATGTTAAAGAGATTTGTCATTTTTTAGCTGCATATCTGATGGATATTTCAAGAAAATTCTTCAGATGTCTGTCTGCTTTGAATAAATTCTAGCAATTAGGTAGCCAAAAATTAATGTATAATGTGATGGATGTGAGGACAGGCAACTGGGTATAAGAGAAGTCAGTACTTAGAATAGTTAGAATGAGCTTACTAGGAAAGCAAAGTATTAGAGTGTTGAAAAGTTGGATCTCCAAGGTGAAAGGTGGTGCTGAAAATCTATTAGTAAATCATGGGGAGGAAGACTCATACATAGACATTTATGACAACAACAGAATAAGAAAAATGAAATCTGAATGAAAGACAAATACACAATACTTATCCAACAGGGAAGGGGTCTAAGAGGTGGGGAAATTGTCACTGTCTATGGCAAAAGATAATTTTTTCCCAGTTGAATGGGAAAAAAAATTGGGAGATGAAAGACTCAGGTAAAAATTCCTCTGACAGTTAAACACTATGTGATCACTTCCTGCACTAGAAATCAGCACAGAATGTATAACTCAACCTTCACAACCTCATCAACACTGATCATGTTAACATTTGTCAAGTTTTAAAATAAGTTTATTGCAGAAAAGCTGACATAATTTCTGGACATTTCCAAATACTGTGTCATAAACATAGTACAATTCTAATTCTCTGGAACCCACAACTGCAAACCATGGTCACAGCAAGTGTGCTATACAATAGATGCACAAATTGTACCATATGCATTCAGCAGGAAAAATTATCTAGTGGGAATTATAGCTGCGAATCTCACACTTCCTTTTTAGGAGTTCAGATCAGGCCTAAAACCGAATTGTTCAGTAACTTCTGAACTTGTTCACTTTTCAGTAATACAGTTATTTTTCTCTACTATGTAAGGAAGTTTTGTACAATTTCATATTTACATTTTAGTTAATTGATTAAGATTGTATCTTGGTGTTTTGGCACAAGGTTGTTTTACTATTGTACTACCCAGTGTCATATCAGCATTGGACACATTAGAAACATATTTTTAAAATAGGTCCATTATTTATTTATTAATATAATCATGATACATATGTTTCTGAACTTCAGAAATATATTTTTGTAAGTCTCTTATCAAAACAAATGAAACTTCTTCTAAATCCCGAGTTTCATTATCAGTGTTACATTTGTATGAATATGTAATTACTTCCAAATTTTTAAAACAGTTTGTTTTTGAAGCACATTAGGTTTAGATAACTGTCCAGATCAGGAATCTTAGAAATAAAGTCCAAATAAAATCTAAGTCATGAAAACCTCAGAGCAGGCAGATAACTTTTATCCTTACAGAGCCTCCCATAAAAGAGATCATGAGAGCTAAAAGCCATTGAATCTAACTTCCTTCTGTGGCAAACTGGAAGAGGGACCTTCAGAGGCCGAGCTGGAGACTTTGTGGTTTGGTGGGGTGGGGTGGGTTTCTGACAGTGGAAGTAATTCGTTTAAGCTTATTTCATGTTATATCACTTCATCATCCTGTAAGGTTTAAGGTATATTTCTCTTTTATTCATATTTGAAGAATTCTTGAAAGATGCAAAAAGCAGTGACTGACAGGAAAGTAATAAAAGATAAATGGATAATTTATAATGGACCAGGATACTCCTGAATTTTCTTGGTCCTTTCCATGTATGACTGCTTACATAATTAAAAAAAAAAAAAAAAAAAAAAAAATACTGTTCCCACAAATATTTTCGTTATTACTCAGTGTGTTAAAAACTCTCTAAGGTACAGCGCATTTCTTTGCTTTACCTCTTTTTTTTCCTTGAAAATATAAAATTTTCCACATTTTTCATGTTTCATCCAAAAGGTTTACTATTTAAAAATTAAAAACCAATATCATATATGAATGCTAAAATCCTCCAGGAACACCAAAGAATAGTACAAAAAAATTCTGAAAATAAATTTCTTCCCTGTTTTACTTTGACAAAGAGTTATAGGTTTTTGTTTTTTGGTTGGTTTGTTGGTTTTTTTGTTTGTTTGGGGTTTTTTTTCCATAGTTTGTCTTTAACTCTTTCACAAAAAGGAATTTTCACAAAAGAATGGTAGAACAGTGCTTTCAGCAGGGAATCTTCATGAAGCAAAACTAAAAAAATCTTACAGGTAGAAAAGGCAATATTATTGTCCTAACCCATACAAAACCAGAAATGTAGAAATTATATACAATGTTTTATTTATAGAACTGTGGGAGTTTTTATCTTCCTTTGTAGTGAGATACTATGATATTTAAATTTTAGAAAAATATACATACATATAAATGCACATATATTTTGTCTTTTCAGAACACATGAGACTGTATGTTGGTTTTTTTACAATAAAAGTGATGATATAATTTCTTTTGGATTTACTGGTTAATTGGCTACTATATTTCTAGTGCTGCAGTAATATTTACTATCCAATTCTTGGGGAAAAAAAAAAATAAAAAAAAGAAGTGTTTTTAATAAATAGAAAACATTTATTCCTTAGGGTTTTTTCTCAAAATGATAAAATACAGTACTCATTTCATATAGATAGTATTTCCTAAATACTCTTAGGTATAGTCATCTGTTAAAAAAGGACATATTGCTTCTACCATATTTTTTCCCCTTTAAAAATTATAGGAAAATGCCATATTGTGAAAACAGAAGTTTTAGGTTACCCATTTTGGTATGTTTAGATCTCACACAGAAAACATTTACTTTCAGATGTTCTTATTGCCAGTAAAAGCCAACATAAACAGTTAATGAAAAAAATTAAACCAAAACAAAATCCTATTTCTTTAAGTTGCTGCTGGCATGGATGGTGTAAACATACTGGTTCAGTCTTTATTTGGCCACAGAATAGATACAGCATTTTCCTAGCACCAATATATATACAGCATAAAATTAAATTAGCAATTGTTTCCAAGTCTCTGTAGGATTCTGTTTATATTTTTAGATAATAAGTGTTGCCTGCATAAGGAACAATACTATTCATTTCCAAAATGTCTCTTTTAGAGCATTCATAAATAATTATACCATATTGCTGTGCTCTCAAGATGGCACAAGACACAATTTTCCAAAGAAATGTCTTCCTATTGTTCTGGACTCATAACTGGCCAGAAGAACTTGCCTATCTTCTGTCAAACAAGGAGATAGATTCAAAAAATAAAAGAAAAAAAGACATAAAAGAGTTTACATAGTACTTTCAACAGAGGTGAAATACTGGAAAACATCCAGCTGTTGCTGATGTCAAAGTTTGCTGATACTTATTCAGTCCCCCTGATATTTAGAAAACTTTGACAATGAATGAAAATATTCACTAGAGAGGAAATTGTATATAGAGTCTAAAAATAATCACGGGCTATGTTTATTTTACTGTGAAATTACTGTCAAGTATATCAGAAAATTTTAGGAGAATTTTTATGATTTGACAGTTTTACGATATTAAAAAAATAAAATAATTTTATAGTAATTTCAAACTATTCCAAATATTTGACAAGAGCAACAGTCCTAACAACACCACAGAAAATAGTCTAAAAAAGTCTGAAAAGGACCTCAGGAGTTCATTTACCCCATTCTCCTGACTGGAGGCAAAAATCCCATACACCAAGTTCATTCAGTACATGTGCTTGTCTAGACTGTTGCTAAAGACTCCCTGTGATAGAAATTTGACAGTTTCCCAAGTAATCTAACACAGTGCTTCCTTATATTTCCTGCAGAACACCCCAACTCTCTCATTCACAATAATTTAATGTATTCTCCTTTGTGCTGTCTACCATAGGTTTGGAGAACAGGTTATTCCCTTCTGTGCATCAGGCCTTTACATATACAGTTTTCATTTCTCTAAGCTGAACATCCCCAATTCCTCAATCCCTGATGTACACCATGTTTTCTAGATTTCTGACCATTTTCTTTCTCTCCCAGGCTTCCTTCCAATTAGCCCATATCCTCCTTGAATTGCATGTGCCCCAAAATTAAATACATAACTGGAGCTGATGATTTACCACTTTGCATGTAGGACGGAAAAAAACAACTAATTTTGTTTCAGACAATACATCGATTGCACATGCCAGTATATTTTCCTTTTTCACAACTGTGTGAAAAACATTCAACTTATTATTCACTGTAACTTGCAGTTCCCTTGCTCAGTTCT
This sequence comes from Strix aluco, assembly GCF_031877795.1. Classification (NCBI taxonomy): domain Eukaryota; kingdom Metazoa; phylum Chordata; class Aves; order Strigiformes; family Strigidae; genus Strix; species Strix aluco. The sequence continues at coordinate 86,418,850 of NC_133932.1, read as the reverse complement.
ACTGTTTACCCACCAATGCTGCCTCTTCTATTTCTTCATACAGTTATTCCTAAGTATAAAAATTTTGTATTTTGCCTTATCAAATGTAAAGTTTTCTGAGTATCTGAGTTGCTGATATCTATTTGACTTAAACCTATCACCTAAACTGCTTTCAAATCTTCTACTGGGTGTCAGCACCAAAATCGATAAAATATTATCTTTTTATACAAGTTGTTTATATTGAATATTATGAGATCTAGGACAGAAGAATAATCTTGCAGTTTGACAGTAAATAACAAATAACTACTCTCAGAATATAGCTTTTCTATCACTTATATGTACACCTAATGGTGGTTTATATTCCATGGAATAGAACATTTTTTCATGTGGTTGTAAGAGACTGTGTTGGACTGTGTTTGTCTCAACATTGCTGCTGCACCACTACCACTTCCTGGCCTCAGCATCCTGTCACCGTGGAGGAGTATGCTCTGAAGGAAACGAATTGTCCCCGAAGAAACCACCATATCCCCCTGAAGCTGGAACAACATCCTTGGCAGTGCCTACCAAGCTGTGCTTGCGCGTGAGGCCGGGTGGAGAGGAAATCAGGGTAAGGAAGATGTGCGGAGGCTGAAGACACCACAGATCGACCTCCCCGGCACGACCACCCTGAACATCTGGGCATGCGTGCATGGAGGAACACGGGGCGGCGCGTATGACAATGAGCTCCGTGGAAATGGGTGGGCTCTTTGGAGAAATTGTGGGAAGTGGGACAATAAAAGGACTGCATACCCCTCTCTCGGGGCTTGGAGCTGGAATTTTGACATCATCTCTTGGCAGAGCTGGGGCCTGGAGCACCATCACCTGCACCAAGACCGAGCCAACGGGACATCGCTGGATTCATGGTGGTGGTAACTGATCTTGCTGCATCTCTTCTGTTTGCTTGCTTAGGTATTTTGACTTTTCCTTTCTTCTTCTCTCTGTCCTATCGCTGTTACCTCATTGTTACGGAAATAAATCTTACAAGGTTGTACAGCATCTGACCTCATTTGTGTCTTAATCTCACTCTTGGGATCGTATCAAAACCTCTCCTGACATTGGATTGGGACAGTGGTGAGTAAGCCTTGGTTGACAGATACCCAGCTACATGTTCTCTCTCCCTCCTCAGAGGGACACAGGGAGAAAACAGGATGACAAAGCTTGTAGGTCAAGACAAGGATTTTGAGATACGATAGTTAGACTGCACTTCACATACCAGATTCACTTTTGGGTCCCTCACTACAAGAAAGACATTGAAGTGCTGGAGCGTGTCCAATGAAGAGCAACGAAGTTGGTGAAGGGTCTAGAGCACAATTCCTATGAGGAGCAGATAAGGGAACTGGAGTTGTTTCATCTGGAGAAAAGGAGGCTCGGGAGACCTTACCGCCTTCTACAAGTACCTGAAAAGAGGTTGCAGTGAGGTGGGTGTCAGTCTCTTTTCCCAGGCAATAAGTAGTAGGACAAGATGGAATGGCCTCAAGTTGTGCCAGGGGAGGTTTAGATTGGATATTAGGAAAAATTTTCTAACCAAAAGGGTTATCAAGCACTGGAATAGGATGCCCAGGGAATTGGTGGAGTCACTATCTCTGGAGGTGTTTAAAAGACATGTAGACGTGGCACTCAGGGACATGGTATAGTGGTGGACTTGGAAGTGCTAGGTTTATGTTGGACTCAATGGTCTTAAAGGTCTTTTCCAACCTAAATGATTCTACAACCCACAGTGATGATAGTTATCAATTTTCAAGCAATGGTTTTAAATGTACTGTAGCTATATTTGAGTTAGTTTGCTAGTACTTAATAGAGAATCAGTTTTAGACTATAATTAAGTTGACCATCATTTTGATATACACTTTGAAATTGATAATTTGCATGTCTGACACCCTAGAGTATCTGAAACATCCATGCTAGTCTGGCAGATATTGCACAATATCTTAAAAAACAAATCTTCTGGAGTGACAGCTGAAGGCCAAACAATATACAAAACATTACCTGTAGTGGTATTAGACATCTAACTGAATCAAAAATTTGCACATTAGACATCTTGGGGTAGAGGGAATCAGCCCTTGATTTAGACTGCTAGAATCAAGTGTTCAAAATGTAGGAACCTGTGTCTCCACTGGTGCTTAAGCTCCATTATTCTCAATCAAGTCTAGAGTTAGTAATCTCACTCTCAAAGACAGATATTAACCTAGTCAGCTGAATGACTTCTTTCAGATACCAATGACTGTTCTGATTAGATTATCACTAATCAAAACAAAAATATACACATCTACCTTTCAAGGTAACCTTACTTCTAGGGGTCCTGAAGTAGACAGGTATCTATACTGGCACAGACATTTGAGAAGAAATACCTCTTGAACTCATTTAATTGTATCTGGAAATATAAATTTATAAATATTCTAAAAGCGCCATTTCTAGTGACTTAAGGGGATTATAGCATGGCTATTTTAGATGTAGATTGCATCCAATCTATGTTGCAGATTTCTAAATACAGGTGTGATGAATCTTACTCCAAGAGAAAGACTGTTTGCTTTCTGTTCTGATCCTAAACTAGACTTCAGAATATCTAAGTTTAAATATCAGGGTTACAGACTCTGCTGGCTGGGCTAAAACTGTGGGTATGTCACAGTGTTATAGGTTCAGGTCCTATAACAATATAGTAATGTTAACATGGCACTCTGATTGAACTCACTCTAAGTCTTATTTAGACCTTGCTGTGATCTCTGTCATTATGCCACACAGACTATTCATATAGGAAGGGGACAATAATGCTTTTTATTTCATGTTCAGATTTTCTATTCTTTCAGTAAAGGTACTTCCTGTGTGTTTGTAAAGTTTATACCACAGTGAATCTGTAGTATATATATATGTAGTAATATAACCTTCTCTATGTTAGCATCATAAAAAGAGGAAGATTTTTAATTTTATTTTTTCTTCCTAAATGCTTTATTGACAAAGTTTTCATAAAACAAAGCCAAACATATAGCTTTATAAAACTAAAATATAATAACTAAAGCTAAAGGAAAAGGTACCACCATTGTTTATGCAGAAGTCTTGAACAAAATCTTGTTCTATATACCTCAAATTACAAGGCTACACTTGAATATTGAAGCAGAGACTCCATATTGAGAAGACTGAAAAGAATAACTTTAGAGAAAAATATTTTACCACTGTTCATGCAGAATTAAGAAGTGAAGGTTCTCTGAAGTTTTCAGATAAATGTTTAATGTTTCACATTTGACTCATTGACAGTGCACTGTCAACCTCCTTTCAAAGAACTACCTTCAATCACCTCACATGGTAAAGTTCCTTCAGCCCAAAGAGCCTTGACATTTAGTAGGGGCAATACACTAGCTGAGCTTTCTTCAGCAAACACTGATCTTCACACCTCTTGGTGAACAATTTATAAAGAGTCAGTGAAAACAGATTACATACCCTGGCTTAATGGATGGACATACTTTATCCTGTTTAACAGTTTTATCATGGGGTCAAGGGGAAGGACAGCTTTAAAAGAAATAGTCCTACATTAGGTATAAAACTTACACTACCCCAGCATATCACAAAATGCCAAATTGACTCATTTCCACATCATTACTTCTAATTATGTCCCCGAAGAATTAAATTTTAAGGATAAAGCTACTATAATGCAAATTCTATCTTAATGCTATACATAATGTCATTAAAACGTAAAGCCGAGTTAGAGAATTGCTAACATTTCTGCTTCTGTCCAGCTCCATAAAGATCAGTCTGCAGTACCTTAGAGCAACATAAAGGGAAGAGGATTGATTTTATTTTCAAATTCATCCGATCTATAGAGTGAACAGATAAGGCCAGTGCTTGTTCAAAGTGAGTATTTCACTAAGCCTAGCTCTGCTATTAGAGAACTGAACCTTAACCATAAAGGCAGGGGAAGGGGAGGAAGATCTGAACTTTAAGCATTAAGGGGTGGGGGGAGGAAGATTGCTAGTATTGGAATACTGGATTCAGTGGGTTACTTTGGGAACTTCTTTTTCAGTATCCTTCTTGTTGCAACATTAACTTCTCAATAGTAATATTATAAAAATGTCTACCCTCTTATTTTTCCTTGAACTTTACAACCATCTCTCTACATCTTGTAAATGATAGAAGACATAAATGTTGATATGTTATGGTATTAAGTTTCTATTGACATGAGGTTGGAATGGCTAGATCTTTGGAGTGGTGCAGGTCATTCCAGATGAATGCTTTACATCCTTCTATCATGTATGCAGTAAACATTGCAGCCTGAACCAGTTTAGTTATTTATTCTCTATTCTTTTTGTGGTTTTAAGTTAAAAATAATTTAACCTTTAAAAAATTTTCCCAGTTTCAGTGGGAGCAGAGCAAAAGGCAAACTCACAATGGTTTAAAAAAATATCTGTGCAGCAGTCCCTTATAACACTACAGACTGAGTCCAGTCTGTAAAGCCTGAAGCAGGATTTAGTTGAAATTTAGATGTCTTCATCCAAATTGTGATCCAAATGTCCCTGCAACTTTAAGCCTTGAGTCATCTAAACTCTTTAAAGAAAGTTACAGGTGTATTTGATTTGGAAGTTTAGAAGGCTCTTAAGGTGTGATATTTGCCCTAGCTTCAGATAGCTGCAGCATAGAAAAAAAAAAAAAAAAAAAAAAAAAAAGAACTATACATGTTTAGGGTGAGACTGACATATTTTAGTCAGATACCTTAGCACAGGATGAATAATACTACATTAAGGGACATTTTTCTCTTCATTAACTCTAAAGTAAGACTAGGCTGGGTATCTGCAATTTAAGTATTTACAACAGAGGTGCCTAAGGTTAGTGCAGAGACATCCCACATCCAAGAGTCCTGTTTCTATTCATGTTAGAAAATTCCCCAGCCAGAGTAGGTGTGTATATGTCCCACCTGGCTGTCCTTTTACCTAAGGCTCTTGAGGATCGCAATTCAGAATGTGTTAGTCTTAAATAATATGTTTTTTTTTAAAAATGAAGAAATATATTTAAAAGTAAATAAAATAAATCAAATTTTTAAACAGCTCTGAAGCACAATTATATAATCATTTAGTAGCAATAGTATTTACCAAAAATGCAGTTATCAGCAGGCTTACTCATCATCACTCCTCGTCTATAAACTCATCTCCTAAGAATATTCCTTTTAAAACATTTTAAGGAAGCAAAGGTAGGAGAAATTGAAATTCTCTCTCTCTCCTTTTGTGGTGTACTGCAACAAAAATTCAACACCTCTGGGACTGGTGATGTTACGATTGGGAAAATGATTCTAAGTATGACACAGATTTACAGATTCTGCTTCAAAATCAAGAGCACCTAAATTTTAATCAAAATCCAGTCATGGTCTATCAAGTCAAAAGTAAGTAAGTAAATACAGAAAGACAGACCCTAAAATTGGGGATCAGCGAGCTCCACGTGGGACCTTAGGTCAGATTACTTTATTAGTATGTTTTGATCAAATTTGCAAACTTGTATAGCAAAATTATGGTTCTCAGAACTCGTAAACATAAATATGCTCATTTCAGAACTTTGGGACAACTGAGGGTAATGTCAAAGATCTACGAATCTTTAATGAAATAAAATCTACTGAATTTATGACATTATTTTTCACTTGAAAGTAGATTATTTAAATGCAAAATAAGGATAAAGCAAGTTTAAACGTTTTGTGTAATTTTATAAAAATTTGAATCTTATAGCTCAGAGTTACTACAGCAAGTAAAAAATAAAAGTCTTTAACACTGTGTAGTTAAGAAACTGAAAGATTCATGTTCATAGATTGAGACAATAAAGATATCCAAGAAAGCTGAGCACTGTGACAAAACAGAAGTTTTGCTGGAAATCCTTAACCTGGCGTGAGTAAAATGAATGTTGTATAAGTAAAATTAACTGTCCATCTTCAGTATTAGCTCACACCATTGTTTTATTTTTGCTTTCCTTTAAGTCTGAACACTTTTTGTTCCTTTTTTATATTTAATTCTTAGTGCAGCTCACATTCTCTTCTTCCCTTCTTTTGTTGTCTATTTTAATTTTTATTTTAGATCCCTTTCATGCTTTAAAATATTTGTTTATTTTTCTTTCTTTTAATGTCTCTCAGTTATCTGTGATCAAGCTCTTTTCCTCTTTTGTGATATTTCTGTTGTTCTCATTTCACTGATTTGAGATTTTATTTTTTATTTCATTTAGTTTTATTTTTTACTTTACATTAGACTGTTTTTCTAAATAAGCTAGGCTTATGCAAACACTATACTTTTTCAGCTATCAGTCTCACATCAGTAACTTCTGATGTCTCATTAACCAAAACTGACAGAAGAGTACAGAGTCTTACAGATGATAAGGCATTTCCCAATAAGTTCAGGAAAGTTGGCAGTTGACTGGAGGGCAGAGATCCAAATTGATGTCCCATCAAATGAAAGGCAAACCCCATACTGAGAAGCAGCAGCCGAAGACGCTGGTGCTGCTGTCAGCCAGCCCAGTGCGCGCTGCAACTTGCCTCGCCAAGCAGGTGAGGAACATGGGTGGGCGGCAGCCCGAGACACTAGCAAGAAGAGAATGTATGTCAGCAATCTGCAGGAAATTGGGCAGCTTCTTTAGTTTTGTTTTTCATCAACTTTTATCTTCTCCTCTTTCCCCTACACCACTGAAGTTAAGCTAAGCCAAATGCTTTGACTCTGCAGAAAGCTGTTGCAGTACTCAAGCTGTTGGATTTGTCCGTGATACACACAACAAGTGACTTTGGTGACGGGGTCAGGAGACAGACCTCTATTCCCATGTGTACAAAATGGACCTGTTTACCAATACTGGATGAGCAAAGCAGATGATACTTAGAATTATGGTTACCAAATAAGCGCTTTTTGATAACTAATGGTCCTAAATTATTGCATAAAAGAAGCCAAGTCACTAGCAGAGTTTCTAAAAGCAGGAATATTTGTATTTCTTTATTTTTATTGTACCAGAAACCATAACTTTATATTGTTCAATTCTGCAGAATTTTCCTTCATTTTAAGGAGAATTTAATAAACTTACTCATTCTAACCAGTGAAACAAACAAACAAACCCCCCAAATCTGATTTGAACTAGAAATTTGGGAGTCCCAAATCATTTGTTGCAACAGCTGTAGTACAGCAGCAGAAGAAAAATCATGCACTGGGCACACTATAGTTCACAGGGCAAGATAGATGCTTCAGCTAATGATACATGTAAGCTAAAGATGCATGCATGAATATTCAGCTAAAGCACATGCAACACAAGAAGTCAACAAGGAGTAGCTAACAGGAAACCCAGGTAACAACACATTCTATAAATTCAGCAATTTATAAATTAAAAAAAAAAAAATTAAATAAAAGATAACACTTTAAGAAGGGACCAGAACTCTGTCTTCTGCAGAAGACAGCACAAGCACATACAGTCTGCTCTCTGTCAAACACCCAGTGCCTGTGAAATTATCTCTCTCCATAACAGTATTTAACAGATAAGATGTAGAGATCCTCACATATCCTAATTAAAGTCTAATCAATATCTGAGATGGTACAGACTCTTGTGAAAGTGAAGAATTTTATATTTAATCTGTATGTACTGGAGAAGGCATAGAATTAAGGTTCCTTGTTCTTGGCCATATACCATAGCTGTAAACTGTATGTAGAAAATGGGCATAGTTTACTGTTCTTCCAGTTACCTTATTTTGAAAAGGATGCATCTGAGTATTTTTGAGACCACATTTTAGTCAATACACAATCCATTCAGCATATATGAGGTATATACAGAGTATATCTCAAACCAGGTTTCAAAACAGAAGTATGTGATATTTTATTTACTTTGTGGATCATTTTATGGTTCAGCTGAGAGCCAGACAACTTCATCTAGATAGGTATGAAAGAACTGGAGAACTTCCAGATCAACAGGGAAAGATTACAAAACATCAAGGGCTGATGGATGTCAGTGTTTTCATCTTTCTCTTAGACAAGTGAGGGCAGGGTTAAAAATGGATTACAATTTTGATTTTAAGAAGAGAATTTAAGATAAAATGATCTGTGTTTTGGTGGCATCTATGGCCTTTAGTGGTCTTATCCATGTTTTCCTGAAAAAATATTGCTTTATTACAAACTCAGTATCATTTGAAGAGAGACCTCTAGACCTATAAAAATAAATGAGAATACACTTGTCAAACAATACTGAAAGGAAACTCTAAAAAGAAACGATCAGGAAGAGAAGTAAATATATAACACAGATCAACCAGGGGCTTACAGAAATGATTTGTCAGTTAGCTCCATTCACACTTACCTCTATAATTCTCTCTCCTAAATTCCTGGTGTTTTTATTCTCCCTTCACTACTCTACCATAACCAATCCTGATTGATTCTTATTTTTTCCATCCTATTCTCTATTACTCTAGATCCCAAAAAAATGCATTAATTTAATAGACTACTTAGTCACTTTCTCCTTCTGTTATAGCTATGACCACCTACAGTTCTGAATCAAAGGAAGATTTTTTTTAAAGCTTGTACTTTTGATATTCTACTTAATTCTTCCTAAACTATTTCCTGTATTTACATTTCATTTATTAAGTTTGAAATCGAATAAATACTTTTAGTTGTCATAAATCAATCTAATCTAGATCATGCCTTTAAAAATGAACTTTTTTCAAAAATTTTGTACGTTTGTCAGTCTCTGATGCAGGGAAATATTCAAACAAGCAACACACTTTGGCTACCAGCTTTCTTATATTAGAAACAATGAGCTATCATCTGATGCTTGCCTAAAAATCATAGGAAGTAATTTAGATATAACCCTGTGTGATCAAATTTTAAGGTAAAGAGATGTGCAACTTTGTTACAAACTAATAAAATCCACTGATTTTGGATTCTGTATTTAAATCCTAATACGGATTTAAAAAAACCCCACACAACAAACCCCCCAAAAACAAAATCCAAAACAAAACCAACCAAAAAAACTTCAGGATAACTTATCAATCACTGTGTCTCCAACTAAGTAAAGTTCTTATTTTTCCTCCAGCAACAAAGGCAGCAATTACTCCTAATAATTTACATGCTTACAGTTTACAGTTGTAAAATGTTAATTCCTATATTCTTTTAAACATTGGCTCTTTGAATAAAGGGGATCATTTTCCTCATTTAGATTAAAAGGGCAGGAAATAGTGTATTGAATTTCAAAAAATCTTTCACTGGTGTGTAATAATGACTAAATGAGAAGCCATGAAGTAACAGCTTTATTCAGTTGCTGTTACTGTCATCACCCTGTTTACACACTGAACTGAATTACCTCTTGTACAGTATCTTTGTGTAACTCCAGCAAAACAGCCATAGCTGAATCTTGCTTCAGTAGAGTCAGATACTAGCCAAAGTGCCTGTAAATGCTCTTTGCCTACTGTTGTTGAGCTGGTGCTAACAGAAATAGGAAAAATTTATTGTACAGTTTAGTGAGAAATTCACAGGCCACTGCAGGCAGCAAGTACAGGAGGCACAGAGAACTGAGGCATTCCTCTTGTCAGTAGTGAGACAACAGGGGAATTGAGAGCAAAGATCATGCTAAGATGATCTCACTGTGAATATAATTTAGATTTTTGTTTTGTGTATGCCTGAAAGAGAACACTTATGGCTGAGAAACAACTTTGGGAGAGAGGAGAAGTTATTTTTGAATAAAATATCTCATGCGAATTCTGTCTTTTTTTTTCTTAAAACTGTAATGAGTCTCAAAGCACAAAGTTAAACCCTGCTAAGCGACATGAGCATTAAATAATGACTACAGAAACACAGAAATGCCATTCTGTCATTTGACAGAAAACCAGAAACTTACCTACACTTTAATTAAGATAGGGAATTTGGCATACGCTTTTTCACTATTAAAATTTCCAGACTATAAAAGTGACTTCCTTTCACGTAAGCCACACCACAAAATAAGCTGACAGAAGCCCCTTTTCTCCAATTATATATATATTCAGGGAAAAACTAAACAAGCAAAAAGCCCACGTTTCAACCCAGTACTTTGTTTGCAATGATGCTGCTGCTTTCTTTTGATCTCACATCTTCTTTCTCGTTGTCAGTCATGAGTTGTTGATTTCTTTATCTGTGGAGTTGTGTAACATTATTATGTAAATCTTTTCTTATCCTCCAAAGCAGCAGCCCTCGTCTGAGAAGTTGAGCAGTACTGCAGAGCTCTGCAACAAGATTTGAGGGCTTGAGACATGACCTTTGGATGAATGCATTTTAACCAGGAAATTTGATTACTACGCATAGGACCATTAGGGATTGTTTCTCCTATGCTTGATTTAAAAAGGTGTGGAGCAGCTCCTCCATAAAGCTCAGGTTAGTAGTGCTTATCTCAGAAAATATTGCTCTGAATTCCTTAAGTTATGTAATGCTGGGTTTGTCAGTCTTCACACACAGCCATGGTGAGAAACATGGTACAAGGCTCATACAACCTGGTGAGCAGTTCCACCCATATGACTGACTAAGCTGAGTCCATCAATCAACGTTCTCATGCAAGGCATCATCCTCAACTGCTGAAGCACAGAGGCTGAGAAATGCATCTGACTATGCTGAAATTATTCTTGAGGTTACAAACCACATTTCAGGCAACGATCAGAAGTTTATTATATTTACAGTGAAGAGAAGAAAGGATGTAATAAGAAAGCAGATTTCAGTCTTGCTCAGCTCATTATCTTACATTTTTTGGCTCATCCTTCAGAATTAGAATAGCTTGAGACAAAGCTAAATAATTCTTGGCATCTGATTTAGGTTTATCCTTTCTCTAGTCATTGTTAGTGCTACAGTTCCTTGCTTGACAGGGTAAGAAGCAACTTCGATCCTCCTTTAATTCATTCCAAAGCATGTTAGCCTTAGAGATATTTATCTGAAGTGAGTTGGGAAAAGGGATATTTTTTCCTTTTGTTCAACAAAGTAAAGCTATGATGTTTATCGTTGTGCAGTCTGTCCTCCTGACTGATTTTAAAAGAAGAGAAGAATATGTCAAATTCATCTGGAGGCTTCAGCCTCCAGACCCCTTTTAGGGTCTGATTTTTAATTTACCACTAGCAATTCTTAAACTATCCATTAAAACCACTACTGAGGGGAAAAGAAAAAGACAAATGAAACCCTTTTTGATTTTTGTAGAACTTAGCATTGGAGTTGTAATTATGTCCTCAGAACATAATTATTCAGAATTTTTGCATTAGCAGATCTTCTGAACAGGCAGAATTATTGAGAATTTGAATTAATTAACATCAAGCTTTTAAAATTTTTAATATATAATTTTGGAGAAGAGAGAGGGGTCATGTTAAGGCCAGGATTTGGTAGCTTAACATGCTCATTTCTTTTGGGCATCTGGCATGTGAGTAGCTTTGCAAAAGACAAAAACTTCCATGTACAAGCTGTAGAATTAATATGAATTTTGATGAGTAAAAGGTATTAGAAGCTTAACAAACTGGAATTTGGAAGCTCAAAATTAACCTTAACATCATGACAAACTACAACACACAGGTTTGATCATAAGCGAGTGACTAATATGGAGTTGTTAAAAGCAAATGTTGTTCTATATAGTCTAGTCAGTAAGAATTTTTCCTGTAGAGTTGCAAGACCATAAAAGGTAGATACCTGAACATGGAGATTTCAGATAATTTTTCAATATCTCTTCCTAAGTTTCTCAACAGAATTGAGCAATGACAATAAATTAATAGGAGTGTGAATTAGGTCCCTGACTTAGGAGGACTAAAAGGGAGGTGGTTACTGATGAATATTATAGAATTCAGAAAATAAAATGAACTTGTGAACAGTCAAAGAAAATATGTTTCTCATCCTCTGAGAAAAGAGAAGCATTATTGATGAAATTGCATGGCCTGGCAAAACCTCTTATGACAACTCCAAAATTAGGATTTTACAGTTCATATATCACCTTTACTATATAATTCAATGCCTTGACTTTTTAATTACCTATGGTCTTAGTTTATTAGGCTATTTTTTTAAAAATAGCATTTCTATTCACTTTAAAAGTGGTGGTGAACAGATTTCTGTCACAAGCAGATGCTTCTATGAGTTGATTCTGCAAATCGATAACTCCTGTCATTCCTCACTTTTCTTGGACACTCTTTTTAGAATGGAATGGGATATTCTCTGGGAGAGTTTTCTTCACTGTCTACTGAGGCAGCCTGGACACATATCTCAAAATAATTTCTGAATTACAATTAAAAAGTGTGATAAATCATATTCATAAAGCCTTACACTGTTTTTCAGAACTGTAAGATACTCCTCCATTCCCTTTTCAAGATTTCCCTAGTATCATGCATCAGAAGTGATCATTCTTGCCGCAGTCCTTCTATTTATAATCTTTAGTTAACATGTGAGTATTCACAAAGATGGCTAGCATTTTTCTGGAGCTTTTTAATAAAGCACTGGAATGGGATCCAGCTGCAGGATCTTCATTAACATATTCTGGTTTTAAAAAATGGGGAGAGTTCCTATGATTGCTAGATAGGAATAGTCAAGGCATGTATAGTATGTTGTTAGCCCAAGGCTGTTTAGGCCTTGTGTTGTATATGTTTTGCAACAGAAAAATAAAACTATGGTTAAAGTAACAGTGATACGTGTTTCAAATATTCAACTATCAGCTTCTGATTGGAAGTAAACTGAGGGAGTTTTATATGGATAACATTCAAGTCCCGAAGGATAACATTCCAAGCCCTGAAGCTGTGCAGAAAAAAAAAGAAAATTTACATGTGAACAGGAATACCATTGAAGAATCAGATCCAAGTAAGGAAACATACATAACCTGACTTCATTTAATTATGTGTGAGGTATTCTACATATTCCTATCAATTGTTGAAGTTATTAAAAATATTTTTCCTCCTTGTATTCCATGTTCCTACTGAAATAATAAAAGATATTTTTTCCAAAAAATTAGGTGCCAGAAATTATAAAGATTTCAAGTAAATGTTACTTTGACTATTTTGTGAAAGAAACTTAACATTTCCTTCCATTCAGCCCTCCTTTTCCTCCCAAATCTACCAAAAAGCTTTTTCTTCTCTAAGTACATCTTGAAGCATTAAGTGGCATATAAAAATACCCTGTAATGTATTTCTGAAATGTAAGAACTCCTTCATATTTCAGAAATTTGTCACTGGAAGATTAGTTAAAAACAATCATATCATACTTTAACCTTTGACCTTTCTTTGGTGATGGAATGCTTTTTCTTTACAGCTTATCTACAAATGAGACTTGTACTGACCACAGTACATCATGTCTGCCTTATTACTGTAAGTTAATAGCAATCTGAGGACTCCTTTTGTTCGCAGCTCTGCTGTTTATTCTTTTCACCCAGAGGTCTGTAGCTGCTCAAACCATCAGGAACTGCTGAAAACATGTTCACATTTTCTTTTGAATGAGCTGCTAATTCTGAGACAAAAGACCCTATATGGAAATCCTTGCCAGTGAAAAGCTGTGAAAATATAGTTTTCAAACATGTGTTAGAGGAATAATGGAAAGTTTGACAGAATTATTTTGTAAGATTTATAGTAGTATTGGACATTGTTCAAAAAAACAAAGGTATTTTATATAGAAATGGAATAATAATACAAAGCAGGGCTGACTGATGTAGTTACAGGTACAGTGAAATCATGAAAGGAGTTCCCTGTTTTTTCTAAAAGACTATGTTCAAACTACTTTTTTAATATTGCAGATGGAAGAATGAGTGCAAATATTTTTTTCTAGTATTTTGGACAAATTCTGAACTGATGAACTTGTCTTTAAAATATAACAATTGGAAAATGGAAAACAATTGAAGGGCTTACTATTCTATTAAAAACAAATATTTGAAAATTCTTTCTGTTTCTTCTGTTACACACGTTGGCTGATTTTAAATAGTGATGGAAAATATCTTCACAAGAATAAACTATACAAAAAGGTTATGTAAAACAGGCAAATCATGGTTTCCCATGTAAACCAAAGGGAAGAGTTTTAAAACTATTCCTTCAATGCAAAATTCACTTCAGTACTCTGGATCACATAAGGCTAAACGTATTACAACTCACTGAAAGGTCAGACTAAATAGCACTGGTGCAGAACTCTGCAGTCCTGAAACTGCCTGGAAAGTTGCCTGATTTGGGACTGTAGCTTTCAGTTTTAAAATAAGAATAAACCTAAGAGATGGATTCAGCAAAAATTTCTATGTCTATCAAGTGTGATTCAGCTGAAAAATAGGTCTGAGCCCACATTCTGATTCAGCTGAAAAATAGGTCTAAGAGCCCACATTCTGATGGCTCTGAGGACACAGGTGGTCTTCCCTTCTGCACGTTTTTAAGGCCACCTCAGTAAAAGTGCCTCTGCCCAAGTGGAGCATAATAATCACTAATCCTCCCTATAAGGCCCTAGAGGACCTTGCTTAGAATATGCTTAGTACATTGGTTCAATCGAGGCCACTGCAGAAGGATGCCATATCAGCAGGAAGCATTACTTTCCAGGGTTCTGCTAAGGCAAATTATGCAGCAGCGCAACAGTTATTTCCCCTGAAGTCTGTTGTCTCATACAGATTGCCTGTGTATAAAAGATGGATTTACAAAATAACCAGAGCAAAGCAATTCTCTTCCTAAAATGTATCACCAATAATCTGCTTTATGCCCTGAAACATGATTCTCTGTCTTTTTACAAGTTTGATAGATTTATTATATATCCTTTTGGTGAAGAGAAAATGGACAGTGCATGGACTGCAAAACATCTTTTTTTCTTTAGAACTGTTGGTTTACTGAAATCTAAATAGTTTGGAATGAAGTATATTTTAGCAAGAGGTTTATTTATTTTTTTTTTCTAGAATATCACTTAAAGAATTATAGAAATGTTAATATTTTGTTAATACTTTGATTATTCAGGAAATATTTTCCTTTAACTTTTCACTTTAAAACATCTTCTGTCATAACAACTAGAAAGAAAGTTTTTAACTGATCTGAAAATAATTTTCTTCCCAATTTTATTTTGAAAATGTTTGACATTTAATATTTTTCCAAAGAAAACTCAGAATTTGCACAGATCCAATTCTTATCTGTCTGTATCAATTACAGGAAAAAAATAATATATGTGTTTATTATATATTCATTATATACACACATACATATATAAATCCATGTAGAAGATGGAAATCTACTGTTTTCATAGGCTAAGTGATCTGTCATTCTTACCGACTACTTCTGGAGCAGCAGGATTGATTAAAAAAAAAACAAAAGAAAACCAGAATGGGCAATGGCATTTTCAGTATTGTATTAATGCACTTTTGTTCAGAAACTTTAATTACTTTGCCATGATGATAAAGTGCACAAGATCTGTTTACACATTCAGTTCTGCCCCTTGAGGAGCTGCACAACAGAATTATAAGCCATATGGAGACAAGTTGTAGGATTCATGACAGACAGAGAGTGAATTGTCTTGTCAGTCGCACAAGTCTGAGGAATTTCATCAAACATTTTCTATTCTGCTTTGTATATCAAATGCCCCAACTAAAATTCCACATTGTACTTTGACTGAAGGAACTTGTTCCTTATGGACAGCTATGTTCCCTGAGCCTGTCAATACTCTCAAAAGATAACAAAACTGTTCTTAAGAATTAAAAGTGAACAATGAGGTAAACAGATTAAATTCACTGATCGTTAGTGCTGTGTTTTTGCCTATTTAAATGAAAAGTGAGAAAGACAGGTTTGTTCAGCTTGCATTAAGCATCCTATCAAGACTAATGTACTGTTTGGTGAACTAGTGTGGAATACTTGATGTTATGGTAAATTCCATTGTAAACAAAGTATAAATAGGATAAAAATAGTTCACCATCCTGTCTGTTTTTCTTCTATTTTATAAAACATTACACATTCCTGTTCCTCTAGAGAGCACAGAGTATTGTTCAGTTCCTCACAGAAGTAATCTCAGTCAGCTGCTATTGAAGCTGCTAGCTATTTTTAAAATCACCAGCAACAGCAAAGAATGCAGTCTTTACATGTATATTAATTCCAAAATGTAACTTGAAGTTGGACATTACTTAGGGACCCTCTGATGGGAGCTAGAAATGTTGAATTTCACCTTCAGCCTAGTCTGGCAGTGGTGGCTAAGCAGATAGTATCTAGCAGTTCATGTGAGGTGGGAACCAGCACAAGTATGTTTGTGTTTCATTTATTACAAAATGAAAACTGTAATTTCCTGGTGATCCTAACTAGTTCTCATTTGATAATGACTAGGTTAGCATTTAAGTCCACGTTCAGCAGCAAATCCCACAATGGTCTGACAAACCCTCTGAAGCAGGCAGCTTTGCTCTGCAACAACTTTCCACTAATGACAGCTCTGTCTTGTATGGAGATAAGATGGTGCTGTTTAGCTCTCATTGACTCATGTTCTCCCTGAACACAGTAGTTCTGGACTTCTGATTATTCCCTGCGTGGAAGTCCATGCTTTTAATCACACCCAACAATCACTTCTGGTTTTCAGACAACCTTACACGGATAACTGCTGAAGAAATTTGTGTACATTATATATCTAACATACATTTATAAATAAATATAATAGTTAAACATGTAAATAGTACTGAAATATATAAAGAAGAAACAAACAAATAAAACCACATAATATTAGTGTAGGGGTTAAAAAATGAACATAATATTATCCTAAAAGAAATCTGGAAAACTTAGTGGTTATTTAAACCTGAAAGTCCATATGTATTAATGTATGAAGATGCATTTTCAAGAGCTGTAATTCTCAAATGCAGATAGTTTGAGTTCCTCTGAAGTTAAAAAGCAACCATTTAGAATGATGACTTAATTAACTTTGCAATTAATTGTAACATACAGCTACATTGTCTGATTTGAGACAATTTTCACTTAAATTTATCTTCTACTAGAGTGAAAGTGTGAAGAAGAGACTTTAAGCATGGTATTTCTTAAAATTATGTATCTTTAATATGCCATTTAAAATGGCATATTTTTAATTAATTCATAAATAAATAGCAGTCCTAAATTCTCAGAATCTTTTCTTCAGAAGTTAATATCTTCACTTTAGGAAAAATGCAACATATGAAACATATGCTCATTTATAACAAAGGGACTTATTTAAAGTTGTTATTGACTTTTTTTGACATTTCACACACAATATGCATGGGGATGACATTCAGATTGTTAATGTATGGATGAAAAAGTTAGAAGAAGGAAAATCAAAGGTTGCTCTAGTAGTGTTAAATAATCTGGATTATTCTTATTGAATGTATCAAAAAATATGTTTAGCTGTCTTCCCAGACACTGACAACCAGAAAATATTTTCAAAGGGATCTTGGTTCATCTGAAGCAAGCATATAGTTCTACTGCAAATGTTTTCAGTCAGTCAATTCTGCTACTACCTATTTATAAACAATTATCAGAGCCCTGTGAGATTAATCAAAATGAACAAAATGTACTCTTGAATGATTTCAGTTAATTATACCAAGCAGAAACTTGGCTGAGAGGGTCAAGTGTCATAATATGTACTCAAAGTGTTCAGTATTCTGGAATAAAATTACTTTGATCTTTCAAAAATTTCATAAAGAGGAATGAACATCGTTAGCTGCATAATTATGTATTTTTCCAATATAGATATTTTCCCTAAAAGATTGCAATAAAGGTCTCGGACTCTACAAAATCAATTTAGGACTATTCACAGAAAGCTTACTTTCTTGTGATCTAAGCAGGATTTCACAGATCTACAAAGGTTCAGAAAAAGTAGGCTGAAAATTGCAAAACTTATTCTTTCTAGAAGTGTCTTTTCTGTGCAATTAATTATTTGCCTTATGGGTCCAAATTGCAAATATTGAGGAAAAAAAGAAAGTTGTCTGCTATTTTTCTTTATTTCCAATGTAGAGAATACAGCTTCCTATTTACATAACAGAACAAATGCACTAAGTCATCTGGAAAGCCTGGGTTTTACCTTTTGCCTGGTTTTCTTTGGTATTCGTGTGAGAACATGGAGACAGGGGAAAAGAAGTGTTTTGCACATGGACTGAAAAGCAAACTCACAGCCCAGATGGCTATGCCTGTTTCCTTTATCTGTGCACACAGCAGAGCAAAAAAGTTGGTTCTTCATTCTAGCAATGAGGTATATGGAAAGAAAAGTAATTGTATACACTTAGTATTTAACCATGTTTAATTACGCACATTATTTTTGCAACATGGACATCTGCTTAAAATTTTGAATGCCTTGTATGAATTATTTTAGATACAAATGTATGTTGTTTGTTCATTTAATACTAATGAATAACTGAAAGAGATAAAATGCTATTAATCTGTTTGCATTTATAAAATGCCATTGCACAGAACATATTTTGGCTCTGTTTCTTTAGGTGTCTGGGATATTATCAGCCATACAGGACCATATGTCACCAGAAATAATCAGAAATTATCAGCTTGTTAGTCTTCTATTTCAGTGCTGAGGAGGAAAAAAAAAGCTCAAAACCCCAAACTGAAAACCTCAGGAACCTACAAAGGAAAATCTTATTTTCTATACATTAAATGAATGTCTTAAGAACTCTGAATTATTTGGGTTCCTCATCAGTTTTAATCTGAAATGTTGAGATTTATATTTCAGGCAGGCTTGAGCAGTTGTTAAATTCCTGACCTGCTTAGGACATCTGGACCTCCTAGATTCCAGTTTGAACTGAAAAACTAACCACCTAAGCAACTACTTTGTCAGTGCAATTCCTCTTTTCCCCACATCAGAGACTGTCTGCAGATTCCTTCCCATTGAGGTAAAACTGTGGATCATCCCACACAAAATTAAGAGCAGTGACATAGTTAGATGCTCAAAGAACTGCCCCAAAAAACAGTTTGGACAGCATGGTCACTACACATTTAAAAATGTAATTCAGCTTCAAAGTCAGACCCCTAAATAAAGATGTCTATAAAGGAGTTCTCTACATGTGACTTAGCTATCTAATCTTTCCTTAGATGCAATGAAGGTTTGCTGAGATGTCAAACTCCCTGTGTACTTGATTAAATTATGTCGTCCCCAGCCACTAAAAGGAACCCACATGCAGAAATTTTTAGTTCTTAATTTAGTAATACTTTCAATGGCTCCAAGTGTTGCAATTCCAAAGCATGAGTTTGTAAAGATGGCAACTTTTAAATAAGCAGACTAGTTTATAGTCTCAGCAACTCAGGGTATTGTGTTGGTTTAGCAAATGTATTCATGCAGGACAGTAAGAAGAGCTGGACCGTCACAGAATCACGGAATCATAGAATGGTTTGGGTTGGAAGTGACCTTAAAGATCATCTAGTTCCAACCCCCCTGCCATGGTCAGGGACACCTTCCACTAGATCAGGTTGCTCAAAGCCCCATCCAACCTGGTCTTGAACACTTTCAGGGAGGGGGCAACACTCCTTAGGTCTTTTTTTGCCCCCAGACAGGTTAATACAGAATATGTTTTGTTTGGGGAACCTACAAAAATAATTTGTCTAGTATGCGCATTATTTGCAGATATTTGTCTTTAAAAATGTTAATTAAAAGAACTCTAATTAAAAAAAGTGCTGCTGAACATCGTTGTCATCCAGATATATAGTAAGAGCAAAACTCAGCCCTGAGGTAATACTACAATTCTTTAAAGCTAAAAGAAGGAGCTTGTTTCTCTATACAAGTCACTAGTTCGATACTGAAAAGTATTTATTTTTTTTTTCCCAAATAACATTTCACTATTTCACTAGAAGAATCTGAATTTCATCAGAGAGCTTTGTAAGCTCAGAGTTTCATTTTTTGTGGGTGTATATTGTACCTCTGAGTTTTTAAATTAACATGAATTATTTGTTTGGGTTTTTTCTGTTCAATTAAAAAAAACCCAACCAAGAAAACAAACAAACAAACAAACAAAAACAACCAGAAAAAACAACTGATGAAAGAAATACACTCCTAGAAACTATTAGTGAAAAGGATACTGCATAGAGCTGAGTGGGAGAGAATGTGACTCTTAAACAAAAGCAGTACTGAATTAGTAAGGAAGGAAGAATTTTATTCCATGAGTTCCTGAGGCCAGGATTTATCATTTGCTTGTTGAGCCTGACTGTGAAAAAAACAAATAATTTCACCTCAGAGCCAGCACATCTTCAAAATTTAGTGTGACACCTTTACTTTCAAATTTTTAAGTCAAGTCCTCACACAAGAGCCTTATGATTCTGTTTGCTAGAACTCAGGCTCAGAGTTTAAATGAATGCCAGAAGTTAAATTTCAAATTTTCAGCTGAAACTGGACAAATAGATTATTCAGCTTGATACTGTATTTTAGTTTCATCAGGAGATTTACATTTCTGTTAGCTTGTTTTATTGGCTTCACAGGATGTACTGCTTACTGTTAATGTAACATGTTTTAGTGGTTTGTTAGTACTCCCATTCTGTTTCTTGAATCTGAAAAGAAGTT
This sequence comes from Strix aluco, assembly GCF_031877795.1. Taxonomy (NCBI): domain Eukaryota; kingdom Metazoa; phylum Chordata; class Aves; order Strigiformes; family Strigidae; genus Strix; species Strix aluco. The sequence continues at coordinate 86,398,427 of NC_133932.1, read as the reverse complement.
TCTGGGGTGCTTTGGTCAAGACAGAGGATTTTAAAGAGATTTTTATGGATCAGAGGGCTTTAAAAACAAGCCTGTGCAATATGCGCTGTGGGGCCAGTGAGGTGAGATTTTATGCAGCCTGAATTAGGCTTCATGAAAGCTCAGTCATTGAAGCCTGCAGAGGTTCTCTGGAGAACACTTACAGAAAAGTTATTTTCTTCAAATCATATGGTTTTTTATAGTTCAATATTGAGAATCTGATTTTATTTCCTATGGAAATCAGGGTCAATGTGAATGCTTCTTTTTTTAGCATGTTCAGAATGTGACACTGCCTGAAAGGTGGTTTCTCAATGTCTGCTAAATCCCTGCAGGGAATACCATGGAAGCCAAAGGAAAGACAAAATCATGGGAATAAAAATGAATTTGGTTCTTCTGCATAATTTTCAGCTTTTTAAAAATGCCTCATTATTTTTCATTTTAGAGTTATGAGATACATAGCATATATTATATTTTATTTCTTGCTGACTTTATTCCTTTCAAACAAATGGTACTTTGTTTTCAAATGATTTAAACCTGATTATTTCTATGCATTTTCACCCAATCTATGGATCTGAATCCAAAATGATAATTCTGCATTAATATTAAGAATATCTCAGGTGTGATTGGAACCCTTTTGACGAAGTTATCCCTGAGCCTAAGGTTCTCAGATGTGCTGCTATTTGTTGATGTGACTTTGGAAGTGACTCTACTTTGAAGTTCTTTGCCAGGAATAAGGATTTCAATATAGTGTCATTGTCTATTCAAAAAGAAAAAAAAAATCTTTATAGTATCAGGCAAGATGGGGGAAAAAGAAGAAAGTTAACTGCAAAATATATCAAATGATTGTAAACAAAAATAATTGCCTTTTGATATTTTCTGTGAATTGTCTTGCTTTGCTGTCTGTTATTACAAGACTTGAACACCCTATAATAATGATTAGAATTTTATAATGCAAAATATGCACCATACAGAATAATGCCAAAAAGCTTGTGTCTTTAGGACAAGGTGGGAGGCTATGACCTTAAAAAAGTAGGTGTGATATAGTGAGGGAAGAAATATTGAAAAGGGAAAAAAGTATTCTTGCAAATAGATGTAGAAATTAAAGGAATTAATTGCTATGCTGAAAAAAGAGCTCTGGTTTCAAAGCTGATTTTGGTCATAATTTCTGTGTCAAAAACATTTAAATTACAACATAATAATAAAAATAAACAACATTTGCTTATTTTAAGATTCCTCACTGAAATGAAGGTACAGCTTGTAAACTGAAATTTAGGTCTGCATTAGTCTGCTTGCTGCAGAATTTTAGTGTCTCATTGTTTTGAATTTGCCCATCAAAACAGTATTGTAACTAGGAACCCAGATTAGATCTCTGGGCCAGTTATGCATAGTGTTTATGAAAGATTCTTTTCATGGGAATCCCTAGCTCTGACTGTATGATACTTCAACTGTGCAAATTTAGTGTAATGGTATCCACTTCTTTTGTTATGCAAATATTGAATAAATCCCTAGGAGTTACAAAGGTTCATGCTTAATTGTATTCAGCTTTTATGTATGTGGCTGACTATGTGAGAGAGAAGGCAATGAAGCATACAGCTCCTAAATGAGAGAACTTCAATGAGATAATCACAGATTATTCCACATAGGATCTTTTCACACCGTCTTTCCACTCATGAATTTTCCAGAAGTAAGCTTTAAAAGACATAGTATTTTTCTTTGACATAGGTAGATTATTAAACTGATTTAGAAACATGGGCCATTTTAACCCCCATAATCAAAATTTGAGACATAAGTGGAGTATTGTAAAACATGCTTACAAAGTTGGGTTTGGAAATCATTGACCTGTAAATGTTTTATTTGTTTATTTTCAGTTTATATAGACACCTGTAAGTAATTCCTTTTAGCATAGATTTCATATCCCAACTATTTAGTACTGGTTTACTTTTTTACCACACATAGACCTTTTTTGTGATTATATTACTAATATATTATTGATCATAACCTGTTCAAATGTTGTACTAGTAAAATTCAGCAGCAGTTTAGGTTAGAGTATTGATCTCTGAGCAAAGCCCAAGGAAACTGATTTTCTAATCATTAAGAGTAAAATCAGCATAATTGTTCCTGTCTATAGCCTACCAGTGAAGACATGTGTTATTGATCTCCTTCAGCAAATTCACTGAAGGTATGGAATACTTTAATCTTCACCCAAGAATGTCTTATTCCAAGAAGATTTTAGTTCCAGCGTGGACAGGTCAATACCTTCATTGTGTATTCCTGATGCTTTAGGAAGTTATTCTATCATTTAGACTTTCAGGTAGAAAAGTTAGAGGAAACTCTTTTTCTTTCATGGATTTCTTCCATTAAATCAATTGAAATTTTGGCTCAAACTATGGAGTGAGAAGTTAGTCAGTAATGGATACACTTGTTTATATTATGAATGAATAACTGGCTGAATTTCCAGTTCACTATTCAAGTGTACTGAAGGTAAACGTGCCAGTTGATAACATTTGCTACCAACTGGCAAATGGTAGTGCATGGTATCAAAGTGTCACCTGGAAAACAAGTGGTGCTGTTGATTTTAAAATAACAGTTTTACAGTTTAAAAGAAGACCATGAAAAGACCTATTCTTCTCTTGACTACAGTTCAGAGAGCTCCCTCCAGGCCTGAAGCAGTAACTGTCTCTCCCACTTTCATGCCATTGTTAGAATTAAAATCTTCTTCCTTTTTAATTTGAGAAGTAAAAATAGTTTAAATACCACATCAGAAGAAAAGTTCCACTCAGGGTCACAATGAACTGTATTTTCTGTCATGGATATATTGAAGATAACTAAAAAAAGACTAATAGTGATAAAGAAAAAGGATATGAATTTCTTTCTATGCAACTGACTTCAAAGGGTGACCTTTGAAACTAAAATAAAAACTATAACACATATCTCATAAACTATTTTGGGGTGTGTGTGAGAAAGTAAGGTTTTTGTTCTGCAGTGATACCAAAATAAAACAAGTCTCAACTGATCTGTATTTGATTGTTAGCTGGGTAGTTCAAAGAGATTCATTATTGACTTCATAACTCAGTGGTACTGAAGATCCTTTGTGGTAAATACTGAAAGAGTACTGGTATGTGTGTGTTTATTTTTCTGACTAATAAATATTGATGTTCACCTTAGCTGTAGGATGCCTTTTGATTTTCTTTCCTATGGAGGTACACCCAGGTGTGTGAATAAGGTCATTACTTTCTGTGACATATGATGTGACAGTTAATATGGTATTATATTCTGTTTATGTATCATATTTAATTTGATTGTCTAGATTATTTTTGGTGGAAATGGTTTTGTAAATGTTGAATGGAACAACAAAAATTATAGCCCAACAAGCTGTCTGATCTTAATCAGAAGATTAAATATTTGGGCATAAATGTACAAAACAAGTATATAGCTGGTGTTTGCTTCAGTGTGTGGATCTCCAAAAAGAGATGTTTAGGCCTCTCACAGCATCTTCACCTTCTGCTCACTTTGCTAGAGATTCTATCAGTTCCAAAGATCCTATCTTTTTTACACTGAAAATACTTTATAACATCTAAAGCTCTCTTTCTGATGGCATACCTTATTAGTACATTTAATCCCACCATGCTCTAAATATATATGCATATATAATCAATTTAAATTGTTCTGTGTGAAAGTAGCTCATTACATTATGTAATCAATTAAATCTGTAAAAGAAGATATTTTTACTGAAGCACTTAAACTTCTAGCATAATGATCCTATAGGTATCTCAATTTGAATAAACATGAGAACTTTTTTGGAACATGAGGGAATATTAACAGAACTCTCTACAGAAGCTATCTTGGAGAGACCTAATAGTAGGATTTGTCACCAAAGCAGTTCATACAGTTTCTTCCTGGATCCTGTGACAATAAACCTTTGGAGAGCCTAAAACCATATCTCATCTCGTCCTATAGGGGTAAGTAAATATCAAGCATAAGTTTAATGCTGGTAAGGAAATACCAGACATAAGTTTCAGGTAAAAAATAAAAGGAGTGGACTCTGAAAGGGAAGACAGATTTTTTCATTACACAGTTTTCTTACTTAGATAAAGAACTGCTTGTTGCATTACTCTGTGCCAAGTGAGAGAACAATATAATTTCACTCTAAAAACAGTCAAAATTTGTGCTATAGAACTGTAAAATCAGTAGATTTGCCATTAATCATTGAAAGTTGTTAGATTAAATAATACAAAGTAAGTGTTGAAGTTGTTGTTTAACTAGTGTTGAGACTATGCTCAAATGTGACTTTGCTGCTTTAAGAGTGTTTTCATAGAAAATCTTCTTTTTAGATAACAGGAAATTTCACCTATGATATGTAATAAAATTTTAAAATTTATTCATGAAAACAGTATTTCTGTTCTAAATCAGTCTTGCTGATTCTAAATATAAAGTCAAAGTTCTGAAAAGTGTTCAAAGAAAAGGAAATAAACCAGTTCAAATACATATGCTTTGAAATTACTTCAGAGGCTTAGCTAATAGGAGTAAAATTTCCATGATATAAGCATGCATTTGCCATCCAAATGAGAGCCTCATTAGAAAATAAAAAACACATGTTGGAGCAGTCTGCAATACAACTTTTTTATCACAAAGCATTTGATTATGCCAAATACGTAATCATATCTTGATCCTTCCCACAACAGTTCAAATGTGTTACTGTACTTATTGACTGCTACAGAAGTACTCTGGGTGCAAAAATTAACTGTATGGTTATATTTGTGCAAGACCGGGGCTGCTATAGAGGTTAATAGTGAAGATTCCGTGAATAAAACATAAACAGAACAATTCAGGAGTTATACTCTAAGTGACTCTAAGTAAATATGAGTTAATGTATGTGACATTAGATGAAAAGATTTCTGGACTTTGCCTGTGAACACTACAGATACATTTCAAGTTAATAGAAAAACAGGTGCAATAATAGCAGTAGTTCTCAAACAACCCATCTGAAGATGTCAAAAGTAGCAGTGAAATATTTACTCAGTCATTTTTAGGAATGCCAAAAAGGAAAAGATTATATCTGTTATTGATCCTCGAGGTAAGAAAGAGTTTGAACAAAAATCTTAAACAATGTGCACAGAAAAGTGCAGGGAATAATTTTGGTTTTGTGCTACACAGAGGAATAATAAATACTGGAATGAATAAGGGACTTTTATAAATAAGTTTAAAAAAAAATCATTAGGTTATTTGGAGGGCAGGGTAATTTCCCTGAAATCAGACAAATCAGAAAAGAAACAATTCTGATAAATTCTGAAAAAAATTGAGAGAGACAGTAAAATACGCAATATCAAAAATAAACAACATTATTTTAAATATGATGCTAGTATGTTTGGATTACTTTCCACCACATAGGTTTGGTTTATATTACCACCACGTATAAGAAATAAGGTATGAATATGACACAAATGATTGAAACCGGTAACTACAGAGACAGTGCTGTATATTGAAGATGATTTATTAGATTTACAACCGTGTGAAATATGAGAACAATTTTAAAGTGAATAATCTCTATGGGTAATTTACATATGAATCGAATGAGAAATAAGTGTTCTAACTTTCAAAACAAATTGGAGATTTTGAAATTTACAGCCATTTCTAAATCTTAGATCCATAGGCAGATTTTATTAAAAATTTCTTTTGGGTTCTGGTTAACTTATTTTCCTTATTCTATATTTCCATTTCAGTTAAATGAAATTATAATTGTTTAAAACTTTATCACCATGATACCAAAGTACATATCCTGTTTTCAAATCTCTTCAGCTATGTCTGCATCTGGGTCATGTGAAGTGGTTTCCTGCATTTCTAATGACAATGGTGTCTGCTGATGTCAGAAAATAAACTGAATATAGGTACTAGCACTAACGACTCATTTGTTTCACCTTTAAAATGCATTCAATGTTATTTACCAAGCATGCATGAGTGCTCTGATGTAATTTAGAAATTAAAACACCTTGCTTTTAATTTACTTTAAAGTGCATTTTAGTTAAACTTTGGATGATGCTTGAAATGTCACCTAGGTAAATAACTTTTTGAAGTCAAACCTAAAGAGACTCATTTTATCTCTAAAGAGATTTAATTGTACATGGAAACCACCTGTGTTTCGACACAGATATCAAATTACATTTTATTGTACTGATTTTTCAGTCATCTGTGAGCAATTCTTCTGCTTTGAACTGGGTAACAGAATGAGGTACTTTTAAAGTTCACAACAAGAAAATGCTTTATCCATTTCAGCAGAACCAGCTAGTAATGTTATTTTTAGTCAAAATAAAATGTGTATGTTTAATATTTTACTAAATAATTATTAAAGTTACTTGGAATCTAAATTTTCAAAAATATTTATGAAATTATCTAAATTACATAGTGAATATAGGTATGCATGTGTGTGTGAGGTGTGTACTCTGAGTGCCTATTTTTTGACATTTCTTTTGCTTTAATTTGCTCCTTTCTAATGAGTGACTTTAGAAATCAGGTTCCTTGTAAAGCATTCAGGAACTTTTGATATATATTTCCTTTCTCTCTTCCTCTTCCTGTTCCTCTTCCCTCCCTCCCTCCCTCCCTCCCTTCCTTCCTTCCTTCCTTCCATGAGCTTTGGATTACATCTACTGTGATAAAGATCCTGCATTGAAAGTTCTCTGTACTTTCCAAGCAGTCAAATTAAGTGCATTACAGCTATTTTCCCATTCAATTATACTTCTTCATCAGTATCATAATCTTTTTTTTTCCTGGCAAATCTCTAACTCCTTACTGCATTTCATTACATAATATTTCACAGGATCACAGAATGGTTGACGTTGGAAGGGGTATCTAGAGGTCATCTGGCCCAACCTCCCTGTTCAAGCAGGGCAATGCAGAGCTGATTCACCAGGACCACATGCAGATGGCTTTTGGAGATTTCCAGGGATGGAGACACTCTCTGGGCAAACAATTCCAGTCTTTGACCACTCTCACAGTCAAAAAGCTATTACCTTATGTTTAAATTGAATTTCCTGTATTTCAGTTTATGTCTATTGCCCCTTGTTCTGACAGGCACAAGTAAGAGTCTGGCTCTGTCTTCGTCATTCCTCCCCACCAGGATTTTATACACACTTATATCTCCCTGAGGCTTCTCCAGTCTGAATAGCCCCAGCTCTTTCAGCACCTCCACATATGTCAGATACTCCAGCCCCCTAATCATCTTCACGGCCCTTCACTGAATTCCCTCCAGCATGTCCAGATCTCTCCTGTATTGGGAAGCTTGGACATGGACCAAGAAATCTGGATGTGATCTCAACATGGCTGAGCAGAGGGGAGGATTACTTGCCTTGACCTGCTGAAAATGCTTTTCCTAATGCAACCCAGGGAGTCATTGGCTTTCTTTGTGATGGCAGCGCATTGCTTGCTCATGTGATATTTTCAAGCTATTGCTTCAGATTTGATTGTCTTTTATTTCTTCTACCCCAGGTGCTGGGGTTTTTTAAATTTTCTTGACTTCATACAAAATATAATTATTTAAAATACATTTTCTCAGTATTCTAAACAATCTCTCTTTTTCTATTATTTGTAATATTTCATTTTTTTAATGACTAATAAAAGGAATAAAAGGTAGAAACAATAGATCATCAAAATGAACTGAATTAAAGCACTTATTGTTTTGTCATGTCACTTTACATATGTATTTCTACTCCCTTACTGTTATTAGTGTTTCTATTTCTACCATGAGACATTTCAGTCAGAACTTGTTTGCTGGTGCTGATCATAAATTTCATGTTTAATATACTCTCTGTTGTACTTGGACTATTATGTGACTTTGTTTTATCCAAATCAAATAAGTTTATGAATGTGTAGTTATAGTAGATTGCATTATCCTCAAGACAGGCTTGTCTTCTTTCTTCCCTGTCTGGAGTAACATTACACAGATTAAAATGATCCATTTATATTGAAATAGGGGACTGATTTCTCTCAATATGGGAAGCCTTCCCCTAAGTTCATATAAACTTAGAAAATCTAATCTATGAGACACAAAAGACCTCTTTCCTGTGTTTTAGAAGATCATGTAATAAGGGGAATAGTAATGGGCTAATATTTTTCTTGCTTGCAGTAGAATCTTCTTTCTTTAAGAAGAAATGATTGAAAATTCTGTAACTGTCCTGTGAAAAATCAAGGTTGTTTCAAGATGTTTTATTCTTATAAGGAGTCATATAAAGAATTTTTTAAGACTTCTAGTTAATCATAACACACATATTGTTTTCCCTTATCTAAAATGCTCACATAAGGCTTAGTAAGAATAATATAATCTTCTGGGCATGAAAGAGGAGTAGATTCTGGAAATGAGGGGATTTTTTTTTTTTTTTTAATTTTATAATGACTGCTAAGGGGCTCTTTTTCCATTTTTACGCAAAAATTAATCTGTGATATCTGTGGGAACCAATGTACTGTGTCATTGGAACCAAACTCTTCAGTCCTAATAAAAATGTGCCCCTTTTCATGACTCTTTGATCTATGAAGCCTGGGGGTTATATATTCTGTTAATTTATTTTATTAACCACTAAGAAATCTGTGTCATGGTGTTGTGATATTTACTAGAAAACATGTGAGTTGAAAGAAAAAAAAAAGTAAAGACCTCATATGTTAAATTCTTATTTAGAGTTGACGAGTTTTTACTCTTTTTAGCTTCGTTTAATTGCTGTAGAACCAGGAGTCATACTGAAGGAGAAACAAATAGAATAAAACAAAATACAAAGAGAAAGACTCAGTCATCAGAGAAGTAAATCCTACAAAACGCAGTTGGTGTTTAATCAAAAACAGTGGTTTTTTCAGGAGAAGATATTATTCACAGCGTATTACTCAATGGGATCTTATGGGAAGCACTAGAGTCCATGACTTTAATAATACAGCACACAGTGCTCAGGAGCATTCCTGGATCCTGAAATACAACTCCATATACTGCCCCATTAGAAAGGCCTCAAACATGTTTTGTCTTATGGCTAATAGCATTATCCCTAACAGTTTCTGGCCCAATCAGGGAGGTTGAATTTTCCAGTGACTATTCAACATAGGCAGTTCTCATGAAGTAACCTTATGCCGAAAATAAAAAGAGCATCCTAGAGCAGTTGCAGACCACTGTGTTTAGCCAGCTTCAATGCTCATGAACACTCTTGGGCATACTTAATTTATTAATATAGACATAGCCATATATTCTTCATCACAGTTTTCCAGTAAAATATCAGTGATGCTTATTAAGACATCTCTGAGTGAAAATAATGATGGTTTATTTTAGAAAGATTTAATATTTGCAGCAGCCAAATAATTGCAAGTGGTAGGGATTTAGCCAAATTCCATATTACTGTTTAAGAAGGATTAATTCAAATAGGTTTCTGCATGACATATAAACCAACAGCAATGTGCAATACCTATGAGCTCAGAAGAAATGGTCAGCAGAATGACTGCCAGCTACAACTACTAAGTTGTATCAGCACTACCTTCAGATATTCATGGACAGATATTCGTGACAGTTGTTTGTGGGGTGGTTTTTTTCCCCTCCTTGAAGCTGTAATAGTGTTTATTCAATTAGAATTCCATCACACAAACCAAGTTTCACCAAGATCTCAATGTATTTCAAAAATATCACATAACCTTGTGTTACCTGCCTGTCACAAAATGATGGTTCAGAAAAGAACTTTTTAGCTATGTGATCTAGGATTTTGTTCCTGTCTCTGTGAAACACAGAAGTTCCATGATCTAGGTACCCTGGTGTTTGATTTACGTCCCTGTCATTATCTCAAAATATATGTGCATACATATTATATTCTCCTTTTTTTTTCTGTTTTCGGAACAAATACACTAAGGCCAAAGTTTTCCTTGTTAACTTTTAAAAGAAATAAACTTAAAAATTGACATTTTTTCAGAGGAAAGATATCAACTTTTTTTGAAACCTGCTCTAACAACAAAAAGTATATTAAGAAATGCAAAAACAAAGAATAAAATGTTTATTTTCTACCTCCACATTACATGATAATACAAATTGTACTGTGGTCTGTTTTCACCACCTACTTCAGGTCTTGAATATTGGTCACAAATCACATAATTTAAAGTCATAGTCAAAAAAGCAAGATATATAACTCCAAAAATTATACAGACAATCGTAATTAGATGCATAAAAATATATAGTCAAAGCTATTTCCAAAGTACACAAAGTAACATATTTGTGGGATTTGTAAAGATATGCATAGATTGACTAAATATGAGTTAAGAAAGGCAAAAAGTATAGACACTGCTTTCTGATGTACTTAATCACTTCAAAGTGGATGAGCAATCTTTATATATTAAGTTTTTTAATAGCATACAAGAGTACAAACACACAGGGACCTTGCACAAAGGGAAACAAGAGTAATTGTTTGGAAAAAGGCAAAATGGAAAAGGTAAAAATGTAAAAACAGCAAAGGAAATCAAAAAGAACAGAAATACAATATTTAAAATGTCACCTTATTCATACTTTGAAATTAAAATACTGACAAAATTCCAGTCAGATATTTTTGGAGAAAGAGGAAAGGGAAGGAAATATAAGTGAGTTGCTCAGCTAGAAATATGGATTTCATCACATTTTGCAGGTTTAATGCTCAATAGAAAGTGGGAAACTGTTTCATCTCACTTATTTATACAATTTCCCTTCTTTGGTTTTGGATCTTTCACATATTATTTTCTCATTTTGGATGGATTTTCTCTCTTTTTTTTTTTCCTCTCTTTATATCACTCTGCAGATATTACCATCACCATACTTATTTCTGTTATCAAGGCTTACATATTTGTAATTGGATGCTAATATTGGTAGTATTAGTGCTGTCAAGGTCATTAATGAAGGTTGTGACTTGCTCAGAAAGTAGGTAGAAAAGTAATTCAGGGTGATCAGAAAGGGAAGATTAACGAATTTTTAGTCTTGCCTAAATATGAATTTCATACTTCAAAGTATTCTTTAGTATTTTACACAAAAAAAGCCACACAAATAGCACTTATTGAGCTTTTAAAATGCCTTCTATTCTTTTTGGTACCTTTCACATAATAATTTATTTTACTTGGGCATTTACATTTACATTTATAAAAGAGGACACAATCTGTTCCAAGACATTTAACAGGAAATAATTAAGAGATTATACTTTTTTTCTTTACTTTTCATAAACGACTATAGATCTAATCAACCTTGTTTTCACTTTGGACATGGTTTTCTACATTTGCTCAATGCATGTAACGATTCCAGTCACATGTAATATTATGATTATATTCTAATCATGGAGTCTTTATTTGTTGTGTTTTTATTTTGTTTTTTTTTTTTATGTTCCGGTTCTGCAAAATAAATCTTCATTCCTTCTCATTGATAATTGGAATATATTTTTAATAAAGATAAGTAATTGTTCATGAAATTTTTAATATTAGGGCACATTTAGCTAATTGCACATGTTAAAGAATATAAGATATCCTCTAAGAATATTTTCTTGATCTCTCTGATTAGGCACTATTATTTGGTTGACTGTAAAGAATTGTGTATGGCATTTTTTCAGGTAAATTTAACTTGGATCTTCAAGAATATGGGTAATCTTGGAATGGTAATTAATGGACAATGAAGGAAATTCACCACCTGGAAACAATCATCAGCTCCCTGAAGGAAAATGTAAACCAGTAAGCCTTTCTCAAAAGTTCAAGGAGCTTTTAACACTAGCATCTTTAAAAACTGAGAGGAGATATGCACAGCGAGGTTCAGATTCCAGCCACACATGATGTTGATATCTATACGTGAAATAGTTACCCACAGTCTTCCTTTATCTCAAATGGAGATTGGACCTTTTGATATTATAAATATAGTCCCAATGTTAATGTCTAAAATAAGTCAGAGAAATTGCAAAGTTAGAGTGCCCACTTGTCTCCATTTTCTGTAGAGGAAACAGGGAAAATTAGTTCAGATGTAGATACCAAAACTGTGATAGACACATCCCTATGAGAGACACTATAATTTTGTATTGATCATAACCCTCACAGATGTCTTTGGCTGGGTTTAAACTTACTTTGATGTAACAAATTATGTATTTGATTGATAAATAACAGATGAAGTACCTTGACCAGGTCAGAAAATAAGTGATGTGAAGTTTCGCCTAAAAGATCCTACTTAGAAAATATTTATTGACAGACAGACATTAATGGAGAACGTCTTATTGAATTCTGTACTATAATAGATTTAATTTTTTAAAAAGTAAAATAATGGTATGTTTCATGTTTTCGGATTAGGACCATGAAAATCATACCACTCCACATAATAATGAAAGTGTGGATTGAATACATTTAGCAAGTAGCTTTATTTGCTATGCACTGTCAAACCCTATGTGAGGCAGTTTTGGGGGTTTTGGGGGTTTGTTTGGTTTTGTTTTTTTAATCCAAGAGCAACATAGACAAAATACAGAATTAATCACTGCTAATGGAGTAAATTAGAGGGAAAAAGTAGATGCGATTTGAAAACTAATATGAAAAGAAGGGTAGGTATATACTTCACAAGGCATCTCAAAGCTGAATACGAGACTCTATGTACCTTGGAAGAGAGGAAGAGAGATGCAAATGATAAGAATATAGAGAGGATAAATTACAGAATGAATTTAAACAAGGAAAACAGTTGTGTGAACTGGAACAATTACATGTTTCAGTAACAAATGAAAGCAAGTGTGCTGGCTCTGAAGTCATTATATCAGACACTTTTTAATCTTGAAAACTAGTGTGAAACTACAATGAACAAGTGTTACTTGTAAGGTTGCAGAATTTAATTATATTTGGATTAAAACTGTGAAATAGATATCCAGTATGATAACACAGCAATGATATCTAAAAGATAAGTAATCAAAAGTAATTATTTAAATTATTTTAATTAATAAATTGTTACATAATACGTAAATTAATTCCAATTCATTAATAAAAAAATATATATTGCTCTACAATATGCGTATTCTAATCCATTTGCAGGATTTACAATCAATTTGGAGGTGATTTAAACAGTCTTATTGATTACTAAAACACATAAATACTGAATCAATCAACATCTCCGGGGAGACTTTATTGCAGCTTTTCAATATATAAAGAGGGTTGATAAAAGAGTCTTTTTACCAAGGCCTGTAGTGATAGGACAAGAGGTAATGGTTTTAAACTGAAAGAGGGTAGGTTTAGGTTTAGATAGGACATAAGGAAGAATTTTTCTGTGATAAGGATGGCAAGACACTGGAACAGGTTGCCCAGAGAAGTTGTGGATGCCCCATCATCAGAATTGTTCAAGGCCAGGTTGGGTGGGGTTTTGAGCAGCCTGATCCCATGGAAGATGTCCTTGCTCATGGCTGGGGGATTAAACTAGATGATCTTTAAAGCTCCTTTCTAACCCAAACCATTCTGTGATTCTGTAATTTTATGATACTATGAAAATCTGGCCCAATATTACTGTGTAATCTCTCTAAAGACACTGACAACCTTTTCCAGTAGAAAAATTAAAATAACCTGAGTGATTACTATCAAAATGCTTACAGGTTTACCAGAAAGAAATGCTATTAGAATTCAAATCTGTATTTAGGAAAACATTATTAAAATGTCTACTTTGGGGGTTTTTTTGGTAAATGTGTTTCTATGTGTATAATTTCAGCTTTCAAATATGGAAAGCTGCTCTTCCTTTATTTTAATATATTATTGGTTTTCTATATACTTCTTTATTCTGGACACAGTAAAACTGGTCATTCAGGAAACAAGATATTACCTACCGAAAGGACATCAGCTGCAGATGGATTGTCTTTGACAACCATATGGCATACACCTTTTGGAAAAATATATGTGACTTTTTATTTGCTAGCTATAGTGCAGCAGCCAGATATTTTTGAAACAGATCTATAAATAATATATTTTTCCACCTCTTTCTCTCTGTCACTCTCTGTTTTTCTCTCTCTCTTTATTTTAAACCTAGTAATAACCATTATGAAAAAAACGTGTGCTGCAAAATTACTGAAGACAGAGCTCATATAAATTTAAAAGAAAAAAATGCAGAAAACATTTTAATTCTTCAGGGTTTTTTCCTATAAATGCTGTTTCACAGAACTTGAAACACTGAACAGAAATGTCTCAAATATGATGACATATAATTTCATGTAAACAAATAGGAAATATTTCAATAAGGTCAAACCAGATTATTCTGCTTTGCAAGATATCTCTTATGTATGCATATAACTGGATCTAGAAAGCCAGTTTAAGTTGCAGTGATGTCATGACTCCATACCAGAACACGACTTGGATACTGTCATTCCTTTTAACACCTCCTACATGAGAAATAAAATCACCTGTGATTGTAGCACTCTGCAATAGGTGTTCTGAGAGATGGCAAATTATTATAAACCAAGTGTAAGAAACACCACCCTATGACACAGAGTTGCAGTATAACCTTTCTACTTTTTAAGGTGAACAGAAATCATAACCTCCAAATCACTATAGCAGCACTGCATTTGCGCATAAAATTGCTTGAGACAGAGATGGGCAGTGATCCCATCTGTCTTTTCCTTTCTCTTTTAGTTGTATGGAATAATCCACTTACCTCTCCAGTATCAGCTGTGAAAGAGGTCTTTCTTTAGTGCGAAAGTGTGTTTGTTTGACCAAATGTAAACTTTTGCAACATACAACTGCCAAATTTGTCTTTGATGTTGACTCTTTAAGGTGCTACATCTTTCCAAACACAGATAGCTAAAATAAATCAGATAAGTCATGCCCTAAAATTGTTTTTTCCCCATAGTGACATAAAGATGTTATGGTTCAGTAGTAAATCACACTGTTGACGTGCTAAGTTACTTGAACCCACTGAGGGTAATCTAATTGCTATTTCCCAATCAATTGCATTGAAATATCTGCTTTTAATATAATTTAGTAATCAATCACTTTTGAGCAACTACATTTCATAAGAAGGTTTCTCAGGGTTTGTAAAACTATAAGAATCATTCCACTCTAAGGAGGGTAAAAGTTAGAAGGGACACACTTGTAGTTACACAAAGATAACAGCTGAGTGTGAAAAACAGTATTTTTTTTAAGACTTACTCCGAAGGAGAGAATATTAAAGTTAAATTTGTTTTTTAGTTGCAAATAGGGTTTTTTGAGCAATTTAATATACGAAACAGAAATAGCAATTTTATATAAAACCTGCATGAAATACTAACCCTTCTGGGAATATATATCTTGACCAGTTGTTGCCAAAGGTATTTTTTAATGCAAAATAATTAATTCACACTGTCCGTCCTTTTCACTTACTGTACTTACACAAAGACAGCCTGGAGTCACATGACTGCAACAAAACAATGGATTCTATCATAGCAGGGACTGAAGGAAAAGGACAATAGAGCCTTGCAGAATCAAGCTGATGTGGTCTTGGGTGTCTTATAAAACCGAGTCTGAAGAGTAGGCAGAAAACTTTGAAAAAGTAAAAAAAGCTCAGTTTGTCAAGGAAAGCATAACCGCTCCTTCAGTATGAAGATGGACCATGAACCTATTCTGAAAAGCTCTTTCTCAGTTTTCTGTTTTGTTTTGGTTTTTTTTTTCACTTGCTTTCAATGATATATTCTTTATCCTCAGCCTCTGAATTCAGAAGCCTGAGAAAGAAAAGCCACTCAGAAGTGAGAAACGCACTAGACACATAACGCTTACCACTCAGTGCTGTAAGGAGAGCAGCATAATGTAGTAAAACTATCATATTTATGCTCTCAAATCTTCTCAAACTCTGTGCTTATCAGACCTATGAGTCTACCTATTATGGTACTTCCAGATGATCAGACAAGATCAGACCTTTCCTGTTTACCAGTCTCTGAGGGAAATATCTCAATGAATGCATATTTTAGACTTTTTTAGTGGACAAATTCATGAAGTCATTTGGGTTGAAATGATTGAAAGAATATTCTATTTCAGTAGGCAAGTCCAGGACATTTTGCAGATATGATGTGTAGTTACCCTTACGTTTCCAAAAGAACTGAAAAATTCCACTTAATGATGAACACAAAAGATAATTCCTATAGGAAATTTAATTAATGTGGAATAGTTATTTTGAGCAATAAAAATTTTTATAAATTAACAACATTGAAATGTATAGATTTGAAAATTTCCGACTCATATATTCAATTTTATTTCATGTACTTAACTTTCCTCTGAGAAAACAAAGTAAAGCGCTGTGATAGTAAGGAAGTGAGTAAAAATTCTCTATTTTCCTTTCATCAAACCATGGAACATCTCAGGCTTGTTAAAATCCATTACGTGTAATAAGTTGTTAAAATAAATATTTGAAATTAAATAATGAACCTTTTCTCATTTTTACCATAAAAAATGTACTTTTACATGGAAAAGCACAACTGTAATTTTAGTTAGTGATAAAAAATATAACTAAAAATGTCTGAATTCAATAAATGTTTTCTTTAAATATCGTTGTTGTCCTCCCCCAAAAGGCTATATGATTCTCTCTTGAAACAAATTGAAAGAGTATCACCACTCCATGTTAAGAGGTTTTAAATGAGAAATCATTTTACCCAAAGGGTTTAGATAATTTCCATATAAAATTGGCCCTTTAAAAATGTCAGAATCATTTACAGTGATTAATGAAAAAAAATACTTTTAGCACTCATAATATTTTACAATGCCAATTGCTTTAACATGTTTCAATAAATCAGTTATGTAAATGCCTGTCTATTGGAATACAGAATATTACTGTTTTCATTATCCATCAAAGCTATAAGGTAACTTAGAGAAAATGAGTTGTTAAAGAAAGAGAGAAAAAGAATAAAAGAAAGAAAAAAGCCAAATGTTGGATTTTTTAAAAATGTATGGTATTATTGGAAAAAAAATTAAATGTAGAGTGGAAGAATAACAGATATTTTCAAAGTGAAAAGATAATCATTTTTCCATATATTTTGGATACAGCAAAATAATGTTTCCAATATCGTTATTTAAGTACTCAAGTAATTTTTTTCAAAGGACTGAGCAAAGACCATTTTCTAACAGCATGTCTTGAAAACAGAACAAAACAAAAGTTTTAAAAATTATGTTTTCTATCTGAGAATTCACCACTACACTTGTGCGAGGCTGTGATCTTAATGGTACTCTTGTAAAACAATGCAGGTTTACATATTTATGTCTGAAGAATTCATGCTTTACAAGAATTTAGTGTTTACTTTATTTTCAATTCATACAGAATATTTTGACTCATTGCTTGAACCACCTGACTGTGGTCGCTCTCAGGATCAGAACATTTCACTAGGTGGGACAGAGTTCTGACCTGTTATGGTAAACCCACATTTCTGTAACAATAGATCTCTGGAATCTTTATTACAGATAATTGTATATGTTGTAAACAAATTTTACACGATTGGAAATCATGGGACAGATTTTCTTTTGTGACCATCTGCCAGCTGCAGAATAGCTTGTTACTTCGCCTCCTCTTTGCTATTTCCATACAGATAATGTGTGCAGATTCTGTAGCCTAGATAAGGGCAACCAACTCACTGGAATATGTTTTGTCCATGGTTAAACAGCTCAAGCGTATGAGGATTTGACCAGCAGATCCCATAAGACTTGTTGCTGCACAGCAGTACATGCTCCTTCACTCTTATTCCTGTATGCTCACTTCAGTGAGGCCTGTACACAGTGTATAGTGGTGGCCTCAAAGGCTCTCTGTGCAGGCACCTGGTGGTCCTTTCCTCTCTTCCCAGGTGTGATTGATGTGGACTGCCTGCTCACTCCTGCTGGTCTCACACAAAAAACCCTTGTGTTTTCGCTGTGCATGGGATCCATAAGGCTTTCTGCGTAGATGTTAATATGAATAATGAAGGACCTAGGACCCTGAAACACATTGTGATGCATATTAGAAGTTATGGGGCCTACCTCTTGCAGTAAGTACAAGAGCAGATGAACATAAGATGCAGCTATCCCTTTTTTCACAGAAAGATGAAATGTTATTTGTCCAATAACATATAGGTCACTGGGTATATGACTGAAGTTCTTTGTGATTAACTGGGTGATAACTTGCTGAAGTTTAATAACTTCTAGGCTTTATTATCCAGGATCTCATAGCTAGTGGTCAGTGGGGGTGTGTGTGTGTTTAGTTGTTTTAGTTTAACAGTATTTGGCATATTGCCAAACTTCTATGCCTGTGAATCCCACAGACAGTTCTTGTATGTATGCTCTATTTCTGTTAGTAAATTAAGAAAAGTCTTATGAATCAGTCTTCTTGTCCATCATATTATATAGGATGAAAAAGTCAGGAGCATGACCAGTTTTCATTGTATTCTATGATTTCAATCAGGGTCTCACTAGCTTTTTTCCTGTCTTTATTAATATGAGGGTCTGAAATGCTTTTCCTCAGCCATATTCTGTGGTTTTTAATGTATATATCTGCATGGAGTTAAATGAAGTTATGTGAATTTACATCAATTTCTCCATGTGTTTAAAATGTGCTAAGAAGTAGTCTGTAATTAATTCCCCTAACCCTCAAGAAAATAAGTATATTTATGTACACATAAACCATATGCCCTCTTACATGTTTCTGTGTCTCTGTGTGTGTACACATAAGTCTAAAAAGTTAAACATATTCTCAGAGCAATCAGAAAATCTATCACATATGCAAAACCACATTCCATCCAAGTAATGCTAGTTTGGCATAATTAAAAATGATGTTAGATCCCTCAGAATAAAGAAACATCTTAAAGATAACAGTAACACTGGGAAACAGGTTTTTTTATTATTTTTAAGATGCAGTGAAACATGCTTTCAAGCTTTTCTCCATTGCACTAAAAGCTAGAAATCTAACTTTATTCAAGGGGGAATCCTCATTAATTATATGGATGTGGGTAACGAGGCGTTAAGAAATAAAAGCTACTTGTAATGAGATCTGGCAATGTTACAACTTCTGCCTGCAAAGAAAAGAGAGCAAATATTGTAGCATGCATGATCCATCTTCAGGCATGAAACAAAGAGAGGATAATATTGGAATAAAATACTTTCAATCAATCTACATATTCTTTAAATAAATGGTCTCACTCAGATATGTTTAATGATCCGTGCCATTAATTTCTCATAGTCTAGGATAACAGAGTTATATTGTTTGTGAAGATGATTCCACTGGCTTATATATGCTTATATTTTTGCTGAACAATTCAGAGTACAAGTACTTCTATATCATTCTTTGAGTTGAATTTTTTCCTATGTCTTTTTTTTTTTTTTTTCATAGAAATCCATACTTTGTTAAATTTTGGTTGTCTGGTGGTTGCAGCTAAGGCCTTGGAATACATGGTTGGTATTTTGAGTTAAATTAAGCGTGTCTCTAGAACATTCTCATAGATCTTTGCTGGGCAAACATGGTTATGATTGATAAATTCTACAGTTTATTGTGAGTTACTTACACATTTTGCTTTGTCGAGGCAAGCCATATATCTGGTGTGTTGTAGTAGGGTCTTTTTAGTCACTCAGACTTTGGGACACCCTGTATGAGGCTTTGCTGCTACTCATTCTGTTGTACCACTTCACTTCAAATTGAGGGCTTCTCACAGAACATTTTTAGCAGAAATATATAATGAAATCTTCAGCATAAATATATCCACAGAATGTCATAAACCTGTACAGCAATGTGGCCAGATTCATCTTGCCTCACTTAAGAAATGAATTTCCTTTAGTCTCAGTGTGGAGAAAGAAATTTCTTAAAAGCAATTCAACCCACTAAAGATTTGGAAACAAGGACAACCTCCTCTCTGGAAATTGATCACTTAATTTAATTCACCATAAAATTATATTACAGTATGCTAAGTAAAAGCTATGTGTTTTGTAAGCTCTTAAAAGTCTTAACTGGATTAACTTCAGGGAGAACATGTGTAGCTGGGAAATATTTCAGCTATGTCTGCTCCTGTGTATCCATATATGGGGGAAATCCTAAATTCTTTTCATATATAGCTATGCATTTAACTCTATTGAGATGCTTATTTGCAAATGTTTGTATCTTCATGTGATAATTCTATGCTGCTACTTTTCAGCTAAATAATAAAACATTATCTGCAGAGATGAAATTAAGTCATTGAACAATAGAGCTAAATATCTACATAAGAATGGTAGCATTCGAATAACTGTATTTTGAATCATCAACTTTTGTAAAATCGTAAAACAACCACTTACTAAATTTGGAAAGATAAAAGACCCTCTACAAAGCTTGCTAATGAAGAGTTTATGTCTTATTCAGAGAGTATTTAACAGAAAAGATTTGAAATATTCATGTTTAGAAGAAATATTTTGTGAATTGAAGCATCTCTCTGGATAATATTAAAACTAAGAAAGTCATCTCAGACAGAAATTCAACTCTTGTGTGTGGAGCTGAAGGAATATGTTAATATACAAAATGGATGGAAAAAAAGCAATACTTTACAAATGTTCTGAGAATTCCCATTACAAAAGCAACGGTAATTATCAAATTGCAAATTCATATGCTGAATAGCCAGACAAAATATCCTACAAAGCCAATGGAATATTGATAGTATCTGATATTTATTTTTCCATCTATGAAAAAAGTGTCGCTACTTCCTTCAGTAAAATGATAGAGAAAAATATAGAAAATCAAAGATGTGAAAGGAGAACAATATTCTGCTTCTTTTTACTTCCAACTGCAACAAGTCCATATGATTCCAAACCTTCAAGCCCTCATCACCTTGTAGCGAGTGTCAACAGCAGTCAAACAATAGTTCTTGAGGAAGATACCACAGAACAGCTCCAGACTCTCTCCGACTTAACACTTTAGTAACACCCACACCTTCTAGAGTCATCTGTCAAATGGTGCCTTCAGTTATAAAGATCATTAAATTTAACATTAATGTACTTTAATTTATTTGAAAAGTAGCCAAAACTGTTTGCACTATATGTTTCATTGCATATCAATGTTTTTAAAATAGGAAACCATGTCAGCTTTGCATTCAGAGGACACTGTGTCATAAGGCTTTGTATTTGTGTTACTTTTGATATTTGGTTTCAGTATGAAAATGAAATCTGCATAAAATTCTGAAATGTGCACCAGCAAGACAACAATATAAGAATATAAAGAAATGTATAAGACTTTCTTTTTGTTTCTTCTCATTCTTTTCAGGATTTAGTTACCAATGTGTGTAGTTTATCTTTTCCAGTTTTTACAATTTGATAGTCAGATTAACTTAAATAGGTACAAACCAGAACATGTGTCAAGCAAAATCTGTCTTTGAATAAATATTTCATATCCTTGTAATCTGAATCTATTTTATCAGGTACAAAACTCGAGGCACTATTAGATAAATCAGTTATATTGCTTCTGTAATAAAATACAGTAGTTACAGCAGTCTGAAATGTAGATAAATTAACAAACAATATATGAAGACTCAATTTATTATCCATTCATTATCTCATTTTTACAATAGTCTTACACACAATCCCATTTAAATACTCATCTCTACAAATGAAGTGTGAGGTTTTAATAGTAACAATTCCAAACATGTTTCCTCTCTGGTTGAGTTTACTGTTTCCATCTCATAACATGCTTTGAGTTTCCTTTGCAGTTACAAATGCAGGAGTTTACTATTTGACCCTTCGTTGAACAGTCTGTTTCTTTTCAAAATTGCTGCAGATAAATAGATTTGGAAGAACAGATATATTAGAATAAACCCCCCAAAATTCTATAAAAGACACTTACACACACACATTCTTATAACATCTGTGCCCAGCACTGTGTATGATCACATTGCTCTGGTATGCGGCTGTATCGACCGACTTACAGTAAAGTTAAGCATTAAGAAAATATTTTCTTTTTGTAGTTTTAGAATTTTTTAGACTTTTTTTTTCTTAAGTAGTCAGCTTTTCCCAAACATTAATTCTCATAGCTTTTAACTGAATGCCTAAGAATACGAGGATGCTCCTGTCTGTGTTATCAGGCTATGTCAGTTTAATACTGGTTTGTTTGTTTGTTTAAGAAACAATTTTTCTCCCACATTTACTTCAGTAGAATGAACTGGTCTGTGAATTCCTTGGACATTAGCTAGACTCAGGGAGTTTTCTCCCAGATCCTTGTATCTTAGTTGGCTGTGATCAGAGAAGGTGTGATCAGAGATGATGCCTGTACCCTGCCCTGGGGATATGCAATATTTCACTAAAAAGGAATCCAGCCAATCACAAAAGGCATTGCTTGTGCTTTGGATCAAATAACTATTTTGAGCATTTTCTACTCTACTTCTCCCACAAATTAATCATCGTCTTTACAAGTGGAAATTGATACTACACCAAGAGAAACCTTTCCATAAGCTTGTTAGAACATTTGATAGATTTTTTACAAGTGTACAAAGACTAATGATAAAGGTGCCTGCCAAGCTGGACTCTCCTTTAAAACAAGTTTATTGTCCTTCAAGATTTAAAGAAACATGGAATTCTTCTTTTATTTTCTACTTGTAAAATAATATAGGTCTGTTCCTTCTAACTCTCCAGGAATTTTTTTTTCCTTACAAAAAATTCTTCACAGAATTACAAATAGATAGGCCACCATGGAGCCTGATTAATTACAGAGAAAAAAATATTCACATGTCTCTTGTTATGACTTGACCAAACTTTTAATAAGAATAAAATAACTTATTTTTTGCATAATAATATGGAACTTTATTGAAGCAAGGCTGAGGTCACAACAAGGAAACTTTCAAACACCTTTCATTAAGTGTTCATTTTGGAATGCAGAATAATCTTCACTGTTAATTTCCTATATCATAAAAAATTTAGGGTTTTATCTATCCTTAGTACTTATATAATGAACAAAAGGAAAATGTACAGCAAAGCTATTGAGGAATTTTTCATGCTGCAAACTCCAAACAGACAAAAGCATCAAAGTCAGTGCTGCAGGCAATCAGGAACCTACAAAACAATCAGATTTCAGGCCAATTCTCATGCTCATTGGCTTTTTCATAGAACTAATTATATTTGAACAAAACCCTGTTTAAAAGCTTGCAATTTAGCAATTGCTACTTAAAAATCACATGCTCTTCCTACATACTATAGAAGGAACATAAACAATTCTTTCAGTATTTCGTATTTCTCTGCAGAGGTCAGATGCCTATAACTTAAGGTTAAGTTCATTACGTCCAGTCTTTCTGTGTTTTAACTTCTGTTCTGTCAGATAGGGGATCATAACTGGTGATGAGGTGATGAGAAATAAATTTTGTCAAGCACTGATACTAACACAGGAGGACAAGGGAAATATTTAACTTTGCTGAATTCTGATTCTGAGTGGCCTTTAATGTCAGAACACAAACAATAAGTAGTTAAAAAAAGAATAAATTCATGTCAATTTATTGGACTTTATTTTCTGTGTAACCACATAGAAATCTTATCAGTGTGACAAAGTCTTTTAGATACTTTCTGCAAAATCAGCTTCCCATGGTGAGTTTCAGCTTTTGGCACTACTGTAATGCATATTTAAACAAAGACTACGTGCAATTTAAACCAAGACTATGTGCAGAGTCAGAGTTAGAAAAAGGAAAAAAAAAAACAACCAAAAAAGAGTATAAAAGAAGTGGTCCCAGAACTACTTGAAAGCTCTATGGAGTACAACATTGCTGCTTTTGCTCAGAAAAAAAAAAAAAAAAAAAACCAAACCAAACCCTAGCATCTAATCAAATTAATTGTAGAGAAGAGTAACAGTTTCTTATTCACAACCAATAAGAATTCAGAAGAACATTTTATGACATTTAAATACAGAATACTCTGCCTGTCCTGTGAGTACCTTAACTGACAAGTACTCTCTTTCTGTACTATTTGTTAGTGACCAAAAATGTCAATGTCTACTGTTTTAAATTTTTGTTGCACTCCCCAGTCTCATAAGGTAATAGCACACAACTTTTGAGACAAACATGCTAGAAAAAAAAACAGAATGCAACCTTTGCATGACTGTTCTTTTTCTCTCAACTCCCCTTGCAGAGGTCCTTATGTAGATTTCATTTGTATTCTGTCCAGACTAGTGAGTTTGGTGTAAACAAGACACAATGATAATTCATTTACTGTCCCAAACCCTTTTCCTTCAACACCTGATAGTTCTTGCAGTAGTTTCTCTGGGTTTTATGTCTTCTTCTGTGAAAATATCTGAAGGGTTTCTAGGTGAGTAATTCTGCAAATAGAAGTGCTGAGAATGCATACAGCTATCCAACAGATTTCATAGTTATGCCTGTAGTCCTGGGCACAGACTGGCTCCCAGGACCTTGGAATGTAAATTCATCCCTAACCTGATTTTATTTTGGAGTACAGTAATTTTTGTGCATGCACAGGAATATCACCATAATCAGAGTAGACCTACAGTTTATATGCCATCAAACGTCTTTTATTCTAGTCTTTAGCACTTTGTGGACAGAATATTTCCTATTCTGGTCATCCTTTCCAGTTCTGTGTGTAAACTTGTTAGACAATGTATAGGCATCATCTCAGAATCTATTATAGTTATTCAGACTACATTTTATGCACTGGCTTGGTGAGTTTTGCTCAGGACATTTGGAAATTATGCACACAGTCAACAGCTACTGTCATATAGCTAACTTATATGCTGATACACTCTCACATTACTAGATAAAAGGAAGGGGGACCGCAGTGTGTGATCCTCTTTATATGTCAAAGATAAGGTTTGCTAAATAAATTCAGGTCTCAAAAACTGAATGGTAAATGACATGTCCTATTACAGTAGTTTTAAATTAATATTAAGAATGTTTTGAAGTGGAGTAGAGTGGATGAATGGAAAAGTGACCTCAGAATTTCATGTTCAAATCTTCATAGCATATATTCTTCTACTACTACTATTAACTTTATAAACAAAAAGTTATCTACTACTATTAACTTTGTGAATGAAAATAATCTGTTGATTACATAAGGAGTGTGTCATATACTTACATGCATCAAAGATCTGTATTTAAACATTGGTCGTAGTCTGTAGTACTGTAATTTCCCCCTTAGCAACTGCAATTTTTCATGCATGGTCAGTTCAGTTTCTTGTGTAAATTAGCAGAGAGAAGTGTATCTGTGTTGTGTTCTAAACCTTCTGGTGCTCTCTTTTCTAAATTATCCTTTTATAAAAAGTAAAGATAAATAAGCACATGACAAAAACATTGATTTTTTTAAAAAAAAAAAATACAATCAGAGAGTTCAAGGGGAAGTAGGATGAGGTCTGTAAGTGAGAATTGGACTCTATATATCAGAACATTGTTACTTCAAAATGTTAAGCATCTATTAAGTTAACACAATTGACAGGTTTGAGTTAGGTAGAAAATTTGGTATAGACAGATACACTGGATTGAAAGAATGACCACACTGATCAAGGAGATTTTTAGTTTTGACAAGTGGAAAAAAGTGTATTTCAACAATCAGATGTTAGTGAACTTCACTTTTTTTTCCATTCAGGTAACCTTCTACCAAAGAGGGAAATAGTCCTGGTATCAGCTCCTTTGGCTATGCTAATTCAAGTAGGATCTCTCTTTCCATAGACCAACTAGTCTACATAGTCAAGTCTACCATCCAATTGACAAAGTAGCACTATCAAGGCATGCTTAAAAACTTTACATCTTCGTTCTTGTTCTATTCAACAGTTTCCTGATTAAACTGGTTATTTAAGAGTTACTTGCTTTCCAAAAGCAGAGGTAGGACCTCCCTACTGTGTAGTTGAATTTTAAAGACAGCAAGTTAATGTCAGAAAGGAGAATAATCTCTGCCATCACTTGCTGCTATATAGTATTAGCCATATGTGTTCACCATTCACTGACAGTACCCAGCAGGTACTGTCTTACATATATTTTTAAAAAATCAGAAATATTAACAATACCCTTAGTTCATAAACTCTAAACTAATGGTTATGCATAAAAGTCAGTATTGTTATGACTAAGGGAGTTCTGTTTCCATCCGGAGGCAAGACTACTGACTAGATCCATTAAGTAGGATGTAGCAAGATATGGAGTTAGTTCTCTACTTTCTGAGTACTTTTGTTTTTTACATGTCTGGCAGAAGATTATAAACAGTCTAAGGTGGAGGAAGCAGAACCCCAGTATGCCTTTTTCTCTGACAGCTTCTCTGTTCATTAGACTGTTGTGGTGTGAACCACAGCAAGCAATGTCTCTGTAGAGACATCAGAGTATCCATGGAGTAGCCAAGGATAAGAGGCACGTCAGCTTTTCAGCCTGGTGAAAGGGTAAGGTACTGCTTGTGCTTTTCATGGAATTCCTCAGTTATATTAACTTCCTTATATTAAGAAGACTTTGCATTAAGCAGCTTTTCTCAGACTGAGACATTACATTTCATAGGTGCAAGGACACACATATAATGAATCCTAATTCACAAGAACTTAGATAAGAAGACGTTTATTGTCTTCTAAGGTGCCAGTACCTCTGGACATGTGGCGTAGCAAAACTACAGACACCAAAGCACATACCCTAGAGAAAGCAGGTGTCCTCTTGGTTGTTCAAGCAGTCTGGTGTTTATTTTTCATCACTCTCACTCTTGGTTACCTATGTAGCATTTTGATTCTCAGTTCCTTATTCCAAACCCTCAATTTATAATATGTAAAATATAAATCAATAAACTATTCTGATCCCTCAAGGAATTCAGTGAATATATATAGATATATAGATATATATGGTTTTTTGCTGGTAGTTACCATCATGTGTTAAATCAACATCTTGATAGATGTGAATTATTTTTAGCTTTGAATTTTGTGACAACCAAGTTCTGAAATTCTTGGTAATTTATCAATATATTAGGTTGGCAATAGGAGAAGATTCAGCTGAAATCTGCTTTTTATTATTTTTTAATTTCTGCTTGTTAATTTGTACTTTCAGATATGTACCAGATGTGTAGTATATATCTAAGATTCTTTATCTGATGTATTACTTTTTTACCTTCAAGTAATGAAATTCAATTGTGATCAGAAAGTTGGGGAAAAAGAAGAGACCTTTTACTGAAATTTAACTGATCTTGACTTTTTGTATACATTTTTCTCACAAAACCCTGTTACTTTTGCTGGGCCAATATTATGTACCTGTGACTGAACATAATTGACAGTTCTGGGTTACATACAAACGGAATTCTCAGCTAAATTCTTAATGCAAAACCAGTAGCAATACATTAAACTGAAAAAGCTGACTTTGATTCCTAGACCCCATGGTGAGTTTGCAAGGCTGGTGCTCAGTGATAAAAGATTTTGTTCTTAAACTGAAAAAAAACATTAGAAATACAACACATAGAACCCTAAGATTGCATGTTTAACCACTTTTCAGGAATGTAACAATTGAAACCTAGTTTCTCTGAAAATGTAATCTTCATTCTTAACATGCACAGTGTCCTTTTTTTGGTTTTGTTTCTGTTTAAATAAAACAACATGTCATAGCTATAACTGTTTCCATAGTCCTTGGAAGTACCTCTCTCACACTTTCACTTGTGATAATTTGATTCTCTAAAGCTATTCTGTTTTCTGATTAAGCTTCGTTTTACAGAGCAGTCTCTAATTATTTTGTCTTTACCTCACTTTCCTTCAAGCTATCCAAGTTATTTTTCTTTTCTGTCATTCTTAGGTAGTACATTGATCTTGGCTGAAACTATTTCAAGCTGTTCTCCATTGAGGTCATATAATTAGTCACTTCTAGAAAGGAACTCTTTAGTCAGATCCTTTTGAAGAATTATTTCTAGCTTCTGTGAGAGCTGATATTGCTTAATGAATCTGCAGTGCAAGGAAGACAGGATTACAGTCTGACAGGCTAGAATGATGTCACTCCCATTTTCACCAAGCAGAAGCAGAGTATTGTCCTGCTGGCAGCAGACTTAAAGTCCCCAGAAAGGTCAGTTTCTTGTTGAATGTTTTCTCAGGATGAAGTAGCACTCTACAAAATAGATAGCGCTCTCTTAAATGTTGATATTCCTTAAGGAATACTTTTACATGAGAGTCAGTGATGCCAATGTTCTGCCTGTATAATCTTTGCCAGTTTTTCTGTGCCTTGTTGGACAGTTTACTGCATCTGGTGGAGGATCCGTTGCCTTTGTCAGCACTGGGGGAGCACAGGCACTTTCCTTGTTGGCCTGCAGTGTCAGACTCCTTCTTGTTTATTCTGTCTGATGCTGTCAGTCTTGCATTCTTTGCAGGGCAGTCCAGTTTCAGCAAGGGGAATAATGAATGCGTGTTTCTTCTTCTTTTCTCCAATCTAGCCTACTCTATAGTGTGTTGATGAGGGCAAACTCTAGGAAATAGGAACAGAAAGATGCAATAGCCCGAGGGTCAGGAAAACCTTACACAAAGTCTCCAGCTCCCTAAGTGCTCTAATCACTAGGGCCATTCAGACTGCAACTCTCTATCACTGGGCTTGAAGTTGATGTTGAAGTCCAAACCAAGTGAGATTTCAGCCACTGTATTTCCTAATGGCCCAACTACTCCTTGCGTGCTAAAGGAACTCCTAAGACTCCTCTCAGTTGTCTCATTTTTGAAGCCTGATAGTGTTTGTTCTTAAAACCAGAGGTTTAGATTTCTGATGTTCCAATAATTTCAGTGACAATGCCTAAGGGCTTTTTCTAAGACTAACCACCACATTTTGAGTGATGATGTCTAAAAATTTTCTCTAAGTCTAACCTCTAGTATGTCAGCTACAGTGGTTTCACTCCATTCTTGCCTTAGATCAGCCACAAGAGTAATCAAATCTGAATCCATTCCCAGTTCCTCTACCGCACAACATTCCACATGGTTTATTGCAATTTAAAAGAGGTCTGTATCAGAGGTAGCTGGTGTTGATGCTAGCTAAAAAGTTTAAAGTCACATCCTCATGTGTTTAACATGTGTGATTGGGTATTGGGAGCCACTATTTCACAGAAGTGGAGTATCATGGAGTTTTTGGATACTACATTTCTAGTTACTTACTGAAAGGGACTGAAAGCGTACTGATGATAGATGTCCTAGGAAAGATAACGCTAACAATTGGTACCTGCATACTCTGGTATTGCTCTACAATGAATGCAAACAAAAGAGTGAAGGTGAAAAACAAGCAACAAAAAATGTGCTGATGCTAGCTTCAGAGAGGAAATTCATATGTGAAAATGATTTTTCACAGCAGCAGAGTAACTGAGTACGTCTACTGTGCCAGGGTTAAAGAGGGTGTTTCTGTGTTGGACTGAACTGTGTGTTTTTGCAGAGGGAGAGGATTTTGCATATAAGAATTGCTATTAGAGCAGTCAGGAGCTTAAAAAAAGGGGAAAACAAAGGTAGTAAATATAGAGGCTTGTATTTCTCAGCAATTTTATGTTGCCATCAACTTGCTCTCTGCATGGATTTCATCTTGTCACCTGTCGCTGCCTCTGACAAGTCCTGCTGGGTGTTGAGCCATGCTCTAACTTCATTAGTAAGTCCTCAGCAGGTATAGTTTTTTTTATTTTAAAGCGAACGTTAATTTTTAGTACTGTTGTACTCTTTGTCATTCTACTTACCTTCAGGTATGTTCTCTGAAGTTCTCTGAAGGGATTCTCATCTTGGAAATAGTGGTATGAGCTTATAGGGCAGTGACTGATATCAGTAAGGATGTGAAGCTGACTCACAAATTGTTAAAGTCCCAAAGAGGAAGAGTCAAAACCCAAGGAAGAACTCCTGTGTGAGAAGAGGGAGGGGGTTGCAGAGGCACAATATAGTGATCTTTTGCCTTACTTTCTTATTAAAATATCTCTGTTTTTCACTCCGAGAAGACTTGAAAAGGGAAAGATCCCCTTCTACTTTGGGTTTTCCTAGAAGCCTTTCTCCCCAAAAGAGTGATGCCTGAATATGGATTACTGACTACATCCCTCTATTTGAAAATATGGTCATGCAACAGTGGTAAGAATGTGAATGGTTCTGTGACACCTCGTGTTTTATTTTTAACATAACTTGTTACTGATTTCTTTCATGCAAAAGTGACATAAAATTGTCAGTAAACACAGTTTTTCTTTTTCTTTAAATGTACCTTTCCTGCCTCTGGAATAATTTTTTTATTAGCTTTCTTTAAGTATTTCTTTAAGTATTGTCTTTTGCAGGCTCAAATGACTATAACTGAATAAAATTTTATGTCTGCGTGTTGCAATCAAAACTGCTATCAGCATTTCTCTGTGACAGGAACTGTGCTGTGTATGATGTCTGCATATCTAATGCTCAATCACCAGCTTAAAAAAAGTGTTGCAAAGTCATGTAAAACAGGAAAATAATTACTCTACGCAGACTCATAAATCTCCTATTTTTAATGGGTTTTTTCAGATAGTAACCTTTTAATGCCAGGCAATGTTTTGGACATCATCCATTTATAGCAACAAAAAAAAAAAATATTGTGTGTGAAATTTCTCACTGTTTCTTCTCCAATTTAAGAACAGGAACCCTTATCCAGACTAATGTTTTATGTTTGGAAGCTATAACATGACTGTTAAACTAGACTAAAGCTTAATGCAGCTTATGAATTAGACAAGCAGACTGATAAAAATATGATTTAAATTTCCATGACAAGCAGGGGGGACTCATGGTATCAAAAATGCTAACTGAACTCATGGAAGAGCTAATTCCTAGATTAAAATAAAGATCTCTTCTAAAATAATGTAGAGTAATGAAGTGGAACAGTAGTGTTTTAGAGTAGCAATGCTGTTTATCACCTCCTGTCTGACTCTGAACATTAAATTGATCTTTATGCCACACAAATGCCTTCCATGCTCTGTATTATGTTTCTCTTTATCTCTTTCTTATGCTACATGGTGCAGGTAGTGAGACTGGATTCTCAGCTGGTGTAAATTAACACAGTTGCTTCAGCCCATAGATCTTTTCAATGACTGGAATGAACAGAGGAGAATCCTTTTGTCAAAGATCAATTATGTCTTAAATGTAAGTAGTACCACAAGTCTATTAAAGATACTTCCTCTGGGAGATGAATTATCAATTTAACAGGAATTGGTGCCAAGGTGCCTTATCAGTTCAGGCTTATTCAGCTAACTTTGTTCCACTTGACTGTGCCTCGGGTACTCGAAATAATCCTTGCTTCTACGTTTTAATATCTTGCACTTTTTCTGAATTGCTATTTATTCTTGCACTTTCATTATTATCATTGTCCCTTAACTAAATTATACATATCTGATTTATTTTAATTTTTCATGCAATTTTTCACCAGTTTTTCCATTTCTAGAGTTTCCCAGTTCTTCCCAAACCTTTTTAGAATTAAGATCCAGATGTTACAATTTTCTGATTATGAGGTAACAACATTCAATACTTCAAATGTGATCACACTAGAGATTTGTAATGAAGGCTGTATCTTTTCTGTGTTAGAATAGACTTCTCGTGTGGATACAACCCAAAAATTCTTTTTGCTTTCCTGTCATAAAAATACTGCTAATAGTTTATGTCTCTTTCATTTTAAGAGACATTCTAAGGAGGATCTATCACTGAAAGAACATGACTGCAGGAAATACATAGCATTGTAATCACAGCCAGAAATGTTTCAATTAGCTGAATAGACTGTGCTGTCACCCTACTAAACAAATGAGGAGTTGAATGGGAAAACATGAAAAAGGGAACATAGAAATTTTTTTTAATTATTATTTTCAGTAATATATCAAAGTGGTACAGTTGTTTTATAGTTTACATTGTAAATATTTATATAAGGTAATCTTTGTTCCTTATTGTTAGATATGTTGTAGTAGAATTGCTTTTTGGTCAATACAACATATATGCAACACCTGCAACATCTTTTCTATTCTGCAACATACTTTGACTACTTCTGCCCTATCTACTTCATTGTTCCTTCCTATAAATTAACATAACAAAACCATATACTAGAGGCTGCCAGAGCCATGGCCTTTACCCTGCACTTCCATTTTCTCCCTTCTCTGCTTCCCCTCACACCACAGGCAATAAATAGTTTAAACAGTGACAAGCTTTAAAGGTTGATGTTCTGCAAGTGCCCAAGGCAGGGCTGAAAAGTCCCTGACACTTTTGGGTTAGGACCTTGTCATAAATTCTCAGGTACCACTCTCTGATTTAGCAGAATATATTTGAGTTATGTCAGAAAATCTGAGATATAACTGATTCATGATTAAGGTTGTCTTCACAAAGTCAGAGGCTTCTCTAGTTATTGATTGTATTCTATTTGCATGCTGTTAAAACCAAGGTTTAGCTGCTGGCTGACAGCCCTGGTACTGAACAGTAAATCGGAAAACTAATGTTAGTTTAATGAAAACATTAGCACCTCAATGGTGTATGAAAGATTCTGACCTATGATGTGACATCTTAATACCAAAAATGTGGTGTAACATGGAATCAGGAGCAATTTACATTTGTAAGTGAAGCTGCAGGAAGAAAATGCAGTGTAAATGTACTACCCTTCTTCTAACCCTTCTGGTAAATTTCCTGAAGATATAATAAATCAGAAATAGAGTGGTCAGCAGGGACAGGGAAGTGATCTTACCCCTCTCCTTGGCATTGGTGAGGCCGCACCTCGATTACTGTGTTCAGTTTTGGACCCCTCACTACAAAAAGGACGTTGAATTACTCAAGCGTGTCCAAGGAAGGGCAACGAAGCTGGTGAAGGGTCTGGAGCACATGTCGTATGAGGAGCAGCTGAGGGAACTGGGGTTGTTTAGTCTGGAGAAGTGGAGGCTGAGGGGAGACCTCATCGCCCTCTACAACTACCTGAAAGGAGGTTGCAGAGAGCTGGGGATGAGTCTCTTTAACCAAGTAATAAGCGACAGGACAAGAGGTAATGGCCTCAAGTTGCACCAGGGAAGGTTTAGACTGGATATTAGGAAACATTTCTTTAAGGAACGGGTTGTTAGGTGTTGGAATGGGCTGCCCAGGGAGGTGCTGGAGTCCCCATCCCTGGAGGTGTTTAAGATAGGGTCGACATAGCGTTTAAGGACATAGTGTAGTTGAGAACTGTCAATTTTAAGTTAATGGTTGGACTAGATGATCTTCAAGGTCTTTTCCAACCCAGAAGATTCTGTGATTCTGTAAATGTAGATACTAAATATTAGTCCAAATGGTAATGAGCTGGCATTTCAAGTGCAGCAGAAATGTAACAGTAGCTGAAAGTTGCATTGTCCTGTTCTTTGTATCCGTGAAGTAAAAGTATCCTGAGAATCTGGGTCATAATATATGAAACAAAATTTTGAAGAAGTAGATCACAGCCTATGGTTCAAATAATTCCTACTCTTCTTTCTGATGCATTTTTTTCCCTAGCTGAAAATCCACACATTCTTAAATTTTGCTGTTTTTTTTTTTTTTTTCTCTGCAGTACAACAAACCAAAATTATACACTGCTTCTTTACCATAAAATCATGCTTCAGAAACATGTCAGCTCCTTTTCAACAGTATTTCCAAATCTAAATCCAGTCCAAAGATGTTTGAATCAGACCATATACTGAACAGATCCATCTTATCTGTCTCTGGATTACTGTCTGGGCAAAGTGCCCATGGCAGACCTCACATAGTCAATAATGATTCAAGCACTTTAATTTTTGTCATCTGGATTAGCTCCCTTGTCATCATCTGCTCTGAGTTAATTCTTAAAACTAATCTGAATGTGAGTCTACTCATCACAATTTTCTAGTTTTATTTGTCTTGAAGGTTACTGTATCAAATACGTGGCAAGGAAGCCTTATCTGACTTGTCTGAGTATCCCAGATAACAATGGTCCTTTCTTAGTTTTCTAGTTTCTGTTGTTTACTAAGTTACTCAACACAAGAGCAAATCTAAAGCTCTCTTACATAAGAAAAAAGAGACAGTGACTGTAATAATATTTTTTTTTACTAGTGTATCACTTTATCATGAGTTTATCACTTTAAAATTATACAGTTTTTTCCATGTCTAAGTCTAGAGGATAGACAGTGTTCGTTGTGTCATTCATTATTCAATATTTTATATCTTTGTTAGGATTATTTTCCAAGATATACTTTTTCCATCCGTATTATCTTCACCCTTCCCTCTGAGATGTATGACTTGACTTTAAGTCACAGTAAATTAATCTTTTCTGATCGTATGTATTTTGCTGTGAAAAACAGACTTTTTAGTCTAAGCTCTTTCTTTAACATAACTTGCACAACAGTCATCTGCAAATTTCACCAGTGATTCTTTTCATTATGAAACAATGTTAAAAGTATTAAACTTTGGAGGCAGACTAAGAACAGCAGAATGTGTGATATCACTTACTGAAAGAAGACACTTTTAACAATTTATGTCTATATAAAGGCTGATGCATAATGCATCCTGCATATGTGATGTGATAAACTTACTCATCTATCAGATCACTGATCTAAATCATTCTCTTATACTTAAACTTCTACTTTTAAATATATGAATAAATATATCATTCAATTGCTTCTACCAAACAAAGTTAAGTGTCAGTAAAAAGAAATACTGAAGATAGAGAAAAGCAAGTTTCGTTATCAGCTCTGCCATTATTTTAGGATCAGTGTCAGAACTGTAATGGCCTAACTAACCTCATTTATGAGTTTTTAATGATCTAACTCACCCTATTCATGGTTTTTAAATATTGGCACCATACTAGTTTTCTCCCAGGCAACTGTAATTTCATCAGTTCCAGACACTTAGTGAAAATTGACCTTATCTTCCAAAGCTTCCAGCAGCTAGTTCTTTTAAAATCATCTAAAGCATATCATCTAGATCTGATAACATTAAGATCCTAACATTAATAGATGCCCTTTATTGGCCTCTTAATTATGATGAAGTGGGAAAATTTCATGTGATATGAAGGTCACCTGTCTTTTTGCCCCAAGCAGATAATAGGATATTCATATTTTCTATATGTGGATATATAATGTGGATATCCATGTGGACATATAAATATAATATAAATTTACATTTAAATGTACATCCTGACATTTTTAGCAATCTCTTTGTTACTCCTCAGTTCTTCTTTTTTGTGCTTCCTCCCTACATTTTCACTTCCCTTATTAATTTTCTGAAATTATTTCTAGCAGTGAATCAAAATGATCAATTTATTTTTTTTCAGTTTGCTGCATTCATTTGTAAGTGTATGTGTATATGCATACATGCATATGTGTGCCTTTTTATACATGTACATGTATCTATATACATATTTATAGATACATGTACATGTATACTTATTTTTATATACGTACACTTAATGTGCACTTAATGTTATCACAAATGCAGTAGTAGCCTACCTAATCAGTTCCTCAAAGTGTTTGTAGTAGTAGTTAAGATGTGTTTAAACAGAGACACTCCCCCAACATTTTTAATTATGAGTATTTTATGATGTTTATCTTCTTTAATCAGTGCTTCTTTTCTCAAGACACTTCTCAAGATATATATTTTTTTCTGGTTCTGAATGCACTCTTTTAATTTAAAACATTGTTTTGTATCTGTATCTATTCTTTCAAATCTCTGTAAGTGATTGTATCACAAGAATGAAAGTTCTCCAAAATTAAAATTTGATTACATATTATGAAGGATTAAAGAGTCTGGTCTTATTGTTCTCTTGCATGATTTTATGGCTTGTGAGGTACACTTCAGACCTTTCTTAACCTGCTAATCTGTAAATAATCAAGATCATTTTTCAGTTGTCTGTGACTCAGAAAAAAACAATGTAGTTTTATATTATCATCTCCCCTGGTTCACTTCATCTTCCTAATAGTTTATAACCTTTTTTCATTAATATTTGAGCCACATTAATCTTTCTGCATAATTTAAGCAATATGGTTAGGACATTTATTCTCATAAATGTGGTGTATAATAAATAATTTATTTTTTTCTTCCTCGCTTGCTCTTGTGCCTTGATTTCTTTAGTTCTGAATACGTAGTCATTTGTTCCCTCCTTCTTCCAGTCTCTTCTTTTGTTGAGTAATTCCTCTGTATGAATGGATATTCAGAAGAGAGACATATCAGAGATGCTGCATCATAAAACGTGATTGACCTAGAAGGAGTCTTTAGTGAACCTGGCAATTATATTCTAGTAAGCATATGAAAGTATATACCACATTGTTATAGACTATCTTGCCAAAATGATGCAAGTTAGGACAAATTAAATTTCAATTATTTATTTTAGCAAGCAGCAATAAGCAAAACAGCGCTGGGCGGCCGGGGAGTCCCTGCTCCACCAACGGCGCACGCTCACTTCCCGAGGGTCCGTCTTTTTTAAATCCTCCGCCTTCCGTTATCGGGTCTCTCTGAGAGGTGTACCCTGCGTCTGCGCACTTTGCAGCTAGGGGGTCGCTCCATCCAGGTCTTCCTCACGTCACCAACTCCTCGTATTTCCTACTTTCCTGAGAGTGGCTCACAAAGCTCTTGTTTATATCTTACAAAGCATAGACACTACCCCCTTTTTTTCTTCTTCTTCTTCTCCCCTTTGTCTTTCTCCCCTTTGTCCCTCTTCCCTTTCTCCCTCTTTTCAGTCTTTTGCACAGTAGGAGTCCTTGCTTCAGCATTTCAACTTAGATAAGCACTTGCAGTCAGTTAGTTGTTACACAGTGTAATAGTTAAGATTAAGCTTAGGCCTACATAGTTTATGGAATAACATGTCACGAGCTCCCAGTATCTTTAATGGAATTTGATGAACAAACAGTTTACTGTCTATCACAACATGAACGGTAAAAAGCTCCCTTGAGTCAAGGGCTACTCTGCCTGAATGTGTGCTTGCTAGGAAGTATGGTGATACTAGAAAAAGGATTGCCAACCTCTGATATCTTCTCTGGAAATCACACTCTGCAGGTCATATCAGAAGTTTGCCACATGGGCTGAGGCTGCCGGATGAGGGAGCTCTGACCAAAGTTTGATTGAGATGGCTGAAGAGAAGAGAGTCTTGGATGCGCCAGAATGGTTTGTCTGGGCTTGGCTGCAGTGTGCGGGTGCAGCTGCCTGCTGGAGATTCAGCCAGCAACCCCAGGGACTCAGCCTGGGCAGTTTGCCAGCTCTAAAAGGACAGGGGCCAGGCGCTGCTGGGGGATTTGTTTTGCTGTGCACACTGATTTGAAGCTGGAAGGCACCACTTGGATCAGGAGTGCAAGCTCTGCAATGTTTTTTCCAGGCCAGCCAAGCATCCAGGAGGAGTACAAGGTTGACTGGGTATCTGCATGGCTAAGTAAGTGTTTTCCACTGACCTTGACACAGTTGTCTCCCTACTTCAGACAACTACTGTTAGTAAAACTAAGTGAAAAGCTGCTTGTATCCCACTAGTCACTTCCTTGGATAACAAAGTTTGACTGAACTTTTTGTCATGACTCTTTTCAGATTAAATTAATAGCATCTTAAGAATTTCTGATTTTCTACTCTGATAATAAAGTAAGTCTGTAATAATTACATGAGAATTAAATTAAATGTATATAGTATATTGCAATTATCCTGTCTATATCCTTAAATACCATAAAAGGGTACAGGAGCTTGTGTGGAAAGCGTTATCCCTCTGTATCATCTTCCTACGTAAGGCATTGAAAAGGAATCCATGATTCTTCTCTTCCCTACTTAAAGACTCTTTTGTTAGAATTGGATGCCTAAAAGTATTTGTTTATAAAACACTGAACACATGTATAAAGTGTTTTGCACCGTGACTACTGCTACCACAGTGGTCTAGGGGGTTAAAACATGATGCAAAGATCAAAGGTCCCATCCAGCGAACATTCTTATGATTCCTATCATAATTGCTACCAGAAATAGTCTTACCTATATGCTACATAGCATTAACCACCAGGCTACAGATGGAATTAGGGCCAGATGAACCGTGGTTGGCATGTAACTCTCGCCTATTTCAGTTATTGAGCTGCAGCGTGATTTTAGATTATGAGCCTATAAGAGTTTAGGTTCCTGTAGGTATTATGGTGCACCTGCATGTCACAGTTTTTGTTTAGATCAGAGAGCATAATGTGGGGGGGTCTCAGAACACAAAAGCAGAATTTCCTTTGGATGAAAGTGAACTGGAAGGTTTTCCCAAGACTGCGTTTAATGAACACCAGTTGCAAATGGGCATCAGACTAACTTGTGTGAAGTTTAAAAAATAAAAATAAAAAAAGTATGAGAATCAAAATTTTTACAATGTGTCAAGTAAGGTTTTTAGCATCAACAATGCCTTGCTACAGATCCACTAGTTTTAGTCCCCAGAATATACTGACATAGACATAGCCATAAAGTACCCTATTTCTTGTATGTGCAACATGGCTTCTCTGCACATCATGACCCCTACCTCCACCTCTTGCGCATGAGGCAGATTATTTCTTGTGACTTCTAAACCAGTATATATGTCCAGGGCCCTTTGAATTAAGGCCTGAGGTGCCCTTTAATATAAGAACCGAGATGCTGATGTCCCCTCGGACTTCTTTCTTTTTTTTGAGAGATTATATTCTCTGGATGGGAATAAAACTGAAGGATACTGCTAATAGATCCATCTTTCATATGCCTATCTGAAAATATGGGAAAAACATTAGGGCATATGCATACTCCTGACACTTTAATCAAAGCCTGCATGCACTGATGACACGTATTTCTTCTCTATCTGTGTCCTGATTGCAATATCTTGAACAAGATTTTCTGAGGGGTAAGTAATTGTTCTTTTCATAAAGTCAACATATGACCCTATAGAAGGGTAACTGCATGCTTGACTGCAGATTGCTTATTTACTCTTCTTCATGGTCTGTCTGGCAAGGTTAATTACAGGAAATCAAAGAAAACCTTTTGGCTTTTCCTACTCAAGACAAAATGTACACATGATCTTCATATTACACTCATTGGACACATCTGACCCTTTGTCTACTCATTTGCAATATCATCAAATGAACAGGCAAGGGCAGCAAAGGCAGAATCTGTACCTGAATCTACCAGAAGAACTAACATTTCTCTGATCTACTAAATTAAGACCACAGATCTGCTTACTGACATTTGCTTCACACATCCAAATTCCTCCTCTATGGCCCATAGAAGATTCCTCGGAGAAAAGGAAAGCTGCTCATTACATGGAGTCCCTGTGTCAGTGTTAAGCAATTCAGATTCATCCTGGTAAATCTTGTATTTGGCAACAGCTATTACAATTATCACTTTAACCACTGATATTGGTTGCTAAAGAAATTATTATATTAGTAATTTTAAAATTTGATGCTCTATTGCTGTCTTTCTCATAAGATTTCTATGAAGCACTGCTCTTCAAGATGAACATATTAATTTCTGTAATTCAAATGTAATGGTGTTAGGGGAAAAGATATAAAAGAAATGTGACTTAAATCTCATTAATAAGAGCATGTCACAGATTCTTCTAAACCATCTACATTTTTCCAGGCAGGAATAAAATTGCATCTAATGTGACTTTGAAGACATAAGAGTTCTGAATTTCTAAAAATACCTTTGTGCTATAAACATTCTAAGAAAAAGTAAAGAATATGCATATTTTGAAGAGAAACAGAAAAAATATGTTAACATAATGGTCTTAATTTTCTGTCATTCTTTTTTTTAAGAATGGTATTTTAAGATGCAAATCACCTTCATCCCCATCTTCAAAAGGGTACATAGTATATTTCTCTTCACATGAAATCTGAATTTAAGAAACTCCCATAAGGCCCTATCCCCACCATTTTAGATTGCTTCTTATGCAAATAGCCTTTTTTAAAACTGACTTTAAAATATTTGTTTGTTTAAATGAAATTTCAGTTAAGCAGAATGATTTTATTTTCTATTATTTTGAGATGAATGGAGAAGTAGCTTACAAATACTTTTGTGCAACATACATGATAATAAAAGTGCTACGTGTGACTGAACATTAATTTTATGATCTTCTCTTCAGTTAAGTCAAATGGAAACTGTAGTCAGTATGAGGGATCTCTGAGTCTACTCAATAAGAAGCATGGTGCTTAGCTGGCCTGTGATGGCCATGGCTGTTGGACCCATGCTGGTAAACTGAAATGACAGCTGGGCTTAAAACAGATACTCAACATTTGCATATCTAACTTGCATGGTATTTCAATGATCATTTTTGTGTATTATAATTGTGTAAGCACTGACTGAACAAGGAAGTCACTATGTACAAAAGGGGGAATTTGTGTGACCAAATGGAGTCTGTCTCTGAGACAGTTTCCCAACCTTCTTGTATAATCAGTGGAATAAAGTGTTTTCATTTCTCTCCACTGAATATAAAAGGAGATGAAAGGATTCACCCAGATGTAGATAGGTTTTATTGTACCAAAAAAAAAAAAAAAAAAAAAAGAGAAAAATCCTTTCATACTTTTATTTTCTTCCTCTTTTCTACAACAGAGCACAACTGTAATCCTTGTACTTAATGGATGGGATTTGTATATTTAAAGGTCACAGAATCTTAATCTGATGTGACCATCTGCACATCATAGGCTACCAAGTTTCATTCATAACTCTTGAACTCAGGGTTTTGTTTGACTCCTGCAAGCCTTTCAGAAAGAAAAAAAATAATCTTGAAATTAAGGTTTCAAAGGATAGAGAATCTTATTCTTGGATCATCCCAAGAATCAGCAACTGAAAATAGAAGCCAAACTGATTCAGACTACAATGATACACCCTTTAAATGACAGACAGTAATTATTGGAACAAAAGAAGAAAAAGGACATTGTACTATAATCCTTCTTTTGGTTTTTTTGCATTATTATAATAATCTTTTAGAATGATGATTCTGAGAAAAACATGAATCATACAAGACAAGGGTTCCTAAACTGTTATGCATAGCATTAACAGCATGTAAGCCACAGACCTGCACAGAGCTGCTTCTGTTGATATCTTCACTTACAACAGAGGGCTTGGATCAGTTGTGGCTGCTGCTTTACACCATCTTTGAGGCCATCATTAATCCCCAACTTCTAACAGAGACGTGAGAGAGCAGAATACATGGCAATGAGTAAGGCATACTTACACATTTATAATGATATAGAGACAATGTAAAGAGACAGGGGTTTTCATATTCAGTTCAGTTTGGTCTTTAAAGACTGGGAATTTTATGGGTAAGATTTGCTTTAATAAAAAAATATTGCTTTAATGCAAATATATAACCAGTGTTAAAGATCTAGAGAAGCCAAATTCTAGTCAAAATAAAGTGATCATATAAGAAATTAAACCTATATTCTCTTGCTGAAATTTACAGTTTTAACTCTGTAAATTTTGTTTTTAAGATTGTAATGGTAACCTTTTAAATGTTGTTCTCTACTTTAAAAATTGCTGATAATCTAAATTGAACATGGTCGTGGAACACCACTGGAAACGTGTTGTGTTTGCATGTGTGGTGGGAGGTTTGGTAGCAGGGGAGGGGCCTGCAGCGGTGGCCTCCTGTGAGAAGCTTCTTGAAGCTCCCCTGGTTTCAAGTTGGACCTGCCTCCGGCAAGGGCAAAGCCAATTAGTGACAGTGGCTGTGCCTCTGTGATAAGATATTTAAGAATAGGGATCTGGCAGGAGGAGATGGAGTTGTGAGGAGGAGCTGCAAAGAGAACAACTATGCAAACACCAAGGTCAGTGGAAGAAAGGAGAAGGAGAGCAGGGGGAGGTGTGTCAGTGCAGAGACCCTCTTACAGTCTATGGTGAAACAGAAGGGCCACACCCCCTGCCACCCATGGAGATCCACGGAGGAGCATATGCCAACCTGAAGCCTGTGGAGGACCCCACTCCAGAACAGATAACTGTGCCTGAAGAAGGCTGGGACTCTATAGAAAGAAGTCCCCACTGTTGTAGTTTGGCACTGGAAGGACTGCAACACATGGGGAAGACACACACTGGAGCACCTTGGGAAGAACGCATCCTGTGGGAAGGACTCAGAGAAAGTTCGTGGAGGACTGTCTCTTGTGAGAGGGACACCATATTGTAGCAGGAGAAGAATGCGAGGAGTCCTCCCCATGAGGAGAAAGGAGCAGCGGGACTGTCCATAACCCCTATTCCCTTCCCCCTGCACGGCTGGTGGGGAGGAGGTTGAGAAATCAGGAGCAAAGCTGAGCCCAGGAAGAAGGGAGGAGTGGGGGGAAAGTGTTTTTGAGATGTGGTAATGCTTCTTACTATCCCACTGTTAACTGTTGTTGCCTTTAGTGTTTGAATTAAATTAATGTTCTTTTTCTTCCCCTATTGAATCTGTATTTTACCCAAGACCATAATGGGTGAATCACCCCTCCCTGTTCTTATCTCAATTCCCAAGCCTTTGCTTTATTTTCTCCTTCCCATTCCTGAGGGGGAAGGGGTGAGCAAGCAGCTGCATGGTGCTCAGTTTCCCTCTGGGCTCAAACCATGACATAGGTGAAAACTTTTTTTCTGTGGAATCGTTGTTATGAAGCAGCTTGTCATTGCACACACCTCTCTAGTGGTTGGTTGTACAGGAACTAGAAATCAATGGGGGGCATTTTGCAGCCTTCAACCAGGACTATATTAATTAGAAGTGTCTCAGTCAAACAGTCTGGATGATTTTAATTCTACCCTTCCATCAGATGCAGTCTGACAAGAAGAAAGTGTGCTGGTCTTTCGGCTCTGGTGTTAATAGTTGCCCTATCAGGTGTCTTTAGAGAGACTATCTATCTTCACACCTGGAGACAGGAGATAGAGCTTTCTCTCCTTTCACCTGACACTACTGCATCTATCT
This sequence comes from Strix aluco, assembly GCF_031877795.1. Classification (NCBI taxonomy): domain Eukaryota; kingdom Metazoa; phylum Chordata; class Aves; order Strigiformes; family Strigidae; genus Strix; species Strix aluco. The sequence goes on along the minus strand of NC_133932.1, from coordinate 86,355,777 downwards.
CTTGGCTGTAGAGAAGTCCCTGGCTAAGGGACTAGAAAGTTTATGCAGAATTTTCTAGGAATAGTCAACCTTAAAGCTTAAATATGGGGGACATGGGCTCTAACGAGCTGGGAAGTATGAACTCAGTGATTGCAGAGCTCTCTCAGAAGGACTCAGCTCTAGGCCAGCTTGCTTGAACCCACATCTTTCAGTCACTGAAAAAGCAACAGAAAAACTAAAGACAGAACTAGAAGAAAAAAAAAAAATTAAGGGTCTGACTCTGGTTAGTAATGAGGACACTGTTCTGTGCACAGTTCTGCAACACAGTGTTAAACGAGTGTTAAATCAAAAGTGTGAAATAATGCCTTTAGTAGGGACCCCTGACCCCAGTTGTTTCAGTTAAGAGATTCTTCTGGTTTTAGCAACCTAAATAACAATTATAATAGTTCTTTTCAAGACCTCAGTATTTTCTGTTGTGTAAGACATTCACTTCTCTTTAGAAGTAATGAAGTTATGGCAGATTAACTTTTGCCCAGTACTGCAGCCAGAACTCTCCACAAAGGAAAATTCTATTCCCCAAACTTCTAAGGCTGAAAGAGTTATGCAATTTATGAGAAAACTTTAATAGTCTCTTTTAACCATCATCTTAAACATTGGATTGTCCAAGTCAATAAAAATTTTGACAATTCTGAGAGGAGAGAAATTGTAAAAATAAACTGTTTCCTTCTCCTTTGTCTTTATTTTCCACTGCAGTGATTTAATAAGATTTTTTTTTTTTTTTTCAAATGCTCATTTGCTTCTTTTGGGGATGTGGGTCACTTGTTTACACAAGTGCACAAACTCTCCTGATAGTGTAAAAGTAATTAGAGCAGTAGGGATAACCTATAACTGATTTGATGGCTTCATGTCCACCAATCAAAATAAAGCACTGGAAAGAAATTAGTAGTGTACAGACATGAGTACTGTTCTGTATAAATCAATATCAGGAATTGTATTTTACAGTCTTTACTTATATTGTCTTCCATTTTATGGCCAGCCTGATTTTAGATTGCATGTGTAAATACTGTTCAGCCTTACTTAAGATTGTCAAATAGGGTCCTATATATTGATTAGCAGTGCGCCAACATACGCAGTGCTGCCTGGATACCAAATAGAACTGATACTTAACGAAATAAACAATCCCTCAACAGCTGATCCAATACAAAAAAACCCTGTCCTAAAATTCAGGAAATTCAACAAAATCTTAAAAAATCCTCCAAAACAGCAACAACAACAAAACCTCACCTAATCCAGCCCTAAAAACAGGAACCAATATACAAAATAGAGCCACTGGAAATAACTTCAGATGTGAAAAGAAAACTTAAAAATTGAGTGGTAATTAATTAAATATATACATCTAAATATCTGGAACAGAATTTTTAGAAGTTGGAAGTTTCCTAAAAAACATTAAAATGTCATTCATCACAATGTGCATTAGGACTATTCCTATATATAAAATTATCTCATTGAAACTTCTACTGATTTTAAAGGGAAGGCTCATATGTGTGTATCATTATGTGTATTTTGCTCCTCCCTGAACCCAGGGCTATTTCTTTATACATTTCTTTTAAATAAAAAGCATTCTGTGCTGCCACTTTTTTCAGTACCTTTTCAGTTTCTGTGTTCTCTGTTTATGCAAAGTCTAGATACTACTTTGTTGAGTAACAGAGAAGGAAATTACTTGCTTTCTAGTTTGTTCTCCTAAATGAAATTTGCATAATGTCCAGCTGCCTGGTAAAAAGAAAAAAAAAAGAAGTTTGCCAAATCCCAAAAGATTATGGTATGTGTAAAGGCAAATATATATTTATAGAAGGTACAACACTTTGCTGAAATTTTTGCATGACATTTGTATGTAAACTGGAGAAATAACAATATTCATTAGTTTTACGCACCTATAATTAATGCTAGAAAAAGTAATATCTATTACTTCAAGAGTAGCAAGTCAATAACTGTGGCTTGTCATTCAGCTAAGTAAACAGTGATCCCCTCTGAATAGGAAAATTAAAAGTATAAAAACACCACAACATTCTGTCCTTCTAAGTCTGCTGCCTCTTTCTAGTGGGTGTTTTCAAATGCATCCTAAGTTTACCTTTTAAAAGGTACTAGGTGTCTAATAGATCAGTGAAATTAGAAATAACTGCTGATGTATCTTGACAGGAATTCTGTATTGTGATGGAACTAATGGAGACTGAAGGCCTGCAACTGAACTGAACCAAGCTGGACTTTCAGCAAGTGTGTGCCCGGCGTCCATATATATTATACCTACGTCAAAAGGCCACTGAAAGCTAGACTATCTCCAAACATGACAAGAATGCATGACATGTTTTAAAAAAAGGCTGTGTATGTATAAAATAAGCAAAAGTATTTTGTAACTGATTAGCAGATTTGTAATGCTGTGCATGAGAGTGTATTTTTTTTTACAAGAAAAAGTAGCAAAGTCCAGCTTTAGCTTATGGAGAAGTAATCAACATTTTTTATTCTCTGGTCAGCCCTTTGATACTGTCAGATTTGGAGGCTGGAAAGGACAATGGTTCCTCGCTGATGGAAAACGTGTCCCTTAGAAACAGCTGTACAGAACACACCCTGCATAAAAAGCCCTGGAGAAAATATCACAATCTAAACAGGATTTTGGAGTTTGTACATAATATGCATGCCATCTTGCCTTTTGGGGGAGGAAAGGAAGGAGTGGTAATAGGACTGTAACGAGTGCTCCATTTCTTCTGTGTGTTTTAAATCTATGAGATACAACTGGAGATGAAAAAGGATTTATGTGTCTTCATTTCCTCCTTTTCTTTTCTTTTGTGGCCGTAGTTTTCTCGCTTTGGAGGTAGTCTGTTATTTCAGAAATTACCCTGGGAAGACAAGGCTAATTTTCTCAATTGTTATAGAGCTGTTAGGCAGATAATAATGTTAAAACAGCAATTAAAAAACCCAACCAAAACAAACAAGAAAACACAAATTAGAGTTTGGGTTTATCTGGTAGGCTTGAAATTCTGTGTGGATTATGGTGTAAGTTGATAGGACTGCAGTTGAAATAGGCAGAGCAGAAAGCTTTTTGTGAATTGGTTTATGAAAATTGCTTGCCATATGATTTTGTTCAGAGGAAAAGATATAAAATATTTCACACATCTCTCAAATTAAAGTGTCATGTCTGACTAAGCTAGACTCCTCCATTGTCTGGGAACACTGCCATAGAGTACCAAAGATGGCCTCTGTGGTGAAGGAACATATGGCCTAGTCTGACAAAATGACTGTTCAGCTGGTAAAGTAAAATGAAGAAAACCTGCATGTTCAGGAAGCATATCCTTGCTTCTATCTTCCAGTTATCTTACTTCCCCATTTTTTTCTAATATAAGTTTACAAGAATTTGAAAAAATATCATTTAGCTTTACGCTTCTATGTCAGTTAGATCAGAAGCTCTGGAAAGTAGAGTACCTATGGACTTCAAATCTGGGCAAACCCAACATAGAAAACTGCAAAGATAGATGGTCCTGATGTCAAAAATATTACCTTATGTTTTGATTTGATCATAAAACTTACCTAACTGAAGTCATGCTCAAATTGCTAATATTGACAAACACTACTTTCTTTACCAGCAAGGCAGAACCTATGGAGGCACTAGCACAGAGCTTAAGAAAGATTAAGCTACCATGTCTTGACATCCTACTGTTCAGGCTTACTTTGCTGCTTGATGTGTGTATTTTAGGTTAATATGTTTCTTTTGAGGCTGACTCAAGGTTCTTCATTGTCAATTACAGCTTTACAGTAGATGTCTTAATACATGGTAGCACAACTGATGTCTATCATGTACCCTTACTTTCAAACTAACTGTGAAAGAGTGAGACAGAAGAGGATCTTTGTTTCCAGGCACCAGCTTCTCTGCTTGGGAAATTCCTTCAACAGGATGCTATCAGTGTGGGAAACAAACAATTGCTCTAGTATTATTGATATCAACCCACTAACTGATGTAAACTGAGGAAAGCATAAGGAGAATCTAGTCATGCAGGAACAAACAAGAAACAAAACATTTTATCCTCCCTTGACTCTTGTTCTAAGTTGAAATCTTCCAGTTTGACATGGAAAGCCTGCTAAGTCTGAGACAAATCTGGATATTTATTTTGCTCTTTTCTAATTGAATAATGTTTAGTTCTAGGAGACTTTTTCATTCTAATTTAAACATTGCATTCCCCATGAATAAATATTTATTCGTTGCATATGGTTCTTTCATTACATGCAGACTGTTTAGTTTTCAGACTGAAAAAGGTCAGTTTATCAAAAAATACAGGTACAAGAATGAAATAAATGTGACCATTTGTATAATTGTAATGGTGGCAAGCAGTCCAGGCTAACAGTATGACTAACTAATTTCATTTCCTTCAAAATCCTCCGTAAGGAAAATGTGAAAACATCAAACATTTCTCATAAGAATGTGTTAAAATTGTGTATCTTTTAGCACTTAGAATACAGACTGAAGCCTCATTTATTCACAAAAAGGGGCAAAACCCCTGACGCTACATGGATACTTGTGTACTAAATAGTGCTTTGGAATATTCTGGGACACTGGAATAGAGTTTTATGTTATGTTGAATTGTTTGAACAGTTCCTTGCATGCTTTTAGGCTACGTTAATGATGATTATTTCAGTCCTTTCTTTCAGTCTGATACTGCTACCAGTTGTCATTTTTGCAAACATCGATATCACCTTGGATTACAGAGTTTGCTAACTCTAAGAGACACAATCAAATTAACAGAAGAATCATTCTCCCTAATGGAAAGAATGCTTTAGTTAAAGGCAGACATACATGTAAATGTTTCACATTTAACATTTTTATTACTTGCACTGCTTTAGATAACTATTTATTCACAAGGCGAACTGCAACTCTCACCAGAATAAACTTTTTTTTTCTCAAATATTTCACTCCACCTACTGAGAGACACAGATACTGTAAAGGACTCTAAAACTTAAGTGATAATTGCAAATTATGTCATTTTTCAATTACAGTCTAAGACTATCCCCATATCATTTTTATATTATATAACACCAGATAGATGCCTGTCAAAAAAAGAACAAAAAGGTTGGTATAATGTAACTGAAGACTGTAAAGCAATACTTCTCTACATGGTTTGAATAAGTGTGCAAAATTCTGAAATAAATTTTCAAATGGATAAATTTGCAGATGTAATTTTTTATATTTTTACAGTAATAGTTAAAGCATTTCTTCCCCCTCCCCTTCCTTTATTTTCTTATTTCCTTTCCTTTTAAATTTGCATTTTAATAAAAGCAAATGAAGGAAATATATGGAAGTAAGGTGTTTATTCTCTTATCCAAAAAGTCACAGACAATCAAAAATATTTTTACTTCATTTTTTAAAGCACAATAAAATTATTAAAGAGGCAGTGCAGAAGCAGCCTGAGATACATGTATTAGAAACACATTACATTAAGTGACTGTACATACAGTGCCCACCTCAAAGAGCATGTTTAACAAATTATTTGGAAGTCAGAATGCTAATGCACAGTTCCATCAACCATATCCATAACCACACCAAACCAAAGATTTAACTTAGACATCAAATCCTGCTCAATGATGAGATGTCTATTTGTTGCAACTTGGGGAAATTAAGGAAATTTAAACAAAAGTAATTAATTCTAACAGCACATTATAGATGTTCATATTATAACTTCTGTGGACCTAGAAGGAAGCAGTCAATCAATGAAAATGAATGGTAGAGGATATAAAGACTGCTCTATCAAATTTCCCTGCTTTCTCTCCAAAACCTGAATATTGTACAGCAATAAACATGGAAAATTAATACGCTATATCATTAGGGTTTTTTTGAAAGGCAGCTATCTTTATGAGAAAACATAAATATTCAAATGAGTTTTTTTTTCTTCTGCAGATATGTTTCCAAAGAAAAGTGCCATCCTTTGACAACTATGTTCTTTTAGCTGCAGTTGTCTAGGAAGAAAAATATTGGGGTAGCTTCTGTGGGGAAAAAAAAGCCACTCCAAATCTGACTTCTTCAGTTAGTGGACTTTTAAGTGGCATTATTTTATGGTCCATTGAAATTTTTTCATCCTCACCTTCTTCTAATCCTCATTATTCCACAGAAATCAGTTACGTCTCTCTCTCTCTCTTTCTCTCTTCCCCCCAGTGTGTAGTTTCATAAGACAATGGCTTTTCTTTCAAAGCCACTTTGGAGTAGCCATGTCATTTGCTTCCTTTGATCATAGATCACCTACACAACAGCTTGAGCAGCAGCTGTAAACTGACTCACTGAAATTACTTGCACAGGGAATAAGACACCATTTTGACCCCTACAAGTTCAATCAGCTACATTTGTGGAGCGGCACAAACAGGGACACAATAAGGAGCTCATAAACTGTCTTTCCTGAAAAAATAGCATCATGAAATTACATCTTTTACCCACTGGTTTTATCTTTTACTTCTCTCCTTGTTAACCTGTCAGTCCACTCCAAATGATAACTACCCTTTTCTGTCAAACTGGTCAGTTAACATAACAGACTGAATTTCATGGCAACTGTTCCCAGTGTTTATATAGTATCAAGTTTGGTTCTTCCTTTTCAGACCCGAAGAACATTTGAAAAAACATGCCTGCTTCCTTTTTTGCCAAGTGTATCCATGGAACTAATAAAAGATTCTGGCTTCCTTTCATTTTTGACATCATGCAATAGCAATATGTAATAATGTAAGATAATAATACTATGAAATGCATATAGAAATGCAGAGGTAGAAGGAAGAAGGTTTTACATCCACACTTAGGTTGAATGACTTTTCTTATTTTCAGAATTTACATCGCTGTTGTCCAAAACATCATTGTAGCTACAGTACAAAATTCTAACTGTTAATTTGTAAGAGCATGCTTTGGTTTATAATTTAACCCTCCACCTCCATTTTAGTGACATCTACAAACTTTAATCATGTTTTGATCTCACTGAGGTAAGGCAAAATCACTTGGTTGGATTCTGATCCTTGGAAGTTGCAGGGCTATGACCTTCCTGGGATCACAGAAAACTGGTGGCATGGGTCCCATGACTGGACTGTTGCATGGCAGGGATACAGGCTCTTTAGGAAGGACAGGATTGGAACACAAGGAGGGGGAGTTGCTCCCTTTATGTGAGAGAGCAGCTGGAGTACATGGACCTCTGCCTGGGAGTGGAAGAGGAGCCGAGGGAGAGTTAATGGGTTAGGACTAAAGAGAGGACAGGCAAAGGTGACTTTATAGTGGGTGTCTACCATAAACCACCTGACCAAGAAGAACAAGCAGATAAGGCTCTCTACAGACAGACAGGAAAAGCCTGACATTCACAGTCCCTCATCTTCATGTTGGATTTCAACTACTCAGATATCTGCTGGAAGGACAACACAGCAGGACATAAGCAATCCAGGAAGTTCCTGGAGTGCATTGATGATAACTGTCCTGGTAAATGAGGTAATAGCACTGGGTATTGTCTACCTGGACTTCAGTAAGGTCTTTGACATGGTCTCCTATGAGATCTTCATTGGGATCAGCCCATTGGGATGGACTTCTCTTGAACTTGGGGGAGGCAATCCTCAGACAAGCTGTTGATGATGGGATGAATTAGCTGACAGGGAGGTGGGTTGAAAACTGGCCCAGAGAGTGGTGATCAGTGGCTCAAAGTCTAGTTGGAGGCTGATAACTAGCAGTGTGCCCCAAAGGTCAATACTCAGTCCAGTCCTGTTTATTATCTTCATCTAACGGTCTGGATGATGGGGTAGAATGTACCCTCAGCAGGTTTGCAGACACCAGCACTTGGTGGTGGGTTTGCAGGCACTATGACTTGGGAGGAGTGGCTGATATGCCAGAGGGTTGTGCTGCCATCTAGGCAGGCTGGAGAAATGGATTGATGAGAACCTCATGAGGCTCAACAAGACATGTAATGTCCTGCACCTGTGAAGAAACAACCCCATACACTAACATATGCTAGGGTCTGTCCAGCTGGAAAGCAGCTTGGTGAAAATGAACCTGGGCATCCTCACAGACACCAGCAATGTGACCTTGTTGCAAATAAGGTTAATGGTAACCTGAACTACATTAAACAAAGTACTGCCAGCAGGTCAAGGGAGGTGATCCTTTCCCTCTACTCAGCATAGATGAGGCCACACCTGGAGTCCTGTGTCCAGTTCTGGGCTCCTCAGTATAAGAGATGGACATACTGGAGGGTCCATCAAAGGACCACTAAGGTGATTGAGGGACTGGAGCACCTGTCATACAAGGAGAGGCTGAAAGAGCTGGGACTGTCTAGCCTGGAGAAGAGAAGGCTCGGGGCGAATCTCGTATGTGTATAAATACCTGGAGAGAGGGTGTAAAGAAGGAGCCAGGCTCTTTTCAGTGGTGCCCAGTGACAGAACTAGAAGCAATGGGCACAAACTGAAACACAAGAGGTTCTGTCTGAGTATCAGGAAACCCTTTTTTACTGTGAGGGTGATTGAACACTCGTACAGGTTGCCCAGGGAGGTTGTGGAGTCTCCCTCCTTGAAGATATTTAAAATCCATCTGGATGCAGTCCTGGGCAACTGGTTCTAGGTTTGAGCAACCTCAGGCAGGTCCCTTCCAACCTCAATCATTCTGTGATTCTGCGATTCTGTGCTTTAGGCTGTCATATAGCTAAATTTGCAGTTCACCTCTCTGGTTTCTCTAATATCTCCTGTATAAGAAGATGATTAGTGGCATCTTCCAGCATGAATACAACTGAGATCAAGTAGTTGTGTTGTTGCTAGGGTATCTGCCATGTGCCAGTGCCTTGTCTTTAAAGAAGTCAAAGTAAGAGATGCATTAACCAGTTTCTTCTCAGTGCTGTTGCCTGTTCCTCAATATAATTGTATAGAATAGCAGTGTATTACACTGGGGATGAAAACAAACTTAAGCAGCCTGCTGAAGCATTGTCAAAACCAAAGTCTCTCTCTCTCTCCCTCTTGCTTTCCATCTTGCTCTCCCTCTTTCTTTAAGAGCTGATGAAGATTGTACTTTAAGGAATTAATGACCTGCTTTCATCCTGCAACCATTTGACAAAGTTTTTCATTTTCATTCAGGTTGAAAACGGTGCTGATAAAAGATCTGCCATCTTCATTCACATACACAAATAATTTTTTGGACTAAAGCAGAGATGAGCCCCAAGAGATGATAAATGGTATACAGAGGTTCCATTACATTATTAAATGGAATAATACCTAACCATACTTGGATTTATTCAAGTGCAGAAAAAATAGAAAACAGAATTTATATTCTTAAATTTTATCTGTTATTTTTGTTTCTGGGATTACATTATATTATAAAATATGAGGCTTAGGTATTTCCTCACGTATCACTTCTAGATTAGTGCAATTTATTTTTCAGAACAGAATACTAGATTTGGGGTTTGACCTATAGATCATTCTGAAAAGCTGTAGCCAACAGGAGAAACCACTGCAGTATAATTCTTCTGGTTTTACTTGAAAGGATGTTGTGAATCATGTGGCTCATTACTTTTTCTTCCCTCTTTTTTTTTTTTTCTTTTTATCCTGTGATTAACATACAAACAAAATCTCTGCAATTATTTAAAGGCAAGAGCAAGTATATGAAAGTAATTATTGTTCTTCATGGTGATATTCACTGACAGAACATTAGGAAAGAAATTGGAGACCTGACATTCTGTATAGGCTTAATTTGGGCTTCAGAAGGGAATTGAAAAAGGCAATAATACAGAACTTACTTTAGGAACTGAACTTTAAAATCATATATTTGCCTGCTTTTTCCTCCACTTCTGAAAGCCCATATTCAGAAGAAGATTAATTTATTGAGACAGATTTTTTTTTTTTTTTTTTTTAAATAGGTGCTTTTCATGGTGTTTCACGCTTCAAACTCTGCTTGCATCTTGAACAACTCGGGCAATGCTGTCTGAGTATTGTCTGAAAAACAACAAAACCCTTTCATCAGGCTGACAGTCTGGGAAAAAAATGACAAATAGTTCCTCTACACATATTTTTTGAAATACTCTGTTTTGATGGGTGAGATTAAATGTTTTAGATTGAGGACACTTCTTGCTTAGAGGGACAGTGTCAACCTTAACATCTTTTTTCTTAAATAAAGGCTTTGTTTTGGTGCTAAAAACACCTTAGATACTCAGACTTGACTTCTCTTCACAATGATACTTTTTCTTTCGCCAGTTTTGCAATATGTTGCTTGTTTTAATGTTTCTCTTGTTTTGAAAGTACAACCTGAAGTGTTGACATCTTTTCTTCTTCCTCTTTAACTGCCCAGCAAAATAACAACATATTAATAACCATTTCCCAGAGAGCATCATCTTTGAATTCCTAGAGGGATCAAATTTGATATTCATATAATGTCTTCCAGAATCATGAATGTTAATTGGATAAATTATCTCTTGATTTTTGAAATAAACCATATTTGAAATTCAGTGCATGAGTCCTCATTAGTACAAAATTTACATGACGACCTGCTCTAGGGTCTTCCATCAGATGGAAAACAGTGGTATTTTTATTTTTAAAAGGCCATCATTAGTTTTTAAAGCATGTTACAAGCTTAGTCTCCAGTTGTACTGAACATCCTTTTATGAGTTTTCAGATAACCTAAGAAGAGGAAGGATGGTACTGTTAATATGACAGGAGTTCGGAGAGCTAGATTCAAGCAGTTGGTTTTTCCATAGATGTATTCTGTGATATTAAGAAAGTTGCTTTATCTCCATTCCACTCAGTTTCATGCCAGCGATATAAGAAACAGGATGTTGCTCCTTTATTAGATTGTTGTCAGGATATTGAAAGCCTAATCATTGCCCAGTGGTGAAATCACTCAGCCAGGAACAAAAGACTGGAAAACCTGTTCCCTCAGTTAAATTTGTTTTCACTGAACAGTTGTTACACAAATAATTAAAAAGAAGGATCACGTCCCTCCAGCTGGCTGCAGCACACAGCCGAATCAGATTCTATCCTGCACATTGGGGCAAGAAACTCCTGTTGGTAATTTTCAACATTTCCTGTGAAATACCCTAACCAGTAGATTTCTGTGCAAAAGTACCATCATTAATACCTTTATGTTCTTATTTAACCCAGATAGTCCAAGTTGACTGGTTGAGCTAAAGATACCCACCATTTTGAGCATCCTCTGTAATTTCATAAATTAATAATGCACTGGCTACCTCTTAGGGATTTCAAATATGTAAACTGCCTACATGATTTGTTTAATTGTCAGAAAAAAAAAAAAATAAATTATCTAGACTTCAGAATATTTCTTTTAATTCTGTATCTACTCATGTGTAGAAAGAAATGTCCATGAAGTCATTTCACCGTCTCATTTGGAATATCTACAAGAGGAATGAAATCAAACATTTGTGTACATAAGAACATAATTTTCATTAAGTCTTCAAATGTGTTTCTTAAAAGAAAAGGAAAATAAGAAAGCAAAATGAGTAGAAGAGATTTAAGAAATTATCAAACAAAGTGTAGTGTTCAGGTCAACAGATATACCTCCTACTTTCACCAGTATAAGTACATTGATTTATTTCTATACAATAAGATGTACTCGAGACAGGGGTACATGCTGAACATTTTGCAAGAAATTCCAGTATTGCAATTGTGTGTTCTAAGTATGATTACCAAGGAGAGAGGCTTGTTACCTTTATACAATGATTTTAAAATATTTTTGCTTCTTATTTAAGTATCATTGCAATAACATTTCTCATTTTGAAGATATATTGTATGAAATATTATCTTTGTTACATTAATGTTAATTTCTCTCAGCTTTATTTTTTCTGTCATAATTCATCTCTTACTCCTTAGGAATTTCTAATTGAACATATGGAAAAAATATAGACTAGGTCTCACTAACACTAAACATAGTTTCTTAACTTTAGAACATGGTGGGTGAAATTCCAGTCCCATTCAAATCAGTGGAAGAGTTCTTGTTAAGATTGGTATCATCCAGATTTCACCTAACATTTTTCTCTTAGTTGCTGCATAAGACAGGTCTATTACTTCTTGTCTGTCAGTGGAAATATGAGCAGGGTCTACAGCTCAGTGCTTGAGCTCATCTTTCAGGCACAGAAGGTCCTGGATGCAGTCCTCTGTATTTCTGTGGGCTCATCTGAGGCTTTCTTCACATGTGTGACAGCCAAGAAGGGGAACTTCTTCACCTGGTACTGCTGTAAACAGAAGGGATTAAGATTAAGGCCTCAGTTCAAAATACTGACATTGCATAATTCTAAGGATACATGTCTAGAACTATCCCTGTCTGTAAATACATTTCAAAATAAGTACCTGAAGCATGCACTTTTTCCCTACATTAATGATCATGCTTAGACCAGAGTAGCTTGAAGCACTCTCCAGTTTAGCCTCAAGATTCACCATGGCTTAATGATTTTCAAACAGAGTGAGATTTAAGCATGCAGAAGTTCCTCTTGAGCTCTAATTTCTATTAGAAAAAAAGATTCTTCATCTGGGCTGGCAGGAAGCCATGGACTGTTTCTGCATGTCTGAATGATTAGGGGAAGAAAGATGTCAGGATGCAACAGGTGTCTTTCAGCAGGAATTAGAGATCTAGCAAATGGGATGAATGCATGTAACAGTTTGTGTTTTCTTATGTTTTTGGAAGACCAGGACATGCATTTGTCAGAAATTCAACTCATATATACACAGTTATTTTAAAATTAAATGTATTTATATTTTAAGCATGCAAATTGTCTTCAACTTTGTTGGGTTTTGTTTGGTTGGTTGTTTATTTCCAAGGATGCTTATGTCTGCATATAAAAAAAGAGGAACATTTTAGGGAGAATTTTGGAAGCTGAAACTTTTGGGTTTAGATATCACTCAGGAATTTTGAACAGTGCAGTAAACAATTTTGTTTACATTTATTAAACCAACAAATACTTAGAAAAAACTTGGAGGGAAAAAGAACTGAGTCAACTTATCCTGTAGTTGAAGGCAATTGCACTACATCTTCTCAAGAATGGAAAAATTGTATAATTAGAAGTTAAAGTAAGAATGTTTTATATACAGTGCTATTATACTTTCAACTTGGAAAAGAGATTATTTATAGTGCAGAAACTCTCTAATAAGAAGAATCTTCAGGTTTTATAGTATAATTTTTTTTTCATTATTTTTTGAGTCTTGTTTTATAGAAAATGGAACAAGGGTAAATCTGTTATCACTACTTTAACAGAACAGCACAGGATCTTGGTAAGTCCAGGGACTGGAAAGTCTCTATGCCTATTTCTTCCTATCTGTTTGTACTTTGCCTAAGATATTTGTGATCCTTATTAGCAAATATAAACTTAGTTGGAGTATAAATAAATAACCATCATTAATATCTTATTCCCTTTCACCACTCTCTGCAGAAATTTTACTGAGTTATTCTAGTAAAGCTGTGTGTACAATAACACTTGCCAGAATGATTCTACATAGCAATATTATCTTTGCTCATATACTTCCATTTAGAATAGAAATATTATTTAAAGATAGGTTTAAAGCTTGAGAAAATCACAAGAGCTTTCCTTTTAATTTTATTCTAACTTCTGCAGTTTGTGGATATTACATTGTTAGAACTGTTAGAAGACTGTAAGGTGCACAACTCTTTAATTCATCCTTGTATATCTTCTCAGTAGCCCTTAATCATGAATAAATATCAATGATCAGCCCTCTATTTCTGGCACTTATTTCCCAATTATTTTAAACATAACTAATCTCATTATGCCTCTCAGAAGTCAGTTGTTTTAGAAAACTAGTTTTCAAAAATTTTTATTTTCTGACTGTCTTTCTCAACTTTACAGAACAATGAAATGTACCTATTTTTTAAGGAAACTCAAACATAAGGGTCTCCTTTCTCCTACCTAAAAGGAAGCTATTTGATTTATTGCAAGGTCTTTTCATTCTAAATTGCTCTTATTAAAAATCTAGGGAATTTTTTCAACTGAAATTCTACCATTCTTCCAGTCACTTACAACTAATGCAATTGCCACAGAAAGGAAGTTTTTCTTCTGAGTAGTTCTATATAATAAAATAAACCAGGTCATATTCATAAATTTTGCATAACTACTGCCACAGTATTGCACGTCAGGAGAGGTGTAACGTATTATTGGACTGTTAAAGCACTTCCCAAAACCAGGAAAAATCTCCTCAAATGTAATATTCCTTAGCAACTGAAGTTATCAAAACTTGTTTAAATATTTTTAAATGCCTGCAAACTCACACTGGATTATTGGAACCTAATTTGAGGTTGATGTTTCTGATGGGTGATGAGCCCATTTCCTGAGAAATGCTGATAAGAAGAGTGTCCCTTACATAGAGCAACATAAAATGACACAAGCTTTTAAAATACTTGGAGCTATCTCTACCTTTAAAAGGAGGTTTTGGTCCTGAAATTAAGAAATGCAGAGAACGAAGGAATGACAGGGGGACATGATTTTCTTCTTTTGCTCTTTACATAAAATAACAACAGGAGAATAATGCTTTTGTCAAATTCATTAACAGATTAGAAATTGTATTAAGTACATATTTTAAGGGCAAGAGGCAGCTTTGACTAACATGTCAGGACAGTTTCATGTTTCTGTAGTGTTTACACACAATTTAAGTAAAAAAAAAAAGTTGAAACATTAAACTTTTTACATTTTCACAGTTTTGAACCTGCTTTTATCTTTTCTGTACAATGAGAAAGGAGAGCATTGTAACTGAAAGTTGAAACTGAAAAGTAATCACATCATTCCAAGATAGGGATGTTAAAGGAAATGGACATACCAAGACTCAAGATAAAATAGTAAATGTTAGCAATACTGACATAAACGTTATGTTTGGACTCTGAGATAGGAATTCTAACACCTCAGACTGCCAGGGAGCCTCCTTCCATCTTTATCACTGTCGAGGACTGAGAGGGGATTTGCAGTTTGGTTCTCATCAACACCACCATTGATTCATGTAGAGGTCATTGCTGAATGGCAACCGAACAGCAGGCAGCACTGAACAGCTGCCTCAACAGCTTTTCTATTGTAGGGGGTGAGAGAAAGTGAGAATTGAAATCTAGGTCTCCTGGATGCTCTGCTACTGAATAGCCCTTCTTCCTCCTCTCCCTGCCCCACCTTTTTCTTTTTTTTTTTTTACTTTTTCTTTTTTTTCTGTTTTTTTTTTTTTTTTTTTTTTTCCCAGGAGTTCACTGAAAGGTTGAATGGCTCCAAGTGTGAGGTAAATATTGCTAGGTCACTTAGCTACTTGTCAAACGTTACACAGAACATAACAAATCTGCGGAGGCCCCACTGTATGAATGGATTTTCTAGATGGAGCTAACATGTTTTTATCACATGTAACATCTGAACAAGGAACTCAGTCTACAGATACTTGATGCGAATGAGAGCATGCACTCACATGAGGTCTCCTGCTGATTTCAGTGAGACGTCATGCATACATAATCATTTGCAGCACTGAGACTGTTCTGTGGCCAGTAAGGCTCAGCTGGAAGCTTGTCAAAGTTGGTTCTAAATTTATGTAACATAGGAATCAATCTGTGCATATTTTCTCCATCTTTGCATTTGGCTTGTGGTAGTATTTGTACCTGTTTGTTTTCAATAGTGGCAATAATGCTCTTATTTTATCAATTTATTTAACCAAAGCAAGTCACACAGTATTGAAAAATTATTTTTGTTTTATTTTTTAAATTTTTGTTTATTTTTTTAAAAATATGCTTAAATATTTAACCTATTTATTCTTTAAGGATTGTATGCCAAAGTTAATTGAAAATTACAGCTTAAATGTTTTCATACTATAAATTGACAGTTTCAGCAGTTCATATGTACTTAGCAGACCATCTCTGAACTGGAAAGACACTGAAATGGACTTACATATGGCAACACCAGTGCATGTCATACATGTTTCAGCACTTTTACAGCTCTGATTCAGGCACCCACAGGATAACATGTTGAACCCATTTTTTTGTGAAAACTGCTCTAGAAAGGAAGGAATTTTAATTGAATGTGCATGTTGAGGAGGATAAGAGTACCGGATGCCTGAAATTAAGTTTGTCTGTAACCTTCAAGGAACTATGCAGACTAATGAGATGTAAAAGAATTGCCACTACATCTGTTCCCATTTGCTCCCATTTAGATGAACACTTAAAAAAAATGCATATTATGGTGCTCTATTTGTTGAAAATAATATAATTTGTGCATACACATTCATGCTGGGTATTTAGTGCTTGAAGAAAGCAACTAAATGGGATACTTTTCTTCCCCTTTATATTAATATTTAATTAAAAGCTGAAGAAGATCACATTTTGACAGATAGATACTATTTTAGCCATAGGAAAAATAAAACTGCAGTAACACTCCTTGTTTGATCTCTTTTTTTGGGTCAGCTTACATCCATACACAGACACAAGCACATACTGCATTCCATGATAGGGACATAATGGTGTTTGTTAGTAAATTTTTATGGCTTGAGGCCAGGAAAATTGTATCACACTTGTTTTTGACTCCAGATAAGAACTGTAGCTGTAGCATGAAAAAATAAAAATAGAGAAAAGTCTTTGAAGGTTTGAAATGCTGAAATTCATAACTAGTGGTTTCTTGTGGTTCCTTGTTCACAGTACCATTTGCTGCCTTGCTAATGATCTTCCGGTTGGGACGGATCCAGCCAGTATGTTTACTATTCATTTAAAATCATACAGAAGTTTGAAACTTCACAATAAACTGTTTCTCTATGACTTCTGGGGAAAGAATGATGCACAACCCCAAACAAAACTAAAAAAATAGCCCACAAAACCCAGTATCATGAGATGCAGGACTTTTTATCTAAACAAATGATTTTAAGTCTAAGAATATTATAAAATTGTTAGCCAGGTTTTCCACTTACAGAACAGTCAAAATTGCTACTGAAACAAAACTCCTTTTGGATCTAACAGTCACCGTGTTTCAAGTTTTACATATACCTATCTTCAAAACACTGCAAAACAAGGGGAAATTCTATGTATTCCTACCTTATAGCTGTGTAACATAGGCCAGATAGTGCCTTGTGCGCTCATAATGCACAGACACTGTAATTCACAGAGCCTCAAGCAGACAAAAGTGTCTATCTTCAAATAAATTACATATTATATAGTAAATCTCAAAAGTGCCTCAATTCACCCTTCTGTTTGTTATTGAGAAATTATTACTCTAGAGGCCAAATTTCCTGTCAATGATTTATGGACTTTTTGAACATAATCATTCCAGAAGACAAAAAGGGGTCTGCCACAAGAACGTATAGAGACATCTGGAAATTACATTACTGTTACTGATTCCTAATATTAAATATAAATATTAGTGTAAGGTTGATGTCTCTTAATAATAATACTAGCAAAACTTTTCTCTCTATTAATGTAGTCTCATCTCAGCTAAGGCAATGAATAAAAGTGAAATATAGTTGTGCTCTTCAACACGTTTATCCTGATATCAATAAATGTGATGGATAACTGAGGAATTGAAGTATTACCTTGGTAAATCTGTTCAGTAGCATTAACATTTAGGCAGTACTTAATGATGCTTTTTAATTAGATGCAGATGGCATGAACTTTGGACTATACATTTCCAGGTGGATCAAGGTTAAAAAAAAATACTAGTGTGAAGAACAAAGCAAATAGTAATAATAATAATGATAATAATAATAAAGAATCATATGCCTTGAAAAATAGTTTTGAGAATTATATGGGTGAAAATTATTAACTGCATACAACAGCATCATCCAAACTCCTTTCTTAATGGCCTAGATAACATCACAGAATCACAGAATCACAGAATCGTCTAGGTTGGAAAAGACCTTGAAGATCATCTAGTCCAGCCATTAACCTAACATTGACCATTCTCAACTACACCATGTCCTTAAACGCTATGTCGACCCTACTCTTAAACACCTCCAGGGATGGGGACTCCAGCACCTCCCTGGGCAGCCCATTCCAACGCCTAACAACCTGTTCTGTAAAGAAATGCTTCCTCATATCCAGTCTAAACCTTCCCTGGCGCAACTTGAGGCCATTACCTCTTGTCCTATCACTTGTTACTTCATTAAAGAGACTCATCCCCAGCTCTCTGCAACCTCCTTTCAGGTAGTTGTAGAGGGCGATGAGGTCTCCCCTCAGCCTCCTCTTCTCCAGACTAAACAACCCCAGTTCCCTCAGCTGCTCCTCATACGACATGTGCTCCAGACCCTTCACCAGCTTCGCTGCCCTTCTTTGGACACGGTCAAGTAATTCAATGTCCTTTTTGTAGTGAGGGGCCCAAAACTGAACACAGTAATTGAGGTGCGGCCTCACCAGTGCCGAGTACAGAGGTAAGATCACTTCCCTGTCCCTGCTGGCCATGCTAGTTCTGATGCAAGCCAGGATGCCATTGGCCTTCTTGGCCACCTGGGCACACTGCTGGCTCATGTTCAGCTGGCTGTCAATCAACACCCCCAGGTCCCTCTCTGACTGGCAGCTCTCCAGCCACTCCTCCCCAAGCCTGTAGCGCTGCTGGGGGTTGTTGTGGCCCAAGTGCAGCACCCGGCATTTGGCCTTATTGAAACTCCTCCAGTTGGCCTCAGCCCATTGCTCCAGCCTGTCCAGATCTCTCTGCAGAGCCTCCCTACCCTCGAGCAGATCAACACTCCCACCCAACTTGGTGTCATCTGCAAACTTACTGAGGGTGCACTTGATCCCCTCATCTAGATCATTGTCCCAATCCAATATTGGGGGAGGTTTTGATATGATCCCAAGAGCGAGATTAAGACACAAATGAGGTCAAATGCCGTATACCCCAAACAGGTTTTTATTATTAGAAAGGTGAAGAGGGATAGCAATAGGACAGAATGGAAGGAAAGCAAGGATGCAGGATAGGGCTGCAAGAATAGTCACCACCATGGATCCAGCGGCGTTCCGTTGGTCCTCAGTCTTCAGTTCTTCGGTGGTGGGTGCACACAGATCTGGCTTTGATGGTAGATGCACACTGAGCAAAATTTTCTGATGCCTTTTTAAGTTCATCGTATCCACTGATTAGCATATCTGCTCACTTTAATTTTTTTTTTTCTCAGGTCCCACAGGTTTTGTTGCATCTGGCTTCAGGGCAGGAACGTTTGCCTCTTGTCAGTTCATTAGCAATGCAGGCATGGGGTCTGGCCTACACAACAGACCCACAAACGGCTACAGGATGGGGCCAACTCAACACACCTCTGCCCCTTTGAGGCTTGTCTAAAGAGTCCGGACAATGCAACCGCAAGGAAGTGGGGGGCTGCATCCTTTAATACACTCCCACTTCTCTGGGTGACATCCCCCAGACCAATTCATAGGCTGCAGCAGCTTGTCTTGGAGGTTTGCACAGACACAAGCAAGCTTTGAGACAGTCATAGGACATTTCAGTCTCTCACAATTATCAGTAAAGATGTTAAATGGGAGTGGCCCCAAAACCGAGCCCTGGGGGACACCACTCGTGACCGGCCCCCAAATGGATTTAACTCCATTCACCACAACTCTTTGGGCCCGGCCATCCAGCCAGTTTTTTATCCAGTAAAGTGTGTGCCCATCCAAGACACAAGCAGCCAGTTTCACCAGGAGAAATGTGCATATGTGCACAAAGACCATATACCTCTAAGCCTACACCTGTCACATGACCAGACATCCTGTGCATATACATCATGTACAAGCTCTAGAGATTTAAGAAAACTGATGTGTCCCCAAAGAACTGTATCTACTTCATAAGCACTACTCAGTATATGCAGTAAAAGTATATCACCATTTACTAGACCTTTATCCACTGGTCCCATGTTGGAAGACTTTTCAGAAGAGTGGGTTTCATACCAGAGTTATTCTGGTTGAACATTTTTAGTTTTAAAGACTGAGTTTTTCTGCATGCTTACTAAATGAGCCTGCCTACTAAGTAGTTTCTACATTCACCTCTAAGTAGCTGATGACAACCACCTTTAGCATATTTTCTATTCCATTTTCAAATTTGAATTGTAGAGATATTATATCAGAATTAAACTGCTTTGGTCTTCATTCCTGTCCATCTATAAAGTGAGAACACCAGAAAACGTAATAAGTAGTTCAAGGGGAAAAACTACTACTGGTACTTGAACTTTAAAAAAAGGCAAGTCCTATACTTTGCAGTGAAGTTTAATTGTAAATAACTTAGATTAGTTTGGACAGGTAACAAAAAGATCTGTTCTTCAGCACAAGTTGACAGAATCAAGTCATTTTTCTATCCCAGTGGCATCTCAATTCTGGTGTCTAGGTGACAGTGCGGTGGTACTTACAGTGCAATATGTTTCATGTGAGAACAAGAATATCTAACACGTTTTTGTCAAAAACAAACACCAAAAGCTCTGACTCAGTCAGCCAGGTTTCTGTCTGAGTAATTCACCCTGCCCTGTTCCTTTCAGGGAAATGTCATAAATCCAGTTGTTGTGTAAGTTTAACCACACATACACATGCTATGCAGCCTACCGCATATTTTCCCTGTAACTCATTTATTTCCCCTGCCACAAGCTTCTTGAACGGCTTCACTATGAGGGTGGTGAGGCACTGGAACAGGTTGCCCAGAGAAGTTGTGGGTGCCCCCTCCCTGGAAGTGTTCAAGGCCAGGTTGGATGGGGCTTTAATCTACTGGAAGGTGTCCCTGACAGTGGCAGGGGAGTTGGAACTGGGTGATCTCCTAAGGTCCATTCCAACCCAAACTGTTCTATGACTCTATGATTGCTCTACATAGAGTACAAAAAAAGAACATATTTTAGTCAAAGGTTACATTTGTAATACTCAAAGAAAGGCAAAGAATTATTTTCTTTAATGGTAAAAACAAATTTTTGCCTTCAGTTTGTGTGACTTATGCTTCTATTATCACAATAATTTTTTTCTATATGTAGTTAAACATTCATCCAAACAATCTGTAAAAAAAAAAAAAAAAGTTAGGTTTCAAGGGTCTTTGGGAAAGATTTTAAAAAATATCAGGGGACAGAGAGCTCTAAATGCCACTAAAAATTGATAGGAATTGTATGCATGCATTCCAATATGATTTCAAAATAACTCCAAGCCAACCAACCAAAAAATCTCAGCACCTGATTCTAGAGAGGAATCAAGCTTGTGACAATCATTTTTAACAAGCTGGGATTTCTTTTATTAAAGTTGATTTTGAGATGGGATTGAGGGTATGTGTTAATGCATTATCTTAGAAATCTTATTTATGTGGAGTTTAAACTGTGACTTCACAGCTGAAAATCAGTCTGAGCTATTTATCTTGTTTCTTTCTAGGAGACCCACAAGATTCACTTCCTTTCCCTATTTTTAGAGGAAGCCTCTGCACTGGCCTGTGCTCTTCCACTGCAGACAGTAAGTACTCCAACTTCAGGTACTTGTGGCTTTTTAAGCAGGTAGATCCACTAGACAGCAAAACAAGAGGGAAGACAAGCTACAGCATCATTGTTAAATACACCAAAGCCTATCCCTAGCATTTAGGTCAATGGATGCAGCAGATCAGTTATTTCCACTTTGCACAATGTTGGAATTCAGATTGCTCTGAGAGAATTACTATGCTCCCCTGACGTCATGTGTGTTATAATCATAGGACTGAATTATAGCATGCTAGAGTAATGCTTTTATAGAGTAAAAGCAAAATAATGCATTGCTTGCTCTGGATGTTATGATAACAGATGGGGTCTCTGAGGAACAAATCTTGTTGAAACACTGTAGAGAAGAAGGAGCCAGTGTAGAGCAGGAGCTAGTGCAGTCTTGTCTGCATTGTCTTTCTCAGAGTGAACCCCACATCCTAAAACTTCAAACAGGGTTTGTTTTAGAAGCAGCTAGATGTTGCAATAGAAAAGAGAGCCAGGTAGAAAAAGTACGTTTGTGCAATATAGTCAAGGAGTCAGAATCCAGGAGTGAAAAGGGGACTAAATTTTTGAAAGGGAAGATGTGCTCTTTAAAAACCTATAGCTAACAGAACTGTAGTTTTACAGTCATTGTCATTTCTATATCATAAGTTGTCTGGATAAATAACATTTTAGAAAGACCAATGAGTTGTCTATGTTATTGTTTAAGATTTTA
This sequence comes from Strix aluco, assembly GCF_031877795.1. Taxonomy (NCBI): domain Eukaryota; kingdom Metazoa; phylum Chordata; class Aves; order Strigiformes; family Strigidae; genus Strix; species Strix aluco. The sequence goes on along the minus strand of NC_133932.1, from coordinate 86,333,699 downwards.
TTTCATGCATGAGTTACATCATGACAGAAAGCCCTAAGGTAGTCTTTGAAATGGTGCTATACATGTGTTGTCATGAAGACAGATGAGGATTGAGGTTTTCACACCTTGTTAACATCTAAGAGAAAACAATTAAGGCCAAAACAGACTATGACAGTCTATCTTATTGTGGGTACAATGGAAAAATGCTAATACAGGAATACTTTGTTCAAAGTGATAAGCCTGGAAAAATGAATAGAATAGAATAGAATAGAATAGAATAGAATAGAATAGAATAGAATAGAATAGAATAGAATAGAATAGAATAGGAGAATAGTACAGTTAGAAGGAACTTCCAGCTGCCTAAATCTAGTCCAACTGCCTTCATCTAGTCCAACTGTCTAGATGAAGAATGCCAAAAGATACATTCAACTTCCTTTTGAATGAAGATGGAACAAGATCACATTCGTTAATGTTGGAAGATAAAAGATCATAATAAACAAAACACAGGAAGATCCACTAAAAATATCATCTTTAGAGGTTTTATATAAACGCTAGATAATTAAAAATTATATTGATGCACATATTATTGCTTATTATTTAGATGTATTGCTTCAGGTGTCCCAGAGGAAATACTTTATCCTTATCACTTGATCCACAAGAATTTGCAAGCATTTTGAAATCTTTAAAATTTGGATTTTTGCCAAATCAAAAGCTGAAGCGAAATGCTCCAACTGGCATAAGAATATCCTTACATAAGGAAATGAGCAGATAATTCAAAATATCAGTTTTATTTATGTCTCTCTTTGGATTCATCCACAAGTGTCATATCAATCCATCCATAGTAAAAAACCCCTGGTCAATAACATTAAATATTTAGCCTATTTCTATAATCCATAACAGAACCAAAAATATAGCTAAGAAATTGTGTATACCCAAATCTAGGAGAAAACATTGATGTCATTTTCTTGAATGGGATGGAAATTTTAACTATCTTTTAGGATCATCCCGGCCTAGCTTTAAATGCAATGCTGTGATCAGGTACAGGTGGCACAAAGTGGAGATATCAAAATAACTGACTTATACAAAGGATCATAAAGATTTTTTTTTACCTTTGGAGATATCTATCTAGTTGTTTATGCACTTCTTTTTTTCTCCTTTTAAGTGGAAAATAACATGGATCATTAATTTTCTCTGTGAATTATGAAGATATTTTTGCTAACAGAAATAGTACAACATGAACAAAAAGGCTTTGAGCTGTTATGAAGGTGTAAAATGATAAAAACATGTGATACAGAGAGCCTCAAATGGTATCTGAAAAGCAGTATCATAAAATTGTATGGTTTGTCTCCTGAATTTTCACTCTATGTTTTCTTAATGGTTATATAAATAGCACAGGCTTGTTACTCAGCACCATGTTCTCAGGCAATCAACATCATAAAAATAATCTTTCTGTAAACTTATGTTAGTTAATAGTCATCTAATATGTTCCTAGATGCAAGACAAGTCATGTGTTTAAGAATACATTTTTCCCCTGGAATGACCTTTAGGACACTCTGGGTGTGTGTACATGCACACACATATATTATTCATGTTCTGTATCACACCTTAATGTAGAAGACCAGGGATGGCATGAACAGAGGTCCTCACTACCTGCAGTGTTTCTGTAACAGAAAAAACTCAAATTGTAAGCAAGGCACACTAAGTCTTTAAACAGTAGCCTAATTCAACCTTTGACAAAGAGTGAAGGATTCTTTTTTTCTTCAAGGTTCAAAATAAGTATACGACAGTCTGATTACGTTTGCATCTCCACAAATCATAGTTTACCCATGGTATATGACTCCTTTGGCATTAGCTTTGTAAAAAAGTCTCCTTTTATTTCAGTGATGCAACAGAAAATATTTTAAAGGGTCTGCCTGTACTCATGTTTTGATACTTATACCTCAGTAAAATTATTGTCACCTGATTATGTGAGCAGAAAACCAATAGGCATAATGTATGTTTCTCAGTTCCCAACTTCTGCTTCAATTAAATTACTACCTGAAGGAAGTTATAGTAGTGATTTACTAGTCTCTGTTAAAGTAAATGGACATACCCCTCCTGGCACAGATTAAGTCCCTAAATTGACAAAGTTGATCATACACCTCAGAAAGTTAAGCCTAAATATTTTCAAAAGTCACCAGAGATTAGTAGTGTTGCTTCCTTCTCCTTTCTGCCTTTTTTTTTCTCTCTCCCAGGTTTCGTCACACTAACCCTCTGGTCATTAATTGATCTGGTCATTGGTAGGACTGCTATAAAAGTTACTAACATGCTCAAGGATACAGCAAGTTCAGAGCTTTAAAAAAATACACGTTTTCTACCAGATGATCATTATATATCTAGTTACATATGTATAAAGATGCAACACCTTTCTCACATACAGAGACAAGAGTGATCCAACAATGACGGAGGGAGTCTGTACTTTCATCATATGTCAGCATCAATACTTAGATCATATATATGGGAAACCACAAACAGTTCCGAAATCCTGTTTCTTGTATCATTTAAAGACAATAATGTTGGAAGGCATACTCACAATTTAAAACCACACCATGTGTTTAAAAAGACAGGGGAAACAAAGAAACTGCATGCACATTCTGCTTATGGCGTCACATCTCTTGTTTTGTTGTGAATAATTCCACATGACAGTGAAAAGGAAAATGAGCATAAAAAGCTTTCAAGTTATTATTCAGAAAACAAAGTAAATACCACTGGCACAAATACATATTGTGATGATTACTCACTGCATTTTGCAAACACCAGCTGAGTATAAAAAATTAGTACACTGTAACTGTTTTTCATGGTTTTATTTTTATAAAGTTCTAAAGATAAAAAAAACCTTTGGAAACTTGTAATTGCTTTAACAAACAAGTATTTTATACTTTAATATATGAAGGAGAGGAAAATAAAAAGTTAATTTTGTCTTCATATATTTATCATGGCCAAAATAACCTGTTTTGGAATTGCTTTTCCTTTTTTACTTTTAATTCTTAAAAAATAATCCCTTAATATTTCTTAAACTAAGAATACAAATACAATTTTTTTTCATTTTCCTATAGTACATGTGCTGTCAAGTAGCAGAAGTAGCTTGTATGTTGAGTCCAGTTTGCTAGCCAGAAAGTTATTACATTGTTTCTATCCTGCTGATAATTTATTATTCTTGCCCCCCCGCCCCCCCAAAATAAGCATATGAGCACATTGAGTAGCTAAGATTATCCATTTTGACTTATCTGTTGAGAAACAGTAATGATTAAATAGTGTTTGATTATTGGCAGCTTGGAGATAGTAGGTTACTCTAAGGATTATATTATAAATTATTTTGAAATAGTTTTAAATTGACAAATTGTTGAAGACTTGTTTTCCTTTTCACATGCACACATATGCTCAAGTGAAGTTAAACAAAAGCTGAAATTGAAAGTAACAGTAGCCTAAGGACATTATTGTAATTACTAGGCCATTTAAACTATACCAGTATCATGTCTAATATAATAAAAGTAGAGTCATGGCTGTAGCACAATTAAGAGTAAGAGACTATGAAAAAGGTTGTCAGATTCTGTTAGCTGAAATCAGAGCTACAATAAATGCATTATCTGGGGGATTATGACCACCGTTTCTTAACAGAAAATAATCTGCAAAAAGAGGTTCTTCGATAGTTCTGATTCTATCACTTTTTGCTTTGCTTTTTCTTTTTTAGTTTTGTCTTGATTTTCCTAAAGAGGTGAATTTACTGAAATACAGCAGTACAACATCCTCTTTAAAACAAAATAATGAGTAACAGGGAGGCAAGATAAAATAAAGATGTTAGGTTACACAGAAATAAAAGCTTTTATCTGTTAGACTGCATCATAGAAATGGGCCTAATCTTTCATGATATAATTAATAAGAATTTTGCAAATTTAAAGGATTTTTCATCTTTCTCTGCATTAAAAAGAGCTGCTGAGAGTAAAAGTTAGGCAAACTTTAAAAAACGGAATTAGTAGTGAGTGAGTGAATCAAACTTTGGCACTTAGGTTCTTCTGAGATTGTGAATTAATTTTCAAGCACTCAGATCTTTTCAGGGACAGATAAATGCACATGAGAAGTATGCCGTTGTGGTTAGGGACAGAATGCAAGAGCCTAAAGTAGCTCCGTACAGATTCTTTCCACAAGGTGAGAGCTATACTGATGGCCAAAACCAAGGCTGGGGCAGCAAAAATGCCAGTCTGAAGGATGCAGGTGTTCTGTAGGCAGGAGGAGGGGGTGGGATACACCCTGTTAAGCAGAGCATCATCCTGTCAAAAACTAACAAATAGATTTGCCTCATAATTCAGTAATAGTGCACACTGTTATTCAGGCTTGCAGTCCAGTCCTTGGTATCCTGGACAGCTGAGTGTAGCCAGGTGGCTGTTTCCAGGCTTTAGTTGCTTCACAGCATATGTGGCAACATTGATGAGCCGCTTTTAAGTTATGTCTATTTTGGTCTTCTGAGATTGAAATGCCCCAAGCAACAGAATATTTTAGGTTCTTATCTTGATATTTTTATGGCTTGGAGGTTCTGGTTTTGCCTTTTTTGGTTTTCTTTTAGTTTTTCTTTTTAATATGGAAAAACATTTTTGTACCTAAATAAAGCTGCCTTTACAACAAGCATGTAAAGAGCTTTGAAAGGTATCAACATAGAAGTAAAACACTTTATTTCACTCAATTATTGCGCAAGGGACACATTTAGTTCAAAATGTTCAACAGCTCCAAAGAGAAAAGACATCTGGGTTCAATTCATAGAAGCCTAGGGCAACTAAAAAGCCTTCTAAAACCACATTGAAACAGAAGGAGGAGGTGATTGTTTCTAAGACAACAAAGAAAACTCATCCATTATGCAGAGACTTACCAAAAAGATATAGCTATTTAAAAAATTGAAGTAATTAAGGAATATTCAAGGCAAGGAAAAGGAAAGAAGGGAATGACTCTGGTAAGTTGCTTTTGTGAGAGTGGTGTAGATGTCGTCAATCCTTTTTATTGTGTTTCTAGAGACAGATGTATTATAGTAAAGATTAGCCTTATGAAAATGCCTGTAAATTACAAAATGTTTTAACTACATGACATTCTTATACCTTACCAACTATCCAGACATACCACTCAGGTATTTCTGGAATACCTTTACTCTGTACACAAACATAACATTGGACTAGTATTCTCTTTCTACTAATGACTTCAGTGAAAATGCCTTCATATTCCCAACTATTAAATGGATAATTTTTCTTTGACCACAGTGATCAGCATTTTTGTGGTATTAGCAGAAAAAATTTCTTTCATTGTCTCTTAATTCTGTAACTGCAGCCTTCTTTCTTGCTTGATATAAACTGCAACTTTTTTTTTTTTTTAGAAAAAGAGTATATAGAGTCATTTGGTTAAGTAGTATTCTGTGGCATATTATCCATAGGTTAATTCCCCTTCAAAGCCATTATTTTCCTTTTATTTCTAGAAGATTTTAATGTTACACAATAATTTTTTATGACAAAGAATCTAAAAGCACAAAACAGATCTCCTGTATAGCATTAATTACTATTCTTCCCTACTTTATTTATTTAGTCATCTGTTTTTCAATACTGCCTTTCAAATTGGTTTTTGTTTTTTTTTTTTTTTTTTTTATAATTTCTCATTCCAGACAGCTATAATGTAGGAAAAAAAAAATCCTTTTTCTAAAAAATTACAATCTGCTATTTCTCTGTTTAGACTTACATACAACTGTCAAATACACTGACATAATAAAATGTACTTAAAATAATTTATGTGATTTACTAATAGAGCCTTTCTCCTGATGGGAAACATTTACTGAAATGCAGAACATTTACAAAAAAAGCCAAGCAGAATCCACTCCCTCATCTCCTGCATAACGTGTCCCCATGTGCTGAAGGAACATGGGACAGTAGGGTGAATTTCAGAGAAACATTACACAGAAGACATGGTCATCTTAATAGAAAGCATGAAGAAAAGAAGAACAGAAAATTGCATTGTTAAAATGGCCAAAGGAATGAGTTAGAGCTTGCATGTAGTGTCCTTATTTTGCACCGGAGTGAAATACTTGAAGATTAGGAAGTTGCAATTTGCAGTTACTCTCCATCTTTTGATCTACCGTGTCCAAGTCGAGTGAGGAATGTGCCAATATAACATTTCTAAGCCATACTGCTGAGGCTGTCAGGCACTAAAATTGAATTATCTAGTACAAAACAGATGTTCTAACTCCTTAAGTATTTACTATTTACTTTCATAAACAATAAAAAAGCTGACAAAAAAACCTTAAACCTAAAATAAGAGGAAGAGAAAGCCAAAAGCATTCAGAAAAAAAACGTAACTGTAAGCAAAACTGAGCGAAAGAGAACGAGAAGCATTAAAAAGCCCAACTAACAAAAATATTAAAAAGTATCAATTAATATTTAACAAAGTAGAATAAATGTTAGCTCTTTATTGTTCTATTTATGAAAAACATAAGACTACAAAGCACACAGGAATACTTCTCTCACTGGGAATTCTATATACAGTGTGAGATTATGGTCAAACTCAAAACATCTGAAGGATATAAAGACATAGTTCTAAACCCATATTCCCTAAAGAACTCTAAGTTAGGGTTCTGGGTTGATTATAAAATTAATAAAGAAATCTAGGGTCTGCAAAATTAGTTTTAAAAAAGTGTTTAGAATGAAGGGAGCATGTGTTCAGAATGCCTTTGATGATGACTTAAGATACTGAGGATTGATGACTGCTGAATGTCTACTTGAAAAACATAGCACAAGAGCTTGGTTTTGCTCTTTCACCTAGGTATGCACAATTCTCACAGGATGTTATGGATTACTGAATCTAGTAGACAAAGACTCAGTTGATTTTTCCCTCCTGGCTCTCCAGAAACAATGCTACTGCTTTTCTCTGTCCTTGGGTCCGGTCAGTAGCACAGCTGAGTATGTATTCCCAATAGACGCATGGACACAAACAGTACTCACATACAACAAGTTTACATGCAGACTGGACCTCTCCTGTCCATTTTCCCATGCTTACTTGTCCCTGAACCACTTTGAGCCCTCCCTTTCTCTGTCTTTATCCCCTCCCAAATAAAAAAATACCTCTAGTTTTTCCCAGTTAGTCTTGCGGAAACCGTTACGGTTTCCCAGGATATCTCAACTTTACATCATCAATGGTGTCACAAAGGCATTGCTGGCCTGGTAAGATTCCTTTCTGAAAAAAGCTCCAATGATCCGCTTGAAGATCAGCCATCTCTTGCATGCCTCCACCTGAACCATCTGTGATCAACAACATCTCACAGTATTATCTGTAACTTCTGCCAGCTTCTTCCTCTGTTATTTGCCATCTTCAGCCTTTTCTCATGTCACACCCAGTAATTTCTCATCATCTCTTCTGTTAGGTATATCTCAGGGCAGGGCTTAGACATCTGCCTGCAACCTTAGCAAGAGTAATATTAAAATACTGTGGAAAAAACACTACCTACTTACCTTTATACAATAGGTGTATGTTTTGCATTGCTCTTCTCAACCCAGCAAATTAGAGACCCAAGTTCAACTTAAAAATATCAGGGGACACAAAATTTTTTCTCCTCTTTCAGGAGAGTACCTTAACTGAGAGGCTATTCTGGCTGCAAGGCAGAGGAAAAGTTACTTGTTGTTCATCTCTGAGAGTTTTTATGCTGTCTAGCAAATCATTTCAGGTCCACCAGTTCAGACTAGGAACAAAGAAGTATATTACTCTTTAACTTCTGGTGTTGAGAAATCTCAGTGTTTGGTTTAGGATTAATTTAAGTTTTGGGGGGTAAAATACAGAATTAGAAAGCAGAAAACAGACAATCTAATTCCCTCACCAACCCCTAGCCTGGTGTGGGCATATTTGAAAACCAAAGATTGTGTTTCCCACCTAGTTTAGTAGTCCCTGGAATTGTGTTCCTCTTACATAGCTTTTATTACTCTATAACCTTGAACGGTTTACTGCACACTAAAGAACTTTTCGCTGCACAATGAAATTCAGAAGAATAGGCAGGCCCCTTCTTTACACTGATTCTCAAGTTTAACTCTGATTTATTTACCAAAGCTTTTTTTTTTAAATTAGAGCTTAGAAGATTTGAATCCCCTTGGTCATGAGAAGCAATAATTTGCCTGACAAATATTTCATCCATTAGGCAGTAATAAAAAGGGAGACTAAGCTCAGCTGTGTATGAAGGAAACCAACCACACTGTATTCTGATGGAGCCCAATTGCTTAGGCAAATATCAGGAATGCTTTAATTGTGGCAACAGATTTTCTTGGATGGGATGAAAAGGTTGCAGAGTCCACTTAGGTTTATGCCAAGATGTTGATGACAGTACACTTAGTTCCATCAAGACTCAGAGCATCCCTTCTGAGTAACTCTAGGAATGCTTGAAATGTGTTACGTTAATAAAACTTGTGGGGATTGACAGAAGCTGAATCTGGGATGTAGGTCACAATGTTAGACATAGTTATTTCCATTACACCTAAACCTTACTTCAGACCTCTCAGACCTTATCTGGATCATGTCATAAGGTGTACTGTAAATGCTTGACCCTTTCTAGTCTGCAAGTTTTACTCTTTGAAATGAACTACTGAATTTACAGAGATAGAAATTTGAGATATAAATCTCAGATCTAAATTATTTTACAGAATAAATTTTGAAGATTTATTTCAACTTTTGTTTCATTTGTGGCAAAAGTAATAACAAAATTTAATAAATAAACTGTATAAAATAAACTGTTCTCTACCTGGAGGAATAGAAACAATAATAAAGGACTTAAAAAGGCAGTGGCAAGTAACTTTTTGCAAGTCCCTTTTAATTTTAGATTTAAGATACAGGAACAACAGCAACAAAACATAATTTTTCCCTACTTTTTGAACGGAAGTAGAAATAATATGCTCAGCAATTCTGAAATTAGTAAGAAAGGTAATTAAATAAAAATGTGACACTAATAATGAAGCCAGCTACTTCTATTTCATGGAAATATATATTCAAGATTGTATGAAATGTTCTAAAATGTTATATTAAAATTATTTCTTCTCATCCCCCAAAGAAAAGGAAAAAAATGTAAATCTTACCAACTGGTATTGAAAATAGTTAATTTCAGTAAATATTACCCTGTCACTTTTATGGTTCATTATCCATTACTTTAAATATTTTTTTCTTTATTTTAATTTTTTTTCCCCACAGGGAGGTTAGGCTATGCTTATCCAACTTTAGCTGAGTTATCTTCTGTGGCTGCTATTTGACACTGCAACAGGTAAATATCAACTTAAGCTTCTTGTCATTATTTCCACCTTAACACCAATCACTTTCTCAGTTGATTTTGACTACCTTTAGCTGTGTTGTGTATTAAAATGATTAGAAAAAAAAGATTTTGCGTTTCCAACTAAAACAGTTTTCTGAACCAATGCATGAGCTACTAAGGGAGACAAATGAGTGGAGGATGCACAGAGGGACAGACAGATGGTGAGAATTTGGATTAACACAAAATACTTCATAAAGTCAACACACATGGTTTAAGTTTTACAGTTAGACTTCCTTTATGGTAGATAGATAGAAATAAATTCAGCCTAAAAGTTTGATACTAAACTTTCAGAAACCAGGACTTTTCACAGATATTTGGTAGAGATATGTGATCCTACTTCAAGTATTTTAACTGGACCTTTAGAGCACAGGGACTGCTGTTCTAAAAATACCTAACTCCTTAGAAACAGAGGCTAGAAACAGAAAAGGAACATGCAGAGCTAAGAATGAAGAACTCTTCTGAAGCACAGTGATCATTTTCCTGTATACTACTTTCCTAGGACCAGGTGTTTTTTAGCCATTGTTTTGACCAGTATCAGCAGGAAAATATTGTGGTTTCACCTTCAGAAGTCTGAGGAAAAACAGTGTTTTAAGCTTGCCCATCAAAAAACATTTATTATGTCAAGAGTTATCCTTCTCTTGCTGTATTGCACTGTCCCAAATGATATTCCATTGATATAAACAGTATAGTAATATATACTAATGTAATTTAGAACAATAATTCTAGTATCTAAAACATTTGATCTACAACATGTCACATAACTTTTTATCTTAACTGTACAAGGATAACTCGGGACATCCTGGTTTTCAAATTTTTTCTTCTGTTACAAAAATTGAGCTTTATCTTTGCTTTCATATTTTAGAATGGTTTCTACTGCATAGTGTATTTATTTTGACTGATAGGAAAAACCTGGTAACCTTTTTACTATGGACACCAGATATTTAAGACATAGTTACACTGGAGTGAATCCAGGGCAGAGACACTAGGGTGGTCCAGGGCTGGAGCACTTGTCCTTTGAGGAGGGACTGAGGCACGAGGGCTTTTTCAGCCTGGAGAAGAGATTGCTGTGGGGGACCTAACAGCAGCCTCCATAGCTATGGGGAGGTCAGCAAGGACACAGAGCAGGGATCTTCACAGCAGTGAGTGACTGGATATACACATGAATTAAACAAGGGAAGTTCAGTCTGAAGAACCTCTTTTCCTGTGTCGACAGTCAAATAATACGACAGATTGCCCAGGCAGGATGTACTGTTTTGGTCCTCACACGTTTTCAAGACCCAGCTAGACACAGCCTTGGGCATCCTTTTCTTCCTTCAGACCTGGCCCTGCTTTGAACAGGAGGTTGGAATAAAGCCTTCACAAGCTCCTTCCCACCTGAATTATCTTTCATCTCTATGAGCATATGATTAACTTAATAGATATGCAAAACATACTTTTACTATTTCTTCCACCTTGTGCACAGAACAACCTGAAAATAATATGGAAACTTCCACAGGCAGGTAAATTGCTCCTCATGGATAAAGTATGTCTTTCATTTGCCTTGTTATTAATTTTTCTTAATTCAAAAATTAGTACTTCTTTCAAAGTGACAAATAACATTTATATTTATTATATATACATAATACATTTTATATATCTATACACAAAATTAAATAACTATAAAATGCATTACTAAATAACTTCAGTAAAAATCTCTGTAAAGTCTTTTTTTTTTTTTTCTGCTCACTTTTTGTTCTAATACACGTTCAGTTCTGACCCACTTCTAGATTTATACTCTTACTTTCTGTGCTGTTCAAAAATCCAATAAAGTAAGCAGCATTATATTTTAAATAGTATTGGTTCCTCTGAAGCCTGAAGCTCTGCAGAAAATGTACCATTGGGAAATGGGTGTCCTTACTACTCAGTGTTGCATGATGTCAAAGCAAAGAGGTCATCCTTGCTCCAGACGATTTCTTTCTAAATGCATCACATCAGACAATAGTCACATACAGATAGAAAAAGGAGAATTATAGAGAAGTTGTACTGTTCAGTTTCACCAGCAGTGACCTTTTGGGTAGGCATGTTTGAACATACCTATTTGTAGTTTTTTCAGGAAATCTGAGTTTTACATCTCTGAGGGAAGCATATAGGTTGGTTTGGATTCTTTGATTTTTTTGGGGGGTGGGGGGTGGGGGGTGGGGTTCAGAACATATATTTAAATGGAATTTCCTGTAATTCAGTTCATGCCCATAGCCTCTTGTCCTATTACTGGATAACTCTGAGAACAGCTTGTCTCTGTCTTCTTTACACCCTCCTGTCAGGTATTTATAAGTATTGCTAAGGTTCCCCTGAGCCTTCTCTCCTCCAGACTAAAGAGATCCTTGCAATGGGTAGGGTTTCTCATGCACAGCTGCTACATTCCATATAAGTGGCAGTTCACAGTTCACTCAGACTCACCTATGTGTCATGTGCAAGACACAGACATGACATAAGAAATCTGAAATAACATCTGTGAAACTATACAATTTCTAAGCTGAACTTGGCAGGGCTATACTTGAGTTACAGGAAGAATACTGCTCATGAATTTATCAAGGGTGAACGTTATTTCAAACTGTATTAGATTTCTGTGGCAAGGTTTTGGTAGTGGGAGGAGCTGCAGGGATGGCTTCTGTGAGAAGACATGAAAAGCTGCCCCCATGTCAGACAAAGCCAGTTTCAACTGGCTCCAGGATGGACCCACCACTGGCCAAAGCTGAGCCAACCAATGATGTTGATGGCACCTCTGTAATAACTTGCTTAAAAAAGGGTAAAGAATGTTGTGTACTAGCTGTGAGAGAGAGGACTGAGAAAAATGTGAGAAACAGCCCTGCAGACACCAAGGAGGATGTGCTCCAGGTGCTGGAACAGAGATTCCCCTGCAGCTTGTAGAGAACAGAAGACCACAGTGAAACAGGTTGTTCCAGTGCTGCCTATGGAGGACTACAGTGGAGCAGATACAAACCCTGCTGCCCAAGAAGGGCCTCACAGAGCCAGTGGATATTGCCTCAAGGGAACTGCAGCCCATGCAGAGCCCATGCTGGAGCAGACTTCCAGCAGGAACTGAGGCCTATGGGGGACCCATGCTGGAGCAGTCTGTTCCTGGAGGACTGCAGTCCATTGAGAGAATTTATGCTGGAGCAGTTCTTAGTGAAGTCCTGTGGGAAGGACCCACACTGAAACAGTTCATGAAGGACTGTATCTCATGGGAGGGACCCAATGTGAGAGGAGGAGATGAGCATCAGGAGGAAGGAACGGCAAAAAAAAAGAGTTATGAACTAACTGCAACCCCCATCCGCCATCCTGCTGTGCTGCCTGGGGTGAGGGTGGAGGAGTTAGAAGAGTTGGGAATGAAGTTGAGCCTGAGAAGAAGAGGGAGGTGGGATGAAAGTGTTTGTAGTTTTGTTTTTATTTCTCACTATCTTAATCTACTATTATTTGACAATAAATTAAATTAATTTCCCTAAGTCGAGTCTGTTTTGCCCATGATGGTAACGGCTGAGTGATCTCTCTGCCCTTACCTCAACACAGGAGCTTTTCCCTTGTGTCTTCTCCCTCTGCCTTGAGAAGACGGAGGGATATAGCAGCTTGGTGGGCACCTGGTGGCCAGCCAATGTCAACCCACCACACAGATCTACTCAGATTTCAACTTACAAGAAAGACTGAGATTTCATTTTGGACAGAAATAAATTGATCTAGAGAAAAGATATGCACTTCTGAGAGAGCAATGAGTATAGCTCTGTTTATGTAATATTAAGTTCAGGAAGAAGAAAACAAGAGCAAGAAGGAAAGAATCCTGAGAAATCCAGCCAAAAGCTGAAAGAAGTGACTAAGCTTTTCAAAAGGGAAGGAAGACATTTGATGTGGCTGACAGTCAGAGTGCATTGTATATTCAAAAGCAATTAATCCAAATAAAGACAACGATGTAGACAAACATCTGTGTGCTGGATTTCTGAGACCCATTCGAGAATTTTATAGCCTGCCAAAGTTAAATTTAGTGTCTAATAACATCAAGGCCCAGGACAAATGAGAAACCTTCTCCACCAGGTTTTATTTTACACTTACAGAGTAGTAGAGAGAGAGCCTGTGACTCAAGCAAAAGAAGTATTTCCTCAAGATCTTCATGGGAATTAATGCTTTTAATTGAACAAAAAGGTACTTGAAGATGTGGCTCAAAGCTGAATTAAACATTAGTTTTCCATTAAAATATAAATTTTTAGAAAATCCTTTTTTATTTGACTTCAAATGGAACAGAAATAGAAATTTCCTATGTACATATTTAATCTACCTAAAATTATGACTCTCAAGAAGTGTACTTTGTGTATGAGACTTCCAACACAGGGCTTTACTTAGACATAATTCCTTATAAGCCTAATTATTTTAACACTTGTCTACACTGAAGTTTCAGTCCTAGCAATTTCTCCATATTTAAATTTGTAGCATCCTGTCTTCAGAAATGTTTTTCAAAGTTAAATAAAATAGAGAAAATAGAGAGAAAATTCTACAGATATTTGGTTTAAGTTTCAATTAATTTATGTCTTTTCATGAATATCTCAGTTACTTTGTTTAGAGGAACAACTATTCTCAATAAGCACATTTCTCAGTATTTGTACTAGAAATGTTTGTGTACTTATTCAAAAAGACCTCACTCCATATGGTTCATATTAGCAGCAATAGCTAAGCTATAATTGCAGTCAAAATATAACTCCAATTAAAACTTTTTTTAAAACTTTTTAAAATATCCCTTTATTTGAGAATTTTGCACTAATTTTTAATTGTGAGATTATTGTTGTTGTTTTTATCTACGAAGTTATTTAGTTGTATTTACAACTTGTTAGCTTTTTTTAAACAACTGCACAAATTTCCCTTGACCTTATTTTCACAAGAACAGAGAATTCGGCTAGATGACTTTTCATTTAGACAAGCAAGACATATAGAGGTTAATATTCCCATCTCAGCAGGCAGTAGAAATGGGGCCAGTGAAATCAGATGGGTTAATGATAAGCTTAAATATGTAAATGGATGAAAGTTTAAGAGTATCTGTATTGTATTTAACACATTGAAATAACATTTAAAGCTTAAACTGGTTACCTAGACATTCATACATACTCTGGTTATCTCTTTTACATCTGTTCTGCAGACTGACCCTTTGTTTCTATGTCTTAATTTGGTGCTATTAGTCAGCTTCAGTCAAAATTATTAGAAAAGAATTGTTTGATTCCAAAATAACATGTGTATGTGATATAATCATAGTTTCATTATAAGGGCAGGGGAAAGAAAAGAAAAAAAAAAAAAAAAAAGGAACGATCTTTTTCTAAAGATAAATTTTTCAGAAGTCTACATCTAAAAATAGCAACAAAAACATTCACTGCCTTCTTTTTATTTTAGATTGCAGGATCAGCTCTGTTACCATTGCGCCCTGTCAGTCTAATCCTTCAGTAGGGATAGGAAAAGCACTGATGGAAGTGGACATTAAATTAGAGAGGGAACACATATGGTGAAGATGCTGTCGAACACCACCATATAGAGAATAAATAAATCCTTAATGAACCAAATCTGCCATCTCCAATTACTGGTCTCTCTTTCTTGACCTTGTGTCTTCACAGGCTCCCACAGGATCAGGTTCTTACATGAAAAGAAATGACAACAGATAGCTCCAATTGCCTGATTGTGAAATATATTTGTGGATTTGTTTACTAAAGAGAGCAGCTAAAAATAGTTTGAAACTTTAAAACTTAAAAGGTTTCACTGACATAAAACTGGGCTGTGTTCTACCACAGACTATCAAAAACTGCTGAGGTCCCCACATACATGGATGGATGCAACAACACAGAAGCAGTATGGTTACCTAGAGCTGTTTCAAGAAAGGGACATAAAGGTTCTGTTGTAACCTTCCTCTCCTTGTAGTTAATCAGGGGGAGAAGATTCTTGTGATTATAGTATAAGAGTAGGGTTAAAAAATATGAATGCCCTAAAAGATAATGCTACAAATTTCTTATGATACGTCCATGTCTTGTACATGGCACATAGATGAGTCCAAGCAAGCTGTGAACTGACATTTAAATAGAGTTTAGCAGCCTTCATTCAGGAGAGTTTCTTTAACTTGTTTTAGTGTAGGAGAAGCCCCACCTACTTAAAATTACAGGCAAAAATCCCTTCTAAGGGCCTAAAACCATATAACTGCTTGTGTCAAGCATGACTTCTTTGTTGTTTTGACTACAAAAAGTCCAACAAAGCCAATAAAAAGGAATCCCTGCCCTTACACCTCCTTAGTGCAAGACTCCTAACTGAAAAAAAAAAAAAAAAAAAACCGCCCGGTAAGAGAGGAATTTATTTGCCTATCTTTTTCCTTTTTCCTCAGTATCATCCTTCTAATGCTATCTTCTCAGGAGGCTGCCCTGATCAACATAACAGCACCAAGATAGAGTTGGTGAAACCAGCCTCCCATCCCATTGCTGAAGCCACATCATTGTCAAGTTATTAATGAAAAAATAACAGTTACAAAAAATGAGGAACAAAGAAAACTTTTTACAGCTCATATTCAGTATTAAGGAGAACATTCATGAAACTGAAGTAATTTGAAGGGCAGAGGGGTAGTTTGTTTTGCAGTACCATTTCTCTAAAATGCATACATAATTCATAAAAAAAGGACTGGTCTGGAGTAAAAAGAAAAATACCTATTTATGTAAACCTGGGAGATGTTTCAGACTTCCAGTCCCAGTTTCTCAAGTATATGGTTAAAGCCTGGAATATGCAGAGTTTCAGGTAAATACACAGCCCTCTTAGGCCTTTTAGATTTAAAGATGCTTAAGCCTCCCTTGCAGTTAACACAATGGTTGTCCTCATCCTCATTTCTAAGTACCTCACTGAATTCACTCTCTACATGAGGAAATACAGTTGAAGCTGAAGATTTCAGGAAATGTTTGAACCATTTGTTTTTATGCATAGATACAGAGACTGTTTGAATAAAGGGAGTAAAGGAGACTGGAAATGTACAAAGCACCTTAGAATAATAATGAGACAGGAACTGCAGTTTCTACTAAAATATATTTTTCAACTACTATAAACACTGATGTAACTGTATGTGTTTCAACTATAAGTGGATAATTTTGTGGAAAAGCATCAGGTATCAGAAAAATATGGATTAATGTGTAAGTGCATATTTAAAAAAAAACTTACCCTGCTTATATAGAATTTGACTTGAATTTTGGCAGATCTGAATATAAATACATAAGTCGAAGAAGCTGTTTTATTTTGCATCAGGACTTCCATGTTAAACATATCCTTTTTTAGTAAATCTTCTCAGTTGTTTGGAGAATTGTTGACAATGACAAAGATTCTGAAGCATTTATACATTATCATAGAAAAACTGATGCTGTGCTGATATTGGTGATAACACTATATTGTACCTTTATTCTGATGGGACAGATGTAGGGTGTCATAAAATTCACTGCAAAAACTTATTTTTTAAAAATTAATTTTAAGGTAGTGAACATGGTCTTGCATATTTGTGCATGCATACATATCTGTGTATACTGCTTAACCTATATCCATCTTATTGAGACTTTGTTATGTCTTTGAACTAGTTGAATCTTGTGTAGAACCATTTCTGTCCATATGTTTGCATATGGCTGAACTCACAGTTGACATTCAATAATTACAATAAGCTGTCAGAAAATGTTTAGAGAGGAAGTGTATGACTGATTTTCCTCCTTTGCAACTTCTAATTACGGGCTGTTGGTGAGGAAAGGACATCTGACTGCTTGCTTGGCTGTCCAACTGATTTGCTTTAGGGAATACTGAGAAACATCTCAAAGCTTCATAGTAGTGCAGTCAAGATTTGGTTTTGAGGTGACAGCAAAATGAATTTAAGGAGACACTGTGGTCTATTAGTATTTTGGAACGTTGATGACAGAAGGGACAGATTTGCCAAGGTCTAGACCTCATTTTTAGCACATCATGAATGAGAAAGGGAACCTGAAAAAGAAGAGCTTCCAGGGAATTAAGGTGAAATTAGAGAGCTAGGAACAATTAACATGGCTTCCAGAGAGCTGTAGTTTGACAGCAGAAATCTCTCCTACTCCCCTTCTTTAGTCTTCTTTATGTCTTTTTACTTTCCCACAGTATTTCATATTTCCTGGAGATATGAGGCACAGATACTATCTTCTCCTGTTCTACCTCCTTGTTTGGCAGATGATCCCCATCCATATCACAGACAACAGTTTCCCTCATAATTCTTATCTCATTTCCCCATGAGCTCATTGTTGCAATTGAGGTAATGAATTAATTTGGTAAGAGATTAATCCCCTTGCATTCTAGCTGGTCCTCAGAGATTAGAGGGGCTAGGAGTGGATGGACTTATCTCTTAATAGGTATGTCAATTATGGCCATAACTATAGACCTGACACGAGATGCACAAACAGCCCGTATAATGTAGGTCCGGTTGCATTCAAGGGAAGCAGTCACGTTCACGAATAGTACGGTTTATTCTTATGCAACATCTACAGATGCTTTAAGATTGCCTACAATAAATGCACAAACTGCAGGTTGGCTATGTAGCACTACACACAAAAAACTATTTCAATCACACATACTTAAGTCCTGGGTAATCACTCGGCATAGCCAAGGGCCCAAATCTTACCAAAAGGCATCCCTTCAGGGTGGAGGGAGGCAAGGAGGATAAACCTGTTGATTTTTCCCTCCGATTTGGTAGCAGATTATCATTTCTCCAAGTTAGATACAAACTCAGGGTAGTACTTGTCTAAGTATGTATGTGTGTGAGTGGGTGGGACTGTGGTCAAGCCATTGTTTCTTAAGTAATGACACAGCACTTTCCTTGGTGCAAGGTGTGCCCTCTTTTTTTGTGGTAAAAGAGGAAGAATGAGAGATAAGGTCTGCAGAGTACTGCAAAACAGTCCTTGAGAGAAGGGGAAGAGCAGGAGATAAATCTGCATAGTCGTGTCAAATGTTTCTTGAGAAAAGTGGAAGAATGGGACTGCGCAGCCTCCACCTCGTTTCACATTCTTACTTGGTCCCATGACAACACAAATCACTGGATCTCCATCCCATCCTGTGTTTGTTCTGGGCACCATGTGTTAAGAAAATGTGTGCTTTGCAGATTTTTCACTGTTTTGCTTTTCCCACACTTCCAACACTCATTTCCCCCCATTTCTCTGAGCTACCTTCACCTACTACATCTGCTTTCTCTGCAGCGGCCCCAGCTCACTCTCCACTGTGGCCATGCAGTGAGGAAAAGGAAGAACATAACATGACACTACAGTAGAGTCTGGGCTGGGAGAAAGAGCTATGGGGATGCAGAACAGAGCTTTTTGTCTTGCTAAGGCTTGGAGAGATGGAGGACATGTAATAAGCCACACCACATGCACTCAGTTTTCCCTTAAAGTGAGAAAAAAGAGAAAACACTGAGAAAGGGTTTTACAGGACATGTTGGTCACATAGTTAGTCTACAGCTTATAGGGCATAGGAAAAATGAGCAGTTTGCTGTCCTGTGTGACTATAGCTCTTCTACTTTCAGAACTGACCTTTTTGCAAATGCTTTTATGACATGTAATATAGAGCTTTTCTGTTAGACATGCATGGAAAATAATGGTGTTGTGATACAAGGAAATGACTACATCTTGTTTGAATATATTAAAATTTGCTATGCTTATTCTATTTCACCTCTACAGTGCTTTGGAGTAGTTGTGAAGAAAGGTTGAATTTTGAAAGTAGTCAATGCCATTTAAATAAGATTTTATAGGAGTAAGTGAAATGAGAATTAGACAATGGAGATATTAGGTTGCTTAATCAGGAGTCCAGTAGTTTTGTCACTTGAGTATTATCAAAGTAAAAAGCATCTGTCTCAGTGTCATTACTAACGCACAGGCCACTCCTTTCTTCCTCCATACATGTTTTTTGTGCTGTGTCCATACTGAGAAAGCATAATTTCACTGACATTATACTTACTTTTTAATGAAGTTCTGACTAATAACAATTATCTGTCCATAGAAGCATAAAAGCAATTCTTATAATTAGGTTTTCCTAATATTTTTCATCATTAAAGATACTTACCACCAAATACTGTAGACAATAAAAGCTTAAGGGAGGAGTTTATCAGTAAGAAATCCATGAAAGAGTACTCATTACAAAGTCACCACCTCTGTGAACTGCATATTTTTGAAAGGCAAGCAAGTATTCAAGCAAAGTACTGTTGTATTTTTCACTTCTTTCCTTGATATCTGTCTTGGCCACTGGAAGAGGTAAGATAATAGTTTAGATGGACCTTCCTCCTAACCCAGTAGGGCTCTTATTTTTATGTTATGTCTTTAGTTTAGGGGTGGTTTTTGCATGTGTGTGTCCTTTCAGGAGGGAGGGATAGAGACATCATCTTACAAGGATCTAAAGCTTTGTATTCCCTGGAGTAAATAAGTACTTTTTCTTTGTCACCTGTGAGTGTAGTGAGGCTTAGCTGTGTAAGATTCTATTTGAAATTCTTCTTTTTTCCTTCTCTTTATTATTTATATCAGTGTTTTAATTTTATTTCCATAAAATAAAGTTATCCAATAGTAGTCTGAAACAATGAAAAACTAGGGGATTCCAGATTTAAAATAACTTCTGTAACCTTAATTAGGCTGCATTGTACCCTTAATTATCTTTGTCTTTAGTTATATTGTAACATATAATTTCTTTCTCACATTCCTTTTTGTCACATAAAACAATGACTGGTTTTCCAGTCAGTTGCAGATGTGCCTCAGTACCTAAATAACTATATACGTAAGCATAATTTGGGTGATTTGCAGTGTTGTAGGCAGTAGCCTAACCTGTTGGAATCTTCCCTCAGTGAGCAGTGGAGAGATGGGATCCTCCAGGATGCCTTTGCTAGGTCATTTTCCTGAATGTAACCTAGGAAGACTTATCTGACTCATTCCATTTAGACATGTGACCAAGACACCTAAGTTAATTGCCATGACTTCCTTGGTTCCCTTTGTAGTCAGTGACTGTACAGTAGTAAAGTCTTCTCACTAAAGACTCTAGAATTAGATAATATTTGTCTGAACTTGTATTTGCACTTGAGCACACACTATTAAATTAGCTAATGTAAATCATTCTTCCTAATCCTTATTTGACTGTATACTAAAAACACAATATATCATCCCCTATTGTTTTTCCCTCCATGGGATCTGTACTGAAATTACAGGTCAAAATAATTGAGGTTCATGATGGTAAAACTAAAATGTCCAGTATGATGTCTCAAAAATATGATGTATAGATAAGAAACTGAGAATAACAGAAACAACCACTTCCCACCTGGAAAGGAGTATCATTGCTAGATCAGCAGGTAAAGACAGGAAAACCTAAATACTAGTAAACCTCAGAAATTGTGTGTGTTCCTTAATACTTACATGACATATACATTTATAAATACAGAGGTTTTGACAGAAGCCAACCAGTGACAGGTACATAATTTAGTGTCTGGAGAACAAAAATATGAGTCAGTCCGTCCGAATTCAGATTATAACATTTACTTAAATTTAGTGGAGATGAAAGAGCCATTAGACCTTTTCAGGCTCCTCATCAGGAATAACAGACTTTGTTACAGGTATGACACATTCCTACCACCCTCCACATTTATTAATTTTTTTTTTTCTCAAACACATTCCCAGCACTATGTTACAATAAACATACAGAGTGATGATTCATGCTCCCCCCTTCGTGTCCCTGAGATTTTCTCCTGTCAGCTGCTCTGTTCAGCCACAGCAATCTCCTACAGGACAAGCCGGGTCAGATGGGGTGGTGGCATTGTTTCATTAACTTTACCTTATCTCAACTGACATCCTTTCCAAAAGTGCTCAATTAGTTCTTGGTAGGAAACTCAGAGTTTCGAAATATACTTTGTCTAGATGTATATTTTTGTACTCTTGTTTAGGTATTAGCTTTTTCTACAGGAAAATGTAACAGTATGGAATTATGCTACTTGAAAATACGTAAAAAATAAATTAATAAAAAAAATCAGATATTTCAGAAATGTAGTAGTATGAATGCATATGAGACCATCGAATTTTAGTTCACAGAATCATGGAATGGTTGAGGTTGGAAGGGACCACTGGAGGTCACCTGGCCCAAGCCCCCTGCTCAAGCAAAGCCATCTAAAGCCAGTTGCCCAGGACCATGTCCAGACAGATTTTGAATATCTCTAAGCATGAAGACTCCACAGCCTTCTTGTGCAATCTGTTGCAGTGCTCAGTCACACTCATAGTAAAGAAAGATTTCCTGATGTTCAGAGGGAGCAGCTCAGAATGAGACACAGGACTTCAGATGTGACCTCACCAGTGCTGGACAGAGGGGAAGGATCACCTCCCTCGACCTGCTGGTGAAATTTCTCCTAACGCAGCACAGATACCATTAACCTCCTTGCCACAAGGGCACATTGCTGGTTCATGGTCAACTTGCCAGTCAGTCCCCAGCATATGCTGATGCAGTTTTAGTTGCTAAAAATTAACATATATATCTTCCGAAACATTCTCCAGTTGTTTACAAAAATTTCTTCAGTGCTATTATACATTAACTTTTAAAATACTTTTGAAACACATGCAAATGCAAGATGTAATTAATTTAGTACAGCCACTATCATGATAAATATCATACAGAAATTAAATATCCTCACTAAACTTGCAAGTAAACTTTTATACAATGTTCTAGTGTTTTATATTTCTATATATGAGGTACTAAGCATACAAAAGCAAATTAATTTAATACTTAGTATCTGTAGATCTTACTATGTGGAATCTTTCATGCATCATTGTAAGATAACAATGTTACAGGCACTTGAAGCACTTAGAGAGTCTATTGAAGGTGTGCCCCTTATTGGAGGCAGATCCTTTATATAATTTTAAGTGAACTATTTTATATCTTAAATCCTGAAATTGTTTTTTTGGGGCTCTGATCCTTCCTCTGACAATTTTTTTTGTTTTCTTTCATTATTATTAGTCTGTTCAGAATGCATATGCTGAATTTGTTAAATAGTCCTGAATAGCAAACATAGCTTTTGCTCATTATGGCTTCTGCACTCTACTCAA
This sequence comes from Strix aluco, assembly GCF_031877795.1. Lineage (NCBI taxonomy): Eukaryota > Metazoa > Chordata > Aves > Strigiformes > Strigidae > Strix > Strix aluco. Next base: position 86,311,280 of record NC_133932.1, on the reverse strand, counting down.
CACAAGTATTTTTATTTTGTGAATCTAGAGAATGGAACTCTGATCTAATTATCTAGATTCTCTTTACAGTGGAGAAACAAAGAGATTTCTATGGTGTGATTCAGCCATTTTAATGTATAAGCAAAAAATATTCCTGAGCTAACCAAAACAGGAGCCTGAAGTCACTACTGCACTTCTAGCTGTTTAGGCTGTAGATACTAAAAAGTTAGGCACTGTGAATTGCACTCTGAATACAAGATCAAGAATTTATCTCAATTCCTTCCACTGGAGAATATGAGACTCAGTCTTCAACAGCACAATCATACCAATAAACTTAAATTTTACATTTGTGAGACTTCACAACATATACCTGGACCTTCAATCTTACAATGCATCTACATCGGTGAAAACTTGTTAAGAACTGAAGCTTGGTCAGTCTACAGTTGGCAGAAAGTCAGAGAAAAGATTCTATGAAATTCAGTACTAAGAAATTGCTAAAATAATTCTAAATAGCACACTGAAAAAAAAAAGAAAAAAAAAATTACAGTTATTTGTTTCATTAAGAGTCCACTGATGCGAAGTAACAGTTTGTCTACTCAAGCAGGATCAGGCTTTCTTTATCTTGTCTCACACTTAGATCCTGTATTTTCAGATATTCTGATCAGACCCCTGATATGGCACTTGAAAGCTTCCCTCTGTCCCTCAGTTCTAGGCTTGTTGCTGCTCCCACCAGCTGTGCAGCAAAGAACATAGATTAAAATGTAGAAAGTGCTCATAATAGTGGAGAACAGGCTGTTCTTCCCTCCAGGAGCAGCTTGGCTGTAGAGATGAATAAATTTTTCTAGAAGAGGAAGAATGGTATTCTATGCCAGCCTGTCCTTTCCCTTGAACAGAAGCCAGTAACTATAGTCTTAAAAGCTTTGTGCAGGGATCATAACCATGTATCACAACCTCAATATAGCAGTCAGTTAATGAGAATACTTTAACCTAAGTGGGAGCTGGTGTATCTGGACTAGGATGCGCTTGGCTGCTTCATCATTATTTACATGACTGTCCACGCAGCCAATAAATAACACTGTCTATGAATAAATCAGGCATAAAACTAGATAAAATTCTGGCCTACAACTCTCCATGACTTTTCTGCATTGCGAGGCAAAACAAAATCTCACAGAGCAGATGGAGTTTTTCACCATAGACAGGTATGGTAGGATGATACTGAATTAGCATAGACATCTACTGACCTGATCAGGAGTACATTTTGTGCATCCCTGAGAGAAGGAATATGTATGTGGAACATATTTCCTCTCTAATGACTCAAATGAATTTAGTACAACTCAGTTGAGCTGAAAACCTGGAACCCTGTAAGGTCTCTCTCCTTAATGCCAGTAATGCCATTGTTTGCCTCGGGCCAATTATTTTTCTGGGTTTAAACTGCAACATTGCAATCTATTACAAGACTGAAAGTTAGGGGGTTTTTTGTGTTTGGCTTGGTTTGGCTGAGTTTTTTAACCGAAAAAATAAAAACAATACAAATATGGAGGGATTTCCATGTTGCAGATTTTTACTTCAAGGAAAACACCTGGGGTTATCTTCCAAAGAAAATGTTCTGCAAAATTACATTTTTATGTGCTTGGTACTAGAGCCTTACACATTCTGATCATGTAAACCATGTTTGGTCCCTGAGGAATGTTCATGTGCTAGCATAATTCTGCATATATGCCCCCAGTATTTTTCAGCTCAGGGCTTCAGAACTTTAGTCAGGAGTTTACTTTTTCTTTCTTCTTCTTTTTTTTCTTTTTATTTTTTTTTTCTCTTCACCTTAATTCCCAGGCTCCATGATAAAAAGAAGTGGAATTTCCAGATGTTATGTATTTAACTTTCCCTGGGTTTTCTTCAATGGAAGTGAATGGTTTATTTTAAAATTCTTGAAAAAAAAAAAAAAAGGTAAACTTTCCAACATCACAAATGTTTTAATATTTGATTTAGGAGAAGCTATCTCTAGATATGCAAATATTTTGAAAAATAACTTTTTTGTTTTATCCCTGTGCCTGTCATGGTGTCTCAGTATAGTTCTTGACATGGAACTTTTTTTGATGGTTTTTGCCCTAGCCTGTTGCTGTAGATTCCTCATAATCCTATTCCAGTGTGAGTCACTAGGGACTCATTTAAATCTGGACAGAACCTTTACATGTTCAAATGAAATCTATTGGAGATGCACCTATGCTTGAGGCAAGCATCTCAAGCCAAAAAATAAACATTAATTTCAACACGATAATGCTGGACTTCTTTTCTTGCTTCAAAATGTTCTAAAACTTTAAAATGTTTTAAAGTTTAAAAAAATTACAAGGTACATACACACCCAGTGAAATAGCTCGAAATTTACCAGGTTAAAATTAAAGAGCACAGCTGTTCTGAAGTAGTAACAACATATGAAGCAAGTGGAAAAAAATGTACCTTCATTAATCACAAGTAATAATTACAAGCTATAACATTATGTTTAGATGAAGAAATTAAGAAAGTTGCCCGGTGGACCCTTTGATAGGGTTACTTGACAGTTTGTTAGGGACATGAATTTTCTCTGTACATAGCCTCAGGTTTACTGCTCACTGGGCTAATATAAACAGAAGACATTGCAAGGTGACCTTTTCAGTCTCTTGCAGTTTACATCATTCTTGAGCAATTTAGTGAAGGAACAGCATTAGCATTGGCCTCAGGAGAGATGAAGCAGTTCTACTTCTCCCAGGTGAAGAGGATGTGGGTCTTTTTATGCCTAATATCAGTATGATGGGATGAACTCAACAACAGCCTGACGTATGAGATAGCATTTCCTACCACCTTATGCACCTTATGTTCTTTCAAGATCAGAAATCTTGAAAGGAGCCTGGCTGCGCTGCAAAGGGCATGCTGGTTCCTCCTGAATGAGGATGCCTTAAACTAACTCACCATTGATTAACTTCCTAAAGATAGCTGCAGAACTCCCAGAAGAAGAAAAGAAAGCTTTCAAATGCCCATACAGGAGGCTAACAGGGATTCTAATCTTATTTGAGAAAAATCTGGCAATGAAAGTTAATGGAAATAATCCTTGGACAGATTTTATAGGAAAGTAAGCAGATAAACTAGGTACCAGCACAGTGTAAATAGAGGAGCATAACGGTGACATGAATTAACGACATGTAATGAATTGCTAAGCACTGCCATTATCGCTTCTTCCCAGCATGTCTTAAACAGCTGCAGCTGCTGCTGAAACAACTTGTAATAGGGCTTTTTTTAAGAGTTTAGTAGAAATTGCACAGCATTTTACAATAACATGACAGTTTATACATTCTTTTTCAATTCCTCCATTATACAATATACACACTTCATTTTACTATTTGACATGTTCACTGAACTAAATCGCAGAGGATAAATCACCATGTGTTCTCATGTCATAGCCCTGTATCAAGGGATAAATCACTGTGCTTTGAGGCCATGTTGAACGTATAGGCAGCACCTGTCTGAAAATTATCTGCACACCAAAATAAGCCCAGAGCTCTCAGAGATTCTAATTTGATATGGTCCCATTTATGTGCAAATGATGGGAGATGAATTCCCACTGATAATAGTAGTGTGAGGCATTATTGGGGGGGGGGGGGGGGGCGGGGGGGGGGGGGCGGTGTGGAAGAAGGAAAAGATACAGTATCAGTCTGGTACACGGTATGGCAGGCAGAAAGGGTTCACTCCCTGAGATCAGCTACTGGATTTGATTTTGATGGGAACAGAAATCAGTCCTGTATTCCTACCCACCGTGCTGTGTAGGAATCGTCAGTTACTGCTTTTCAATTAGTTGATGCTTACACTTTCCACATGTATAGAAACTTTTTTTTTTTTTTTTATAAAAGAGTAAAAAATATTCATTGTTGTTAAGCTCTAAGGGTAATGTAGGTCATTTTGAATTACCATGTGTCAATTATGTAGTTGAAATGGAGATAGTATCATTCTCTATAAACATTTCCAAACATCTGAGCATTTTAATTAGCTAATGGTTAATGTGATTAGTCCAAAATAGCATGGGAGAATGAAGATTTGGGATAATAGATCTGAGAATTAATAAATCAGACAATTATGCACGTACAAAGACAAAGGACTTGCACTTTGTATTAGGAAAAATAGTTCAGGATATATACTTATGCATTTCTCTAATCTACTTTCCGATTTACACAATTATAACAACACAGTGTCTACAGGCCAACAAATCTGAATCTACCAAAACTGATCTACTAGACTGATCTGCTGATCTACCAAAACTATATTTTACTTCTTTACATTTGAAGATTTATGTTTCAATGCAATCTCATAAATTATTAATTCTTAATGACTTTTAACTGTATAATCAAAGACACTGAAGTTAACCAGGTAAAAAGTTCTCAGAAGATTTCTAAAATGTGTACTGTGGCTTATATTAAACTTGCAGGACATGTGTACCTACCTTAAAAATACTTCTTTGGTTCCACTTTAGAACAAAAATCTAAACTTTGTAAGTATGAATTGAAAAATAAATCTTTTTTGTTCAATTTAACAATACAATTGTATGTGTCAGTTCTTGTTAAAAATTGTTTAAAAAAGCAATTTCAATTAAAAGTAATTATTAAGTGAAATTTGGGGTTTTTTCACACACACAAATAATGTTTCCTGTAAATAAGATATTATTTTGATGAAATTTTTTATTCACATATAAGGTAATACTCTTGTATAGCAAGGAGGTGCTTGTAGGTTTTGGTACTCAGATCTCCCCATACTCACGGTTAATTGATACCAAATGTTGGTATACTGAAATTTCTGTGCTGATGATACGGAAGAAGCCCATTATCTTTATGTAGAAGACCTTCAACCGGAGTGTAAATCTTCCAGTACACTACCTCTGCTTTGGGTTTATGTAACTTACTGAGTTGTGGAAATAGTGTGATGAAATGTGCCTTTTCCGGACAACTATTGCTTACTAGCTGCTGAATGTGAAAGTCTAATGATACTATTGCCTTAGGATGTTTCTGAAAGCCTACTTCTTAATACATACAGGGATTCAACTTTTCCAAGTACTGTTGGAAACTTCAGGCAAAGAGTTCTGTGCAAGCTTCTTTAGGTAGCATCACTTTCTTGCGCAGGAAAAATCTATGCACAGGGGTCTTGACACAGTACCTTGTATTTCTGTGAGCAGGGTTCTTAAATCAAGTATCTAATGAAAAACCCAGTCAGCAGCACTCTTGTTGTATCATATGCTTTTAGACACTTTAATATGTTAGGTTCACAGGTGAAAGGACTACGTAGGTACTTGGAATACAGTCTTTTGAAACCCATCTTGAAGTAATACATATATTTTCTCCCTTGTTCATACATTTTTTAACTACAGCAAAATTGATTTTCAATAAGTCTGTGAATAAGGAAGTAGTCTGGCAGTTATGAATTCACGTATATTTTTTCATCATCTGAGTAAAACAGTCTTTCTGCAAATGCAGATCCAACACAGACTACCTTATCCTACAGTTATATAGAGGGATGGTATATGCTCCCCAGAACAATCATGCTGAGATTCCAGTTTGTGCACTATAACCACAGTACTGTCACAAGATTGCCAGAAACAAGGGTTATCCCTCCTTCTCTCCCTTCCTCCCCATCCTTCATTTCTGTCATTCATGCCTTGCCATGATAATGGTATGGCTTGCATCCTGTGTATAACACTGAGGTCCTGTGAAAGACAAGAAATGCTTCATAATTACATTTCCCCTACAACAGACTATCCTAGATTAAATGAAGAAGATGAGGCAATGACAGCTGATGACTCTTATTTTCTATACTGCACTGTTTAGTGTAGTCAGCAAGATACTGCAGTTTAATATAGATTCTTTCAACATGCCTATCACCAGAGTATTTAAGTATGTCCTGGAAATGTGATTGATATCTGTCATACATTGTATGTTTTCATACTTTGCAGTGAGAGGGAAGCAGGTGAGCAGAGTTCTTTCTTTAGATATGAGGGTTTTTTGATATTTGTTTGGAGTTTCTTTGTGAGTATATAATACTCACATTGCCGTGTAGTTACATCACAGGCTGCAAAGCCTTCAGAAATGTGCTGTGTACTTAAAGAGGAAGGTTGTATTATTTATTTTATTTAAGAGTACTTTTCATAAGTTTAGGTCACTGTGTGAAAGGAAGTGCCCTCTTTTTGCGGAGAAGCATTGCTCTGACAAGCATTGCCTTTGTTACAGAGGGACCAACTTAGGTTATGTGCTCCTAGAAGAGAGAAAGTTCTCCAACCTGCTTTCCTCAGGCAGAGCCTGATCTGCAGCATTATACCTCCGCGATTCACAAATGTGGAAAGCCTGGCCCTGATGTTCAAGCCAGGTCTTCCTGCCAGTCTTTCTGATAAGGGCACAGCCTCAGCACTTGCTCCTGGTTCAGACCAATCCCCCTCTTCCTGATTCCTGCCTGGTTATCCAGTCAGATTTCAACTACAGTTAAAGCAAGTAAAAGACTACCCTCAATTATTTTCCTTCAGGAAATGGAATTTCATCAAAAAACAGGTGCTGGAGAGGCCTTGACAGGCTTTTACAGTGAGACTGCTAGTCCTCTACTCAGTGCTGAAGTGTCTTTTCTGGTGCACTACACATGTCCTGGTTCCAAAAATATGTAACCGATCTACATCAAGGAGGAAAAAAACCCAACATGTTTTCAGTTTCTTGTTCCATTTCAGGGTGATGTTTTAGTTTACAGGCTTTTGTTCTTTTTAAAAAAAAATTCAAAACAAAGATCTCTAAAAATCACTTTTTATAACACTTCAAAATTCAGTTTACCTGGAATTCCTATTTTAAACCTTCTTGACTTCTTAATTCTTTTTTTCTTTTTTTTTTTTTAATCTTGTAACCTCATTTTATTTTATCAGATAGAAAAATGCAAGAATAAATAATTAAAAAATGTAAGATTGAAGTGTTTTCCGTCACTGTGTACTTACAAATTTCTTGAGTTTTGTTCAAACTTCTATCAGAGAGGGTAAGGACTTAAGCACTAAAGAACAGGAAAGTAGAGAACCACCTATTCTCTCTATGAATTTCTGACACTTCCTGCAGTCAGTAAAATTCAGAATTAGCCCTGGAATCTCCTGGTTCAGTTAAATTCTCAGAAAAAATATAGTTTTAATGTGGAGAACAGGAGTATCAGTACCCAGAAAACATTTTGAGGGAGGAAACAGAAAAGCCGTTATGGATTATGTGTACATTTAACTTTCCTTCTTTCATTGTGAAATATTTTCCTTTAACTGTAATTTCAGATAGCTGGTGTAACTGCAAAGAGAGATCTGAGCTTGTTCTGACCACACCCTGTATCTTGAGAATGAGCAACAGTGTCCAGGAATATGCAGATTGATTTTCTGTGAAAAACTAGTTATATAGAAATGCAAAAAAGGATTAAGACTTTGTATAATAAAGGTCATTTGACTCTAGAGAATTGGACAAATTGGTGGGGCTTTTTTTGCATATTTTACTGGTAAGATATTTTGACTTATTTTGAGAATTTCATACAAGATGCGGAGAACAAGTTGAAGAGTTGTTAATCAAGTTCTATTTTAATATTGAAAAATTCAATTAAATTAAAAATTTAACTAGGACTCAAGAAAATGGAATTAGCCTAAGAAATTCTTACATGGACTCACCTATATACTTTCATGCCTATATGAGGTATAAAACTATTGTCCTGTCCAGTGTAGCATATTTTTATTAATTTGTACTGTGAAAGGTTTTACAGATGACAGGAAGGGAAAGGTATTCAACTGCTTATGTGTCAGCTAAGCACATAAGATGACACTGTTTTACATTGTTGTATTTATTGTGAAGTTGCACTATAGTTCTTGTTTACCCTTAAAGTTTAGTCAGCTAAGCACATCAGATGACAGTGTTTTACATTGTTGTATTTATTGTGAAGTTGCACTATAGTTCTTGTTTACCCTTCAAGTTTAGTTTGTACTCAGTTATACTGAGGTATACATACATTTAAAAATCAGTTCATCCAATGATTAACTGAATCAGTGTCTTGGTATTGAGTTTTACTTTGTGCAAAAGGTTTCATTTACATGTAGGTATGGTAAATGTGACTTCTAGGTCCCCTTTCTTAAGTGTCTAATTTGTTTATTTTTGTCTAACATACACAGGGTCTCTAACATTTTGAGAGTTCACACGATATCAAATACTTTCAAAGGTGAAATGTCCAAGGAGAGAAAAATTTATTTCTTCTGCACAAAGACTACCTGTTAAAAAATTCAAATCACAGAGAAGCTGGTTTTGATGTGTAGAATTAGACTTAATGTGTATCTGTCACAAGGATTCCATTAGAAAGTCCCGTAAATATTTTTCCTATGAATACAGAAAAAAAAGGTCTTTGACTAATATGTGAATACTCTAAATCATTTCCAGTCCCTTCCAAACACCACAGGAGGCAAATTAACAGACTTTTGAGATATATTCCCTCTTAATAATGCTGACATCTTTTGGTTCTCTTTCCTGTGTTTTAAGTACATTAAGCCCTTTCTTATTAGAAGAAATTCACTGATTTCTGTGCAAGTTATCAGCATGCAGAGAAGCGTTCCCATTTCACCTTTCATCTTTTGTTTATATCTGATGTGAAAACAGCCCTTTTCCACATTAGATTTTCCTGGTTCCACCTGCTAGTATAATTTTGACAGTTCCAGTCTTTAACCGGTACACTCGAGTACATGTTTTAAAACAAAACTCATTCCAGACTTTTTTTTTTTTTGGAGTTCAGTTACAATGTGAGCAGAGTTAAGCCAGTATTTTTGAGCATACCATTTTGGTAAAAATGTTCTATATAATACCTTGACTCTAACAGTGTCCAGTAGCAGATGTTACCGGCTACAAAGGAACAGACTGAACTATTCAATCCCTCAGGGCTTTCCTGAGCTGGATATTTTTTTGGTTTTCCTTGAGTAGCTTTTTTTTTTTTTTTTAATTATGATTGTTTTTCTTCCCTGAACTTGTTTACCACTTTCAGAACCATACTACAACCGCTGCAAGTTGTGACTTGAAGCATTATGACATAACAGATTATGACATGCAGTGTGACTAAATACACAAATCTCCTTCTTTATTCCAGCACCTGAATTCATACTTACTATGCTACAGATGCAGCATTTTGCATGAGGGAACAGGAGAGAAAAGAGGTATTGTGAGATATCTAAAACTGCAATTTGTTTGGAGGCTCTCTCCTGTTCACAGACATTAACTTTTAAAATCCTACAAGAAATAACCATTGAACAATTGACTTCAAAGTTTCCAGGTGCAATAGCAACTTTTCTTGTCATAGCAGTTCTTAGATTTTCTTCACCGTTTCCACTGTGAGTGACACAGCAGGTATCTTTTTTTGTTCTCTGAAACACACAGGAATGCCTACCCACTGGCAGACAAAAGGAACTAAAATCATAACTAACACATTTATGTTCATTTTAAAGAAAATCAGATCAGTGATCAGTATCAGATTTTTCTGTAGAAACCTGGGGAAATCAAAGTTCAAAATGGTAATTCAGAGGAAATGCTGGGCATGTTTTAGTACAAAAAGAAGTGTAATGTACCTTAATCAAATCTATCCAGTATAAGATCAGATCATGGCAAACAGAAAACTTTGTTTGGCTTTCCATGCACGGAGCAGACAGAATTTTCTGGAGAACTTAAACCTGTGAGTGCTACTGCCAGAGAGACAATATTTGGAAGTCACAAAAAATCTGTCTTTAATTATGCTTTCCAATAATGACTGTAAATGGCTTTACAATACACCATTGAAAGTTTCAGTCTAGGCATATGTTTTACATTGCTCATTTGTAAAACTCTTTTTCCTCTCATGATATAAGAATACCAATGTATTGTTACTCAAGGCTTCATGACAACTGTGATTGTCCTACTGGACCCAAAATTGTTTCTGACTTTCTCAGTCTGGTTGTAGAATTTCAATATTCTCATCCAACATTCAGTTGAAGTGTAGTTTTGGACCACCTTTTTTATCCCTACGCAAGTTTCTGCAAATGTTTTCTCCAGTTCTGCAATGGTATTTCACCAATTTCCTGTTCTTAGCACTGGGACTTCCTATTTGTCAGGTCATTCTCTCTGATAAAATAAATGTTTTAACGGCTTAATGCTTCTTTATCTTTCACTCCATATTTCTTTTCAAAGCTCATTCATGTGTTTATAATCAAAGTGGATCATAAAATACCATTTGCAAGGGCTTTAGATCTGAATTTTGATATTTTAATGCATACAAAAAAATCGAGTTGTTAAGTACTAAGCCTTTTGTTTAATATGTATGAGGAAATATATTATTTTTATTAGAAAATAAAGCTCACTAAAGTTATTACAGATTGGAATTTAAAAAACTCGTGGCCTCCTTTTGAAGCTTCTCCATTACCAAGTGCTAAAGTCTTAAAGTGCTGTCTATGACCAAGTATTAGTAATTATCAATAGTGTACACACATTACTAGTATATACACAGTTACATATTATTTAGACTGTTTTGACAATGTGCAACCCCTGTCACTCTGAAGATTTTGATGTTATAAAGTATGGGCTTGCTGGCCTATAAGAAGCAGTAATACCCTTCTGTTTACATAACCACAGGATTGTATTTCTAGTATGGTTGTGAACAATTTATCTGTGTATTCTTGAAACTGGGTCTTAGACTGAAATATTAATTTCTTGAGAAAAGCACATGTAAAGTTTTCACTTATTTTACCTATAACATTCAGCCAGGGGTTTGCGTTCACCTCTGCCTAATTACCACGTGTGAAAAAAACCCCACTTTTTATAGACTCAGTAGCTACAGTGGTCCCGGTGACAATTTTGCAATTGAAGCAGACCTAGGTATCCTTCAGTGAGAAGCAAATAGAAGGACCATGCTGGCATATAGGAAAGAAATTAAGTGTTCATGATTTTGTTGGCTGCTTTGTTTGCAAATTTTATGTTTTCTAAGGACAGATGACTATTACACAGAACCTTGCTTTTAGGGCAGGGCTTCAGGTACTTACACAAGCAATATGATGTCATCAAGACGTGATCATGGACAGTAAGGTGAGAATTTCCACTGGGAAAAATATTGTGAGTGGTTGTTGGAGCTTGCTTTCACACTTGAACCATCAAGATTACAGAGAACAACCAATATCTAGAAGCATGTTCCTACTAATTTTTAAGAACTTTTACTCCCAGACTGCAACAGATTTTTTTATCAATTAGTTTGAGATTGAAAATCTATTACTGCAGAGGCAGTTATTGAGATTTCCAAAGGAATTAATATGGTACTATATTATTCATGGTATATTAAAACAATAAGTGTTGATAATGTAATTGCAGAATTCGAATTGATGACCCTTCCAAATTATCTTCCAGTAGCTCAGAAGATAATGGCTCTTTTGGTGCTGCACATAAATAACATGGTAGGGCCACAGAAATGAATGAGGGTATTATCAAAGGGGAAAAAAGGGATTGAGCATGATGTTAAAGAAAAGCTGCTTGTAAAGACTGGATACTAAGCAATTATCATCACTTACTTTGCGTACAAGATAAATTCTCAGTAATTTTGAGATGCCTCTGAACTTCTGGTTGTCGCAGATGAAAGTTTCGACACGGTAATGATTTAGTAAGAAATCTAGGTTTATTAATAACTAACAGCAATTTATTATTACAAAATTATTCAGAAATACTGAAAGAAAGAAAAGCGACTTATTCACAGATTCTAAAATGACAAGATTCACACTAACTTACTTAATGGTACCTTTATACATACATGCGCATACGCAAAACGGACAAACACACAGAAACAAAGGTGTTTGGATTCAGTAGAATGAACACAGAACGGACAAACACACACAGAAACAAGGGTACACACACGCACGTGCACACACACACCACCACCACCACCACCACCACCGCCCCCCCCCCAATAAACAGAGAAAGAACAGGTGAAAGAGAAGCTAGCTCAAAGAAAATTTCCCTCTCGAGTTTAGAGCAAATACTCACAATGCCTTGGCATTCCTCAACGGGCGATAATTGAGACTCGAGCAGGGGACTTCGCCCTGGCCTTCCGTCTGGAGCAGACGACACCTTAAGGGTTTGGTACCTGAGAGGCGTCCCAGCTCAGGGGAGATGCTGGTCACAGGCCCGCTGCGATCCAGGAGAGCCCAAAGGGTCTCCCTTGTGGTTGCAGTTTATAGGGTCCGAGATAATTGACTTTTGTCAGTTACCATCTGGTGCCTTCCAGCAGTTGCACAGGAACTTCGTGAATGTGCAACTCTGTTATTGTTCCCATTTGACCACATCCCAGGCACAGGTGTGCCACGACATTAGGAGTTGATGGGCCGTTATAGCCGAGCAATCGGCAGGGGGCAGGAGCCAGGCTCGTTAAAGTTATCAGTCCTTATCTCCGCAGACTGGTGTATAGCTCGGGGATGTGGGTGGAATCGAACCAAGCAGCCCAACAAAGAGGGGCGGGGGGTAAGAATTGCACCACCACACTGGTCTTCAAGCTCATTTATAGAGTCAGCCTCCCCATTTATCTCAAAAAGAAGAAAGGAAAAATATCCTTCAACATAAATGTGGATAATATTTCATTGACTAGATTTCATAAATGAAGAATCCCTCTGTATCTATAGTTATGCTGAATAACATAGTATAACATAATATAGTAAGGGAGTAATTTGAGATCATGAGCTGAAGATTCCAGTTATCTGTGTAGACATAAGGACCCTTTAATGGAAATTAGTTCTAAGTCACCTTGGCTTAAATTTTATTAAAGCAGTAAAGATACAGTATTTTTAAATATTAAATACTGTTGTATAAGTCACAAAAGGTACAGCAATTACCTTCATCCTTGCTAAACTGAATTCAGAAACCTTCCTGAACAGCATGAACTCCTCTTATATTAAGTCTTCATCTAAAAAAGGCACCTATAGAAAAAATCATGAACTATGCAGCAAGCTATTCAGGATCAGAATATTAAAACATTGGACAGAATGATTTCATATTCTGAAAACATTACCATTTTTTGAATAATAATTTTAAAATAATATTACTTCAGTTGCCTTTTTTAAGTATTGAAAGTATAGGAAAGGCCAAACTAAAATTCTGTTTTGTTTGCCTGTATGTGAGACTTAAACCTCTCATTATATTAATAACTGAATAGATAGCTTTATCAATACTTCTCTCAACATAGCCACAGAGATAGCCACATACCTGTTAAAACAGTCCAAGTCAGTAAAAGTGGAAAATCCTGCTTCTTGATTATTATCTCAGCTCATTGAGCTGCGGGGTTTGCGAGAAGCATTGAAGAACCTACAGAACTACTGACTCTCAAATATTCATGGCCAAATAATTGTAGGGAATTTTTGTTGTAATGTGATGAAAGGACAAGGAGTGGAGTGTGTAATGGTTATCCACCTTTCTTGGTGTTGTGACTATATTATTTTGACTTTGGTGTGGGGAATTACTGATGTAAGTGAAGTTTGTGAAACAATGTCTGCTATGAAGGATATTCCTGCCACTGTGATGTAAAATGTTTCGGTTCCCAGGGATGCAAGCCAAGGCTGAATTTGACCCATTTGCAGTATAAATTCTCATAATGAAATCTTATGTTGGCAAATGACCTTCTTAATCCTTTAGTCATATTGTGGCTTTGGAGGTAGATGAGACACTAAATGGAAAATTAGTTACAGTATGGGCTGTACAGGCACTGTTTGTGTATGGTAATATCCTTAGAGATGTTTTCCAATTGAGCAGAATTTTCAGGTAACTTAAGCTTTTACTTTTTCTTTCTTTCTTTCCCTCCCCTCCCCCTAAAAGCTATATATTACTCATGATGCATCTGTACGTTTCTAAGAAGGCAGCCAGTTTACTATAACAAACTTGGTAGTAATGTGTTTGCCTTCTTCAGTACCTTTCTTTTCTTTACAGACTAAGGAATTGAGGTTAATTTTCATTATTATTTAATTCTTTCTTGTAGACCACTGCAGACTACTGAGACTGTTGGGAGGCATTAATTTTCTAAATGCTGTTGCACTAAATTATATGAAATTGTAGGTGGTTCACACATACAAATTGTAAAGAACAAAACCAACTAAAAAATAACAAAAGTACACAGGCAGTTCCTCAAATTCCACTGAAAACGATCAACGCCAGTGAAAGAATGGGGGAAACAGTCCATCTACATCAGACTGTGTCAACGCACAGATTCTGTTAACAAGTGGAAAGCTCAGACTGATACATGCATTGTGTTGCAGATTTGTCATGGTTTAGTTTCTTATGGTGTGTGTACCTGTGTGTATTATTTAATTAACTGCAACCATGTAATCTAAAAGGTTGCTGACTGCAGGAAGAAAGATAATATTTATCTTGTAAAAATTTGGATATCCTGGGAAGTGCTTTTGACTTTTATTAAGTAGTATCATGTCTTGTGATAGATTAATTATATATTATTAAACTTATTATACTTTTCTACATTTATGTATACCTCTGATTGCAGAAAGTAATTTTTAAAGCAGAAAAAAAGGTTGTTCTCTGAACCAGGAAAACAACAACAACAAAAAAACCCCAAATGAAAACAAACAAATAACACAAATTAATGTTTTGCACAATAGAAACTATGTGTGAGACAATTCAGTTCAGAGATTATAATATCTGTATTATCTGTATCTTTCCAGGCATCATCATTTTCTCCAGTTGATGAGATTTTTTTAGATGAAAGTTTCTTCCCATTATGACATGAAAAAAAGACATGTAGTTGGTATCTGTACACTAAGAAATCCTTTAAAAGAAGAAAGAGTAATAAGTATGTCAAAGCTGTAATACTGTGGCAGACCTGCATTTAGCCTCAAGAGCATTCAGAAAGGGAGGGGGAAAAGGGGGAGAGGAAAGAGAAAACATAATATTTCACGCAGCTAGTCATTGTTTATGTTTTTGTGTTCTCTCTTCCTGGCCTGAGGATTTCCCCAGTGATGATTACCCTGCACCCCACAGACTGAACAGCATTCCTATTTTCAGCATTTGTGAAATTTTGCAAGCAAGTACTTGAAAGTACTTCCTGCATAGTTTCTTCCTGCAGACTTTTGCCTTTCTTTTTTAAATAAAGGCTTCACAACTTCTTTATTATCTAGACTAACGTGTTTGATATCTTCACCTGTTTTGGTAATTCCTCTTTAGATTTGTCTTTATTAAGAATGCAGATGGTTTGGAGTTTTTTAAAGAAAAAAACAAACAAACAAACAAACAACCTTCAGTTCAGAGATCTTTCCTTCCAGTGAAAGAAATCCCTTGATTTTCCACTAAACCAGAGGAGTCTGCATTCTGTGTTAAATCAAAACTTTAATCTGTCACCCTCTGTCACTGTTGAAATTGTCACTACTGGAATCGTTACTATTGTTGCTCTGTCACTATTGAAATCACTATTGAAAACTCTTACTTCCATAACCAACCTCTTTTGCTACACACACGAAATACTTTCACTTTTTTTTTTTTTTCATTGGCTTGTTTTTTCTTAAATTGGATTAAAGTTGCATAATGTATTGAAAACTCGCTGGAACCTCTATTTAAGCAGATGAAACAATGTGAGCTGTCTTTCTATGTTGGTATTTTATCTGCTCAGGCTCTGGCGAACCCTCCTACCCAATGTGTCCAAAAGCAGAAAAGTGTTTTTAGAAACAGTGTGGACACCTGTTGAAAAGGTTTTGTAAATCCCACCAATAGTCTAGGAATTACTAAATTATAGAAAGGAACTTGGAGGATTGTGCAATGATTTTTAAAAACTCTGCATAACTTTAATGTGAGCCTGAAGCATTAGAAGGGGTTTAATGTAAAATAAACTCCCATGTCATATATAAAACTATATTGTTCAATATGTATCTCAGTTGCATCTTAAATTTAGCTGTATCATCTCACCTGTGAGATCAGGCTGAAAAATGTACAGAAGACAAAGGTAACAGAATCAACAACAAAAAAATCTCATACGCTATCTCCCCAAGCACTGATCCTACAAATGTTACAGATGTTACTCCTGACCTTCTGCCCCAAGCTGCAGTTTTACCATGTTTATGTGATATTTGGAGAAAGATTTAGTTAGCAACAGAGCGGGACACATACTGATGTTCTGGATATTTTGTCTTCCCTACTGCATCCTATGTTTCTTAAATTCCAAAGAGAAAAATATCTTACAGAATAGCATCCTAGCTGAATCTTTTTGTTTCTGTTCCTGTAATAATGGGCTAGATTGACTGGAGTTTAAAGATGCATAGGTCCTCTTAGTACCTCCTCAAACTGAAGATGTGTCAGATCATGATTAGTAAATCTATTTACGAAAAATAAATATAAAGAACCACTTTCATTCCTTGAGTCATAGCACCATTCATATGAGATTATTCCTTCTTTCTTGTAGATTTACAATTTTGAATTTCTGTGCAGGATCTCTCTAGATTAATTACAGGAACTCAACTTCACCTAAATCCACAAGTGAAAAAAATCCTCCTGAGAACAAGAGGAATTTTAACAATTGGCCTTAATTAAGTGCTCACATCCCTTAGCCACTTACAAATCCTAGTGATTACAGATGTTGTATGATTTTGAGGCCATTGAGCTAAACTAGACTTAAAAATTAATACTGCATAGTAATGATTTAAGGAGGTTACATCATTCTTCTGACATCTCTACCATGATTCTGAAAATAGAACAAACAAATCATAGTACATTGATGTACAGCCAGGAGCGTTTGTTGTTTCTTTATCACATGTTTCTCTGCTAAAACATGGAAAATGTAATAAAATATCAGAAACTACCTTGTCTAGAGAATTTTATAAAAAGTCTCCTTCTAACATCTTTAGTTATTATTAGAGTGATCTCATGAATTTCTTTAGTAAGAAATTAACCAGATGATCTCCAGCCATGTATCTAATGCACACCAGCTCCTCATCAACATTCAGAAAACTATATGAGATCAGAGGTAGTCTAAAGTCTCAAAAAAATAGCTGAAATGAGGAAAATGAGGATTCCATATCTTCAGCAGGAATTTTCATTGTACAAATCCTCTAGGACCAGATTGCTTGCTAAAGCAGGTATAATCAAGGAAAGCTCAGGACATCTAGTAGAGATCACAGTATCATAGAATCATAGAATGGTTTGGGTTGGAAGGGACCTTAAAGATCATCTAGTTCCAATCCCCCTATTATGGGCAGGGACACCTTCCACTAGACCAGGTTGCTCAAAGCCCCATCCAGCCTGGCCTTGAACCCTGCCCAGGGAGGGGCATCCACAGCTTCTCTGGGCAACCTGTACCAGTGTCTCACCACCCTCACAGTATCTAATCTAAATCTATCTTCTTTCAGTTTAAAACTGTTACCCCTCATCCTTTTACTATACTGCCTGATAAAGAGTCCCTCCCCACCTTTCCTGTAGCCCCCTTTAGGTACTGGAAGGCTGCTATAAGGTCTTCCCAGAGCCTTCTCTTCTCTGGGCTGAACAACCCCAACTCTCTCAGCCTGTCTCCATTGGAGAGGTGCTCCAGCCCCCTGATCATCTTCATGGCCCTCCTCTGGACCTGCTTGAGCACATCCATGGCCTTATGTTGGGGGTCCCAGAGATGAACACAGTAGTCCAGGTGGAGCCTCACGATATAAAGCAACTTTATTGTAAGGAGTCCCTCTAGTTATCTCTGAGATATCTTTACAGAGATATCTACTAACTAAAGAGAGAAGAAATGGATCTTCATCTTGCTGTTAGTGTCTTTGTTAATGACTTTTCTTACAGAGACGTCAAAATAAGTTTGAATGCTAAAGGTCAAATGAGGTTAAATTGATGGTTATTTAGTTAAATTCTCATGTATTTTCCAAAAATATCTTCTTCATTTTTCTGGAGTGTTGCTGAAAATCCCTTTCTTTCTTTTTTCCTCTGAGCAGATATAATTATGAAGCCATTTTTAGCACCAATTATTGATCTTTATTTCTGTGAGCGTTTTTTATTTTTTCTGTATTCTTACTGTAAATGCTCACAAAAACTGAGGAAAGGCTGAGTCTTAGAAACCTGCTTCAATTTGTTTGTAGATTTTATCTATTTGTGTATGTGCAGATAACTACATAAAGAGAACACACATCTTTATTGGCTGAAGAGGAATAAAAAGGGACAAGCTTTCAGACTCTCAAGACCTTCTTTAGGTGAGAAATAGGAGTCACCAACTTCAGATTAAGTACAAGTTGATGTACAAGAATGATTCTCAGGTTATTTTACTTTTTTTTTTTTTTTTTTTTTTTAATGAGGGAAAAGCCTTGTCTGTGAAACAAAAACGTCTGTTTCACAGGTCTAAGTGACAAGTGGTTAGCTTTTGGGGATTAAAAAAAGAAAAAAGTCTTTTGCAATCTGAAGTAGTTTGTATTTTTCAGCTCTGAAAAGAGTATGCATTAGGCATGCACAGTGCATTAGGCATTCCCTGGGCAGTGAAGTGTGGAGATAAGAAACAGGGAGACTTCTGCTCTCCTGATAGCAACATTATTATGTGGCTAACTGGATTACATGAGTGCAAAGGATAAAGGGGAAGAGCTGCTAGTGAGAACTGGAGTGTGTAATGTAGATAACTCTCAAATGCTCATTTTTGGTAGGTATGGGATTTCCTGTATTTTCAGGAACAGAACTTGCTCTTCCCACTGATGTCGACTTTAAGCATAACTGTCTAGACTAATGCTACAGTGTGCATTTTCCAAGTGGCAAGTGATTGCCAGTGGCTAAGTAGCAAATGATTGCATAATACAATTCCAAAACAAGGATGTCAAAGTCTGCTGCTCATCTCTGAAAAATGTGACAATATTTATATCATTTGTAACACTGAAGAATTTTTTTCCAAATAGAAATTTATTATTGAAAATGAGAAACACTGCAGCTACTTTCAGTCATCTAGGCCACTGTTCAATTAATTTCCAACGTTAATCCTGCTGTTTTTAAAGGTCAGAATATGTCTCATCTTTGCTATTTCAGTAGTGTTATGCAGTGTGTTATTATCTGAGTAATGCTATGCTTGTTCACTCTTTGTTATATTGGACAGGCATTTCTCATACTACGTGTTAAACTGTGATTCTTTTTACAAAGGAGGCAAGTATGGGACTCCATAGGCAAAACCATTATGTACTGCTGCATGCCAGGACATTTGTGTTGATATATGCTCCATCAACTGAATGGGTGTAAAAAAAAGAGTATCTCTATCTTGGTATAATTAAAATGTTGGCATTTGCCAGATTCATCTATCATAATGTTATTTTTTTATTGGTTGTAATGGAGTTGTAGTACAATGAGTGTAAGTTCTACTGGACATTTAATTTTCACGCTGTTTTGTAATATTTCTTAACTGCCTTCTTCTCAAGTTGTTTGGGATGTTAGTTCTGATACAGGGGAATCTGAAATACTTGCTTTTGTGTTCAATCAATGAACTAAATTCCTGAAAAAGTTTGCTACTGTGGAGTCAGCAGAGATCTTCTGCACAGACATTTGAACATTTGTTTTAAAAGAGGGTCTTTTCTAATTCAATTCCTAGTATGTATAACATTAAAAAGTATATAAAAATAAATATATTTAAGGTCTAAATTTTATGTGTTACTTATTTACAACCAATAAAGCTGGTGACTCTTCAGGCTAAAAAGTAATGTCTGAGCTAAACATTGGCATGAAACTTTTATATTGTGTATTTCAATGTTTCATTCGATCTTGAGGAGACTATTTACACAGACTGCTAGTCTCAATACCCACAGAAATGCTACAATTCTTTAAATTGTTTGAGAATTGTATCCACAGGAGGGACAGAGTGTTTGGGGTGGGGAATTTCTTAAAAAAAAAAAAAAAAAAAAAAAAGACGAAACAGTTCTGTAACTAGCTCTTCATATACTGAAGGTAAAAGCCACTCTCAGATCATGAACATGCCGTCTGTGTTCAGTGTTGTAGACATGTCTATTCTCCTTATTTCATAATTTGCTTTCATGCCTTTTTAAAGTCTTTCAATTATGGCTGGACTAAACTGCAATAACAGAAAAGAAGTGGAAAATATGTGCATGACTAAGTGGAAAAGCTTACTGAGCCCTTCCCTAAGGGCTCAGCAAACTGAACCCCTCCATAAATTACCTTCTCTTATTACTTTCTGACTGCTGCCATTGCTACTCACTACTGCAGTAGTTTGTGATTTATGAATTATGGTTTATGATTCATGCCTTCATGATTTTATTTTGCAATCACTCATAAGTAAAAAACACTTTACTTGACAAATTAAGCTATTTTATAACATTTTATATTTGTTTAAATCTGTTACCTTCAAAAGCAGAGAACATACAGGAGATACAGAGAGTTTTTCTTGTTTTCACTAGCAAAAAATATTGCTTTTTGAGATGTATATGGGAATTTCTCTTCTGATATTCTTGTCATTATGAAACTTGAAGAAAATTCTGATTTATATTATGTGCTGATTTCCCCAGTGATTTTGTCTTAATTATGCATGTAGTTATTAAGATCAATTTCTGCCTCCCTTTTCCACCTGTGACAGTAGTTTCTCACCCTGTGAGTTGTAACCAGAAAAAAAGGTGTTGCAAAACATGTGTCATGATCTGACTCACAAAAAGCATTTGTAATGTCACCAAGTAAAATTTGTTTAATCTTTCTAAGAACAGTTGCAAAACAAGACCTTCATTTTTATATGTTTAGAGATAATTTTGATAAAATAACTTTTTCTGACCAGAGTTCAGGAAAAGTACTGCTTGCAACATGGAAAAATATGGAGTAGAAGGGAAAAAGAAAAAGAGGGGAGAGGATAGGGTAATTTGGTAGTTTTCCAAAGCCGTTGACTTTTCAACTACATTGCAAAACATATAGACAATTACTATATTAAAACAAAACAAAACAAAACAAAAACAAAAAAACACTCTCCAACCATAAGTATAAACCTACCCTCTTTTCCTGTTTGCAACAGTTTATCCCTTTACACTGTATTTTAATTCATATATATCTGTTGTCCTTCCAGTCCTCAAAGTTATATCACCAACTGTTATAAGTGCCCTGCCAAAAAGGAGGGTGAAAAGCTACTACTACCATCCAGAATCCCTATTTTTATTTCCCGTGTCATTACTGAAAACACTGTTGTTATTGTCATTGACTTTGACTTATGCATCTGCAGCTTCAAGCATCTTTTATCTAGGAACCTGAAGAGTACTTCTTATGAGCTCTTGTGCTCCAAAGTTTCAGAGATATGATGCGCAATTGGTATATTAGTCAAACCTCTTCTTACTGTTTTTTGCATTGTAACCACCGTAGATTCAAAGCAAACTTCTATATAAAATTAGATTTGTAACATAATGAAGGATTCAAAAGGTTGTTATTTTGTCTGTCCAGATTGTAATTCTGAATGCCACTGTCTTCATGTTACCTCAAGGAACATACTTTATATTCTCCCGTATTAGGTTTGATTAGAATTGCCTTAATCATTAGATAGATGAAAGTCTAAAACTTTTCTCTTCTGATATTAAATTCTTTCAAATAGGTAAGGGAAATCTTACCTAACTTAGAATCCTACCCTAACTCTAAGGCAAATACTTAACTATTTTAGCAACCTTTCTAGTCAATTCAGAGATGGGTTTTGGGGGGTTTCATTTCTTTGGCCTATTTCAGATATCTACTCTGATACGGAAGAGACACCTATTTTTCTCATTAATAGGGGAGATGGGGTAAATTAGTTTATACATAGATATCAATGTGATTACTGAGGCTTCACTTAGTCATTAGTGTGTTGTTCACATTTCTTCAGAACACGCTGGGAATGCTCCTCTTGTAGCTGGGGAGCACAGGATCTCATATCCTTTTTGAAAACCTATGTCTAATATTAGGACACCAACTAAAGAGATTTACTTTGTATTTGGTGGCTTGCCAGGTTCCCTAAGACTGTTGAGTGAATATGTTGACCAACAGGATTTATTACCTAATCTATGCTATCCCTGTTTCTCAACTTCCAAAGATGGCAAGTTAACCATCTGCTCGCAGTGGTTCTCTAGAAAGAATCCAGTGTTTTACAGTTCACAGATCTGTCCTCTTGACTACAGGTATTTAGGTGTCTATTGCTGCATAGTTCTTTTATTTTCTGCAGGAATTATTCAATTTCACAAATAAAACCTTATTTCCCAGAATAGCTCCAGAATACCACACACAGAATGTTGCTCTGCACCATGGGGTAGGTAATTTCTCTAAGCCATTTCTGAGTAGGTCACACAAGACACTAATGAATTCAATGTACTGTCCTTCACTTTCACTTGACACAAAATCATGACACTTCTAATCTCTGGTCCTAAATTTTCATTTGCAAAAAATACTGAGTTAATGGCATAAAGAAAGAATTATTATGGTTCTGACTGCAGTTAATGGAGTCAATTAACATTTTGCCAGTAGGAGTAGATGATGACTCTGAATTTGGTAAATTATACATGAATTACCTTGCTTACTTAGAAAACAGAACAACAAGAAACTCTAATATTTCAGTGAAGCATGGCGCCAGTTCTCAAGTTGTTTAATGATGCTTCGTCAGTAAACACTGCTATGTTGTGAGACTTTACAAATTGTTTTTAAATGCTTTATGAAATGAAGAATAATCAGCCTTTGGGAAACTGTATATTGCACAGATTCTGCTGTGTCTTTTTTACTCATATGTGGGGATGTCAAAATATGTTTTTAAGAAGTTCAGATATGAAAGGAGCTTTTTAATTTGCACAGTGAGTTTTAGTAATAGCCTCTCAGTTCTTGTACAGTATCACAATGCATATCTCAGAGAAATAACCCTTAGAAACAAAAGAAAAAATAATTGCTATTTGA
The DNA here is from genome assembly GCF_031877795.1 of Strix aluco. Lineage (NCBI taxonomy): Eukaryota > Metazoa > Chordata > Aves > Strigiformes > Strigidae > Strix > Strix aluco. The sequence continues at coordinate 86,288,421 of NC_133932.1, read as the reverse complement.
AAATTCAATTTTATCATGTTCACCTATAAAACACAGAGCAATTTACTGGTTTTGAAAAGTGGACAGAATTAGAATGTACCTTGTAAGCACCAGGTTATTTGCAGTATACATTAGAAGGAATGATGATGTTAGGGTTGAATAATTGCTGTAAATCTGTAGGATGGGTATTTCCCCTACAGAACTGAGTTAACTTCAGTGACCAGAGTACTTCTGGGGAAAAAGTGAAGATGCTTTTGAGGGATCTACTTTATTTATCTTTACATGCTGAAAATGTAAATGTCTACATCTGAGCCAGTCATATTTTTCTTGTATAAATGAAGGATCAGTACTGCCCTATAATTTTTCAATTAGATTATTTTCTGTCTCATTTTTGTGGTCAGGAAGGAATATAGTAGCAGATACATATGAAATTCTGGTAAGTGGATTTCCCTTAGAGAATATTTTCTTATTTATATCAGTGTCCATGAACACAGAAATTTGCTTTTGTATTCAACATCCATTTTTGTAATGAGATCAGCCTGCAAAATTTTAAGACTACACAAATACAACGAATTTAATATGTTAAGAATTTAAAATGCAGTGAATATAAGATTTTAAGGAGCTTAAAATATACAATCAACCAATCTGCATTTATCACTTGTTTTAATATATTTTGCATTTATTTATTACTCATTTAAATATATTTAGTATTTATTTCTTCATTACATATAAACTTGTCAAACACTCTGATAATGTGGAGCCTCACATTATTAATCTATTGTATATAGTCATTGGAATCCTTCAAAATTCTTAAACTCACATGTTCCTTCTTTTACTTGATAGTTGCAATCTAAATATCTGAATTATAAGGTATGACATTTGAAGGCACAAATAATTTATAAATCAAAACTTAAAGGTCTTTCAATTTGTCTCTGTTTTACTTCTGTTTATCAGACTGATGCTTGTTCTGGCAGCTGAAGTCTTTACATTAATTTCATTGGAGCATGCCACTAAAAGCTCGCAGTTTTGTATGTGCCTTAATCTTCTGTCACCGTTCAGAATGGATGGTGAAATAAAATGCTTTTGTATAAGCTGAATATGTTTTACCTTATAAACATACATATACACATACACATAGGATTTACGAAGTAGGTTTTCTTTAAAAGAGAGAGAGGATTTAAAAACGAGAATAAAGAGACCTAGGCAGTAAATTTCCATATTTATTTGTATTTAAGGAATTTAGATCAAAGCAAGTCACCTGAGAGAACAAATATGCCATTATTTAATCATACTTATTTCTATGTTGTTAACTCATATGTGTTAACACAACTGGAAGTTGCTTAATTCTGAAAGTAACTGTTGTAATATATAATAGAATAATAGCCTTGGGGCAAAATAGAGAGTACCACTCCTAACCACCATGAAAGCTCTGATATTAATGGGATTTAAGTGCTCCCATAGGTCTTCTGTGAGGGGAAAGAGACAGAAAGCTGATGAGGGAAACTATTATAACCAAATAGACCTATTTCCTCACTTTCCTGAGATACTTAAAAAGAAAATCTTTTTATGACATTTTTAATGGATTAAGTACAAATAAAATCCCAAATTTCTGCTGAGTATTCTGAATGTACTCTTACTAATACATCGAATTGTAGTGTTAAGTGGACCATTTGATGATAAACATTAAAATATAGTAGGATTAAACCTGGTTTCTTCTTAATCTTACTGTGGTGTGGCAGCATACCACTGATTGTGTTGAAAAGGTTGTGTATATTTGCTATCAATAATTATTTAACCCTCTTTATTTCAAAGTATTTCAGACATGTCAATCTAACAGTGCTGGTATGAAATAGATGAAGAAGTAGTACCACATGTGGAGAAAAACTTGTAGAGAGAGAGTGAACAGAGTCTTACTCGGTGAATTCTTTGATGTTTGGTAAAACTCTACAGATTTCAGTGCAGCACAGACTGCAATTAAACTCTTAATTTTGTTACTGAAATAGGTTCTACAACACAAACAATATATAATGCATACTTAATAAAGACAGGGTAACATCAGTGTAAGTGAGTATATTACAGAATCATTTAGATTAGATGATTATACCTTTGGAGGCAGAAGTTATAGGGGAAATAACCTCTGAACAAAACTGGTATTGGGACTTCAGGAATACTGTTCAGTATGATAAAATTGTTTAAATTATGCCTGAATTATATATGTAAGACATGTTAACCTTGAATATTCTCTGTGATAGTATGAATCCTACATTTTTCCTCAGTATAATTCATTAAAAACTTAATTTCAGATTAGCTTTTCCTTTAATAGCAAATAAATGTTTCCTACTGCTTCCTTTAAACATTATTTTTTTCTTTTGTTCTTGCTAACAAAAGAAAATAATGTATTACCACCTTCACAGTTCCCCTTTATGGATTTTTGGCAAGATTGCATGTCTCCTTTCCTCAGAATTAGTAGAGAAATTCCTCATAACCATTATTGCTAGGGTGTAGCTTTCTTCAAGCCTTTTTATAACTTTTCTTATTTTCTTTTCTTAACTGCCAGTGGTTTTCTTTCTTTGCTTTTTTTTGCCCCCTCTTTTGCAGATATACGTCACTGTATTTTCCACGGTTGTTTTATTCTTTACTGCAACATCTTACCAACTGTTTAATTTCCCATGTAACATACATCTCTCTTTGATCTTCCTCTCATTCCTTTTTAAATTAAAAGAGAATGACCTTATGTCATGACTAGCTCTGGCAGTGCCCAAATCAAGTGGGTGGTGCAATAAAGGCTTAAACCAGTTACCACACTTTCTCTCCTATCATATCTTCTTCACAAATCCTCTCTCCCAACTGTCTGTTTTCCCTGCTTCAGTCTTTCCTTATCCACCCACTTGCAGATATTGTGATCATTTGACTATCTGTCTGTGAGGCACCCATACACTACAAACCCTTGGGCAGGCTAAGAAGTACTTCTGCCTCTCAGTTATTAACAAGACAAATAAATTGCTTGTCCAATAGTCTAGACTCTTTGGGGATATGCTGCACAAGGTTTTTTAGATATTTTACTCTGAGTGAGCTTGTCTCCTGCAGATGTACAAGGAGGTTAGCTCATGATATTGAAGGTGCAATTTGAAGTATTTGAACAAAATTAAGTACATAAGTGGGTACGCTTATTTCAAAGTGAATGAAATGGAACCATTTTAATACTATTTTAGTTCTAAATAAGAATCCATATAAAGATCCAGGTTAAATAATCCATTCAAGAGATAAATTATATTAATTTTCCCTTTGTAGTTAATCTCTCTTTATAAAGATGGCAGTATAATGCTCACAATCCATAGGGTAATTTTATTTCAGTGGGCTTTAATTTGCTTGTAATTTGTGGAGGAAACAACAATAAAAAATGGCTTTAATAAAGAACGGCTAATCTAGACGGCTACAGATTAAGTGCTATGACAGCTTTAATAGTATCAGTCACTTATTGGTTTATTTATACTGTTTCTTGTATTTTGCCCTGCAAAAATTTTGTTCATTTGACTCTTCATTGAGAACTTCTAAATGTTTCTGAGGCACTCTCAGAACTCAGCATGAGCATCTCGAGAACTTTCTTTGAAACACAGGTGGAAATCTGCTTACAAACACATGGAAAGAACTAAGGATATTCAATGTAACATAAAAGTTAAGTTAAAGAAACGTGGCTTAAACTAGCAATGCTGATGAAAAGGTAGGTTTCAGACTTTTAATGCTATCTGAATTCCTTCTACTTTATTGATTTATTACAGTATAAACAATAACAGAGAAATTTTGGTAGGTTATTACTTAGGATAATATTCAGCTCACTGAATAATTTTTTTTATTCACAGGTTTCATCTCTCTCAAGTTAGCCATCCAAAGATTAGCCAAAAGAGGAAGATAAGTATCTCCACTCACATACTTCTAATTCTAATAGATCACCCTATAGCGATTCCCAGTTTTCTCCACTGAATACAGAAGAGGTCTAAGATAGATAGAACACCATGAAAAGGCTTCATGAATCACTGTAAACTAACATTTTAAAGAGAAAGGATGGGCCTCTTTATTCTAAAGACAAATATCTCTCCTGGACTTTGTCTGACCTTTGAAAAGAGTGATAACTGCACATATTCTAAACCTTAAAAAGAAAACAGGTGTCACACTCTTTTAAAATCCTAAAAGTCCATCTGGAATCTCTTTTTAAATTTACTTTCATTAATTAAAGGCAAAATTATTTGTGAAAGAGGCATGAAAAACAGATGGAAACAAACCTGAAACAACTATATGTATATTAGCTTTTGGGAACTGACCGTGCAGTGATCTGCTTCCAGAACCATGCCTGGGCTTGATTTGGGAAGGAGTTGAAGTGAAGCAAAAGAGTCCAGGAGAGACAAGAGATCAGAGAGTCATCACATTTTTTTTTCTGTGACCTTTCATTTAGCAAGATAAACACAACTTTATATCTATATATAGTGTCCTGGTTTAGCCAGGATAGGGTTAAGTTTCCCCAGCAGTGTTGGGGGGAGCTCTAGCCAGGTTATTCTGATACCATGGACGTCACATCCTGGCGCGAGAGCGCGGGGCGCATGGTTTTGTACAACTGGTCCTCTCACTGCTGTATTGGTAGATATACTTTGCTCTGTTCATTGTTATTACTGTTATTGTTATTGTTGTTGTTTGTTGTGTTGCTGTTGCTCTGTTGTATTAAACCTTTCCTTATCTCAGTCTCAGGGCTTTGTATTTCACTCCCTTTGTGGGGGAGGGGCAGCGGCCGTGTGGTCTCAGACGCCGGCAGGGGCTAAACCGTTACATATAGATATTAGATATAAATTTACATCTATATAGATAGACAATAAAATATGGATCTTATACTGAGAATTCCATTATTTCTAAGAAAACAAGGAGCAATGCAGAACTCATTCAGAGGCTCATAGAGATATTTTATCATTTGGAGAAAAGGATCTCATGATACACTTAGTGAGAACTTAAACAAAATTCTCAGAAATTTCCAGCTAACTTAGTCCAGTCTTGGAACAGCCTCTTGAAAGAGTCATTTTCTGAATGGGTCAAGGTAAGAAAGAAAATAAATCTTTAAAATAATTTTCCTTTGTGGGAGAAGGCATATGGAAAACAGGATTCAGAGACAACTTGAGGCGTTCATGAGACAGCAGAACTGTTGCCAGGAAAGTTAATGTTGTGTACCTCAAAAGCTTAAACTACATTTAGCGGGGAAAAAAAAAAAAAAAACCAACAAAAACCAAACCCAAACAAAACAAAAAACAAACAAACAAACAAACCCCAAACAAAAAACCCAACAAAAAAACAAAACCAGAGAAGAAATGAGGGTAAACAAATCTTTTGAGGTTAACTGTCACAGAATAATATTTTTTTAATTAAATTGCTAGATTTCTGGCCTAACAGCTGTGTGTTGCATTGAAAGAGGGATAAATTTAATAAGAGATGAATCCCCTTATGTTCTCACCCATCCTCAAAGATTAGAGGGGCTAGGGACCTATCTCTTAATAGGTATGCCAATTACTGCCATGACTATAGGCCTGACACCAGATGCACGAACAGCCCGTATGCTGTAGGTCCGGTCACATTCAAAAGAAGCATTCAGGTTCATGAATAGTACAGTTTATTCTTATGTAACATCTACAGATTCTTTGATATTGCCAGCAATAAATGCATAAACTGCAGAATAGCTATATAGCTCTAAAATCAAAAACAACTACAATCACAAGCTCAATTTCCCAAGAAGGCGCTCGGTGGAGCCGAGGCCACAAATCTTACCAAAAGGCTTCCTTTCTGGGGGCAGGGAGAGGAGAACAAACCCGTCGATCTGTCCCTCCAATCTGATATTGAATTCTTGTCCTTCCAAGTTAGGTACAAACTCAGAGTAGTATTTATCCACTATTGTGCCAAGTGTGCCAAGTGTGTGAGATATGGGTGGGTGGGATTGTGGTCAAGCCACTCTTCCTTGAGCAGTAGCACAAAACATTTACTGGTATAACTTTCAAGCAGTTGTGCAAAGCATTTCTTGTGAAAAGCGGAAGAGGCTTCCACCTTGCTTCGTGTTCCTCCCTGGTGCCACAGCAATGCAAAACACCCAATCTTCACCCAGTCCTGAGTCTGCTCTGGGCATCAGGTGTTCAGCAGTATTTGGGCTTTGTAGTTTTTCACTATTTTGTGCTTCCAACAATTCCAGCACTGTGACACTTAAATTTTTGATAGATATGGAATGCCTTGTTAAGGACAAGCCAAAAATTCCCAGTATACATAGCTTTGCCATCTCCCCTCTCTAGTCTAATATGGAAATGATATCATTAAATGTCTGTAATGGTGTTTGACACATTACAAAGCCTGTGCAAATGAAAATTATTAATCTATGAAACACCTCATAAGAAAGGAAGGGTGGATTAATTTTCTGTTGTTAATTCACTTGTTTATTCAGTTCAGTGCAATGATATTGAAAAAGTGACACAATATGCATTTATAATAATAAAAATAAAGTTTTAAATTTCAAACACTGTCCAGAAGTTTAATAATCAATAATATCACAGGAATTAGAATTGTATCTTTGTATGTATCTGTGCTTTATGCATCTGGAAGCAGTTATGTTTAAAGAATCTTCTTGCAATAACATCCATTCTTGCTGTTTTTTATCTTAGCACCCTGTTTAATCAGGGCAAAACAGATGTTTTGCAAAATTGTAAAAATGTCTTTGCCTCTGCCTGGAAACTTGAATGAGGATACAATGAATTATGGCAGCGCCTCATAGGTACTTATACACTGAGAACTCTGAAATCCACCTAATTATGGTAGAGCTAGATTACATCTTGGACCAGCTTCAAGGATTTTGTGATGAAAGTACGTTCACTTTATTACTGAGTAATAATAAAAAGAACTGTAAATATTCTTTTTCTTTGTCAGTATTATCATATAACTGAATGCTATTGAACTGGCTGAAAGTCTGCACTGAGAAAGATTGTTTCTCTATATTATGATCAAAAAATGACTGAATGAACTCAATATACCGGAATAGAATGTGGTTCATGAATGTGGTAATATGCTGACACTGATGTAATTCTTTATTGTGGTGTTAATAAATTCAACATAGGAGACACTAATATGAGATATTCAGCTTATGGACACCTTGTTTGTTACCAAGATTGGTACTTGTGAAGGTTTTTTATTAGATTTAAGGTTTTTCCCTAACTGCTCAATGTGAATAGTAAATTCTTAGTTACCTTTGGACATTCTGGACCAAATTAATAATTTTTAATGCGTTTGTTAACCCTATTTTTTCCTCTTGTTTCAGTTTTTAATACATGAAAAGATCTTTTGTCTAAATACAAGATCCAAAGACTTCTTTGTTATTACTTTTTCAGGTTCAGCGCATTGGTCTGTGAGGAAATAAATCTATAGCAGATAATTTAAGCATACTGTGTCTTTATGCAACAAACATCAACTTGGGAGAATAGTTATAGATTTTGCATTTCTTATATAGTAAAAGAACACATAAAATTAGAAACAGTAGATCAATTATAGTTTTAGAAGCTCATACTTAAAATCAAATCATAGGATACTGTGCAGAATTCACTGGTGTGCAGAATAGAAGCATATTGTTACATTCATATTGTTATTTAAGTGTAAGCATTCAAAAAATGTGTGGTATTGAATCCTCTGAACAATTAAGCTATTGAGAAGTGTAAGTTATCCAAACGGTGGAGAATTTAATTTAATCTCACTCCCACAAAAAGTATGATAGTTAAAACAACAACAAAAAAAAGGTAAACTGTTTTATTATGTTTTCTCAAATGTTTGCAAGCTCCATGTTAAGAAGCTTGTATTCATAAGCTTCTGTGACAATTAGGAGTTAGGAACCTTAAACATCAGTTAAGAAATCCTGGAAATCCTTCCTCTTGGAGAATCAAAACTGCCTCTGATCCAGAACTATAAGCTACTATTAAGAATCTTGAGAACCTGGCACCTGAGATTCCTAGGAAGTCTTAGAGTTCTGGTTTCTCATAAATTGACTTCTCAGTAACCTGTCTAAGATGTTTCTCATGATTCACTAGCCCAAGACTCCTACCTGCTTTCTAAGTGACCTGTCTTGAAGTTGAGTGACAAGGCTAGATCAAAGACAGTGGGTTGGGAATCAACTCTTGATTTATGTATCTATGTTTAGACGTCTGCAATACATGTGTCTAAATGTGAGCTACTGACAAAGTTCTCAGTGTTGACAGTGGAGTCGACATAGTCCCATATAACCTAGAGTTGCTCAGTTTACCTTAGGGTGAACACTTAAAATTGATCAGTTGAATGCTCACTAAACATTGGTATCTAGTAGCACATAAGACCTTGAAAAAGGACATGTACATGGCACAAATTACACAGAACCTACAGGAGACCTTTGCCAGTGTTGGGCAGAGGTTAAAGAAGGTCAGATATGTCAAATGACAGAGAGTGTTCATGTTTGGCAATGGGTTTTATTCCATATCTTCATTTACTCCCATGGAAGCTTAGACTCATCCCTCACATGTAGACCCTTTCATGTAGATTCTTGTATTTAAATGTCTAAATCTGAACTGGAATTCCACTCATGATTTCTATTCACATTTAGCTAAAATCAATTTATTCCTATGGAATTCCTTTTTCTTAATAAGGATAAATTTCTGGAAGGGAACTTCAAACTTTATGTAGGTTACTGACAGTAAATCCAATTTTTACCATCATTAGCTTTCAAATGCTTCAAACACAGTATGAAAGAGGAGGAACAGTAATCTCTGATTATTTCCTCTATCCCATTTAATATTATGTATTTTTTGTACTATGCTTTTACTACCTCTCTTCCTTCTCTATCAAAGGAAAGAAGTTTCATTCTTTCTAGCCTTGTGTACATGAAAATCTTCTCTATTCCCATTAGTGAATCCCTTTATTGGTTACTTGTCATCTTTTTTTAACCTCTAGGTAGATTGTTTCACACAGCTTTCAAGACCTGAACATTATTTTGGCTTTCGAGTTTTCCTTTTCTCTTTTCCAATCTCAGTTTTAAATCCTTTTTCATTCTTCTGTCAACAGATGATCATTGAACACAATCTTCAATGAATTACCTGCAGCATCTCTTTCCTAAGTTGATACAGTAGATAAAGAACACATTAAGATGCATGAATACTGAAGTTTTTCCTTCATGAGCAAAGTTTAATCACATTTTACTAGAGGAAATGCCAAGTTTCTCAGATCGCTTGTGGATAATTTATTTGTATGTAAAATATATGCATACTGTTTATGAGGAATGCAAATAATTTTCAAATTACAATTGGCAACAAAAGTCAGTATTGTTTCAGGAAAAATACAGCTTGTCCTGTAGTGCTTTAAGTTAAAACTTGATTCCTAGTCTACCTTTCCTATACTCCCTTGAAACATACGCAGTATATCACTAGTTAATTGTGGAACAACTACTGTGCACTGTGGTATATATTAGAATTAAACAGTTAAAGCAGACTACCTAACAGCATGAACTAGTTCAGAAATACTAAAATTATTGTCCTTTCCTGTTAATCAACAAGCATAATGATGCAAAAGCTACAACAGAATCAGAAACAGCAAAAGGCTGAAAGAGGGAGAAATAGTTACAGAACATAAAAATTCCTGCATAGAATTTTTAAAATGACTTCTTCGTGTGGCTAATACATAACTTACAAGGAAAGAAACAGTTAATGGAAAGCAAAGTTTAAATTTGACAAGTGGAACTGCCATCAATAACTATACTGTTAGAGTCACTTAATGAAATTGTCAGCTGATTTGCCAGACATCTGAGGAGCCTGTATAACAGAGCAGATGAAGAGAAAAAAGTAGGAGCAGAGGTCTGTGGTAACAAAAATAGTTTAGGTTAAGAGGCTAGTTTGGAAAAATTCTGGGACAAAAGAATTCCAGAAAGTTGGTGGGGCAGGAAAGCATCAATCATGTATAGACATGAGAAATAAGGAGTTACTACAGTCCAAGGAACAAAAGGAAAGCTCATATGAAAAATCAGTCTGGCGGAAAAATAATTGGTATTGGCAGGATGAGAAGAGAGAAGTAGAAAGGAGATAAGCATAAGAGATTCATTTTCGTTTGGAAGATTGTGCAAACTGTATTGAGGAAGAGATAAAAAAGTAGGAGACATCAGCAGAGCAGATTGGAGCTGGATTTGCAGGAAAACTTGGAAAACTAGGAAAGCTGAATAGTCAGGACTGAGACAAGAAATTATGTACATCTAATGTAATTTTAGATGTCTATAACAAAGACATCAACAGTTGAGCTACGTGCACTACATTTCCCTTACAGACAAGGGAAAAGAAATTTCTTCCATCTAAGGGATTCTACATGAATGCATTAGAAGTGGGCAGCTAACTATTACAGAAAAGACTGACAAAAGTATCAGCTGAAGGAATCAGGATAGGAAAAAAAAAAAAAAACAAAAAACAAAAAAAAAAAACAAAAAAAAAAAAAAAAAAAAAAAAAAAAAAAACCACAACCAAAACCAACCAAGCAAAACCTGAAGCTAACTGCAAAGCTTTTCTTAAACATAAAGAAATATTTCCTGTCAAATTGTGGAAGGAAATCTAGGATTCAAAGTACTATTCCTCAGCTAATAGCCTCTGAAGTCTTTTCCCCATGGAAAAAAATGGGGGGTTTTGTGTGTGCTGGTTCCCACCTACTACCAGATATAAATTTCAGTCACCCCATAGCTTCACTGGGTTCATACCTTGGGGTGATCAGTAAAGTACACAGCAGAATTAGGCAGAAAAAAGGGGAAGAATTAGTTTGGTTTTTATTTTTTCAGTCTTAGGCAATTTATATTAATTCACACACAGAAGCAAAACATTCCAGTGCAATAATCTTATTACTATTGCAAATTCAATAATTCCATGGCTCAGAAATACTCAAGGAAAGATTTCTTATATAACCAAAATTAATGAATTGCCTTATATTTTCTCAACTAGTTTGTAATTATACTGCTGAAATTTATTGAAAATTGTAGTTGAGTTGCTTTTTGTTTTGGGTTTTTTGGTGTTGTTGTTTTAGTTTTTTTTTTTATAATTTCTCTATAATGTGGTTTCAGTCATCTAGAAACTATGAATTAAAATCAGATTAAAAGAAAACATGGTCTCTTATGTTTTGGGTTTGGGGGGAGGAATGGTTTTATTTTGGTTTGCTTTTTTTCTCTCTTTTAGAAGAAACAGCCAAAATCTAATTGAGGGAGAATTCAGAAGACTTCCAGAGGGTAAACAGTGACATGAAGTTGTGGTGAACTAGCAATGACTGTGACAGTATGGTTTTTACACAGTATCCTAATGGATAAAGTTGACATCCACGTTGTGGAAAAAGCAAGGCAAAACACACATGTATACACACACATATATATTTATAAATGTGCTTTGTAAACTGAAAACTGTTTGAATAATTTCTGAATTTATAGAGCTACTTGATTTGGCAAACTCACTTCAAACATTTACTCAAATACTGTAAATATTTACCATGGTGAGATATGTTATTGTGTAGTATAAACAATGTCATAGATGAAAAAATTATTCAATGTAAATTAAAAATCTGACTTTGTGTAAGGAAACCATATTTCATTAATAACTTGCCCTTTGTTAGTAAAGTAAGGGAATCAAATTAGTCTGTAGTACTGCATTATGGTTTAAATTCCAACAATCAACTAAGCACCACACAGTTGCTCACTCACTCCTCTCCCTCCCAGTGGGGTAGAGTGGAGAACTGAAAAAATAAGTAACACTATGGATTGAGATAAGAACGGTTTAATAGCTAAAATAAAGTAAAATATACGAATAACTATAACAACAATAATAATAATAGTAACAATAGTAATGAAAAGGAATATAATAATAATGTAGAGAAATAAAACCCAAGAAAAGACAAGTAATGCACAGTGTAATTGCTCACCACCTGCTGACCAATGCCCGAGCAGCGATCTGCCCCTCACGACCAACTCCCTCCAGTTTATATACTGAGCATGACATTCTATTGTACCCCTTTGGCTAGTTCAGGTCAAATGTCCTGGCCATGCTTCTCTCCAGCTTCTCGTACCCCTGCTTGGTGGAAGAGCATGGGAAACTGAAAAATCCTTAACTTAGAATAAGTGCTACTTAACAACAACTAAAACATCAGAGTTGTGGTCAACAGCTTGATGTCCAAATGGAGAGCAATGACAAATGGCATTCCTCTGAGTTTGGTATCATGCCCAGTGTTGTTTAACATCTTTGTTGGCAACATGGACGGTGGGATTGAGTGCACCCTCAGCGAGTTTGCTGGCAACACCAAGCTGTGTGGGATGGTTGACATGCTGGAGGGAAGGGATGCCAGCCAGAAGGATCTTGACAGGCTTGAGAGGTGGGACTTTGCAAACCTCATGAAGTTCAACAAAGCCAAGTACAAGGTCCCGCACCTGAATCAAGGCAATCCCAAGCACAAATACAGACTGGGAGATGAGTGGATTGAGAGAAGCCCTGTGGAGAAGGACTTGGGGGTGTTGGTTGACAAGAAACTCAACATGACCCTGCAATGTGCACTTGCAGCCCAGAAAGCCACTGTATCCTGGGCTTCATCAAGAGAAGCGTGACCAGCAGGTCAGGGGAGGTGATTCTCCCCTTCTACTCAGCTCTTGTGAGACACCACCTAGAGTACTGGGTTCAGCTCTGGGTCCCCCAGCATAAGAAGGACTGGACCTGTTGGAGTGAGTCTAGAGGAGGGCCATGAAGATGATTAAGGGGGCTGGAGCACCTCTCCAATGGAGACAGGTTGAGAGAGTTGCGGTTGTTCAACACAGAGAAAAGAAGGCTCTGGGGACACCTTATAGCAACCTTCCAGTACTTAAAGGGGGCCTACAGGAAAAGTGGGGAGAGACCCTTTATCAGGGAATGTAGTGATAGGATGAGGGGCAATGATTTTAAACTGAAAGAAGGTAGGTTTAGATTAGATATAAGGAAGAAATTCTTTACTGTGAGGGCAGTGAGACACTAGAACACATTCCCCAGAGAAGTTGTGGATGTCCCCTCCCTGGAAGTGTTCAAGGCCAGTCTGGATGGGGCTTTATCAGCCTGATCTATTTGAAGGTGTCCCTGCTCATGGCAGAGTGGTTGGAACTCAGATGATCTTTAAGGTCCTTTCCAACCTGAACCATTCTTTGATTCTATGAATCTATGATTCTATTAATTAACCATTCTATTAGTGCCTAATCACCCTGGGCATTGGATCTGATTGTCTCCTTTCTTTTCTCCCAATGACTTAGATAGTTTAAAAAGGCAAAAATAATTTTTTATTTTCCTAACCTTAGATGAAGTTAATCCGTGACAGAATCTCTATCAATTTGAATGAAATTTGTATGTATCATTTAGAAAATTATGCATTCAGGTATATAATACACAGGAAGTTTTGGGGAACATAGACTTAAATTTTACCTTTCAGCTAAACAGCTAATATCCTATAAGTGGGCATTAGAGAAAGGAGTTTCAACATACGTTCCATGGTAGAAATTTTCGATTTCATTTTTATAGATGAACAGAGTAAACTAAAAAAGATTTTCAATCAAAATAATATTTATGAAGTACACATAATGATGACATGTTGAAGCTACTAAGAAAATTCTGTTACCTTATATAACAGCACTAAGAAAGTCTGTATATTGGCTGCATGAATGCTGTCAACTTGTCAGAAGAGCTGAGAAAGTCTATTATCAGCTTCTGTTGGAAGGGTTTTCGTATTATAGTCCTGAAGCAGCAGATGCAGGCCCTCTTGAGAAAGGACACTTATCCTCTAAAGATGTCAGTCATTTGTTTACACATCATCTTTGGAAATGATTCCGCCATTTTGTACTAACTACCATGTGCTACACAGCTAGTGCTGTTGAAATCAATGAACTTACTTTTAGAGAAAGTCATAAGGGAAAGGACTGATCTACACTAGCTTTTCTGAATGCTGGATGTATATTACCTGCCTAGTACAAAGTCATAAACTACAATCTTAATGACAGCTTTTCTTCTCCCCTTCTTTAACCTAAATACAGATTTAGCACCTTGATTTTCTCACTTTTGACTATAAGCTATGAAGTCATTCCGTATTTCTCAGACTGAATGTTCCTCAACTTAACTGTACTGAAACGATACTGAACTGTGTCAACACCATTTTTTTTGTTGTTTTTTCCCCATGTAAAATCAAGATAGTAGAGAAAGGAAATCTATTAACAAGCACTTAGTCCAGAGTGTGCAGTGATATTCTTCAACAGGTACTTATAGAGGTACCCTTGGGGAAAAAACTGGCCAACCAACCAAACAAAAAAAGGGATACAGTATTCCCTTGTAAAGATCTGTAAATAAATCCCATGTATATGGAACATTATTCTGAAGGACATACTCCTTCTGAAGGAGTATGTATGTTACAAAATTTTTACAATATTTTACTCTTTTGTACAGTATCTTTAGATTCTGTTATTGCTGAAAATATTAAATATTAAATACCTATTAGTCTCAAAAAGCTACATATTTTTTCCTGCAAAAAAAATATGGGCATAAACATTTTGCTTTTTAACATTTCTTCATTAAATATTTAAAAAGGCACAAAGGTATGTTAATTCTCTTAGAAATTATGACTTTTTTATAAATATAATGATGTTACAGTGTCTAATGCCTTTGTTTCTTTGTCTGCCTCTTGGTGTGTTTTATGTGGAAACAGCTTTCCTAAACTTTAGACAATATCCCTATGTTCACTCTAACATAAAACAGGAAACCAAATACGGATATAAATAGCACCACAAAATGTAAGCAGCATATCTTGAGTACTGCTTTAAAGTGATGTAAGACTGTTTTTTATATCTTTTTGAAGAGAAAATGAATTTCAAAGTCTAAAACAACAGACAGCTAAAGTTATGTGGAGCTGAGTTTTTTCTTTCTGTATTGTGGCATGAGCATAGTATAACAAGGAACAATGTCCCCCAACAGTCATACAAGCAAACAGATTTCAGTTGGTGGCTCAACAGTGCTTTATGAGCATGTGAGTAGTGAGGAGAACAATGTGTATGTCAGATATGGCTGACATGACAGAAGCACAGTGCTCTGCACACAGTTTGTAACCAGATTTTTCCTGTCATGTTAGAAATGAGTAATTCAAGCAAGATAGCTATTAATGTTCTTTGGCGTGCTTACAGGTGACAGATGTCTTCTATTCCAGTTCCAGAAAATATGCATTTATTTATTTTTCACAAGTAGAGGAAAGAACATGTAAATGTGGATTAGGCCCAAGCACTTGCATTGTTATTAAGCAAGTTTTCAGTTCTTTTCTTATTGCTACTAAATTGAATTCTAAACATAAATTTAAGCAGAATAAAATAAGGAATGTGAAGGTAGGAAACACTTTTTTTTCTCACATTGCATAACAAGACAGGCTTCTTTTTAGCCTAAGCATTTCTAAGATGTAACTTATTCTGAAAGATCTTCCCTGATAAACAAATTACAGTTCAGTGAACAAAAGAGCCATCTATTTTACCAGTCCAGATATATTTTTTTGATGAGCTATGCATGGATGCAGATCCCTTTTAGATACCATTTATACACTATATAAAAGGGTATATATTTATGATCAAATTTCAGAACTGGGTGATTTGTGATGTCCTTTTCAGTTTTTCATTCATGGTATGACATTAATGAGGTTGCTGCATCCATTGAGAAAAGTATGAATGAAAACATCATGCTACAGTTATTTCATGTTTGTCTTGTAAATTCAAAAAATAATACATATATCTCTTCAGAGATCTTGAAATCAATAGATTAATTCGAAGAAAAAATGCTCTGCATGTGTAGAAGTTGAAATATCTTTTACTATATTGTGTAAGATTGAGAAAAAAGTTCAATACCTGAGAATTCTTATTTTATCTGAAACACTCAGCATTTATAAAACCATTCATAAATCCATCTAAATATATTTTAAAAATATTAGATTGAATCTACAGAAGTTTTCATCCTCCTGATGTTTTTTCATGATACGTTTATATGAGCAACCTGCTTCTGCAGTGGAACAAATCCTTGACCATGACTATATAATTTTAAGTAGTTCTATATAGAGGGGAGTATTTTGTTTTCATTATATTTCTGCTAATATATAAAAATGTATGTATATGTGCATGAGAGGGGAAGAAGTGATGGTGAAAAGAATAATATAAACAATTCAAGAAGAAACAATTTGTTATCTTTATTTAAAAAACAAAAGTATGCTACTCAGAATTTTCAGTTCTTTAAGCAATCATGTTTGCATTCTTTTTTGTGAGAATACAAAAAAAAAAAAAGAAGCAGCTATTTTCCAATTTTAATTTAACATCTTTGGTTACTGTATATTAACATTGCTTAATAGTATTTTTGAACTTGTAACATTACAAATGAGAGAAGGTAGTGCAAGAAAAGCACTTGAGAAAAATGCATTGTGTTGTGTACAGAGTATTCACAGTAAGTTTTTTGAAATGAAAAATAAAATATAGAATTCATTCCTGCAATGTGACAGCAGTAATTTTAATGAAATGTAAATGTGGATTGATTTGAATCAGAGAATTGGACTATTTTTTCACTTGACTGAACTGGACTATTTGCTTTCATTAACAACATGCAATCTAGAAAATTATTTCTTTAAATTGAAATAAGTATGCCCAAATCTTGTGGTCATAGCCTTTAGCATATCTCTAAGGAAGACAAGCTTCTATTCTTGTTGGGGCTAGCAGGACTAGCTAGGAAGATAAGATTAGTAGTTCGCATCCATACTGAAGGACTCAAATGTCACCTGACTCTCAGGCATGTTGAAAATGCAACAACTTCTGAAGATAATTCTGTACTCCAGCTTTTTTTTTTTTCCATGTTTTGCAGTGGTGTGTTTAATTTTTTTCCTCTTATTAGCTGCTGTTATGCTTTAAGCATCTGTTTTGATTTCTCAGTAGTGTAAGGGCACCAGGCAGCCCAAGGGACTTACCTTCTACTATGCACACTTAGTAATTAAGCTGTCAGTGCAGCATGATTTCTGAAGCAGTAATAATGTTATAGGATGTATTTCTTTCTAGTTGCAGAATAACACTTTACAATATATGTGGGTATTTATATATATAGGTAGATATATGACAAAGAGAAAAAGAGAGAGAGAGGTTATGTATGTCTACAGCTATCTATATATGTGTGTATATATCTGTCCATGCATATAGTATATCAATTTCTTTGTACATACAGCACTGTATTCTGCACAAATTTGATAATGTTGTGATTTGAGCTCAGAGAGAAACTGAGCGCCACACAGCCACTTACTCCTCCCCTACACCTCAGGACTGGGAAGAAGGAAATAAAGTAAAAGACTCAGGAATCTGGATAAGGACAGAAAGGGATGACTCACCCATTATGGTCATGGACAAAAGACAGACTCGTTAGGGGAAGAAGAAAGAACATAAATTTAATTCAGACACTAACAACAACACCACCACCTAACAGACAGAGGTGGACAGTGGGAGGTATAACCAACTCTTAAAAACACTTTCCCCCCACTTCAGGCTCAGCTTCGCTCCCAATTTCTCTACCTCTTCCCCTGTAGTAGCACAGAGGTTCAGGGGATGTGGGGTGCAGTCAGTCCTGCAGCTTCTTCCTCCTCACAGGGGGGAAAATTCTGGCATTCTTCTCCTGCCCCAAAGTAGTTTCCCTCTCACAGGAGACAGTCCTCCACAAACTTTCTCCTACATGAGTCCTTCCCACAGACCACAGTTTTTCCTGATCTGCTCCAGTGTGGGTTGCTTCCACATGTTGCAGTCCTCCCAGTGCTGAACTGCAGCAGAGGGAGCTTCTTCCCATAGAGTCCCGGCTGTCTTCGGGCACAGCCACCTGCTCCTGTGGGGTCCTTCACAGGCTGCAGGTTGACATCTGCTCTATCAGGGACCTTCATGGGCTGTGGTGGGGGGTGGCCCTGCCCCCTCAGCACAGGCTACAGGGGAGTCTCTGTTCCAGAACACCTCTCCCCTGCCTCCTCCTTTCTCCCAGTGACCTCGGTGTTCACATAGGTGTCCTCCTCACAACACCTCCTCACAACTCCCACTCCTCCTCTCAGGTTCCACTTCTTAAATATGTTATCACAGAGGCACAGCCACTGTTGCTAATTGGCTTGACCTTGACACGGAGGTAAGTCCAACTTGGAGACGTGGATTCGTCAAGAAGCTTCTCACAGGGGGCCACCCTGTTACCAAAAACCCCTGTCACAGACACAAACCCAGCAGAGATAACTACACTATTGCATCTTTCAAATATAGGTATCTGCTGTCTTTTGTAATACAATATTATGAGAGGATGAAACTTGTACATTCAGATTAAATAAGTCCTGGACCATATCTGTCCATCTTCAACTGATGAGATGTTTTTGACATGTGTGAGGAAAAGAAAAAAAAAAAAAAAACAAATGAGAATATTATCACAAGGGTGCTATCTGTAAGCACTGCTAAATGAAATCTGGACTACATCTGCTGTGCTCACAATTAAGGTATGTGCGGGAAAGAAACAAAGTACAGAGAAATGGTAACAGCTTTAATCTTTTTAACATACTTGGGGGAGAGGCAGAAGGTGATAGTAAACCAGATAACAAATGTTAATTGACTTTAGATATGAAGAAAGTCAGAAAGGTTAACCTAAGTGGACATGTCCAAGGCATCAATTGGCAGTTTATGGCAACTATTTAAATTACTATGGAGTAAATAGTGAAAATGGTAGGCCCTGAGATGGGAAAGCACATCCAGGGATGTTCAACATCATGACAAAGGGGAAGCCCAAGGTGGGTAAAACCAGCCTGCCTGCCAGGACTAGGACACACTGGTTGTTTCTCTGCAGGTTTAGTGGCCATCTGTTGCATTTAAGGTAATGAAATAATTTGGTGAGAGATTAATCCCCTTGCACTCTAGCCAGTCCTCAGAGATTAGAGGGGCTAGGGGTGGATGGACTTATCTCTTAATAGGTATGTCAATTATGGCCATAACTATAGACCTGACACGAGATGCACGAACAGCCCGTATGATGTAGGTCCAGTTGCATTCAAGAGAAGCAGTCAGGTTCACGAATAGTACGGTTTATTCTTATGCAACATCTACAGGTTCTTTGAGATTGCCTACGAGAAATGCACAAACTGCAGGTTGGCTATGTAGCACTACACACAAAAAACTATTGCAATCACACATACTTAATTCCTGGGTAATCACTCGGCATAGCCAAGGGCCCAAATCTTACCAAAAGACGTCCCCTTGGGGGTGGTGGGGGGGGTGGGGGGTGGGGGAGTGAGGAGCACAAACCCATTGATCTGTCCCTCCAATTTGGTATCGGATTAACATCCTTCTGAGTTAGATACAAACTCAGAGTAGTATTTATCTAAGTATGTATGTGTGTGAGTGGGTGGGACTGTGGTCAAGCCATTGTTTCTTGAGTAATGACACAGCACTTTCCTTGGTGCAAGGTGTGCACTGGTTTTGTGGGAAAAGAGGAAGAATGAGAGCTAAGGTCCACAGAGTTGTGCAAAACAGTCCTTGAGAGAAGGGGAAGAGCAGGAGATAAATCTGCATAGTCATGTCAAATGTTCCTTTAGCAAAGTGGAAGAACGGGACCATGTGGCCTTCACCTCACTTTGCATTCCTCCTTGGTGCTACAGCAACACAAATCACTGGATCTCCATCCCGTCCTGTGTTTGTTCTGGGCACCATCTGTTAAGGAAATCTGTGTTTTGCTTTTCCCACACTTCCAACACTATCACAGCCAGGCAATGGCTTAATTGGTGTATGTCCTGTACAATATCCTGGATCCTGTGGGTGCTGTAGAACTGAACCTTAGGAAAGAGATCCCTATCCATCTGCTATACCTATCCCCTCTAATCAATAAATATATATATTTTATGCCACTGACTGTTGTGATTCTGTTTTTGCATCTACCTCACCCTAAGTTCTCCCATAGCAAAAATTCTTACAGCTTATCTGCCTGTTTTCTTTTATGATGACTGAACTAGTTCTGATGCAGCTGAAATGCAATCATCCTCTTCTAAATCAGCTGGCTTTTCTATTCTCCCCAGAATAACAAACTGCAACTAGAAAACTTCACTGGGAATTATTTTTTTCAGGACTTTTTCCTTCATTTAATTCAGAAATAACACAGGATTTTTTTTTTTTTCTTAATTTTTTCCAGCAGGGAAATATAAAGATTTATATCTTACCATTTATCTTTGTTTTCAAACCTTAATAAGGTTTTGTTTAAAATAAAGCTGACTGCTCTCCCATTAAAATGATCCTGACTTTCTCAAAGTAGGTTAAATGGAATTATTAACCCATAGTAGATCGAAATACAAAACAGAAAGTTCAAAGACAGATCACTTCTTGGTGATCCATTCCATATATGTATCCTGCCTCTGACTTACTTTTGTTCCACAATTTCAGGGTTTTTGTTTTTGTTTTTTCAAGATTATGATGCTCCCCAAGCTTATTCTTGATCTGGGGGTAAAATGTACAAAAAGTCTTAAAAAAAACACCCTCACATTTTACTGATTTCTGACAAGAATTTTATACTCTGACACTAATAATTTATTTCAAAAGTAAGTTCATAACAAAATGTTACTTTGTTGTTAATGAAGAAGAAACTAATCTGTCTTTTGTTTAGTGTCATATAATTTTCCTAATATTTTCTTACTCTACGAAATATTTTACAAGGTTACATTCTAAATTTGATAGCAATGACTGTAATATTAGACAATACACTGTAGTTTTTAGGACTTCTATGAGTTCACATATTTGAATTTCAGCATCTTATATATATACAAAAAAGAATTCTTCATTTGACCAAAATTAGGTATCTGCTCTGGGCAAACTGAATAACTTGCCAAATTCCTTTGCAAAATCTCAGCTATAACCTAATTAAGCTTAGTGGAGCTTTGAAGTCCAGCTCCCATAAAGATGCATACATTTAGAAGCACACAGACAGAAATTAATACTACACTATGAAATGGAAACTGGGCCTTGATGTGTGTTTTTTGGAAGAGTTTTCCCTCTACAAACTGGGAATGCTCATTATTATTTACCTCAAAACCACTTTCTGTTATGGTAATATGGAGTAACCTTGTTAAAAAAGTTGCAATGCAAGCAATAACGTGACCAAGTGAAAAACTTATGGAAAATATAGGAAGGGTCAGACCTTGCAGTAATATATGTGTGGCATTTTCACTCATCATTCTACTGATATATGTGTTTGTCTATACTTTGCAGAATCAGGGCTTGAAAAAATCAGAGTGGTCATCCTTCCTCCTATGCAAGCTGCAACATGACTGTAATGGGCATCTCCGAAGAAATTTATTAAATTTTGATGCTAAAGACAGCTGTTATTGTCCAGAAGTTATTAGAAGACATTACTTCTTTGAAACAAAACCAAATTTCAGGTATAAATTGAGATTTGTGTTATGAATGGATGAACCAGTTCTGTTGCTGTTAGATGATACCTAATTTCTTCCAGTATCATAGAATTTAAATTTTCTTGTAAGAGAATGATCCCAGTGAGAAAATAATTTTAGGGTTTGCTTTTTTTTTCCCCCTTTTTCTTTTTTCTTTTTTTTTTTCCTGTTTTCTTTTTCTTTTTTACTTATTCCTTTTTACTTTTTCTTCCAGGTTTAGGGATCCCTCATGTTTGAAATGTCTTTTACAGGTTCAGAAAAATCTGTATCATACAAAAAGATGGAAACAAGAATAGTTATTTTAAAACACAGAGGATGAAAAATACTAAATAATCTAAAAACAGTGTTTATAGACAAAACTCAAAAACGTGTCCATAAATTAGTATGGTTCTCTTCCAGATTTTATGAAAACCAAACACAAACCTAGACACTTAAATAAATTGATTTTTCAGTTGCAGAATGATCACAAGTTTACTACCAAATATGCTAAAGTATTCATCTAAAGAGGTTTCAAAAAAAGCCCCAAAACAATGGAGTTATGCAACAGTATGATGTAATGAAAAATTCATGGTAAGCGACATGCATTTTTCAGATGAGTGCAGTCTTACTTGATGAGAAAAAGAGCAATAATGAAGGGCTTTGTCAAGTTTTATCAGATAGTGGAAATCATGTTTTCAGTCACATAAGACTGTCTCTTAATTACATTGCTGTATTCAATATAGTTTTTCAGTAAGATGATGAGGAATATCAAGAGAAATGTAACTTTTTCTAAACATTATCAGCTGAAACTTTAACATTTAAACACAGTATGAAGATATTGAGAGAAAAAAATAGTTTAAGTGGGTTTTGGGTGAAGTTACTATTTATGAGGCAGGTGTCCTTAGTACTGTTTGCAAACTGTATGGTTTTGCTCATTTCCTACAATGTGGCTCTGAACTTTTTAGTTACTCTGCTACAGTATTCATGCGATGACAATATACTTGCCATTGTCTAGACAGATAAATGTAATTTTCCCAGCACTTACTGAAAAGTACAATTTCCTTTTAAATTCTTAGCCAGCAAATTATCAAACACATTTCTATATTTGTTTATTAAATACATCAACCTTAGTTACTGATGTATTAGCATTCATGTTTACAAAGTCAAATATAATGCTCTTAAAGAGACTGTTTTCAGCCTAAGATATGTTTATATGATCTCCAAAGTCTTCCACTTCAAAGGCTAAATGAGTTCTTTGTAAATGGAATATTAAGGCAGGCAAATCATTTCATTATCTGGCTATTACATCAACGCATCAGGATTCCTTCTGAATGCAGCCTGTTGATATTTCCCTGTCTTCTTTCCAGCTGGCAGGTTCTGGCACTCTACTGACTTTTACAGTTCACAGTAACCTCAACAGTAGAGTCCATTCATAACCTTACACTTTGAAAGTCTTTCATATAGTGTAGGCCTAAATGTCATACATACAAACAAATTCTCTCAGACTAGGGTTCCAATAATATTTTTGGCTATTCATTAAGGGAATTTTAAAATGTCACATATTTTGCAATGCTTATTGCATGTTCCATTTCTTTTTATTTACAGTATATAAATCCAACTATATATTTTTTATTTTTTTTTAAATATCACTGGGCATAAATGTGTAGTGAAAAATCTTCATGCCTGATCCCACATTTCTAGGCATCCTTAGTTTCTTACCATTTTTATTCCTTTCCATTGTTCAGAAGAAAAAATGTATGTTCTGTTATCTTCCAAACTTTACAATGTGGAATTTGGCTTGTGGTTTTTCAAGTTCTATCTGAGCTAGGATGTATGTTCTGCTTTGTGGTGACACTTGGCAAAACATATAAAATGAAAGCCTGGCCTGGCCATGCCCCTCTTTCACTGACAGATTCCCAGAGGCAGGACATCACTGAGCAGCAACTTCCTTTTAAGATAGGTTTCTCATTTGCTCTGGGTGCCAAGGTTCAGTTCTTGAAGAAGATTCATCCAAACAACTCTCTCGAATGTGTTCCCTGAAGGCTGTCTGCTGTAGAATCACTTTTTAAGAGGCAGGGTTGATGAAATCTGTATTTTGAAAAGGAATTATGTCATTAATTATAATGGAAAGAAAGGAATCAGTTCTTATGAGTAGTGCTTTTGTTTCGTTTTTTTGTTGTTTCTTTGCTTTTTTTGTTTGTTTTTTTTTTTTTTGTGGGGCTTTTTTTCAATTATTAAAACAGACTTTCAGTAAATACATCTTATTTTCGATGACTATTGTTCATAGTCAGTGCAATATCTCCTGATAAGACCCAGAGTTTTGAAAAGAATAACAAAATTACTAGAAAAAAACCCAACAGATTTCTGGATTGGGTGTTACTGGGGACATGCACCTCTAAAGCAAGCTGTGTGGTGTGGTTGATATGCTGGAGGGAAGGGATGCCATCCAGAGGGATGTTGGCAGGCTGGAGATGTGGGCCTGTGCAAACTTCGTGAAGTTCAACAAGTCCAAGTGCAAGGTCCTGCGCATAGATTGAGGTAATCCCAAATACAAATACAGATTGGACAAAGAGTGGATTGAGAACGGTCCTGGCAGAAGCAGTTGGGAGTAGTAGTGGATGGAAAACTGAATGTGACCCTGCAGTGCACACTTGCAGCCCAGAAAGCCAACTGTATCCTGGTCTGCACCAAAAGAAGTGTGGCTAGCAGGTAGAGGGAGGTGATTCTCCCCCTCTTCTCCACTCTCATGAGACCCCACCTAGAGTACTGTGTTCAGCTCTGGTCCCTCAGTGTAAGAAAGATATAGACCTGTTGGAGCAAATCCAGCAGAGGGCCATGAAGATGATCAGGGGGCTGGAGCACCTTGTTTTGCTGATTAAGGATACCAATTAAACTTGGACACCAGAGTGAAAAGAGTAGGCATACTTCACTAGTGATAACCAAGTAATGTAACAGCGTAATACAGAAAACATGCAGTAAGAAAAAGCAGAATAGTGCACTTAAAGCAACAAACAGGAAAATACAGGGTAATGCATCAAATCATTACTACACGAGAGAGAGAGAATAGTAATTAAGAGAAATACATCACCACTTGCATTTATTATCATCATCATCCAGATCCGCAGACACTGGGGAGCCCCGGTTACAGCGAGGATTTGGAGAGCCTGTCCCGGCAAGTGGGAAATCCTACGGGGTGCGTCCGCCCACAGGTGAGGCATCCAAAGTCGCTGCAGATGGGCCCAGCCTTATATACGAGAGATCGACAAGCCAGAATAGCTGGCACCTTTGTTTTGAGCGGAAAGTTTCTGGTTTCATTCTCCTGTTGGATTCCACCCAAAGCTTGGCCAGGGCTCAGGGGGGGAACCAAGGGAGTTTCTAACAAGGCCGAACTTGGGTTCTCAGCCTTGAACAAGGCTGCGAAAGGAAAGTTGGATACATTCTCTCCTCACTACTGATTATATTTTGTCTTTCACTAATGAGTTTACATATTTTATTAATGACTACATGCTAAGTTAGGAGCTTCAGCTTGGGGCCTGTTGTTCAGGCTACAGTATTTCAATGCTTTAGCACTTTTTACACCAGCATAAATAGGTTGTTATAACTTAGTACAATACCTACTAGCACAATGGTTTTCAGTTATAAAATATACAGGATTCATCTATAGGTCAACTCTGGCTTGGGCGTGCTGTCCAAGCCTTAGCACTTCACACCTCCCTAATGAAGACAGGCTGAGAGTGTTGGGGTTCAGCCTAAAGAAGAGAAGGCTCTGGTGACACCTTACAGCAACCTTCCAGTACTTAAAGTGGGCCTACAGACAAGGTGGGGAGGGACTCTTTATCAGGGAGTATAGTGATAGGATGAGGCGTAATGGTTTTAAACTGAAAGAGGGAAGATTTAGATCAGATATAAGGTTGCCCAGAGAGGTTGTGGATGCCCCCTCCCTGGAAGTGTTCAAGGCCAGTCTGGATGGGGCTTTGAGAAACCTGATCTAGTTGAAGGTGTCCCTGCTCATGGCAGAGTGGTTGGAACTAAATGATCTTTAAGGTCCCTTCCAACCCAAACCATTCTTTGATTCTATGATGTTAGAATTGTAAAATACAAAATTTACTAACAGCAAAAATACTGAGAGTGACTGTTAGATTCAGATATATAAAATGGGAAAAAGACAGCATGAAATAAGAGGAAATTACTATGACCAGAGTCCCATAATCTCAGCTTTTAGTGAAAATGTTGTGTTGTTAGCTTCTACTTTTTATTCCAGCCCATGAATTGTTCCCTGAAGAATGTTTTTGCCAAGATTTGTTCCTGTCTTTCTTAACATTCTGATACATGATTTAGAAGAAAATGTTTCCTAGGAAGAGAAATGTTTAAAACCGGCCTTATTATTATCTTTAGAAAAGAGCAACTCTTATATCTTTTTTGTTACCCAATGTATGGAATTAAGAAAATATTTTGCTTTCAAATTCCCTAATTGCTAGAGATTCACAGAATCACAGAATGGACCTGATTAGGCAGGGCCACCTAGATCCAGTTGCCCAGGTCTCTGTCCAGACAGGTTTTGAACATCTCTGAGGATGGAGACTCCACAAGCTCCCTGGGCAACCTGTTCCAGTGCTTGGTCACCCTCAGAGTAAAAAAGTATTTCCTGGTGCTCAAATGGACCCTTCTGTGTTTCAGTTTGCGCCCATTGCCTCTAGTCCTGTCACTGAGCATCATTGAAAAGAACTTGGCTCTATCTTCTTGACACCCTTCCTTCAGGTATTTGTATACAATGATAAAAATCCCCTAAGCCTTCTCTTCTCCAGGTTAAACAATCTCAGCTTTTTCTAACAGGAGACATGCTCCAGTCCGTTAATCATCTTTGTGGCCATTTCTTAGACTCTCTCTAATATGTTCATGCATCTCTTGTACTGAGGAGCCCAGAACTGGACACAGGACTTGAGGTGTGGCCTCACCACTGTTGAGTAGAGGGAAAGGATCACCTGCCTCAACCTGCTGGCAATACTTTATTCAATGAAGCTGAGGATACCTTGCCTTTTTTTTTGTGTCAAGGACACATGCTGGTTGATGTTCAACTTGGTGTCTAACAAGATGCCCAGGTCCTTTTCTGCCAAGCTCCTTTCCATCTGGACTTCCCCCACCATATGTTGGTGCATGGGGTGGTTTATTTCCAAGTCTAAGTCTTTGCATTTTCTTTTCTTGAACATCATAAGCTTCCTGTTAGCTCATTTCTCCAGCCTGTTCAGGTCCCTCTGGATGGCAGCACTCTGGAATATCAGCCACCCCTCCCAGTTTGGTGTCATCTGAAAACTTGTTGAGGGGATGCTCTACCTCATTATCCAGATGATGGGCCCTTTAGGCCCAGGCATTCAGATAATTTTCACTCCATCTCACTGTCTGCTTATCCAGCCCATACATCAACAGCTTCTCTATGAAGATCTTGTGGGAGACAATGTCAAAGGCCTTACTGAAGTCCAGGTAGACAATATGCACTACTTTCCCCTAATCTACCAGGCCAGTTATTTCATCATAGTAGTTTATCAAATTGCTCAAGCATGACTTCTCTTTGGTGAAGTCATGCAGACTACTCTTGATGATTTTCTTGTCATTAATGCACCTGGAAATGTTTTCCAGAATTAGCTGCTCCTTCAACCCTACATGATCTAGGTAAGCTGCTTCTTTTCCTCTATCCTTGTTCTGTCAAACAGGGCTGAGAGCTCTTCCCTGTTATACTAATACAAAATGACAATAAGAAACATTTTAAAAAGTCAGTTATGAGTCATTCACATAACTCCAGAAAGGTGTACTATGTTGGGAGATAGACAGCATGCAATGCAAAATGGTATAGACATACCTGAGGACAAGTCCTAAGTAAGCTAACATAGGAACTTTGGGATGGGTAGTTGAATCGATTTGGTACTTTGAGTTAATTATCCCTAGTATAACTGATAGAGTTGTGTGCTCTTCTGTTTCTGGAATTACAGGGAGATTTTATGGTGCTATATTATGATGCATGAACATACTAATTTATGCAGAATTTGTCTGATGGTGCACTGTGCTGAGTACATATTCTACTGCAGACTGGCCATGTCCACACTAGACAGAACTTGTCCTTACATCTTTGATGAGCTTTTTATGGTGCTGCTTGAGTATAAGATCTCATAATTTTATATTTCTTTTGCTCATGTTTATTACACATTTGTTCATATATTTGTGTGTATATGTCAAAGTATAAGTGTGGAATGTCAGAGGCAACAAGAAAAGCTTTTATAAAAACAGATGCGAAAAGAAAGACTCGAGAATATGTGGACCCATTGCTTAATAAGACAGGGAATCTGGTTACACAGAACATGGAAAAGGGGAAGTATTGAATGTCTTCTTTGCCTCAGTCTTTACTAGCAAGACTGATCTTCAGAAATCTCAGATCCCAAAGACCAGGGGTAAAGGCTGAGGCAAGGAAGATCTACCCTTGGTGGAAGAGGATCAGGTCAGGGAATATTTAAGCAAACTGGATATACGTAAGTCCATCGGACCTGATGGGACACACCTATGAGTGCTGAGGGACCTGGCATGTGTCAGTGTGAGTCCACTCTCAATAATCTCTAAACAATCATAGTGATTGGAAGAAGTACCCAAAAACTAGAAGAAAAGAAATGTCACCTACATCTTCAAGGGAAAGAAGGAGAACCCAGGAAACTATCTGCTAATTGGCATTAGCTTTATCTCTGGGAAGTACTCTAGCTAATCCAGGAAACCATTTCCAAGCATGTGAATTTCAAGAAAATCATCAGGAGTAGTCATCATGGTTTCACCAAGGGGAAATCATGCTTGACCAACTTAATACATTTCTATGATGAAGACTCTGGTTACTGTGACTTTTTTGGTTGTGATGCTTCACAAAATGCAGAAAAACTTAAAGTGGGTAAATACAGCCCAATTCTTCATCAGTCTGTATCTGGTCTAATCATGTGTGTTTGAGACAAGTGCAGCCTCTTAAAATGTATTTGTAAATGCTACTAAACAAATATGGGAATCTTGTTCCATTTTTAGTTTCTCATAAATAACAGGTTTCCTGATAATCAGACCTTTGCTTATTTTGATGTTTGTTTTTTTGATCAGTAGCTAATTACTCCTTTTAAAAACATGAAGATTCCTTTTCTTTTTGATTTACAGGTAAGTCTCCAAATTAAATACCTGTTTTATAAACTCACATACTACAGTGACCTAAATATACAGAAAGACAGGAGCATAGTCTTTTTCCTGATTTGTCTTATGCATCTAGCTTAGATTATGGCATAAGAGCAAAGGCGATTAATTTCTTATCCATGGGTTTCCACTGTTCAAAGTGCATAACACAACCACCAAAATGTTTCTTATGTTTTCTTCTCTTCAGACTCTCAGAAAAGTGTTACTTTAATATATTAGTCCTCTCTAAGTAGCTCACTAATTTGCACAACATTATGCCTAAATTATTTGAAATATGATAGATATTATACAAAGAAAAGTAGGTTTGTAGGGAAACACAATAACAAACAAGCAAAAAATAAAATCCAAGACAGTGGAACAGAATGTCATTTTTTTGGGGAAAAAAATATTCCTAAAATGTGTCAAACTGTCAGACTGAAATATATGTCTGCTCTCATTTATCAGTACCATATGATAATGCTAAGACTTAAACTAGTTAGTCCTGTCACTAATAAGCATTTAAGGGAAAATACAACCCAAATACAATCATCCGCTGTTTTTTGTGTTTTTCAAAAGCAGTTACTTGGGATGGAAAAAATAATGATGACTATGAAACAATACCTTGACACATGCTACAAATGTAGAAGAAAGCAGGAGTTACAGTATTTCTCCAAAAGGATCTATGACTCTAAACTTCCATATTTTACTAAATAAAGCTCTAACTGCCATCTATAGAGAGGTACTGCGGTCTTCAGTTTTCCTCTGCTTAATGTGTGATTTGTTTTCAGTCTGAAACACTCTGGTATGTTAAATATAGGGAATTAGAAGAAGGAAACAGCTCAATAAAATAAAGCTGTAAGAATAAAAGAAACAATACCTTGGGGAATCCTAAGAGCTTCCTGGAGTTAGGGTGAAAGGGTGTATGTGATATATATTAACCTTTGCACATTGCATAGAATAGAAATTCGTGAATATATTTTCCCCCTTAGCTATCCCAGTGTTATGCCCATATCATTGCAACAAACTTTGTAACAAAAATGTAGCTACTTATAACAACAACATGAAGCAAACCACATCACAAAAATATTTCTGCATCAAATCATACATTACAAACAAAGATCATTTAAAGACAAGCAGTCACAGCTGAATTATTGTTACAACAAAAACAATTACGACTCCAGGAATTTTTACTTAATTAAATTTATAGCAAATTAACAATGACTTCTTGTCATTGATTCCAGTAATGGGGGGAAAAAACCTAGCAATATAACCAACAAGTACTTAAGTAAATAACTTTCCTTACCCTTCTCAACATTCGACTTAAGAAAAACACCTTTTCTGGTTCATTGTCTCTACTTCCCTTGTTTTCACAGCAGATTACACTCAATCTGTCCCATTGTCTCCAATGAGGTGACAGGCAATGCTGGGGTTGGGGTGCATTAGTGGTTTCTTACTGTCAGTTTTTGCTTCTTACTCATTTTCCTCTGCTGCTTTTTGCCTTTCAGTGTCTCTGTCTTGGCATGAGCTGTCCATGGGCTCAGTCCCTCAGGGATGACTCTGCCTCAGCATGGGTCACCCATGGACCACAGGAATGTTCCTCCTTTGGTATGGCGTGCATCCTTTCAAGAGTGTATCTCCAGCTGTGTACTCAGAAGCTCTTCCTCCTCTTGTCCCACTTACCTGAGTATATCTGACCTGAGGTGCCAAGGACTCCCCTTAAGAGATATTATTAAATCAAATTTTTAAATGTTGATAGCAAGTTAGATCACAATATCCATTGGTATGATCCTCAGCTGCAGTGCTCTGATTCTCAGAGTTACTGAGCTCTTTACAGGTCCTGAAGTTCACAAAGAAATCTAAGACATTTATGTGAATATTTTACTTTTTTAGATGATTCCCAAAAGGATTTTTTCATTAATAAAAGATAGCAAATTCACCAATTCAAAATTTTTACTCTGCTGTTTCCACAAATGTAAAGAACTTGCTGGTATTATCAACAGCAAAATTTCCTGCTATGTTAGGGAAAAAAAACCTGTAATAGTAAGTAGCATGGATCAAAAACCATGACACTTGGACTTTACTTTAGACAAGCTATAGCCTAGCTCCATGCACTAAGTGCCTTTTTGCAGCTGGAATTCATCAGATGTCCACCTGACTTTATCTTCCAGTTCAGTAACATCTGGAAATAAACCAGTTCATGCACACCATGATGCAAACCAAAGCATAGTAACTGGAGACAATCAGGAGATTTCATTAAAAAATACATTCCTGATTTGAACCGAAATGCTTATGTGGGCAGTATCCAAGAAGTTCCAAAAGACAACAAATATACACAGAAGTCACATATGGCAATAACATTTTCTACCACTTGAAACATGTACTGCAGAAAGTCTGAGAGTACTCTGCTTTCTTATCACCCCAAAATACATCTTTATTTTGTCCAAATATATTGTCTCAGAGGAGTCTGAATGGTTTTACTCTTCTTTGTATGTATTCATCCTGCAGACTACAGTGAACTCTCATGTTTGGCAACTTCAGAATTATAGTATGTGCAAATCAATAGTAAGGTGCACACAGTTGATCCAAAACGTCCTATACAGAAATCCAGAAAGAAAATTCATCAGCTGTAATCACACTGCATTACAAACGAAGGCCAGCTCCTAATGTGTCAGCTGCACAGACTGCTGAATTGTCAGGACAGACAAAAAGAAACAAAAGAGAAGTGAGGGAATTCCTCTAAATGAAATTTTCGATATGACTTACTTTGCCTGAAGAATTGAGGAGGCCAGGCTATTTTACAAAATGTATATTAAACTGCATAATCCAAACTTCATATGCAATGAAATAACAATCCTGCCTATAAAAGACTGTCATGATCAGACACAGAACTGCTGTAAATCTGTGTGCAACAACTGGCTGAAATTCCTTTAATGTTCTGCAAATATGATGCTTTCTCTTAAATCTGTCAGTTGGAAATATAACTCATATAATCTCATAAATCAGAGTAGTTTAGATTGGTATGATTTATATTTTCTCATTGCCTCATTGTGATCACTCAGCAGTAGCCAAATAAAAGCTAATGTCCTTCAAGAGGGAATATCAGTGGTCTGAAAGGTGATTCAATGTCAGCTACAATTTGCTTTTTATTCATTTATCAGTTTCTTCTGGTTTATTCATTTCCATTATTGCTTTTGCTGATGCTGACAAAATACCTCATACATATATAACCTTTTTTTTTTTTCCTTACACATTCAAACAGAAAAAAAGTGGCAAGAGGAAATGGTGACTTGAATACATGCATTTGTGTGACAGATCTAAATGTTGATGGCCGTGTTGACTGGTTTGCAGACTCTAAGTTTATTTGTTACATATACAGTAATGTCAAGAAATCTTCTTTATGAAAGGTACTGATTTTGAAAAAACCTTTAATGGCAATGAAAATTATTATCAGCATTTTAAAGCATTTTATGTTTTATTATGATGTTTTCTCTTTTTTTTAATATCAATGTTTATATTTTTTTCTCAATCTCATATTTAAATGAAAAGTATTACCTTTAAAGAAAAATTAATTCAAGGACCTTTACAGATCTGAAAAAAATACAACTATATTACAGCTGACTGTGCTTTATGAGTAAATGGAAACAACAGTCACATACCAGATCACACATCTTAATACCTTTTAGTTGTTAAATGAAAGTTGTGCTCTTACTATCATTTATTTCTTTAGTTATATAATTAGTCTTATTTCCCAAATATAAAGAAGAAGCTTCTTCTAAGGGAAGTTCATGGCTTAGAGAGAGAGGCTGAACATTTCTACTCTCAGCATGAGGTCCATGCCCAATCTAAGACCACATTTTAATGAGGGTTTTTTTTTTCACAGACCTTTTCTGTAGTCTCTCAATAGAAGAGAAAAAGACTAGATAAGATCAAACACATATTATCTCTAGCAATGGGTTTTTCTGGTTTTAAGTATATTATTTTAGAGAGATTATTCTCTAGTCGACAAATCCTCATCACTGACCGGCAGAAGAACATATATTCTAACTTTTGTTTTTTGAATTCTCTACTGGTTCACCCCAAGAGAAATCTATAGCCAGAAGAATAAAAAATAACTTAAGGGAAAAAAAAGAAGAAGGGAAAAAAACCTATGAAAAAACCCCAAACATTTGTGTAAGTATAGTGATTAAAACATACCAATAACTCAGTTTTTCATGTTATATACGTGCAAGCAGAAGTGAGAAACTGTCAGAAGATTACAGATTAGGAAAATGTTTTATCTGTAAATAAGAAAAAGGCTATTATTATTAAGATGTTCTTGCAATTATGCAATATTTCTGTTTTCTGTATGAAGACGTCATACAGAAATAGCTTTTTGTTATTTCCTTTCTCAGCCACCCTATTATTCAACCTAGTGATTGGAGTATTATATACAAATTTAAAATTCTCACTGCTCCCTAACTATGCAATCTTCTCTTTTCACAATTTGTCTTATTCAAACTCTACGCTATAGATTAATTTTTATCACCAAGCTCACCTCTGACTCTGTCCTCTCTTAAACACAAACCCAAAATAATGCATAAGAGTATGAATAACACAAATAAAAAAAAAAAATATATCTTTTATGTTATGAATGTTAAAATTCCTAGCATACTTTTATTTAAAGGTAATTTCCATTTTCTATTGCCTCTCTTTTTCTAGACCTTTATTGACAGCTTTCGGTATTTGTACATCTTCACTACTTGTTCATTTTACAGATTTGATTTAGAAGCCACCCAACTTTAGTGAGATAAAATGCTGTTAGTATGTACCCTGCTCTTCTCTTTACCTGTGAAGTGATGACAAGAAATTATATGTTTGCACTTGTAAAACCCACTCATCATTGGAAATTCAAGCACCTGATAGAGAAATCTATTTATTTTCTCTTCCTGAGTGTAGCTGAATATGATTTTCCTCACCTGAACTAACATTTAAATACACTAACTCTCAAAAATCTTGCAAATAATTTAAAATTCCTCTTTACTCTGACATTGCAGTAGCTAGGTCTACTTTAGTTTTATACTACTACCTGACACTGTAGGTTGTCCATTTCTTCTAAATAAAAGTGAGAGCAGTGACAAATATTCAATGAATTTATTGCAATGAACATTTCTCACATTCCAATCTAGATATTGTCTTGGGGTAGATGTCCAACATTTTATTTTATTAAAATGATTACATGAAACTCAAGTGTTATTCAAATATTGTCCCCACATACTTGATAGTGGAAAACTGTGATATTAAAGGAGATGTAATATAAAGAAAGCATTTGTGATTTCATTTTAAATCAATGTATTAAAGAAAAAAAAAAAGAAATTATGGTTATGCCACCTGATAAAGACACAGTTTAACTGATTGGTTTGGAAAACTACAATTGTATTCATACTCTTACCATCTTATACTTAGGTTACTTAAATGTTCATTTCTTTTGTCATGAAATATGCACTCTTACTCTGCGTATCCATAACTGTTGCAAAAAAAATTTTCATGGTCTTTTGCTTTGACTCTGAGCCAAATTTAGACAGCATAAGCAACAGCTGGAGTAGAGTTGGGAGAAGAGAAGAAGAAAGAAAGAAAAAGAAGGAAGGAAGGAAGGAAGGAAGGAAGGAAGGAAGGAAGGAAGGAAGGAAGGAAGGAAGGAAGGAAGGAAGGAAGGAAGGAAGGAAGGAAGGAAGGAAGGAAGGAAGGAAGGAAGGAAGGAAGACATAGCCAAACTACAGTGAAGTTGTAGAATAGTATAGGACCTAAGCTACTCTGTTTGGGACTGCTGGACCTTGATTCACTTTGAAGTCACTGAAGAAGCAGTTAGACAACCTGTAGACGTTCAGTCATCCTGAGGGTATAGGGAGGCACAGTCCTGAGCCCTAGCTATCAGAAATGACCACTGAACTCTAAGACTTTAAAGACACTAAGATAAGTGCCACCGGTGCATGGTCTGAATCATCCCATAATACTGTCTTCACTCTATTACTTCAATTATAGCCACTTTCAAAAGCCTTTATATCCTAGGATCTCCTTATATATTGTGTGTCCTTCATGACTAAGAGGCACATAACCCCTTTGTAATGGTCCTGCCTCCACTTCCCTCTAAATAGATTTTCAAATAATTGTGTTCCCATTTTCTCTGCACATTTCAGGCTCTAGCAAAGACAAGGTCTTTAGGTCCATTGTGGGTAAACCTGACCATCAGCCAGACACCATACAGCCACTAGCTCACCCTGTTCCACCCAGGGGATGGGGAAGAGAATTGGAGGGGTGAAGGTTGAGATAAAAATAGTTTAATAATTGGAATAAAATAAAACAATAACAACAATACAAAGTACAAACAGGCAATGCACAATGTGATTGTTCACCACCCACTGACTGATACCCAGCCCGTTTCCTGCTAACAATCCCAAAATACCAAGATCCTGCAATCGCAATCCTGGAAGCAAGAGAGAACCTCCTCCCTACTGGCTGCCCTTTCTTTATATGCTGAACATGACATTACATGGTATGGAATATTTCATTGACTAATTTGGGTCTGGTGCTCTGGCTGTGGAGTTGGAGAGTCCTTAATCTCTTAGCAACAACTGAAAACATCAGTGTATTTTCAACATTCTTCTCATACTGAATCCCATACTGAATCTGAAACACAGCACTGTTCTAGCTACTAAGAAGAAAAATTAACTCTATCCCAGATGAAACCAGGACAAGGTCATATAACAGTGAAAATAAAAAGAATGAATATGAGACGCAGTTGCTATGTGTTTAATGAGGTACATATGTACCACATTTTAGCACTTTAGGTTTTGGAGGTGTGAGAGACTGAAATGTCCTATGACTGTCTCAAAGCTTGCTTGTGTCTGTGCAAACCTCCAAGAGAAGCTGCTGCGGCCTGTGAATTGGTCTGGGGGATGTCGCCCAGAGAAGCGGGAGTGTATTGAAGGATGCACCCCCCCACTTCCTTGCGGTTGCATTGTCCGGACTCTTTAGACAAGTCTCAAAGGGGCAGAGGTGTGCTGAGCTGGCCCCATCCTGTAGCCGTTTGTGGGTCTGTTGTGTAGGCCAGACCCCATGCCTGCATTGATAATGAACTGACAAGAGGCAAACGTTCCTGCCCTGAAGCCAGATGCAGCAAAACCTGTGGGACCAGAGAAAAAAAACCTAAAGGTGGGCAGATATGTTAATCGGCGGATAAGATGAACTTCAAAAGGCAGCAGAAAATTTTGCTCAGTGTGCACCCACCACCGAAGAACTGAAGACTGAGGACCAACGGGGCGCCGCTGGATCCATGGTGGTGACTATTCTTGCAGCCCTATCCCCCATCCTTGCTTTATTTCTGTCTTTTCCTTCCATTCTGTCCTATCGCTACCCCTCTTCACTTTTTTAATAATAAAAACCTGTTTTGGGTATATGGCATCTGACCTCATTTGTGTCTTAATCTCGCTCTTGGGATCATATCAAAACCTTCCCCGATATTGGATCGGGACAGGAGGACAAACCTGAACTAAATGTCCAAGTTCCCCAGATTTCAATGGACAAGAACACCAGCAGTGTATAGACAATTAAGACTTCTCCAAATGGAAAAGCAGACTTCACCTGTTACATATGAACCTGCCTTATCCGCTTGCACTACATATAACGTTACGCAGCAAATGGGAGAGCCTGATGATAAATACTTCTAAAACTCACAGTATTTGTAACACTTGTCCAAAATAAACTTAGTGAAATGCAAGACTATTTTGTGAGTCAGCTCTGCTGACTTCTCTCCTTCATTTCTGACTGCAAAGTAGCCCAGCTGCAAAAAGGGAATCAGATGAGGTTCAGTTTTCTTCAGCTTTAAAATGGTCACTATAATCTATATATCTGACTTCCTTAAGATTTGACACTATGTATTTCAAAATAATAAATAAAATATAGCAATAACAGTAGTTAGCAGAGGCAAATGAGCATGCATAAGTATATATCACATGCTGTCAGTAAGAGTGCCAACAATCTTGTCTTTGAGCTTCCAATTCCATGATAAAAGCACTAGTAACATATTTGTGGTGAATATTTCCTTTGGTTTGGATTCTGAATTAATATGTATTATATCTTACATTTCCTTATATCTTCCATATAAGGAAGGGTTACTATAAAGAATAATTCAGTCCTTGCATATAAAATGTTACTCTGAATTTCCCATTGGAGAAGTCTATTTGTCTGTATTGACTAGGGAATGCAGGAACTTAAGTTCCACATCAGATTTCATTCCTTAACCCACAAGACACACAAGCAGTACCTTTCAACCTTTCAATTCACAAAGCACTTCTGTGCTCTTGAATTTATTGTTCATGGGTACACTGAGGCTTGGATGCAGGCATCCAGGTTTTATGCTTCAGGGAGGCCCTCAGGCAAATCCTTGGCTTAGACTACATTTTACTTTCTACAGTGCATGACAGAAATTACATTCGACCTCCTGGGAATCACAAAGAAGTTGGTTCTTCTGTTTTTAATTCCTTATACATCTATGTATTTTATGCATATACATATATATTATGGAATTTTCCTTTCTGTGAATCAAATTTTAATTCTTTTTTGAAGCTGCTGTAGACAAAAATACTTCATCTTTACTAAAGTCACCTTTACTAAAGCAGAAATCCTTCCTTCATTCCTCCCTGTCTTCAAGCAATGGCTTATAATAGAGAGGACATATAAGCCTACATTGATGCTTTTGAGGGAACTGTATAAACAAACATACTTTTTTTTTTTTTTCTTTTGATAGAAATGAAAGTGATTTCACAAATTCACTAAAATTTTTAGACTACTTAAATCTATTTCATATTCATACTAAGAAGATGAGAAGATAAACAGAAGGGTTTTCTTTGTATTTTTCTTCTAAAAGTACTGATTGTTTTCATCTTTCAGCAACTTTGGTGGGATCTGTGGCTCTGTAAGTGGGATTTGTATAAATTTGTTGGAGTGGAATGAATAACTGGCCCCAACAGTCCATGATCTGTAGTGATTTATCCACCATATTGTTGCTGATTTCAAGACCTGCAAGTGGTGCAAACCAGCACTGATTTGACCCACAACTTATATAGCTAAATTATTTTAAATTATATTTTATATGATTTTTCAAGTGAAATTCTAAAAAATTCTAAGGAAAAAAAAAGAAGTTGCTCTGAAAGGATTGTGGCTGCAAATACAGTCAGTGGCATATGTGTCTGACCTGACTATTTAGACTGATGACATTAAAAAAAACCCAAAACAAACACTAAAAGAGCAAGCAAAGCCAGATAAAAACTGACCAGAAATGGACAGTCTTTGTAAACTCACTGGACTGAAATTAACTATATCAGGCTAGTAAAAATACAGTAGCTATGTTTTCATGAGAAGCTAGATCTCGTAAGCTAAGCTTATGTGTATGCTAAAAGGAGCAATCATCAAGGAGGAAGCCACAATTTATAAACCAGCTATGCTCAGGAAGCTAGTTAACTAATATTGGGATTACAAGATATACAAGATTTATTTTGGGGCAGCTGAATTAGTTATTTATATTTAAATTACTTTTAAAAATGTATTATTATTTTGAAGAAAATGTCTGAGATATATTTTAAAATTAAAGCATTCACCTTTTCCATTCCAAGACAATAATAGGTAGCTTCTGTTTTATTTTTGAAACTTTTTTTACTAGTTGAAAGCTCGCAATAAGGTTTATGATTTTGTTCAATAACAGAGTCTGATGAAATATAATTTTGTTATAAAAACTGTTTGGACAAATATCTGCTGTCTTGCCTCAGGTATATTTCAAAAAAAGTAATAGAATCCTCAGGTAACTCAGGTTTTAATCCACTTTTAGAAGTAAAAATGGGTCAACTGTCTGTTTGCTGATGGCTGACCCAAATAAGATAAGTTAAAGTCTGTAATTAATAGTCTTAGTGATTGGTTGAGGGAAGCCTTGAAAGGTTATTACTGTAGACTTATTTGAATTAAGGTTCAATTTTGGAGTTAATCTGATTAACTAATGAGGAAGTCAACTCATACTACAAAGCCAGGTAAAATAAATTTAATGAAGTCTCTGTAAAAGCGCATCTGAAATCAAAACCTTCTACCATTTTAGAATTCTAAAAGAGAAAGAGAAGGAAAATGGATTTGAGGAGAAACTGTAAGGAAACTGGTGAAACATGTCACATTTAACTTCATTGGTAAGTAACAGGTTGAAGGATAAGCTATTCTGCAGCATCAGTCCACAAACTACGTTAGACTCATAATGACACAACACTGAAAAAGACATTCATACTTTATGAATGAAAATCATAATGTACTTTGTTATTTTATCAATACACATGAGAACAGTATGACCATGTACAAAATAAAATTGTAAAGGTTTTTGTGGTTTGAGCTCAGTGGGGAACCGAGCACCACACAGCAGCTCACTGCCCCCCCCCCCCCCCCCCCCCCCCCCCCCCCCCGCTCCCCTCAGCTCAGGACTGGGAAGGAGAAAATAAAACAAAAGGCTCGGAGAATTGAGATAAGGACAGGAAGGGATGACTCACCCATTATGGTCATGGACAAACAACAGACTTATTAGCGGAAGAAAAGAGAACAGAAATTTAATTCAGACAGTAACAACGACACTTAACAGAGAGAGTAGGACAGTGAGAAGCATTACCACATCTTAAAGACACCTTCCCCCACCTCTCCCTTCTTCCTGGACTCATCTCTCTATCTTCTCCCCTCCAGGGGGTGCAGGGGGACAGGGAATGGGGGGCGTGGTCAGTCCCGCTGCTTGTTTCTCCTTGCGGTGGGAAAATTCTTGCATTCTTCCCGTGCCCCAGCGTAATTCCCCTCTCACAGAAGACTGTCCTCCATGAACTTTCTCCAACATGAGTGTTTCCCATGGGCCACAGCTCTTCCCAAACTGCTGCATCATGGATGACTCCCATATGTTGCAGTCTTCCCAGCACTGAATCACAACAGTAGGGCCTTTTTCTTCCTATAAAGTCATGGGCTCCTTTGGGCGCAGTTACCTGCTTTGGTGTGGAGTTCTTCACAGGCCTCAGGCACCCCACATGCGTACCTCCATGGGTGACAGAGAAGGTCGGCTTTGTCATCTCAACGCAGGCTGCAGGGCAGGGTGTGCCAGCACACCTCCCCTCTTCCTTCTCCTTTCTTCCACTGACCTCAATATTTGCATAGATGTCCTCCCAACTCCCAGTCCTCCTCCTCCCAGGATCTCCTTCTTAAATATGTTATCACAGAGGCTTAGCTACTGTCATTAATTGGCTCAGCCTTGTGTAGATGTGGGTCTGACTTGAAGCTGGGTGAGCTTCAAGAAGTTTCTCACAGGGGGCCACCATTGTAGCCCCATCCCCCACTACCAGAAACCCCTGCCACTCACACAAACCCGGCATAAAGGTTTTGGGTATTGGTTTTGTTTCTATCCCAGCAAATTGTTTTCAGTGTGAATAGAGCTCATTCGTGCCATGGGAGAGGGAATGTGGGGAAAGGATGGGAAAGAATGAGCTGGACCTCACTGTTTTTCAACATGCAGATTAGATTTATATATCACATTTAGCTCTAAAGTCTTGGATGATGAACTGACATCAGGAAAGAGGTTACAGCTAACTTACCTTTACTAAATTCTGTTTATTTGTAAATCATCCTCCCTTGGACTGAAATCTTTCAGATTATTTTTTCAGAACCTGAAATTCTGTTATGAAGCTTTTCACCAAAAATATAACTTTTTTTTTTCCCAATGGAAACTCATAAATAACATTTTAAATTTCTAGTAAAAATTCTCACCACTATGCTAAGCAATCTTTGATTTGAAACTGACAATTTGGTGTCTTCCTGAATTTTTATATGCCACTTTCCATAAGAGTATCAAAGTAACTCTCTCTATTATGAAGAAACAATGAGAGACTGTCTCCATTCCATTTCACTTTATCACTTTTTCTTAATAACTGAAAATAATTTACTGAGGGAAAACAAAACTCAAAGAAGTGAGCTGTATGTTTTGTTCAGATCATGGTGATGTTTGAGGACATTTGCACCATATTAGTGAATTTCTTGATCTTGTTTCCATTGTTGGATATCTGTCCTCTTTTCTTAGAAGTCTGACAAGGTGTAGACATCAGGTGGACTGAAGACTGAAAAAAAATGAAAGAAGAAAATGTCAATTAGCTAATTTATCAGTCTGACAAAGGACTTTGAAGCACAGACAGAGAAAATAGAACTGAACATTTCATATGAAAGAACTAGAAAGCCATTAAGGCCCTGGAGAAGTGAGTTTCTCTGAAAAAAGGGTTCTAAAGTGTATGCAACTTCATGTTTTTTTTTTTTTTTCTGTTTTACTGTTCCAGTACATCTTTTTAATTTTAGAGAGGAGAAAAATAAACCTGGAAATCAAAAATCGGCAAATTATCACAGCTCACACTGAGTCTTAACAGATGGACAAATGTTCCCATCCTTCATAGATCATACAGGACTGTTGATGAGGTTTGACAACCCCCTCAGCACTGAATTCACTTAACCCTCAATCGCTGCAGGAGAATATTTTACTTGAAGTCCTCCTCCTTCTCAAATATTCTCAACTTTGTGGCAATAAGTATTTTCTTTTCCTGTGTGATCTAATTCAATGACATTCTCTAAACAATATATTGAAAAAGTTGTGAAGCTATAATAAATTTCAAATTCACCAGCCTTCCATAAATCAAGCTTGAAACACACCTCAAAAATGGCTGTTATATGCCCTTCAGAGTACTCAATACTCTGTTTAGTTGTATTCACTACTTTACCACAGAGAATCCTTCAGATCCTTCCAGGGTAATTCAGAGCATACTGTGCTTATGGCCTCTCTGAAGCAGCTATCAAAATACTGTAGACCTAGTCAGTTAAGTTCTGAACAAGTTGAGATAGTGTGATTAACATTTGTCTGGAAGAAAATGAGGAGTTAAGCATCATCATCATCATACAGATGATATTTCATAACTGCTATGTCAGTGCTAACTAGCAATATTGTTTGGAATTGAAGTGTTATTGGAACCATAAACCAGCTTGCTTAGTGATAGCTTCAATGAATTATTTAATTACTTTTCATGATCTGAGGTCTTACATTTTAAGTCACTTAAATTTGAATTCCAGTTGAATCTCATGATCTCCAACCACTTAAAGCAAAGACAAATTTTGCTGCTTTAAACATTGTCTTATGTATAGATTTATATAACTAAAATATATTTTTAAAAAGGCTAGGAAGAGCAGTCTGTTGGTAACAAAAGCAGCTGAAATGTCTCTAGGTGTCAGCACATTTAATTCAGTTGCATAGTTTGAAAAATGTGTCATTACAGCTTTTACCAGTGATATTACAGAAGGTTCATTTTGTTTTTCCAGTCCAAGGAGCCAGGATATGCTGTCTCCTAAAACATTACAATAGTGTATTGCTTTTTTTTTTTTCCTTTCCAAAGAGGGGAAAAAAATAGCCACTAACAACCAATTTGTAATTTTGCCTCTTATTAAAGCCAAATAAACTAAAGACTTGGAAAAATCTTTAGTTTTTTAGGATAATTCTGCAAATATGCTTATCTGTGGAAATTAAAGCCAGATTGGACCATTTTTATTTCCTCCAACTTATTTTCATTGTATTAACTCACACAGGTATTAACTAATGGTAGTATTTTCTAAATGTGAAAAACTATTGGACATATGCAGGGATGGATTTAATTTATATCACCATAAACAAACATAATAGAACTAGAAGAAATTTCACTTTCTCCTAGAGATATTCTCCTGAGTTGCTCAAGGATTTCAGTTAGTGAAAGTGATACAATTGGTTTAAGTGTGACCTGCATAAATATGAACCCAGGAAGCAATGAATTTATATTCATTTATATTCATTACATTTCACATATATGCTTCAGAATGTAAGAAATATCAACAGCCAATGAATTGCCACTATTATCTTAATTTGGAAGATGACCAATATGGAAAAAAAAAAATTCAGGAATTTATATATAAACAGGCTCATTTTTGATTTATAGGTCTTTTGTCAAAGAAAAGTATGATTTATAGCACTGTGTTTCCAGTTTACAAAATGTCCTTCTTTATTGCTCTTTCAA
The DNA here is from genome assembly GCF_031877795.1 of Strix aluco. NCBI lineage: Eukaryota > Metazoa > Chordata > Aves > Strigiformes > Strigidae > Strix > Strix aluco. The sequence goes on along the minus strand of NC_133932.1, from coordinate 86,245,666 downwards.
AGTATACATTCTTTTAAACTCTGAAGCAGATGTTACTTTGTATTGTCAGAGAGATCAGCTTGTTATTGTAGTTGCTTACATTTGGACCTAAAAGTCTAAGGACTTTTTCTAGACCTTTCAAAAAACAATATTCTCTGTGTAACCTTTGATCTATTTCCCCCCTAGTTTTTTATACTAAAATATAATGTACCATTGTAGTAACTTTTTAGTAGCTTGGAAAACTCCGTGTGTACAAAAGGTCCAGTGCAAGTGACATGCTTTTAAATGTACTTTGTTACTATTTCACCCTGCTTTTTTCATAGAGACTCAGAATACTTATTAAAGACATTTGTTTGACATTTTGATATTTTAGCAATAATTTTACCTTAATTTATAGTTCTGCCTAACTCCAGCTTTCTGGTTAATGCATCAGTTAGAACACAGGCAAAGCAGTTTCTGGCAATGTTCTTTTGCTTTATTTTTATCTAACAATACTTACATGCAATTGCTATCCAAAAGATAAGCATATCTCTAACCATATTTTGCTTTATAAAGAGTGCATCGTCCTTAGAAGATGGCAAGGCAAGCTTTATTCTGAGTGGTTGTAAAGTACAGAAAGATATACCAGAGTTATAACTGGCTGTTTTCTAAAATAATCATTTCAGAGTACAATGGCAGCCAGAAAAGTTAATGAGGTGCTCAGAATGAACAGGAAAGATATTAAGATGAAGACAGAGAACACTATTTGCTACCATATAAAACACCAGCATCCTGAGAGCTGTAGTTCTGCTCTCTCTATCTCAAAAACTTTGTGGTGGAAGTAGAAGAGGTGCAGAGAAGAACAGCTATACAATGATCATCAGGATGTAGTTGCTGCCTTAAGAGGAGGGTTTAAAAGAGCTGGAACTCTTAGAGAAGAGCAGGCTGAGAAGGAATACCACTAAGATTTACAAAATCATGAAAGCAACTGCTAAGCTGAACATGAACAGTTATTCACTAAGGGATATTCCATGAAACTTGAAGGACATCAGTTTCACATATATAGAGGAGGTACTTTTTTAAACATCAGTTAGGTAACATCAGAAACACACTGCAGAGAAAAGTGTGGAGGTAGAAAAGATACATGCAAAAAATTTTTCCTGGAGGACAGGTGCAAAACCAGGCTCCAAGCAAGTTGTATTGGGCTTACGTAGCAAGATTTTGGTAGCAGTGGGGTTTCAAGGGTGATGTTTGTGAGAAGAGATCAGGACCTGCCCTTATGTCTAAGAAAGACAGTTCTAGCCAGCTCCAAGATGGATATGTTACTGGTCATAGCTGAGCCAATCAGCAACTTTGGTGGCACCTCTATGATAATATATTTAAGAAAGGGTAAAAAGTACTGGGATGCAGCTGTGTGAGAGAGGAGTGAGAAAAATGTAGGAGGAAAACGTCCTGCAGACACCAAGGTCAGTGAAGAAGGAGGAGGAGGAGGAGGTGTTCCAGGCACCAGAGCAGAGATTCCCCTGCAGCCTGTGGAGAAGGCCACTGTGAAGCAGGTTGTCGCCCTGCAGCCTATGGAAAGCACCACACTAAAGCAGATACCCATCCTGCAGGCCATGGAGGTCCCCACACCACAGAAGGTGGATGTGCCCTGAAGGAACCTGCAGCCCATGGAGAGCCCACACAGGAGCATATTCTCTGGCAGGACCTGTGATCTGTGGGAGCAGTTCTTGAAGGGCTTTATCCCATCGGAGGGACTCCACGCTGGAGCTGAAAAACATCATGAGGAGAAAGGAGCAGCAGATGAAGAATTATGAATTGACCACAACCCCATTCCTCATCCCCCTGTGCCACTAAAGTGTGGTGAGGAAGTAGAAGAGTCAGGGAAGAAGGGAGGGGTGGGGAAGATGTTTTTAGTTTTGTTCTTATTTCTCATTCTTACTATCTGTTTAACTGGCAATAAATTAAATTAATCTTCCCTAAGTCAATTCATTTTTTCCTGTGACTATAACTGATGAGTGATCTCCCTGTCTTTATCATGAACCATGAGTTCTTTCATCTTATTTTCTCTGCCTGTCTTGCTGAAGAAGGAGAGTGAGAGAACAGCTTAATGGGCACCTGGAAGCCAGCCAAGGTTAACCTACCACAGGGACTACGCAGGGATATACTGTGTAATGCCCCTATTACAAGAGTTCTGGATAGTGGAGAAATACAAAGGAGATGGACCAAGCAATTGTCATGGCTCATGTTTTATTCCTTAATAGAAACCCCCTTGTCACTGTCTGGGACAACATATTTAGCGAGATAGACTGACCCAGACTGTCTGACCCAGTAGAACATTTCCTACGTTCTGATATTATGTGAAACTGAGGAAGTAATGGTAGGAGCACTAGATTTTTTCTGGTGTTTTTATTTCCTTTAAAAAATCGTTGGTTATGAAATGAAGCTGTCTTGTGCATGTATGTCATAAGGTCAGAAAGACACAGATACTGACAAAGCTTAGACGTTGATATAGATAGATTAAAAAATGCACATAGCCAGAATTTATTCTTCTGGGAGTATTTGAAGTATGATAAATATAACACCTTGCAAACTTGTGCAGTTTATTAACTATTCCTGGCATCAGATGTCAGGAGGTGCAATCAGTCATTATTTTAAACATTATCTTACCTGAACAAAGTGGCAAAAACCTTTCCTCTGCTTGACTCGGAATTAAACGAGGTAAGAGTCAAAGGAAGATACAATATATTTAATTTGACTGATATAACTGAGAAAAATAGCTAAACTTTTGGACACCAAAGGATTTCTCCAGCTCTATGAGAGAGTTTAAGTGACTGCACTGTCTTCTCTTTTCATACTACCACCTACTTCAGCACATGATCTCATGTCAAAAGACATAATCTCAGGAACCACAGGTTCATCTCTTTATTTATAAAAAGGGTACATTTTTTTCAAAGTGCCTCAGTAGTATTCCAACATTTTATGACATGAACAAATGATCAGAACAGAAGGAAAATTAACACATTCATTTAACTTTTATTCCTTAACAGCAGAGTGGGATGTTGGTAGGAAATTAGTGCTATGAATAATTTATATCTTTTTCTGTACATCTTTAATGGGTGTAAGATTAAAGACAATAGTTCAGAATGCTCACAAGCCATGATAAAGTTCAAACCTGGATTTTGCATTGTAATCAAAGGGAATTTAGAACTTCCTTTCTGTTTCCTATCAGAAAGTGCATCAGAAATCAGAGCAGTGAATTATACTTGTTAAGAAAGTGTAGTCAGCATATTATGATTTTTAAAAAAAAGTTTAAAGTCATGTTCTATCTTTCAGAATCAAACTGGAAGACAATATCACATGATTTTATTACAAAAATTAATAACAAAACAGTTGATCTCAAATTTATTACCAGGGTACTATTGCCTTATAGGTTGATTCATCAGTTACCACCAACAGTAATTCACTGGTTCCTCAATGTCTTTGTACATACTGAATGTTTTACTATATTAATTTTCTTTCATAGTATAACCATCCTTCTCTAAATGAAAATAGAGTTGAATGCCATTCATCCAGGTTTGGCTTATCAACAAAATAAAGCAAACAGACAATCAAACAAAACGCATGCTGAGATAGTAAAATCCAGCTGAAGTTTTGAAATGCTTGGCTGTTCAAATTTCTTGTAGAATTGAGAGAATGTATCTTGTACATCAGCCTTAGGCTACAAGCCACATCACTGTTATTTTGGTATGCCATCAGGAACTGATTAGTTATTTTTCTAGAAGAAAAAAACAAAAAACCCCAAAACAAAACCCCAACAACCCCACACCTTCCCGCAAACCCTTAATAATCAGCAAAGTAAGACAAATTAGGACATCATGTTCTATGTATATCACAGAAAAGATCAATGAATTCTCCTTCATAGGAGAATACAGTACTTGCAGATCAAGTCTAGTTAGACTTATCACTGTTTATGCAAGAGAAATGTATATGAGAAAGAAGAGTGGCTGCAACCTTGACAAGGCTGGGAAGGAAGTTGAGCACTGAGATCATGTCATGTGAGATGGAGTTCTGTTCCTGTGTCAGGTGTGACGATGGAAGAATGGCCCCATCAGATCTTTTTAGGTCTCTTAAGCCTACACCTTGGAAGAATCATATGACTCTGCACAACAATACCCTTTTACCTTCTATACGGTACTTACAGGTGATTGTCAGGCCTAATTAGTTTCATCTAGTTCGTAAGATTGAAAATCCAGGGAAAAATGCAGTGTTGCAGGACTCACCAATATCATGGCAGGGGAGTGGAAAATGGGAGCTCACAGAGGGAGCAAATTTCTTGTTAGTCTCAACTAAAATGACAATGGGAGAATCCAATTTCTCTTGACGTTTGTTTTGGTACCTTTTAAAATCATATCTAAATCCTTATCTACACATCACTTATCCTTTAAAGCATACTAACTTCTCATAACATCAAAGAAAAAATTCTGTAGTAAATACACAGACTTAAATAAAAGTATAGAGGAATGCTGCATATATTTGTTTCTTTTATTTTTCTTTATTTTGTAGAGTTCAGTGTGACTTTATGATCCCAGAACACAAAGTAAAGAAAAAAACCCCATCTGCTTCATAGTCTAATTTGCATAGTACAACATATAATTGATATTTTAGAAACATAAAAGTTCTCAGGAGGGCTTCACATGAGAGCTTTACAACATCTCTAGAATACTGAAAATAATGTAAAACAATTTCTATTAAAATCAGTAAAGGATGAAAAATGTTTGTAAGTTTGGTTCAGCTATGCATAGAAAAATGGATATGCTTTTTGAAATGTATTCAAATATAATAACTTCTTAATTTATGAATTGAGCTGTAAATTTTAAAAAAATCTCTTATAAGACTTGCATTTCCAACAGTAGTTTCAGCACACTTGGAAGTCTGAAAGTACTTTCTTTCCCCAGAATTACAGGGGGGTGGGAAGAGGAGGGGAGGAAGTAAAAAGAGAAAAAAGACCCACTCTTTAGAAATATTTACTGAGCTAATCAAATTTTATAAACAGGTCACCAGAAGATTAAAGGGAGTTCTCATTTCCCCTTAAATACAGAAACATGCTTTTAAAATGTCTAAATTGCCAGACTGACTTAAAGTATAAGTAGACTGCAAAGAAGTAAAAAAAAATGGCATTCTAAAGCATTTTGACATAAAAAATGTTCCAAATTGTTAGAGAAATCTCAAAGCAACTCTGAAGTGGTGAAATCAGATATCTATGGTCACAAGAAAATACACATAATATGACCTTTGCTTTGCCTACTTTCTTCTCTTTTCACTTTCTAGTTCCCATAAGGAACACAAAAATTTTCTTTGGTTGTGTTAGGGGAAGACAATTCCTTTTCGTGAAAGTGTCACTAATTGTCTTATTGCCAACAAATTATAAGGTTTGAACTAGTTTGAGGGTTGTTCTCAATCACTTTTCACCTTCCAGTTAAACTTACTGGGTCTAATGGAGACCCAAGCGTCAAATCGTGTATGGCATAGACATGGCTAATATGCTTTTGAGGGTAATAGTATCTACAAGCCAGTCTGTGTCATCTGACCTGTGGTTAACACCTGTAGCCTTATCATATATAGCTAAAAATAGTCTTTGTGCTTAATAGTCTATGACTGATTTTCCTTCCAATTATTTTTCTAAGCTTTTCTTGAATCTGCAATGCCACTGCAAGGTCCTCTGACTAGAAACTCCCTCCCTTCCTCCCTCCCTTCCTTCCTTCCTTCCTTCCTTCCTTCCTTCCTTCCTTCCTTCCTTCCTTCCTTCCTTCCTTCCTTCCTTCCTTCCTTCCTTCCTTCCTTCCTTCCTTCCTTCCTTCCTTCCTCCCTCCCTCCCTCCCTCCCTCCCTCCCTCCCTCCCTCCCTCCCTTCCTTCATGATAATTTAATTTGACATCCTCTAGTTCTTAATGAGGGAGAAAAAGTAATGTCCACTCACGTACATGATTTTGCTGCATATACCAAGATTGAATCCTAAAATAATAAGGATTCACCAGTATAACTGCATGCCAATCCTATAGTGCACCCACAATATGTGTTTTTGAAGAAAACCATAAAGTATCCTCAATGAAGACCCAGAACTTTAATGCAAATGTCTTCCTTACAGCATCATTCCAGTTATTTATTTTCTAAAGGCACTGGCAAGAAGTTATTATATAATTTCTTTTTTAAATTTATTCATGGGAAGAAGAGTCTGAAAGAGAGACCAGAAAGTGGAACTCTCAGAAAAAAAACAGAAATATTTCATGTCAAAGGTTCTAAATGTTGTGAGGGTTCTACAGCTCCTGAGATATTTAGTGATTAATTTTAATCCATGTATCTCAAGCTTCATTTCACAAAGCCCTAGACTCATTCATTCTACTAGAATGTATGATTTAATGAAGTGTAAGTGGAAAATAGTTAATCTATAAGAAAACTCAAAATATTAAAAAAACTTTCTAATAGAAATATTTTAAAGAAATAGAATAAATAAGTAATGAGTAACAACAGAGTCCAGAGATGAAGCAAAAATTTTAAAATTCTAGAGAAAAATATGTTATTATAAGTTTCAGTATTATAGGATGACCAGGAGAAATGTTTATATTAATTTTATTTTTTATCTTATTTTTTAAATTAAAAAACTCATTAAAGAAATTTTTTGTCTTCATAATATAACTTGACTTAATATCTCATAGTTCTTGTAAACAAAGAAAAAGTGAAATAGTCTTCTGTACATAGTCAGACCATATTCTATTCTGACTAGACCTTCCAACACTCTGACTTCTTTGGTACCAAACTAAAACCGAAAATAATGAAAAACCTAATAATTTGGGTTTAAAGAAATTTTCTGGGATAAGAATTTGCGAGAAACTGTTCACAAATATTAAACCTTTTTTTAATTGTCTTATGTCTATATAACAGAGAAAAATCCTGTATCTTGCTGACATCTATTTAATTTCCAAATTGTACTTTAATTTTTCTGTACAATTTAAAATTCACAAGATTTATAATCCTGAGAAATTAGACAGCTAAAAATCTGAATGTTTGGATTTAATAAGTAAATATCCCTGAGGTAACATAGAAGGTGACATTTATCTAACCAGATGCAGATATTTTCACTAAACAGTTCATGCTAATTTCCTTTTAAAAACAATGAAGAGAAACCATTTTTAGGGTGCAATTCATGTCACCCTTAGGTGGACTTCTGTATTTTATCAAATTAATTGCAAAAAAAAAGAACTGTACAGTATCACTAGCTTTAAGCAGAGGTCTAACATCAGATCAATAATATATTTTGTCTGTTTTTATTCATGCAGACAATCAGAAACTATAAATCTGAACAGAGTTGCTCTTAGTTGAAAAGTATAATGGATATTGGAAGTTTAATGTTGTATCATAAATGTAGGGAACTTGGTTGCTGGGAAAGCATATTCAGCATTCCTGTTTGAAATGTCATCACCTAACTGTGATTACAATGCTCTGTTGTATACAAAATTCAGTAAATTCAGTGAATGACAAATATTTGGCCTTGTTTTAGTGAATTTTATTCGCTCACTCTTTTCATATTTGTTGACATATTCTTCCTCTCCCCCCACTCCCTTCCCCAACCTGTAAATTGCTATGTTTTCACTTTCACCATTTGATATTTTTTTCCTTTGGAACAGTCTGCTTTATCAGAGACTGACTATGTATACTCCTTCAGAAAGTCAACCCAAAAATATAAGATTTAAGATGTGATAAAATTAATCATCTCAACCTTTTCCATCAGAAAATGGCACATGTAGTAATTCATGTTCATCTCTGAAACAAGCCAGGTCCTCAACTGATATAATTTAGACTTATACTTTGAGGTACATTGATTAACAACATTTGAAGATTCGGTTCGTTGTTTTTAATGGAGGAGTGAGCAAAGTATACATCTAACTTCTGAAGGCTTTTAAATGACAAAGGGAGTACACAGAACTTGCATTTCCTCTAGAACTATTTATTATGGGTGCACTCCAACATCATCAACATCAATCTTATTATATGACAAGACACAAGAAGATCCAATGCAATCAAACTGTAAATAAAATAAGCTTCCTGACACAGCAAAAGTCCTTTCTCTAAATTATCCCTGTCAGCATTTCAGAACAAAGAATAAATTAATTAATATTTAAAGATGATTTCAGAAGATGATTCCGTTTGTAAGAAATACTTGTGTATAAATTGTTTCTAATAAGATTTATTTGACTTTTCTGGCCATTAGATAACTGCATTTTTTCCTTTTCTGCTAATATAATAGGTAAATAACATAAGCTTGAGTGCAGCTACCAAGGAATATGTTTCTACAACAGCTATACAGATAAGGCATAGTGCCTTACTGTTAAAATCTGATAAAAATGCTAGAAACTCTGATGTCCACTGTATCATGTTTATGATGCAGTTACATTTAGTATAAACTTCTGTATCTGTGAACAACTATGATGAGAACTGCAGCTCTGGTTCATTGAAGTCTCTTAAGTGTCATATACTTTTTAAAATAGACATTGCTAAATGATATCCATGACTGCTAAGATGAAATTTTGTTAAATAGCATCTTCCTCTCTCCATCCTTCTTTGCAATGTATAAAATCCTCACATGGGATATATTAGTCTTCTGGGAAAAGGCAAAATAGATGACACAGCAGGCCATGCTGATGACCTAATTCAACATTGCTTTCAATGAATTACTTCTTCAGTACCATTGTTATAGGATTTCTGTAAAAGTGGTATTCCTTCCAGAATTATCTTTTGAACAGAATAAGAACCAATGACTTGTCTGGCACTAATATGCATAACATACTGAATTATCTCTGTGAAGATAATTCTCAGACATGCATTATATTAAATTTGAATGTGTTCATACTGAATGATCTGTTGAGGCTTTTTCTCCTCTGCATTCACACAATAAGCCCAGGAACTTTCATGTGTTTCTGTAGTCAGTCTTAAGGTGACAATCATAGTTCTTGAAGAAATAATAACATATACATGAGAGCAAAAATTAAGACATATTTCTTTCTCTTACTGATAGTACAATTGAGGAATAACTGGCTTTTATGCAAAAACATTAACTTCATAAGCCTTTTTGCATTGTTTGGTTAATCCCTACTTTTACTTTTTACACCTAAAGCAACAATTACTATTGTAAAAAAAACCCTTTTCTTATAATTAAGTTTTGGCTGATCATTAGGGATTATGTAAGGAACAGGAGAAAAAAAAAAGCTGTAAAAAAGATTACCTGTACATATTCTATTCTTACTATTCTTACAGGTAAGTACTGCCATGAAGAACTAGCAGTGCTAGGCTTCCTAAAATAAATATTTAAATATAGAGGAAGTTTAGAAATGAACTGATGCTCACCTCTTGAACAATGGACAAGTGGAATGACCTTTTACATAATTAAAATAACTCTTAACCCTAAGAATATACATATTTCCATCTGCTTTATTATTAGATGTGCAACAAATGCACCAGATGCACCCTGGTATAACAATAATATAAGTAGTCATATTCTTTCTTACTTACCAAGCATCTAGAGTTAAAAGGATTTCCACAATGTTTGCCAAATTAAGAACGTCCAGCGTGTTTCTGACACTTTCTAAGGGTGAACAAAGGGAAAATACCAGGTAAAGGATAAACAGCTTAAGGAGCTGAAACATAATAACTGAATCTGAGTATGAATAATGATGATATAAGGATTAGAAAACAGAAGTTATGTAGTAATTAGTGACTTCTGCAAGTATTTAGAATAATTAGCTTTCTTATTATATTTCTTTTAGTTAGGGGCCCAAACTGAAAGTCTAGACTGAACAGGAGAAATTGGAGCAAGTGTTCAGGAATCCAAGACCACATCCTACAGTCAAATGTCCTTGAATTTTAGTGTGTGAAGTGAAGGTATGAATCCTCTACTTGTAAGGCACATTAATATCTGTGTCTCCCTACAGCATACCCCAAAGCACAATTGTTTCTTTTAGTCTCTTCTCTTGCATCCAGACAAGTTAATTGATTCTCTACAGTCATTTGAACTCAAATAACACAAAATTGAGTTTTCTTGTAGTATGAAACTTCTCAGCCTTTGCTGTGGATCTCTCAGTGTTTTCCTACAATTCTTGGGCCAGTTCTGCACTAATGTTCATCAAACTCTCGCATCAGTCACGAGTTTCCTGAATATCCATGTCAGTGTAAATGAAGGAAGGAACACTTTCTGTGGCTCATTAATTGAGGCATCAAATGGAATGTCAGAGAGTGAGATTTTTTTTTATTTTGGACCACAGCAAGTAGGAATTAAATAGCTGATTATCAGAATGAAGAAAGGAAACCTAACTCTCGATGTACTTTGTTCAACTTCTTTACCTCAAAAAGATTCCTGTAATTAATCTCACTTAAATATTTTTTTACAGAGCAAGTATTGTTAGCTAAGCTTGTAAAGGTCCATTTCAAGAAGTTTAAGTTATGGCACTTGAACTTCATTTTTAAGATGAAGAATTCCTGTAAAACTTAGAAAAAAACACCTCATACTGGAAATCAGCTGTCAGGTTTCAAGCCTTTTACAAAGCTTTATTTAGCCTTGGTTATCTAGCATAATGCAGCTCAGGATGGTAACCTGATCCACTACCTTTCCTTTGGGATACAGCTGCTTTCTAAACTGGAAATTACAGATCACATTGGCAGCTTAGTTGGATCTGATAGTCTTCTACATTATTGGAGAGAATAAAGAAAGTAGGCCATCCATAATAGTTTACAATAACAAAGCACAGGAAAGAAAGCATTGATTGTCCAGGTGTCTCGGCAGGAACACTCCATTCTGTTATCTTGCAGGAGGGCCAGGTTTGAGTGTTCCCTCTATTGGCTGACAAACAGAACTACATTATCATCAAGCTCAGCTATCAACAGCTCCGCTCACTTTAAAGGAGGAGAGAAACATGGGAAGAAAACAGTAAAGAAAAGAATGATCTTCCAAATAACAAATAATTTTCTACTATATTTTAGAGAAAGAAGAAGCCTTAAAACTTCTAAAATTTGGCATATTTCAACGCCACATTTTGTACAATAAATACAACCTTTTTTTTTTGGAAACTAGATATGTTTTGTTATTCAAAACATATGACAATAAATTTTCAATGTCATGCTGTACAAATATGCCACATTTTAAATATATTATCTATTTAACACAACATTAAACATATTTCTTTTGTACCATGGATTGCAACATGGAAGAAAGTTGAGAACAGATGGAAATGTAATACTATGCTACTTTATCAATCTGGCCTGTAATACACAAGAAATTGGTAGCACTGTAGCTGACAAATACGATTTGCTTTACTAACAGAATTTTAAAGCTCACTGAAGATTTAGCATGTCATTTAGACACAGCCCAAAGGAGGAAGTGTTGCAGAACTTCACTGGCCTGGGTCAGTATCCTGCAGGTTTCTGCCTAGAGGGGAGAATTATTTTCCAGAGTCCCAAAGTGTACTATTGGTTGGTAAACAGAGAAGTCAGAATCATACTTGTCTTTTTCTTTCTTCATATGTCTATTTGCATACAGGAGTAGGGTATACAGTATAATGAGGAGGTATAGAGGTACTTGGTGCTGAATTCAGCTCCTCAAATATAGGCATCTGTAAACATTTGAGATGTCCTTGGGTATTCTACATTACTCACCACTGCTTCTCCATAAGGATGTGGGATCCTTTTAAAGCTTGCATCATATCTGGCTATCCCATACAGATATCTCAGACATCTCAGCCATAATAACACCTATATTCAGGCTACTGAATGAACAATCAGACTTCTTATGGCTCCAACTTATATATATCTTGGTTTTTTTATTCATAAAAATTCATTTTTCCTTTACAACAAAACATTATTGTTTATGAGTTCTTCAATTTAATTCATCTTCAGGTATTTGGATTGTATTTCAGAGGCTTACAGAAGCAGGGAGTTCCTTCTAATTCACCAGCAGCAGCCACTAGGCAAAACCTCATATCATTAAGTTTGGCATCTGGAACAGATTTCACCTGAATCAAAGCATAATCAGAAAACATTCTTGTATAAGACTCATCTCTGGTTGCTTTTTACCTCTACACAGCATGACGGTGAATGCTAAATCTGATATTGAACATCATTATTCATGGAGTGGGAAAAGGAACACAAGAGTTGAACCAAAATTCTAGGTTGGTTGAAGACCTTAATTTATATGTGCAGGCTGAGTTATATGGGGTTTGAATTCAACAATTAAAACAAACAAACAAACAAACAACTTTGCTGGAATCCAAAGAGATCACCCACTGCAAATATCTGGGAAAATGTAAACAAGTAAAAAAAAATAATATGGGCTCCATTGAACTGCCATAATATGCATGCCCAGCGATTTGGAGATATTCTGTGGTAACTAGGTTCTCTGTATAGGTTTAATACAATATTCACCTAATAGGCTGATAAGGTTGATAAGTTATTCTGTATCTTATATAGAATTTAGAGAGACCTGTCTTCATTTAGATTGGCAGCTGAAGGTCAAGCAGGGGTTCAAGTTGAAATCCAAGTAACTAATGCGTGAATTTTGTCACACTCTAGAACACACTACAGAACGGAGAGGGAAAAAAAAATCAAACAAACCCAACACTATTGATTTCAACTTGAATGATTAGTAAATGAGAAAAGGACCCACAAAACTAAACACACCTAATTTCAATATTGCATATAGCTAGGGGATGTCATGCTGAAACTCAGTGAAATGCTATCAGAAATTTATTAAGCCATAAACTGTTAGGTAACCTTAGGTGACATCAAATAGGTTCCATTTCTATATAGAATTTACTGCTTGTGAAATTGAGCACAACAAAAACCTCTAAGCTGTTGCTTATAATGCAACAGTTGGAGGAAAGCAGGCTTTATATACCTGTCCCTGGAAAACAGACAGTGATATGGAGTCATTCTGTTAGCAAATAACTTAGCAACCATATTTCTTAATATATCCACAGAAAACTTGACCAGTTTGAGTGACTGAAAAGTACTCCACACCTTGGATTAAAGTCCTAGCTCCAGTCCTGTGAATAGGAATTTGTCATTAATTTCCCTTGGAGTCAACAGTATATACAAGTTGATTGGATACAACTTTTTCCATACAAATTGTATATTGCACAACATTTTAACATTTTTTGGTTTTTGATTATAGCAGAACAAAGAGGAAGAAAAGAATAAAAATATCTGAGAATTAAAAAAAAACTAGTCTTAAGAGTTTTAAAGCATCATTATAAGATTTGTAGAATTATTTCAAAGACCATAAAAGCAGAGAATTTTCCCAGCCCAAAACTGAGAAGTAATTTTTAAAAGATAGATAAGCCAGTATTAGATGAAGAAAAGAAAAGAGGAAGTTGTTTAAGTGCAAAAGTAAGGGAGTAAATAGATTGGGACAGGAGATAAAATAGGCATGTTTTCTTGCTGAATAAAAGAGGATCAACGTCAGCAGTAGCTGCTTGATCACTCATATTTCTTAATGGTACATCTTTCTTGATTTATCTAGAAAAATCTGCTGTAGAGGGAAGTAGACATAAACCAAACCAAAGTTCCCATATCACTTAGTCTCAACACCTATTTTTGCAAATGTTTTATAGTATTTGGGTTTTATATGGGATTACGTACCTGCAGAGTTGGAAAAAAAAGATAAGGAAAAATTGTTTTATTCTGGGGATATATCTTTGCAAATGACAGAACTGGTGTCTAGAAAAATACTTAGAGGAATGCAAAACTGTAATGTCTCCTACTTTACCTATTCATTACAAGATCTTATTGACATTATGGGTAATAAATATGTATGCTTAGCAGTCTTGATTTATTTGTTCTGAAACAACGGAAATATTTGTTCTTTCAATGATTGAGAAGCATGTGGAAACTGAAAAAAAGAAGAGAAAATCTGTAAGATATTTTGGAGTTGTGCATTTTGTCTTTGAAATTGTTGATGATACTAATGTTCCTTTCCTTTTTTTTACTGTCTTAGATGTCAGAAGTGTCATAAATATCAAGTTAAGGGGAGAAAAAAGTATGAATTAAATATATATATATATACATTTAAAAGGGGCTTGAGGGAACAGCACTGTTTTTGGCAGAAGCTAAGTAAGACTGAAGCTGCCTGGGGCTCTTTGCTTTAGCTTCAGATTCCTTGAAGCAAACTAACCACAGAGGCATATATATTCTAGGTACCTAACTTTGTGCTTGATTTGCCATGGTTGGGCAGTATTCAAGGGAAAAAAATAGTCCAAAAATAGCTTGCATCTGATTTCTGAACAGAATTTGAATGTCTTCTGCTATTTGTGGCAGACTACTTTAAATGAAGACTCCCATTTTTCCCCCAAGATTATTGTATTCCTGTACGTATCTCCTTCTACAAGGTACGCAAAATGTCATTGATTTATACATGACTGAATATTTATTGAACTTCTCGCATGATTTCTGCCTTGGGATCTCCTGTCTCATGACCCTTTAAAAGAAAGCAAAATAGAGCTACAGGATCACCTACTCTTACAGGCTATCTGAGAAAACAAGTATTAGACTCACAGAAACCTGTAGGTTTTTCTGCTGGGTTGTCATATAGGCATTGCAAAGGTATTTTTTGTTCTGCCAATTTGTAGTTGCATCTAAAGCAGTAAAAGAAGTCAGGATCAGAAACCTCCCTCCACACTGTTTAGTTTACCATTATAGCTGTTGAGTGAAAGACAATCTAAATATAAAGTCATCTTATTTTGATCTGTCCTTGCTTTTGAATCTCCATGGTAATTTTAATTTTAGGAGTGTGAATGTCCTTACTGCAGGAAGCTTTATTATTATTATTTTCTGGATGAAGAGACACTTAGTGTCTGTTACTGAAACACTTCATATATTTTTATCATCTATACTAAGTGGAAAAGCACAAAATAGTACCAGCACATTTTGCTCAATGGCCAAGCCTCTGTCTAGGCCATTTGTTCGCTTATCATCCCCATCTGTCATGTTCTTAACATTTCAGCCTCAATCTTCTTGGTTGTGGCATCCCCATTGAGTTCAGCTGTAATGAACAACAGTAAAGAAAATAGAAATAGGAAATATTTGTAAACTTTAATCATTTTGAAAGGCTAGACTGATAAAAAATTTGTGCCAAGTTCAAATTTAGGCTACAATGATCTTTGACCTGAAAATGATTTTATCCATATCTTTCACAGGATCCCTTTACACGGCTTTAAGTCTTGATCTTGAAGCAGATTTGTTTAGAAATCAAGTGTATTTGCTAAAGTTCTTATGACAGGGTGTCTTGGTTAAAAGGTTGGTAGACAGTAAATATATTTTCTTTTTGTTAAGTTTGCTTTGCTGTAAAGATATATGCAGACATATGCAGACCCTTGGCTTCAAAATTCTGTGGCTGTTTAATCAGCTTATGGATGCAACTTTAATTTCAAAGTCAATTTTTGAAAGAGTAAGTGAAAATAACCTCATACTAATTGAAGTGGTAGGATTAAGATCCATATTGTAGACACTACATATTAGTGAATACATGTGACATCTCATTTAGCACTATTTGAGATGCCACATGATTTCTGAGACATCTGCACAGAGCTGACATGTATGACCTATGGTAGATCTATGCCATTGCAGAACATCAGATGTAGGCATTATGTCCTTGGACATCTAAATTAATGTCACATGCCATACATACAAACATCTGAATCAAGCTCTACAGTGACTATCTTGGATACAGCAAGATTCACTTGCCCACCAATAAATGTCTAGTACAATTTTAGATTCTCTTAGACATCCTTTCTACTGGACCTGGCAGGTTACAAGTGTCTTCTCTGTCATATCTGCCAGCTCCATGCTACTGTTTTGAATAACCTATTGATTATCTCAAATAATAATATTTGGCATCTCAAATGGCACAAAATTTGAATGTCTAGACAATGTAATTAAGTATAGAGTTTGGAGTGGTTTTCTGCTCATTCTAAACCATATGTTTTATATTTTATCAGCTGACTGGAGACAGCAATCAGTTACCTAAACATACATGCCTCTCCTAACACTGCAGGGCATTCTTCCTGGACTCCAGCTGCCATTGTAGAAGACCACAAGTTTGTCACAAGACAATTTTGTATCTACCGGCCTGTGTGGATGCCTTGGATATCCTATGACATCCTACACTTAGGCTGCACTAGAAGTGTAGAAGTGAAAACCTGAACTGAGCACTAGCTATCATCCATTGAGTATAACAGTAGACACAGCTCATCTATAAACACCTACAATTGAGACACCTCTATTTAAGTGCCTACATCTGAATCTGTGTATGAAAACCCAGAAGCAACTGAAGTTTACCTCTGATACCTCAGCCTGACTTGACAAGGAAGTTAAAAGTTCAAGAATACATTGATAACAGGGGAGCATTCCTAGTCTAAAATGTTCAGAATGCAGTTCTACATTATACACTGTGCAGAGACACCAAGTTTCCTCAGCTTAGAGTGATACTGCAATGCTCATGTGACACAACAGAGTAACAGTCAGAATTGCTGGTTCACATCTGAAAGCAGTGCAGTGATGGGGGCAAGGCACAGGAGCTCATAATCCCAGCATTTAGGAGCACTCATGGCTTTGCTTCTTTCAATTCTAGGATTATGTCTGCGAGACCTAGTTTAGGAGTCACTGTCTAAATTCCTTATATATCTCTTCAGATGGACAAAGTGAACCACAGGAAGGTGCTGGCTAAAATAATGTTCTCTAATTTTACATTATTCTTGAAAATCTCAGTCCAGTCAAAAGCCAGCAGTGAAAATATTATTGTATCACACAAGTACTCTGCATTTCAGCTCAGACTCTTTTGGGGTTTTTTTGAAAGTATGTAAGCAAAGACTATTTATTATTCTTTGATCTTATAGTGAAGTAAAAAGTCTTTTCATATTAAATGCAGTTCCACTTCCAAGTTCTTACATATCTGAAAACATCCTCCTGAAAAAAACCCTCCTGTTGGTTAAAGAAAAAGACAATTTTGAATACTTAAATGTAGCATTTCTGGAACCTTTTTTGTTACCCATGAAGAAGCATAACCTAATCATGATCTTTGTATATAGTATTTTCATGCAAATTCTTACTAAAGAAACATCTGTATCAAAAAGTTTTATTTTCTGTAGTGCTCAGAGACTTGTATTTTCTAGCAGACAATTGGTTTCATGGGACCATCCTCCCCTTTTTCTGTTCAATATTTTTGCCATAATACTTATTCCAATCATATGGTGAATCTGCCTCATTGTGAAGATTCATATTTTTCTAGTAAAGGGAATTTCTAGGCTTTGTATTCTTACTTTTTCATTAGTTTCGTATTAGGAAAAATTACCCCCCCCCCCCCTCTGTGTTTTATACATCAGAATTACTTAGGCATATGGTAACCATAACTCCTGGAAATGATGTGGTATTCTCTAGATAAAGCTTATCTATCTTTGAGACTATGGAAATTCTACTCTATTTTTTATTTATATTAAGGCTATTTTGGTGTAATTTCTGTGTTCATAGGTGGCTTTGATGTTACTTGTCATATCTATTTGGTGTTCATTGATTAGAACAAAACTATATTATTTGGAAGTTTTTCCAGGTCAGAGTAAAAATAATTTGGAATCTGTACATATAGCCCATATTTCTGTCTATTCTATCACTATAAGGCTTTTGCCTATTCTAAAACATACTTTAACTTTTTTTTTTTTTTTACTTTGGGGATGGTTTGAATGAAGATTTGATAAAATTGATATCTTTTCACAACTCTTTTTTTCTTTGATTCTCAGGGATTTCTAGGTAATAAATATCATATCTTTATAAACACATTTTTGCATGTACTTATGGCTAAGTGAATGGAGCCTGAATGCCAAGGCATGGTAATACCTGATTTTCTAACTCAAAAAGGCTGGACTAATGTAATAAATGACATCTGAATATAACCATTAAAAGTACATGGAAGGAAAAAGATCTAAAAATCCACTCCACACCCACTCACATACCCCCCCCCCCCCCAAAAAAAAAAAAACTAAAATCAAGAAGATCATGTTATTTTTTTCAAGCTCAAAGACCCTATCTAGCTATTTCCAAGCCCAGAAGGAAGTTCACTCTAACATTCACAAAATTGCATACATATGTAGGGCGAACATATATGCCCCTATGTAGGGTGAAATTTACTGTTCGATCCTAAAAGCACTCAGGATATTCCTGCAGAGGGTTTTGCAGATGGGCCCAAACCTCTCTGGATATGTTTCAAATGTCCTGCTTGTGATCTGTGTTACAAGCTCTAGGCACCTACTTAGCTTTCAAACTAGATAACTCAGGTCCAGTTGTTTCTACATGTGATATCAACAGCAGATGGGACTCTATAAAGATGTTACTGATGTTTTAATGCCTGTTCCTGAAAGCAGAATACAAACTTAATCTTTGCTATTCTTAGTGCTGGAGAAGGTTTTACTATCTGAATTGGTCAAAAAGCTGTCTAAAGTTAGAGGATGTGGGCTCCAGGGAATGTCTGAATTCTCATCTCTTTCCACAGATCTAGCTCCTGAATCAGATTTGCAAGACTGTATCTTCACCTCAAGATCCAGAGTGCAGAATATTCTTTTGTACTTTCACACATTTTTTCTTTGAAAGAACTGATTACAAGATATTGCTCCCTATGTTTCATGTAATAGCCCTGAAAATAGAAATCTTGACCAAGAGCTTGAGAACTGGATTGCAGAATCTCTTAAGCATGCCTTAATTAAGAACTATAACATGTATCTGTCTGGTGAGTGTGTTAATGCTCATACTGAAAATAGTTTCATTCTGTGCTTATCAATTCTGGTTTATTTTTTGGTTTGCTAGTTGTTGAGGGTTTTTTTGGGCAAGGGGTAGGGGGAAGTAGGTATTTGGCTTTTTAAGACAGTTGTTTCTTAATGTAAAATGCATAAATAGTCCTGAAAATGAGAATCAGAAGCCAGGATACTCCCTTCAGATCAGTCTAGTAATAATTGCTGTGCAGACTCATGGTCTTTCTCTGGCCCTCTGTATTCGGGATTATTTGCTACTAAGGGGCTCAAAGGGTAAGAAGATCAACTTTTACCCAGCTCCTTATTCCACACTTTCTCCCAAAATATTTTCCCCAGAAATGATACATTTGTGTTTAAGTCCTGTCAGGCTAGGAAGAAAAATACATCTGATCATCTATGCAAGTGCTTTAGGAAGCTTATGTAAATGACACTTTGAACATCACTGTAAGTATACATTACATGCCCACAAGCTTTATAATTAGATGAATGCTTCTTGAAAGACATTCTTGTAAATCTTTGTCATATAACTGCTTGTGTGAGCAGTGTCATTAATTCAGAGCTGATGTTACTAATGACATGGCTTCGTTAGTGAGAAATAGGAAGACAGCCCAGTGAAAATCTTCAAGACTGCAAATTTATTTACTGTTTCCCTGTGGTTTTAGGACTGCACACTTTGAACCACTTTCATAATTTCAGACACTTGGAGTGGCATTCATTTCATGTAATGTTAACTACTGTGTAAACATTTACACTGGATCTGATTGGCCTGACTTCCTTTATAATTAATAGAAAAATAAGGGACTTGAACTTAATTCATCCAAATTATTTTACAGATCTGTTTTAAGATGAGGTGAATGACTCAGATATGCACATCTACATATATGCCACCCCTGTTTACTCATGTTGTGAGTTCTCCTAACTACGTTTTTTTCTGTATGTCAGAAGCTCAGTGGGGCTAACTCATCACAACCTAAGACAGGCCAACTGAGATATGAATCAGATTTCTGTATCCTTTTATAACAACCTCAAAGGGACTTCAGATGCATGGCCAGCAGTCATGGCACCATCTGGTCTGACTCTTTCCACTGCTAATCTGAAATGGCGGGTGTCAGACTGATGTCTATGACAGCACTGGTGATGTCAGAAACAAATAATAGTTAATACTGGACCTTTTCTGGTAGATTAAATTTCTTTCTTTAAAATATATCTTTGGCACTAGAATTGTTTTGCTGAATTACATGCAAGTTCAACAGCTTCCTCTATGAAGTCAGGCACCCTTACAGCTGTTATTGTGATCGTAAAGTTGGCTGCTACTTGGGGCTTTTAGTTCCTGCAATCAGTCTTAACATATTTCACAGTTTATGGGGGACGGGTAAGAATAGGCAGTATGTGATAAGGGAAGTATATAGATAAAATATTTCTTGGTCCCAGAGGCTTAGATGTTAGAGATCTTGAGCAGGAAACTGATGGGAAAATAAAACGAATTTTAGAAACAGCAGAAATATTTGACTGCTATCTACTATTCTGACCTAGGAGTACCAAGGCTTGAATACAGAGCTCTCAACCATTGGTCACCGATGCCACTGTATCCGTCTTCTGACTTTCGTTTTTAATTTAAAATCTTTTGTGTTCAGAGGCATACAAATACATTGCAGATTATGATTAGCAAATTAACTTTTATTTGTATTCATGACATCTTGCTTGTTGGGATTAAAAAAACCACATTTGATATAATTATGGGTTACTGTAAATAAACCCTTGTGGTATTCTTCAGTTTCTCCAAATACCAGCTAACATGCAGCTACTGTGTTCTTGATTCCTTCCATTTATTTGAATATAGTAATGTGACACTTCTGTCAGTTGCTATTTCAGAATATGTGAGAAGTTTCATGTCAAAAGCGGCAACTCCAATGTGAAAAAACCATTTTCTTCTGCAAGTAATTGTATTGATTTCTGGTGACAGTTGTATACCCAAATAGACTTGGAAGTCACTCAGAGGACTTGATTACAAATAAGAGGTAATGTCAAGAGATACCTTACTTGGCAGAACACTGGACATCAATATTCAGGATAATGGTAAAACATGATTTTACTTGTGAAAGTTGTATTTGTCTATCAATAAAATTTTGTTCATTCTTTTCTGTAACAGTACTGCTAATACTGTATTTATCATGTCTCTTATTTGTTATATTTCTAGAGAGGGATTTATATTTGTCTATTATCAATCATAAAACCAGCTGTTGCTTTGTATCACCAAAAACATAGATAGTCTATTTCCTGGAACATGAACTGAATAAAGTACGTCTTTTTAGCCTGTACCTCTATAGTCCCTTGTAAACACAAACAAAACCACTATTCTGCATGTTTATTTTAATGTATATCTGAGACATTTACCCATTACTGAAAACTATAAATAAAATGTCAAGATACCTGGAATAGGGAGAAGAACCTTAAGTGGGTATATGCATGGGAATGACATATCATCCGAAGACCACAGAGATAGACTGAGACAACTGTTACATCTGTAACCCTAGCAGAATATTTCAACAGATCATGATAACCAAATATTGTTAATCTTGTTTTATAGTATTTATTTATTCTTTGTAGGATATCCTCAGGAGGATAGACACAAAGATTATTTCTGATATAAGAAGTTCTAATTTTTCAGACTGTTGGGACCTAGAAAAATATTCTTCAGCAGTGTTATTCTGTGTTCAGTCTGTTATTCTACTCTTTCCTGGGCATTTGCAAGCCAGAGGTAGACCTTGGAATTTTGTCTGTTCTTATATGTAATTTGTATGGACCAGAATCCTAAAGATGTCAGTTCTACAGCAGGAGGTTCCATCAGGGCAAAAGAAAAGGGGAAACACAAGTTCCATCAGTCATTCATCCACAGTATGACCAACAATATCTAACCTCTGGGAGGAATCAATATCTAAAACAATGAGCAATGATTCACAGAACAGTACTTGATGTTCTTGACCTAGTTTTTGAGTATCTTGTCACTTACAAAAGAAACAGAGAGCCTGCCAGATGACAAAATAAAATAAAATAAAAAATGATGACAACAATAAATCCAGCACACACTGATTTTAAAAACAGGTCATCTACCCAAATTTCAAAGGCATGCTCAGCAGCTTGTATAAGCAGTTACAAAGTCTTGGCACTGCTATACTAAAGCTGAAAAAGACTGAACTTAACACAAAAAAACAGCAAAGAAACCAACATGAAAATGAATGGAAACAACAGTATGGTGAGAAATTACAGTTTAAACAGAGGAACAGATTTCAGTCCCTGTTGGAAGTGGAAGGAGGTGAGATATAATGTGGACTTGAAGAAAAGACAGTGATTGCTAAATGGTAGTGTGAGTCAACCTGTATTTTTCAGTTGGATACTGACATGGATTAAGAACTGGAGAAGCCAAGAAATGAGATAGTGAGAAAAAAAAAAAAAAAAAACAAAACAAAACAACACACTGAAAGAAGAATCCCTATATTTAAGTCCAGTAAAACTGGAGGAAATAAAGTGTTAAGGAGAATCACAGAATCACAGAATCAACTAGGTTAGAAAAGACCTTGAAGATCATCTAGTCCAACCATTAACCTAACACTGACCATTCTCAGCTACAACATATCCCTCAGCGCTATGTCAATCTGACTCTTAAACACCTCCAGGGATGGGGACTCCACCACTGCCCTGGGCAGCACATTCCAACACCTAACAACCCGTTCTGTAAAGAAATACTTCCTGACATCTAGTCTAAACCTTCCCTGGCACAACTTGAGGCCATTCCCTCTTCTCCTATCACTTATTACTTGGTTAAAGAGGCTCATCCCCAGCTCTCTGCAACCTCCTTTCAGGTAGTTGTAGAGGGCGATGAGGTCTCCCTTCAGCCTCCTCTTCTCCAGACTAAACAACCCCAGTTCCCTCAGCCGCTCCTCGCACGACATGTGCTCCAGACCCTTCACCAGTTTCGTTGCCCTTCTTTGGACACGCTCGAGTAATTCAAAGTCCTTTTTGCAGTGAGGGGCCCAAAACTGAACACAGGAATCGAGGTGCGGCCTCACCAGTGCCGAGTACAGAGGTAAGATCACTTCCCTGTCCCTGCTGGCCACACTATTTCTGATACAAGCCAGGATACTATTGGCCTTCTTGGTCACCTGGGCACACTGCTGGCTCATGTTCAGCCGGCTATCAATCAACACCCCCCTCCCCAAGCCTGTAGCGCTGCTGGGGGTTGTTGTGGCCCAAGTGCAGCACCCGGCATTTGGCCTTATTGAAACTCCTACAGTTGGCCTTAGCCCATCGCTCCAGCCTGTCCAGGTCTCTCTGCAGAGCCTCCCTACCCTCGAGCAGATCAACACTCCCACCCAACTTGGTGTCGTCTGCAAACTTACTGCGGGTGCACTCGATCCCCTCGTCTAGATCATCAATAAAGATGTTAAACAGGAGTGGCCCCAGAACCGAGCCCTGGGGGACACCACTCGTGACTGGCCACCAACCGGATTTAACTCCATTCACCACAACTCTTTGGGCCCGGCCATCCAGCCAGTTTTTTACCCAGCAAAGCGTGTGCCCATCCAAGCCACGAGCAGCCAGTTTTGCCAGGAGAATGCTGTGGGAAACGTTGCCAAAGGCCTTATTAAAGTCAAGGTAGACGACATCCACAGCCTTTCCCTCATCCAATAAGCAGGTCGCCCTGTCGTAGAAGGAGATCAGGTTTGTCAAGCAGGACCTGCCTTTCATAAACCCATGCTGACTGGGCCTGATCATCTGCTTGTCCCACACGTGTTGTATGATGGTACTCAGGATGATCTGCTCCACCAGCTTCCCTGGCACGGAAGTCAAGCTGACAGGCCTGTAATTTCCTGGATCATCCTTCCGACCCTTCTTATGTATTGGCGTCACATTGGCCAATTTCCAATCTGTCGGGACCTCCCCGGTCAGCCAGGACTGCTGATAAATGATGGAAAGTGGCTTGGCGAGCACCCCATCAGCTCCTTCAGCACCCTCGGGTGTATCCCATCTGGTCCCATAGACTTGTGTATGTCTATGTGATGCAGTAGGTCACTATCTCCTCTTGGATTGCGGGGGTTTCATTCTCCCAGTCTCTGTCTTCTGGCTGAGGAGGCTGGATTCCCTCAGTACAACTAGTCTTGTTGTTAAGGACTGAGGCAAAGAAGGCATTAAGCACCTCAGCCTTTTCCTCATCATTTGTTCCCATGTTTCCTCCTGTGTCTAGCAGGGGATGGAGGCTTTCCCTTGTCTTTCTTTTGCTGTTGACATACTTATAGAAACATTTCTTCTTATCTTTGACTGGTGAAGCCATATTAATTTCTATCTGGGCTTCAGACCTCCTGATCTCTGCCCTGCATAGCCTCACAGCCTCTTTGTAATCATTGTGAGAAACAGCAAAACAAAAGATAAGTACGAAATTAGAGAAATAATTAAGAAAGGAAAAATAAAAAGAAAATCAATATTAAGAAACCAAAATTAACTTGTGTATTAGAAATAATCAAAGCAATGTACAAAGTTATAAAAGATCTTTGCGGAAGTCTGTAAACATGAAATAGGCTGACCAGAAGAACATTTGGTAAAAGGACTATAGCTGTGTTAAAACAGATGTGTAAAGGCCATCAAATATCCTCAACATGCCTTACCTTGTCTCAGCACTGGATTTAAGTGAAACATAAACTAGAGAATTCTCATATTAACAAGGAAGCCATAAGGATATCTAACAACAAATCTGCAGTCAAAATACTTAAAAACAACAACGTGACTGGAAACAATCAAATGATAATGAATACCCTGAGAGCATCTTCTGCTTTTTGTCACTACCAAATGATACATGGTAAAGGGCTAGAACAACACGCCTGAACACAGGGAGCTGTGACCCTCTAGCCCAATAATATGACACTGCCAGTGCTAGTAACAGGCCACAGTCTTTGTGCTAACTCTGTGAGACCTCAGGACTAAGACTAAGTAAGTTTTCTGTGTCTGCATTTACTTTAGTCTTGGTCGAGGCTTTGTTTTATCTTGTTTGGCTGCAACAGTAACTGCCTAAGGGCCAGCTGATTATTACTGAATTTGTTTTAGTATAGCTTTGTTTTTGTGATGATGTCCCATTGCTGCAATTTTTTATAGGTCTATAACTAACAGTAATACAAGCAGTTATTCTGTGCAAAATAAACTTTCTATAAAATTAAAAAAAAAAAACATACAGAAGTTCAGACTTGGGATGACCTTGAAACTGTGGACTTGATACCAGAAGCCCCAGGACTATAAACAAGCCACCAATGGCCAATTGTTTGTCATTAAAGAAATGTAACCTTGGAAGCTGGGTAAAGCACCTTTTTTTTAGCTGTAACAGTGAACAAAAGAACAAGTATCCAAAGTAAGTAAAACCCAACATGTATAGTAAATAAAGATACAGTGACAAATTGTGGCGCAATGAAGAAAAATCAAGGTATAGGGAGTGTTAGAAAATGTATAGAAATAACCCCAAGTGGATCTATGGGCAAGAAGCACTCCCCCATAACATTGTACTGTCCTGGGAAAAGACTCATAAAGCTGACAACTCAGTGTTAACACACCCTCATAGTGGCTGAGGACATCAGTCTTAAGACCGACAGAGGCAGTGAGTGAGCATAACAGCAGAAAGAAGGAGTAGATACAAGAAATATGAGCACAGCAATTCTAACCAAATTGTCAGAGAGAGTTTTTTGTTTGGTTTTGGGGTTTGGTTTCTTTTTTTGATTTTATTTGCTTTACTTAATTTTCTCTAATAATGAGATCTGGATTAAAGATAATTAAACTGTTGAGATTTCAGTTAGATTAACCATTAATTCTTGGGTTTGAGTATAAGGTGTATTCCTTTTGTTCACATAAATTGCATAGATTACAGCAAAATAAATTCGTGGAGAATGCATGCAACTGAAGCTGTAATTAGGATGCAATATGTCAAAAACATAAACAAAATAGAATCAGATGGGAAACATTAAAAAGACCTAGCCTTTCCTGAGTAGATTCTACTACAAAGCTAAACCTTTGAATGTTCTTTCAGTAGTGAAGACTGATGGCAGCAATTCTGATAAACCATTTAAAACCTTTACACAATGTGGAAGGGCTCTAGTGGGAAAAAAAAAATCTTAACAATCTGAGTGGTAAGAAGGGAAGACAAATGTCATAACTCTGATCATTCTCACATTCCTTCTTCTTCCCCCGGCTTTATATGCTGAGCATGATGTCATATGGTATGGGATATTCCTTTGGTCAGTTGGCATCTGCTATCTCGATTGTGTCCTCTCCCAACTACTTGTGCAACGCCAGCCAAATCACTGGTGTGACAGAACGAGAGGCAGAAAAGGCCTTGACTCTGTGTAAGCACTGCTCAGCAATAATGAAAGCGTCTCTGTATTATCAACACTGTTTTCAGTACAGATCCAAAACATCGCCCCATGCTAGCTACTATGAAGAAAATTAGTTCTATCCCAGCCAAAATCAACATAAGCATTTGTCTTCCCAAGTAAATGCAATGCATAATGGAGCCCTGCTTTCCTGGAGATGGGCTGAACACCTGTCTGCTGATGGGAAGTAGTGAATGAATTCCTTGTTTTGTTTTGCTTGTACGCGTGGCTTTTTCCTTACCTATTAAACTGTCTTTATTTCAACCCATGAGTTTTCTCACTTTTACCCTTTTGATTCTCTTCTGCACCCTGCTGCCATGTGGGATCTGGCTGCCTACCAGGGTTAAACCACAACAGTTCAACACTTCTGGGCAACGAACATTGCTTGTGGGCTGCATGCTGTAATTTTTCCTGTGATAGATACATCCCATTCCTCACCACAGGGAGCTGAAAAGTAAATGTTAAACTGTACTGAATTCTGCACAGATCACTTGACAGTATTCAACTTCTTTTAACACAACCACATACACACATTAGCTTTGGACTGTTCGCCTTAAAAAAAAACATTTAAAAATACTCCTCTTCTCATGTGGTCTCCCTTTAGTTATCCTTCTCAGTAACACTATGTACTGTGAGATAGAAACACTGGAATTGTGTCAAGCTTCAAGCAACTTCATACATAAGAAGGGCACAAATCCTTCATGAGAGCTAAGCTCTTTTAGCCACTTGACTATTTTCTTCATGCTTATCTCTGAGAATTTAAAGCATTATAGTATTATGTTCAGATGGAATTTTGGCAGAAATTGTGATGCTATTTAAATAGAAAGAGTCAATAGACTCCTTCTCCTCTCTTCATATTACAAACGTCTTTTGTACAGTGTACTTGGTCTTGTAAATTATTAGTCACAGAGGAATCCAAATAATTTCTGTTAGGTAAATATTTGCTAAGTGAATATGAATAGCATAAGCATCAATTCACTTGGCAATAACACTACATTACAAAATATACTTCTACTGAGATTGTGTTTGCTAACTTACCCCTTTTCAGTTGTGACAGGGAGCTAGGAGGAACTTCTATGTTTGTGTTGAAAGTGGAGAATGGAATCTAAAGTTCTTCACTTCTGTTGATCATGGAAACATCTAAGTGCTTCAAAAAGTATCCTCACTGAAGAACCACTGAGAGATTGTGAAAAGAACACACCATTTTATATCTAAACTAGAAAATACAAGAGACCAGAACTAACTGGTTTAGCTCAGATCAATCCAATTCTTTCTCTTGATTTCCCAGAACAGGATGGCCTTATCCATACCAACTGTCGAGAAGAATCCTTGGCCCATATTATGTTTCCAACCATAATGTTGTTTGAGGGAGTGTACACAGGCCAAGACTATACAAAGGACTATGTAAATTTAAGCAGTATGGAAGACTTATTGCATGCTGATGCTCCAGCCTAGTTGACTAACTCTTGCTTTTTAACTGAGACAGCTTGGGAAGCTGGAATCAATTCCAGAGATTGTATCGACTTCTGTTTGGGTTTTTTTGGGTTTTTTTTTAATATGCCATCCACTCACAGATGTCTCATACCATTTGAGATGCCTTAGGGTACAGTGGCTGTCATTCTGGTGTCATACCAGTGAGGTCTTCAATAGGCTTTGTGTCAGATTTGCAAGTCATATTGGTTAGGTGTCTCAACTATCTCCATGCTTAGGTAGATGAATTAAGCCTCTGATCTCCATTGACTATGGTGGGAATTTAAGTATTTAGCTCATTTGTAGATAGTAACATCTAGGCATTTACTCACAGTTAGATGTCTAACTGCAAACTGCATTCCAACTGTACTCTTAATTCCTTTTCAGCCGTGTTTTTCAAACTTACATGTCTTGTGAAAATACTCCACCATTGTATACTAACCTTAATGTTGTTATAGTTTGTCAGTCATTTAGAACCTAGAGTGTTAACAGAATTGCTTATGCATGTGCATTGTGACAGACTTTAATGACCTGTTTATACTTTTCTTTTCCTATCTAGTTGGAGAGCACATGGTGATTTAATTATCACCTTGACCACAGATTGATATTCAATTCATTGTTAAATTTGAAATCTCACAAAGTATTCAGCTCACATTATGTTAACACTGCTGTGTAGAGAGAATTATGGTCTAATGTACCATCAAACCACTGTGTTTACAAACAAAGGTCGGACTAAAAGTCTCAGAAATGCCTAAAGGTAAACAGTTTATTCATTGAAAATTTAGAGTTGTAGTGCCTTTTTTTTTTTTTTTTTTTTTTTAATTTCATTGGGTTTTTTTTTAAAAAAAATTATAAATTCATACAATTTTTTGTGAGGTGGGTAAACCTGGAATCTAAGTCCTTTTCCTGGTCCCACAGCTCTTACTTTTTTTGAACAATGCTGTTCATCTATGAATTTGGACAGAATTAAGATACCTCCGCACTGAAATATGGCAGTGGAGGCACTCTCCACAACAGGGAGTTTCTGAATGCATGAATTCATCTCCATTTACATTTTACTTGCTCATCACCTGATGCAGATTTCACAACTCTAACTATATTAACAATCCCCTGTTTTGCTTCTGAGGTGTCACTTTTTCTCACTTGTATGCATACGAAGAGAAGTTCAATATAAAGTTAAATAATTAGTAAGATTATGACATAGCAGATGTATAGAACAAAGAACAGAAAGACTACGATGATATAGAAATAAAAGCTCCAATGACATAATTTAAGAAATGTTCCATACTAGTATTTTAAAGATTGACTTATATGTGTATTCATAAAAATTATATATTCTACCAGTTTGACACATGGTACAAAATGAACTCTGAAAAAGGAAGGCAAGGTCCATCTTTCCATGTAGTTCTAAAAGACTCACCAAATCAAGAGAAGGCATAATTTAGTTGTTGTTTAAAAAGGTTTAGTTACGAGGGCCTCCCTAACTACAGAAATTTTGGCTATTTGCCATGTCAGTAAAGGGATGAAACAGAAAAGGAAGATCTTTGAAACAAAAATGTATATAAATAAATTTATTAGAAACTGGATATTCCTTTCTACATAGCTTCACCAAGGTTGCTATACAGTAAACCTCCTTGTTCCGCGACTGATACATGTGATAGACCTTACTAATTGAACAACAGAGGTGACTGTGCATGATTAAACACTGTGATATTGTTCCTGAAGTGACGCATATCTTTATCCTTAATAAGTTATTAATTTTGTGTTCGTAGGAAATAGAATCGTCTTTCTTTCCCTTGATTGGTCAAGCATACTAAGCAGTGATACCAAAGTTAATTCTCAAAATGCTGGAGTCTGATTTGCTTCCATGTGGGATTAAAATGTGAGATCCTTTGCAGCAAGGTCTTAAACTGCAAAGTATCTACTCATGCAGAGAACCTGGAAGTGCTTTAAAATCAATTCTGTTAATGTTTATGGTGGTTTATATCTGTTATAATTTATTTTGACATGAGAAGGAGGGGTTATTAATTCTTCAGCTAACATAGATAAACAGATAAATTTGGGACTAAAGTAAATTATGCCTATCAGTTAATTAGGTCTTTTGGAGACATCAGGAACTTTTATACTTTGAAACACTAAAAACAGATTTCTTAAAAATAAATAATGGATGTTATAAAGTATTATCAAAAAGTATGATAGTTTTATTTATACCCCTAAGACGTCAAAAGACAAGATTATCACTTTTGCTTCATATAGTCACTGAGATTTGTCTGCATATTGCACATATATGAATTTTTAAATAGAAAATTGATTTTCTATAGAATGAGAAAGTGAGCATTAAAAAACCATGACTCTAAGCAAAGGGACTTTGTATTGTGTCTTAACATCATAAATTTGCATAAGGCTTAGTGTGAAATCCTTTACCAGCATAATTTACCAGAATGTAGAGTCCTTTAATAATAACTTTATTGTTTCCCTAAAAAGAAGTTGTGCTTTCTTACTCATCTCATGGCTACATTCAGAAATTAATTTGTTAATGTTTATAACTTATTCTGAGGATGAAAAACTCAATAAATGAAGACTCTTACCAGCTATAAACTATAGCTGCATATATATGCATTTTTTCAACCTACTTCTGTCCTCAGGTCCCAACAAAGCCTTTTCCTATGGCTCATAAAGTCTGATCTCCTAACTTGGGTGCTAGCATTTGCAAATCATATCAATATAAGGACAGTATGGAAGCAAAATAATACATCTTGGATAGTCTATTTATCAAGCTCCTTTTATTAAAAATAATAAAATTATATATACATGTATTACATTAAAATTAAAATAACTGTGGTATTACTCTGATAATTACTATTTCATTAAAATAGTTCAGAATATGTAAAAAATATTTCCTTTCAGAATTTCTTTCTTCTCTGTGCTTTTTATAAGGAATTGCTGGCGGTACTGAATGTTAGGATCCAAAAATGTTCACTGCATATGTCTATCTGTTATCTATATAACTAGCTGAACACATACAGTTCTAATTTTAATCTTTGTTGATGGATTGAGTAAATGAGTATAAAATATTTTTTTGCTTTTTCAAATGTGTGTTATAAGTAATATTAGTAAAACAAATAACAGACTTGAGTCTCACTCTTATTTCAGAGGCACTAGTTGAGGAGTTTGCCCATTCAGAGAAAGGAGAGAAGAAAGAAGTAGTATGTGGAGTTGCACTGAGAGCTTGTGTATCTCTGTTTAGGTTTGTTAAAGTTTTAGGAAATATAAAATGAAATACGGTCATATAGAACAAAACAGAGAACAAAAACCCAATGAAAAAGTGAAAGGACAGGTTTTCTTTCTGTAACACTTGGGAGCATTACATTATTCGCAATAGAAGGAACAGATCCTGTGGCTTGGGAAAGCAGAAACTTTTTGTTACAGCTGACCTAAATTTCACTACAGATACTCTGATGGAGAGAGAAAGGATATGTTAAAGTCACATTGATATGTCAATTGGACAAAAGACACATAAGGTGCTTCAAGTGCTAAGCTGAATTTTGAACAACCTAATAATAACAGGCTTGTAAAATATTTATTTTATCAACTTTTCAGCAGAAAAAAAAAAGATAAGAAATTTATTAGAAAAGAAAAAATGTTGGGTTTGACACTTGATTAATTACTACAGGAATCCAAATCCATTGCAAATTTATTTGACTCAGAATTATGGCATTTCTCAGATTTCTAAGATGCTAATACCCAGGGGATATTGCTCACAAATACAACTGAAGACTGGTATTGTAATGTGCATAAGAAAAGAAATTTCTCTTGATTTCTATTCACTTTAAGTGAGATTGTTATAAAATATATACTTCCACTTATAAAGAATTTTTCAGGTGAGAAAGAGCTTATCATTTTTATTCAAAGCTATGACAGAATAGTCTGCAAACATTTTGGTGTCATACCACTGACTTACATTTTTTCTTTTTTCTTTTTTTTTTTTTTTAACTGACAAATTTTGGATTAGAGATATCAAGGATAAATTTTCATGTGTTTAGTTCATACATTCTCTTTGACAAATTTCAAGGAATTTTGCATCTACGATGGACAGCATAAGTAAGTTAGGAGAGTCATCGCTTTGGGTGTGAGGATCTCTGAAGTAAAAATGTGATTAATGCAGGAGCAAGGTGTTAGATAAGTTGCATGTTCCCATTCTCAACTCAAAGTTTAAAGGAGGATTTTACTTGCCTAAAATTCCTCCTGAAAGTTGCCACAGGCAGGTTCTACATCTCCCATAACTGAGGGTATACTTAAATATAACTATTTACCTGATAGTATTTTCACAGACTTTTCTTGCCCTTGGAGCTTCATGTCACTTTCTTAAATTTATGTCATTGCACATCTTCAAGATTAAGCCTTTTGTTAAGGTATAGCTCTGTGGTACTTTTACTTTTTTTTTTTTTTTTTTTTTTTGTAAATTTGCAAGCTGAAACTGCTTTGGGTTTCAGTTTTTACTTAGGAAAATAATAGTTTTCTGAAGGAAATAGAGGTTTCTAAACTCTTTAAACCACAGAATTTTATGATTTACTTACTAAATGTTGGGGTTTTTTTTCACTAGCAGTTTTAGACAGAGCTTAAAAAATCTTTAGTACTACATGTGTAAAAATGCAAATCTGAGCCTTTAAGATGTAAAACATTCATGAAAATGGGGGAAAAAAAAGAATAAGTCCTGACCCCAAATACTACAAAATAGATAATTTCTACATGGATATAGCAGTGTTTCATTGGCATATTGCTCCTGGAAGTTACATCTTGGACAGCAACTCTGGTCCAAAGCAAGATCCATGGTGCGTTGCCCTTATGATATAGTTTATATGTATAGTTAGAAATTATTTCTACATTGGAGATTTTGCAGCTTAAATAGAAAACAATGAAAGATGGAAGACAAAAGGAGGAAAAAAATAAAGCTTGCTATTTATTTATCATGTGGAGAGTTGAAACTTAGACTAAATGCCTGACAAAGGTTCCAGAGAAATGTGTTGATGTCTAGAAATAAACTCTATCTCCTGAATGTCAGTTCAGTACCTCTCAACAAGATCATTAAGTATGAAGAGCATGAAGGCAATCCCAAGAAAAAAGTGATCTACGGCTATAAAAAAATGGCACAATGGGGAAATAATTGGGAAGATACATCATAACAGCAATCCCGTTGCTGAATCCTCAAAGAAAGCACATTATACCACTGGAAATGTAATTAATTCATTCACAAGAGAAGGGGAGAGATAAGTAGCATCAGGGTAAAGAGTGAGATAAAAATGTCCCAGTATAAGAAGTAGTTCAACACTAAAGTTATCTGAGTACCTATTATATTTGGTAAAGTGTTCTTTTAACTACATAATGAATCTGAAATATATGCTGGCCTCGACTTTTTAATTACTATCTTTATTATGTTGATCTAAGCTTATATTGTATCAACCAAGTTCAACATTGATACAACAGATAACAGCATCTTACCTTACACTATTTAATTGGTGGCATTTAAGTAATACCTTTCAGAAAATACTATAGGACTGATTTGCATTGTTCTACACACAATAAATCTTTAAGAGCTAGACTTTATTATATATTATTATAACTCTTTGGTCTTTTCATTAAATCAAGATTAAACAATATTGTCTTCTTGTATATAAAGAAGAAATGGAGTCATCAGGTATAATAGTGACATATTTTTATATGGATTCATAACCATTAAAAGAACTGTACCGTCAGTCATGTTATTTTTTCAAAGCAAGAAAACCCTACTAAATGCAGAATTAAAAAATATCTAATAGCTTCAGAAATAGAACAAATTCCTTTAAGCCAATAGAAAGGCATCAAAAATAAATAATTTCAGGTACAATAGCAAGGCAAACAAAACCGAACTGCCATTTGTCAGGAAATTATTGCTGTACATACATTTTTCCTCCTGTATCTCTGAATAAAATGCATATTATTGTGATGACACCACAGAGAGGCAGCCAGCCCTTATTTCCCTTTCTCTCTCTCACTTCCTATACTCAGCATCTCTGAAAGCAGATTCAACTCTGAAGTCATGCTGAAAATGAAAGGAGCAGGTGCAGCGTACCCATGTCTGATCACATAGCCTTTTTTTCTTTCTCTGAGGTAGGCCTGTGAGCAAGAGTATTCAGCTTGCCATATGGCACTTTGTCCCAGGGGAGCAAGAGAGAATTTAGGTCCTGATTCACTGGCCTCTGAAATTACCGGTAGTCATTTCGCTGATCTCGGTAGATGCAGGACTGAATCTTTTAATTATGGTTCATCAGTCAGAGAGGGAAATTAAATGGGCAGGATCTTTGTCTTGGCTAAAGGCCAAAATGGACTGTCGGCAATATAAAAACCTGGGCACCTGCTCTCATAGACTATTTTTCGATGTATTATGCCCTGTCTCAGATTACCTCTGTAGGCATCCAATTAAAAGCCTCAGTAAAAGGGTTAGAGGTCTTACTTTTGATGGCAATATAACAATTTGGTCAAAAAATTACAGTGGCATTAACATCATAACTGAGGATGTAGGGCTGAATTAAGGCAATAAGTAAAAGCATCAGAGGGCAGGAACATATTTATAGTAGCATGCAAATATTTAAAAGTTTAAACAGCTCAGGCTCTGTTTTCCTGTGGATATATGTTTCTGTATACAATTTACATGCTTGAACGTAGATCTCCAGCTATCCTTCTGTTTAATATATGCTTCAATTTAGGTTTAGGGAGACTGATCTTTCCAAATCTATTGTATTCTTATCCTAGATATATCTCCTAAGAAGCAATGTGTATCTACCATGGTGAACACAAAAGGCAGGCAATCACACGTACTTCAGTAATTTACTTTAAGAACTCCATCTTTTATATTTCATATATTATTTCAACAAATTGTTTTGAAATAAACTGTGAGTTATCCTTGATAAAATATATTTCTGACTAAGTGTGTATGACATGCACCTTGCTGGACAAGAAATTTCATGCTGCAGTGCCTGATTCAGCCTCACTAGAAGGAACAGACAGGAGTAACCCAAAGCCATGAAATTCAGCTGCACATGCTTTGCCCAGACTCATAACCTTCCTTTTGTCTATAACATACCAGTGCTGGTAAGGCTGGGCTGTCACTGTCTGCTGCCAACATGATTCTGTGCACAGGAAAAATAGTACATATTGCATGCACTGTGTATGCCTCCCTTCGCTTCCGGCGATCAAATCTTTTACTTTGTCAACTATTTTACTAGATTCTGTCCCTCAAGGTATGTCTATCTCATTGAAACGGTCTGCCTGTTTTCTTCCTAAATAGAAAATGTGTCACATATGTCTCAGACACTAAGAGGGAGGGCATTAATCTTGTTACAGTCTCTCAATGAGAATAACCTTCTCAGAAGGATGAAATGGCAAATGAAGAGGAAATGACATAACTTTCTTCCCCTAGCACTCATTTGTATCTTTCAGTGAATTAGTCAGACTTTTGACAAATTTTTTTGTGTGTAGATGGAACTGTGAAAGCCATTTTTATGGCTGTTTATAAACAATAATAACACCACTAGCACATATTTTCCTCAATTTTTGCCGATGTCTCTTTTGAGTTGAATGTATGCTGCTCACTGTTGGTATTGGCATCTTTTTAACTGTGTAAGGATTTCAGTAGCTATTGATTTATTGAAATCTTAGTTTCATAATGGATTTTTTCAGAGGTTATCTGATAAATCTCATCAACTGTATTTATGTGATTTTTACCTGGCATATTTTTTAATATATCTTGCAGTGCTCATTTATAAATATTTAAAACTTTCAAATGACAATCTTATTATTTTCCCAGGGAATGTAATTTCACAATATATAGAATAAACCCCTTCAATTTTATGAACTTTTTTTTGAAAAATTAATTTAGGATCTTATGTTTCTTATGTCTCTTTCAAAGTTAAAAGAACTTGGATATGAGAATCAATTAATGAGACAGATCTTAAAATTTTAGAAATCATTCTGTAGAAGTCACTTTTTCTCTATTAACAGAGGGAGGCCAGAGAACAAGTTTTCCTCCACCTCTATCAGAGTCAATCCTGGCTGAAAAGGTAAGATTACATTTGACTATGTATTCCAAATGACTAGCAGCATATACCAAAACCAAAATTGGTAAGTAGCATATACCATATTTTACGAGGAGGTGTTTATATATATGTATATATATATTTGTTTACATGAGAGCGTATGTGATTTTGTTTGCTGTGTCTCAGTGCATAGAGCCAACCAACATATATACTAGCGTATTCTGCAGTGCAATAGGAGTGAATCTGCAGAGAGAAATGGTTGATGCCAGAGACCTAGTGTCAACACTGTACAGGTTTTGAGGGGTCACTTATGATAAGCTCTAATATTGTCACATCGACAGGACCATATTTCATTTGAACTAAAACTCTAATGCAGACACTTGTAGAGCATACTAGATGACAGCCTCACATCTACTACTGATCTCCTGGCTGACCTTATCCAAGTCATTCTATACCCTTGTGCTTCCTTTTTCATCTCTAAAATAGGGATAAGAATACAAGTAGGAGGAGTATTACCAGTATTACAAGACCTCTGATGGCAATCATAATGGAAGAGTGGCATGGTAGTATTATCCATGTGTAGGAGAAATAACTGCAAACCAGCAACAGATTTTTCCTCCTCTTTAGTTTACTTGTTCGCTGGTAGTACAGGTGGAATTAAATTAGTAATGAATCTGGCAAGTCTAGCATTTATTGAAAGATGTTCCCTGTGGGAAAAGAGTGCTTTTATCATTCTCTATCCTTGTAATTCATCCTTATGAGAATAAGTCAAATGTTTTCACTATTTAATAAAGAGAAAAAAACCCCAACAAAACAGACAGATGAAGAGTAGGACCGCAGACTATAGCAGAAGATTCTGCTTGCAACCCTTGACCAGGCAACTGGTTCTCGCCTCCTCTACTTAGAAAGAAGGATCTTATTCTCTATATAATCTTATTCAAATTAGTGAGAAAACTGATGGCTCTGCTCTGTGATAATAAGGGTTACTGAATCACAGGCTTTGGTAGATCAGTCTTTTTTTCTTGAATATGTTGGTTCCTTTGTGGTGCTGCCATAGAGCTCATGCATCATGACAGAAGAAACAAGGAGCAGTAGGCTGCCAGTGAGCAACTCTTCCTGCTGATACCATTTTTTGGTGTCATATAGCCAGTGATGAGTGATCCCATGACAATGGCAAGAAGACTGTTCAGACCAGGTCCCTTCTATGACTCACAGTTTAAATTCAGTAATAATCAAGTTAACCACAGCAGCCTCTTGTTTAGAAAAGAGGTCAGCTCTAATTCTGCTTTAGTTTTTGCTTTTTTTGGAGCTGTGCCTGTGCATACATATGCGATGCCTGCTGTTCTGTTCCTTCTGTAACTTGCTGCAGATTAGTGTGGATAATCTGCATCCAGTTGGTCTGTTTAAGTTCAAAATCATGGTAACAGCCAGTCATCTTTTTGTACCACACCAACAAAACCACAAATTTTTAGTGTATTGGCATTCTGCATGTTTATGGGAAATATATAAACCTGACAATTTCCTTTTCCTTATGCTTGCACAAGCCAGGCAAAATAATCACTTGAGATAAGCTTCAGGAAAATTTTGCACTGAGGAAATGGGCTGAGCACTTTAGAAACATAAGCATTCATCAAAATCCCTTCCTGGAGATGTAAAATCCAAAATTTTTACTGCTTTCAAGTGCATCTACAGAAACTGAAGAAACTTTACTGAATGAATAACATTTTTAAATTGAGTGACAACAGGATCCTTGCAGAATAATTTGCTGTAAAGTCAAAGAATATCAAGTGGTTGACTTTTTTCAAGTCTACAACCAGTTTACAAAGTTTATGCAAAAACCCCAAAGACTTCTTGCCAGGGATAGTGGCGACTTTGCCTGGTATGCCTGTTTTGTACATATTAAATTTGAATATTTGGGAAATCCTATTAAAAGCCTTGAAAACAATGAGTTCAAAGCTTTTTAACTGTTCACTTACCTCCAGGGGAGAGGGGCTAACCCTATTCACAGAGGAAAAAAAAAGTAAGTAAACAAAAAAATATAGTTAAAAAAACCAACACAGAAATACTT
Source organism: Strix aluco (assembly GCF_031877795.1). Classification (NCBI taxonomy): domain Eukaryota; kingdom Metazoa; phylum Chordata; class Aves; order Strigiformes; family Strigidae; genus Strix; species Strix aluco. The sequence continues at coordinate 86,207,857 of NC_133932.1, read as the reverse complement.
CATATCTTTTGCATAGGGCTATTAGGTATGTTTCTAAATGTGAAGCTTTCCAGTGTATGTTTCTGACAATGTAAACATTCTGCTAGATGTATCATAATTAACTTCAAATATAGGCTAATTATAGTTGAAAATTATTCTGTAATTATCTTTGTAATCTGCTTACAAAAATGCCTGCATAATCAACCAAAATAATAACAGACATTTTAAAATTTTGTTTGAATATCTGTGTTTATATTTGTAAGCAGATAATGCATACTATATATAAAAATATTTACATTTGCTAATACATATAGAAACATTGTAGAATGACCATTAAACATGAATTGAAACTGTCAGCTGCTTATGTAGTAACAATGTTAGTTGTTTGCCAGTTATGAAATCAAAAAATTTAAACAAAAAAGAAATTCAAATCACTGGGCTTCTGCCTCTATATCTAGAAGGTGATTGTATTTCATTTATTGAAACTAATATCTGTATATAGCTCAACCCAACAAATGCAAACCTTTTCTTCAACAGTATCAGAAGTCCTTACACAGGATTTTTTAACATTTTAATAGTTCAATTTCAAATGGGATAGAGAATATCTGCCTCGCATTTGGTCTCATGACACAGATGTAAGAGATCAACTTGCATAATTTTTTATATTGTAATTAAACATGAAAACTTGTTCAGAAATTATTAAAGTGAAATTCAGTGCTCCCTGGTAAGTCCAAGAGATACTATTATACCTGATTTCTTTTTTGAGATATAAAGAACAGAGAAATTATGGTTAACATCATCAAACAGTTGTGGGCAGCCAACTTGAAACTATTTTGATATGCTAATAGAACTGTATATGGTTATTTGCAATCATTAATCTTCAACATTTTTCAGTCCTATGCCTCCAGACTGGCCATGCAGAACACAGTCATGCATTGATGTCCATTTGAGCAGCTGAATTCTGATGAGCCACAAGTTTCTCAAGCAAATCTCCCACTTTGCTATATTTTCTGTGCATTAGGTCATTTTACAGAGGTCTTGGGAAACATGAACTGGATCTCTCTTGGTTACTCTGCATTGGAAGATGTGTCATAAGAGTGTCACTGCTGTACACCAGCTGCAGAAGTTTTCAGTTCCTGGTACCAGATTACACCAACTGTGAACTAATACTCCTGAACCACACATAAAATACATGTTGTGTCACCAGCATCAACTATCTGCCAGGCCCATAGGCATGTTTCTCATAATATGCAGTTCCTGTACTGGCAGCAGAAATGAGCCCTCCAGTAATAAAAGCAGTGGAATCTAGACAGCTGATCAAATGGCAGTGTTTATCTTAAAGTGGGAGGAATAGGTTTTCTATGTTGTACACATTTCGGTTCCTTGAACTTGCCTAATATCAAGCAGGGCTGCTAGTTCACTTGTCAAAACTGAAATTGTAAGCACATTTTCTCTTCTTGTAGTCCCTACATATTTGCTACTCAGATTCCAAATTCTTCAAGTAAGACAGAAGCCCTACTTACAAATAATTCTTTCTCTATGAAACTGTGATTTCTTTTTAGGACACTATCTTGTTCTGTGAAGGAATCAAGATCAGGGGTTGAAAAAAAAAAAAGTAAAAAAAGAGAATGAAATGTTTTGTCTCACTTAGCTTTGGTCATGTAAAAATTGAACATCTACTCTGGTCTAATTGTCTAAAGAGAGGTAAATATCTCATAAAGGCAAATAATTCCATCTGTATAATACACTTTTTGAAGTGACTATAGAGAGAACCTACACATCTAGCTTAGATTAGAAACCTAACTTTTAAATAGCTGAATTTATGAGAAATAAATTCCAGTCCATGTGATCTTGATATTAAAAAAACTGTTTAGAAATGCGCAAAGCAAAAAAATTAATTATTCATAGTAAGCCTTGATATAAGTGTTTCAAATTACTGAATATTTTATTTTGTTGCATTAACATATTCTTAATTATAAAAAAGTAATACTGCAAAAAATGTATATAGTATACTAATATAAACATTTAGATGTTCATCTTTTTTAAATCTGAATTTTAACAAATGTGCCAAAGAATCTTACTTGGTTTGGGAGGGATTTAACTTTTTTCCCCTCTAGACTATGAACAGTTAACATTTCATCAAAGATGTCAGGATATTTTATATCCTCACAAACAACCATCAAACATAAAAAGTTATTAAATAACTTTGATTTGTAGATCTGTAAATGTTATTGTCAATGCATAATAGCCGCTTTATAAGAAATGTCAAAAAATAGGCAACTGGCTAAATCAAAGTATTTTGTATCTCCACAGTCTTCATCCCAGCTCCTGAAACCTGCTTTCAAAAAAAATTGAAAAGCGTTCTGATCTATTTTGTCAGATAGGTTGTCCCACATTTCAAAAAAACAGAGAAATCCTGTTAACACAGACTACATCTCCAGCCATGCTAAAAGGCACTTTGAAGACATATTAGTAAGTGGATGAGCCAATATGAAAGAGGCACCCTGCCAGAGGTGCTTTAGCTTCTTTCACTCACTTAAGAAAAAACCCAGGTGATCGGTCCAATTATTGACCACCTAGAGCATTCTTCAGAAGGAAGTATTCTAACATAGTAGGCAAGTCTGATGCTCGATAAGAATTGCCATCAGCATGCACAAGGTCAGCAGGTGAAATTAATGTGTATATTACCAAGTTAATCATAGATTCAGACTAGTTGAAAAGAAATGTTGCCCACAAATGCCTTTCTTGGTACTTTAAATATAGACTATATTTGAATAATACATACAAATACATATTTGTATACATTATAATTAGTCATATAAAGTGCCCAGCCCTTTTTCTTAGTCTGAATGCTCCTGCTTATACATACGTAGGAATTGGCTGTTTGAAATCTGTCATGGAAATGTATACCTTCAACGTGTAAACCAAAGACTAGCACAGCCAGATGTATGTTCTTACTACACACCTGCATATGGGGTGCCCAATAAAGACTGTATTTGTGAAAGGCATTTCCAATAAATCACAACAGCTGATTTACATCTTGTAAGACTATTCCATGGTTTTGACTTAAGATATATTTTGTATTTTCAAAAGCAGAAAGAATATTATGGTACACAGCAAGGTCGAATTAGGTGTAGGCAATAGGATGATTTGCTGCATAATTTGTTCACACCAATCCATAGGGACTGAAGTTAAAAGCATAAAAGAACAGTCATTCATTGCTTGTTTATGTGCAAACAAAAAACCAATTCTATATGAAATAAATCACTGCAAATCTAGGAAGAAATTAGTATGCTCAGTCAGGAATTCCCTTCTGGCATTTAGATAATATGACTGACTATACTCAAAGCCAAGCTTTTCCAGCTTACCAGTACCCTTCAGTACCCTTCAATTAAAGTTGATGTATTCATTGATTACCTAAAAACATTTATCCTCTTCAGTTCTTAGATATTCCACCTACGGACCACTCTCTGCAGAGTAGTGTTTCTTGAAATCCATTGTGAATTTAAAGCAATAATGTGCTTTACCTAAAAAAACCTGTCATTTATCTGGTACCAGAGGATACAATGGATCACCTAATTCAATATTGTACTAACCTTATCTAAAATAAATATTTTTGCCTTTCCAATCTGAAACTCCTCTTGGCATCTAAAATACATTGTGTTTGTGTCATCTTTTTAGAAAAAACAGTTTTTGTGGACTGGACCTTGAAATTTAGGTCAGGGACTCTTCACTCTTTGAAGACAATAAAGATAAAACATTTAGAATCATCACTTGAATTTTGTTTCTGTAGCCACATCTATAAGAGTACACTAAATGCTGGCACTGAGACCAGATGGCATGACACAGCTTGTGCCTAGGCTAGCAATTTACTCTGCCTTAAAATTCCATGCTCACATCCCCACTGCAAACTGAATGGCACAGACTCCAACACACCCCAGCATGGAACGTATCCTACGGGCATTTCTACACATCCACCCATATGACTCGGAAGCATGTTATGCAATACACTCCTCCTCTCTGTGTTACATGGCACATCTGGTACACCTAAAGGATTTAAAAGGGCCCTATGCCCACATTCTCAGGTAAGGAGTTTCTGTTGAATGGTCCCTCACCCTGCATGTGGCATGCAAGGACATCAGACACCAGATTATCAGTGCTGTCTTCCTTCTCCATCTCCCTCACATGGTCCCATAGTCCTATATTCCTTGCCAGCAAACACTGAAAACAAGCTTAATGCCCACCATAGCTCTCACAGGGACTGACTTCTTTATCCAATGTGATTGCAGTGGAATCAAGGAGAGGTGCTCTTGTGGCAAAGAAAGCCAAGAGCCTCCTGGACTGCATTAAGAAAAACATTTTTAGCAGGTTGAGGGAGGCAATTCTTCCCCTCCTGGGAGGGAAGTGATTCTTCCCCTTGGTGAGGCCACATCTTGAGTGGTGGGTCCCCAGGTCCAGGCTGTCCAGCACAAGAGAGACATGGACATCCTAGAGTGGGTCCACTAAGCTGATTGATGGCTTGAAGCAGTAGCAAAATAGTGAGAGGTTGAGAGAGCTGGGAGTGTTCATCCTGAAGAAAAGGAGGCTCAGGGGCATCCTATCAGTCTGCATAAACACTTGATGAATGTAAGGGACTGTGTTATCTGTCTCAAACATTGCTGTCACACCACCACCATTTCCTGGCCTCGGCATCCTGTCACCATGGAGGAGTATGCTCTGAAGGAGATAAATTGTTCCCGATGGGACCACGACATCCGCCTGAAGTTAAATCAGGGTGAGGAAGACGTGCAGGCCGGCACGGGACCACGGGGCGGCACGTATTACAGTGAGCTCCGTGGAAATGGGTGGACTCTTTGGAGAGATCGTGGGAACTGGGACAATAAACGGACGGTGTACTCCTCTTTTGTGAGCGCTATTCACTCTTGTCATCTCATCCTTCCTTGGAGCTGAGACTTTGGCAGAGCTTAGAGCTTGGAACACCATCACCTGCACCAAGACCAAGCCAACAGGACATCGCTGGATTCGTGATGGTGGTAATTAGTCTCGCTGCATCTCTACTGTTTGCTTGCTTAGGGATTCTGACTCTTTCCTTTCTTTTCTTTCTCTCCTATCACTATTACCAGTTGTGTGTACAATAAAGTTCGCAAGGTTGTACGGCATCTGACCCCGTTTGTGTCTTAATCTCGCTCTGGGATCATTTAAGAACCCTCCCCGATATCGGATCGGGACAATGAAGGGCAGTAAATAAGTTGTGGCCAGACTCTTCTGACAGGTGACAGGACAAGGGGCAATGGAGACAAATTGAAATAGATTAGATTGCATTTTTACTGTGAGGATAGTCAAAGAGTGGAATGAGTTGCCCCAAGAGGTTGTGGAGTCTCTGTCCTTTGAAACCCAATAGGACAGGCCCTTGAGCAACCTGCAGTATTTGACCCTGCTCTGAGCAGAGGGGGTTGAACTAGGCAATTCACAGAAGTCCCTTCCTACCTAGAGTGATTCTGTGATTCTGAGATTCCAAGCACAGAAATGACTCTGTAGGGCACTCCCTGGTGTGTCACCTTGCAGCCAGCTCTCCAGAAAGATTTCTCTGAGGATTGGCAAGACTGTGATGGTCCCAAAGGGGAAATCTGAAATGCCCAAACCCAGGTGATAAGCAAAGAGGGGCACAGGGCTAAAGAGCCAGTACAGCTAGACACAAAAGCAAATATGCTGACCTGTGCCAGCATGCTGACAGTGATCTCTAGCTAAAATGCTTGTCATTTTTACTAAAAAAAAAATCAAAAAATCTCTTTCTTTGGAGTAATTTTTGAGTACATTATTTTTCCCCTGCTGTGTCATTTTGTTGTTAGCCAAAACAAAATCTGCACCTCCAGCACACTCTTGGACAATATCCCTTCAGGATAAAGTGAGGGTGACCATCAAACATGAGCACAGCAAACAGAAACAGCTCACAGATGCAATACACCGCACAGCAGTTTGTGCAGAAGGGCATGTGGAAGGGAGCCAGCAACTACTGAGGACAGCATGGGACTGCTCAGCATGTGATGATGTGCCACAGGGCACAAAACTCAAGCCCCAACAAAAGCAACTACCCCAGAACCTCAGAGACTTCCTCTCAGAAAAGCTTGGTCTGCAGAGAGTCCAGGGGTCTCCCACTGAGTCTGAAGCAAGTGAAGATGCCTGCATCTGTGCGCTGGCTGAGAAGTCATGTCACCTAGTAAACAAGCTGTGGGAGGAGGAAAGCAGACTGTGCAGCATCAGCAAAAATGAAAAAGAGATTGACAGGATCCTTACAGACACCCTGCAGAGACAAGAACCTAAGCTGCCAGCTGCACAGAAGGAGAAACAACCAGACTGTGCTCATTTAGGTGGCATATGGAGACTCCTGTGACGGTGGAAGCTGGGAGCATGTGTCTTCTGGCAGCAGGAGCACAGTTCCTTCTCTGCTGAAACCTGCAACCGTAGAATAGGTTTACTGCCTTGATATCACACATGGAGGATAAAGCTCCTCCTGGGTAGGCACTGTAGTAGGCCAAGCCTGAATTACGTGTCTGCATCAAGGAGAAGCAGTGGGTGTTCCCACTCCCAAGGGAGCTTCCTGTCTATGGGAAATGGAAGTCCCCATCTGCCAAACTGACGTGTTGCCTGGGGTGCATTGCTTCTTGCCAGGGTTTTTGGATCAGGAATGCTGTGGAGAGACCAGTGACACTGGTCCAGCACTTGGACTAAGCCTCCTTGCTGCTTATCTGTGAGGGCACAGATGATACTTCTGCAGTGACCTCAAGCATATCAAGAGTGACTATTTGGCTCTGTATGCAAGAGTCAAAGGCACTGGAGTCCAGTTAGAGCTCTTTGAGGACCAATGACTACTAGGGAGAGATTGACTGTCCCTGACCAAATACAGCAAAAGCATCTCTGCCAACAGGTTGGTGAAGCTGGTGAGGAGAGCTTTAAACAGTGAATAATGAGGGAGGGAGATAAAAACACCCAGTTAACTGAGGAAATACTTGATGAGGGTGTGTCCTGGTTTAACCAGGATAGGGTTAAGTTTCCCCAGCGGGGGGGGGGCGGGGCGCGGGGAGCTCTAGCCGGGTTATTCAGATACCATGCGGACGTCACATCCTGGCGCGTCACATCCTGGCGTGGGAGCGTGGGGCGCGTGGTTTTATACATCTGCTCCTCTCACTCCTGTATTGGTAGATATACTTTGCTCTGTTCATTGTTATCACTGTTATTATTGTTGCTGTTTGTTGTGTTGCTGTTGCTCTGTTGTATTAAATCTTTCCTTATCTCAGTTTCGGGGCTTTGTATTTCACTCCCTTTGTGGGGGAGGGGCAGTGGTCACGTGGTCTCAGACCCCAGCAGGGGCTAAACCATCACAACTTTGGCGCCCAACGTGGGGCTGGAGAAGACTGAGATAAGGACAAAAGGAGAAGGTGTGTTAGAGCAATCTGTTAGGTGTAATTTTTTCTGTTTTTATTTGCATTTGTTTGATAAGAACTGTTTGCAATGCTGACCAATTTGCTTGTGTGGTGGGGCTGGGTTAATCCTTATATCCATTGTGCATTCCCAGTGTTGATGTTTGTTCTCGGTGGAAAATGTATCAAGGGTCTTGTTCTGCTCTACCGGTTACTGTCTGCTTATAATGGGCTCGTTTCGCTGCTTGTGGGGGTGAACCGGTACCTGTTTGCTGCCTGGGCTTTTGTTTGGGGTCTCACCCCCTCTATGGGTGAGCCAGGGGAAGAGATTCTCTCGGTTTTTGAGAGTTTCAGCTATTCCTGGAGCACCCAGGCCAGTGTGCTTGCGGCACTGTGCTTTCTAAATGTCTGCCAGATCTTGTTTTGGGCCATGCGGTACTTCTCCAACAATAGCACCACCCGGAAACTTGCCCTGAGGGCAGATAGCTATAAATGGCAGGGTGTGTGGGAGAAGATGGGCAAGTACCTGAGTCAGTGGTCACCCCCAACGTTCTGGGATTTCACTCCCGAACAAGTGCAGAGTCCTGATAAACTGGTGGAGTGTTTGGAAAAGGTGTGCTGCCAATCTGACAAACCCCGGGAGATGCAGCTCGCTGCGATATGCTGGGGACTTTCCCATGCTTACCGCATCGCACTTAACACTGATCACTGCCCTCAAGGGGGAGAAAGAGCTGCAGGATCTGAAAGTGAACTTACTGGTGCAGCAGCTGGGCCAGGGGGACAGGCAGTGCCAGTACCAGTTGCCTCCACCAGCACAGCAGCTGAGCCGGAGGGACAAGCAGTACCAATATCAGTCGCCCCGATACGGAAAACCAAATATACCAAAAAATCCCCTCGCAGTGCACAGGGTGATAATGAACCAGGCCCATCACGAGAGCAGGAGGAAGAGCCGGAGGTAACCATCCGATCTCTATCCCTCAGTGAGTTGCGAGATATGCAGAAAGATTTCGGCCGCAGTCCAGGCGAGCAAATTTGCACCTGGCTGCCCCGGTGCTGGCATAGTGGAGCTGCTGGTTTGGAATTGGAGGGGAGAGAGGCCAAGCAGGTGGGACTTTAGCCAAGCAGGCTGGTATTGACAAGGCAATAGGGAAACAGGCTCAAACACTCAGCCTTTGGAGGCGACTCCTGCTCACTGTGAGGGAGAGGTACCCCTACAAGGTTAGGCAAGTGGACTGACATGGAGAAAGGCATTCAAAACCTCAGGGAAATGGCTGTGTTTGACATGATCTATGGTGATCTGATTGATGAGCAGTCACCAATGGATCCAGATCAGGCCCCTTGCACACAGTTGATGTGGCAGAAGTTCCTGCAAAGTGGACCAGAGGGACATTCCAAAGCATTAGCAGTAGCGTCCTGGTGGCGAGACACTCAGACAGTGGATGAAGTGACTATGCAGCTCCGGCAATATGAGGGAAGTCTCCCTTCCTCCCAACATGCTTTGGTTTCAGCTGTAGAGGAACTGTCTCAGAGGCTCCAGAAAGTGGAACAGGACATGTCCTATGTTCCACCTGCACGGGCCGATGTCTCAGCTATTAGAAGCAGGCGCTTCCCCACCCAAGAGAAGGGCAGTGGAAGACACACACACGGGGGCACCCTGTGGTTTTGCCTTCACGACCATGGGGAAAACATGAGAAGGTGGCATGGACAGCCCACTTCCGCCCTAGCTGCATGAGTACAGCAACTGAAAGGGAAGACCACCATGAAAGGGGAGTCTTCCAAGAGAAACGCAGCTCCAGTGTCCAGTCGGAAATCCCCCAGACAGAATAGAATGGCCAACATTATGCTTGACCCTCTTGAGGGGAGCAGGAAGTCATTCTTGCAGGAGTCACTCTTAGATCAACTGAGTGATGCTGAGCAGGATTAGAGGGGCCCTGCCTCCAGCCAGGTGGAGGAAAGGGATAATCGGATTTACTGGAAGGTGTGTATCCGATGGCCTGGCACATCAGAACCACAAGAATATAAGGCCTTGGTAGACACTGGCGCACAGTGCACCCTGATGCCATCAAGCCACAGTGGGGTCGAATCCATCTGCATCTCTGGAGTGACAGGGGGTCCCAAAAGCTGACCCTATTGGAAGCTGAAGTAAGCTTAACTGGGAAGGACTGGCATAAGCACCCCATTGTGACTGGCCCAGATGCCCCGTGCATCCTAGGTATAGACTACCTCAGGAGAGGGTACTTTAAAGACCCAAAAGGGTACCGGTGGGCCTTTGGTATAGCTGCCCTGGAGGAGGTTGAGCAATTGTCCACCTTACTCGGCCTCTCAGAGGACCCCTCGGTGGTGGGGTTGCTTGAGGTTGAAGAGCAGCGAGTGCCAATTGCCACCAAGACGGTGCACCGGCGGCAGTACCGCACTAACTGAGATTCCCTGGTCCCCATCTATCAGCTGATCCATCGACTAGAAAGCCAGAAGGTGATCAGCAAGACTTATTCACCTTTCAACAGCCCTATATGGCCAGTGAGAAAACCTAATGGCGAATGGAGACTGACCGTGGACTACCGTGGCCTGAATGAAGTTATGCCAGCGATGAGTGCTGCAGTGCCGGACATGCTAGAGCTCCAGTATGAGCTGGAGTCGAAGGCAGCCAAGTGGTACGCCACGATTGACATCGCTAACGCGTTTTTCTCCATTCCAATAGCACCAGAGTGCAGGCCACAGTTTGCGTTCACTTGGAGGGGTATCCAGTACACCTGGAATCGATTGCCCCAGGGGTGGAACCACAGCTCCACCATTTGCTATAGACTGGTCCATACTGCACTGGAGAAAGGTGGGGCTCCAGAACACCTGCAGTTCATTGATGATATCATTGTATGGGGGGACACAGCTGAGAAAGTCTTTGAGAAAGGAAAGAAGATAATTGAAATCCTCCTGAAGGCTGGTTTTGCCATCAAGCAAAAGAAAGTTAAGGGGCCTGGAAGGGAGATTCAGTTCCTAGGAATAAAATGGCAAAATGGGCGTCGCCACATCCCAATGGAGGTGATAAACAAGATAACAGCCATGGCCCCACCAACCACTAAAAAGGAGACTCAATCTTTCCTGGGCACTGTGGGGTTCTGGAGGATGCACATCCCAAACTACAGCCTGATTGTGAGCCCTCTCTACCACGTAACCCGCAAGAAGAAATGATTTTAAATGGGGCCCAGAGCAACAACAAGCCTTTGAACAAATTAAGCAGGAGATTACCCAGGCAGTGGCTCTCGGGCCAGTCCGGACAGGGCAGGAGATTAAGAACGTGCTCTACACCGCAGCCGGGGAGAATGGCCCTTCCTGGAGCCTTTGGCAGAGAGCAGATGGGGAATCCCGAGGCTGACCTCTAGGCTTTTGGAGCTGGGGATACAAAAGCTCTGAAGCTAACTATACACTGACTGAGAAGGAGATACTGGCAGCGTACGAAGGAATTCGAGCTGCCTCAGAAGTGGTCAGCACTGAGACACAGCTCCACACTGCTCCTCTCACTCCTGTATTGGTAGATATACTTTGCTCTGTTCATTGTTATCACTGTTATTCTTATTGTTGCTGTTTGTTGTGTTGCTGTTGCTCTGTTGTATTAAACCTTTCCTTATCTCAGTTTCGGGGCTTTGTATTTCACTCCCTTTGTGGGGGAGGGGCAGCGGTCGCGTGGTCTCAGACCCCGGCAGGGGCTAAACCATCACAGGGTGGAAAGCAAAGGGTGCATAAAGACAGTTACAAGAGACCTCAGGAATAGCAAATTGGAGCAAAAGGACACCAGTCTCAAATGTACATGCTCAAATGCACACTGCCTGAGGAGTAAGTAGAGCAACTCAGATGGTCACATACTATAATACTGTTGAAACAGCTAAGACATGGTGGAACAGCTCACATGGCAGGAGTGCTACAACAGATGAATACAGGCTCTTCAGGAAAGATAGGCAGGGAAGATGGGAGTCAGGGGGTTGCCCTCTATCTGAAGAAGCAGGTCAAATGTACAGAGTTGTATGGGATGGATGACAGGCAGGTTCAAAGCTCTTTGGTCAGGATCAGACAAGAGGTCAATAGGGGTGATAGCATGGTGGGAGTTTGTTACAGACCACCCAGTCAAGATGAGGCGGTGTTTTCTAAGGTCCCGAGAATAATTAGAATTACTTTCTCTGAGGCTTTTTTTTTTTTTTTTTTGGTAATATCTTTCAGCAATGAGATGAAACATGTCAATACCACTTAATTACAATTTCAGATACATCAGCTGCACAGAAACTGAAACGAATGTATACTTCTTTTCACCTTTCAGCCCTCAGTTCCAGTTTGTTCAGAAAGGAGAACCTGTTGTGAGCATTCAAATTCCATCTGCTGGACTACTTGGGTTTCTTTCCTGTAGAAATCAGAAATGACTCAATTAATGCATACCTGGAACTGGGAAGTGTCTTAGGTCCCACTCTGTATACGCAGTTTTTGTGAATCAACATTTCCATTCATCACAATTTTAAATATGGTGAGGATCAAGGCTTTTCTATTTAGGGATCTACATACAGCTGCTGACTTGTAAGGCAGGAATCTGACCTTCCATTATCATGGATGGCGGTCTAGTTACAGTAAGTGAAACCTAAAGAGCACCTCAGTTGATGAGGTGCTCTCACTCGGAGGAGTGAGACTCAGTTACTTATCCCAGAACACAAAAGGGATATACTGTCAGTTTCTGCTCCAGAAGAACATGCATATTCTTTAAAACCTGTGGCATATGTGCAAGCTCAGGGTAGATACCTCAAGTACTTTAGGATCTGACAATTGGTGCTAGATGTGTACAGTTGACAGCTGAATTGAGGCTTAGATTTCCACGAATTGTAATGTATAGATTGTATAGACACACAGATTTAGGGATCTTAATCTGGAGTTGATTTTTATCCTACCTATCAGACTTCAGTTCAGTTGCCCACCCATAAGCTACCAGTATTTGAAATCCCCCACAGTACTCAGTGTCATCTCCAGATAGATCTCTAGAATAGGGCAAATTTCACTTACATACCATTCACATACATATATATCCAAACTATCCCAAGGGATTCTGCTAGCCTCACAACACTGAGATTTCTCAGATATGCTAGAAGCCTCTAATGACATTAAGCATCTGTGTATGGGCAATTGAATTAAGCCCTTATATCTACTTCTCAAAGAATCAATTCCCATGGATTCACTTTGTTAAAAATATACTTTTTTTCAAAATTACTTTAGATGTCCTAGAACACCAAGACATCTGCATAGGACTGAAGATTTCACAGAAAACTTATGGGAGAGACACACTCATCTAGAGTAAAGGAGCTGGAGACCAAGCAAAATGTTCCACCAAGTCTAAAATGATCCTAGAGATTGATGTTTAGGCAACTGAATCCTACCTCCATGTTTACTGAGTATGTATGTTTAGGCAGTGTACATCAACTGGTTTGTTCTGTGCCAGACACAGAAGAGTTTAGTTTATTCAACTTATCATACAGGGAGCTTACTTTAGGAGAACTAGTTTACTAGATAGTGAAAATATAGGTGCAAATTATGTTTTGAAGTGGAACAGACTGCATACTGCCACTGGTTCTTAAACTGACTCATATAATCTGTACATTACAAATATGTTTTGTCAAAGGCAGAAATTAATCTTCATAAGTTCATAAGTGGTAGCAGGTCCTAGTCAAATATGAAAGGTGAAAAGGGATGAAAACTAATGCTTTTGACTGTGGAATATTTCTTACTCTGTCGCAAAATTTATAATATTTATTCTTCTTCCGGATTCTATCACTCCTATTCTAGCTTTTCACCTGTTCATTTTAATAAAGTTATTGTATTACTGTTTTCAGATCCCTTAGACATAGTAAAAATTTATCAGGTTATTTTTTACTATGCTTCTTGTTGAGATATTTAAGATATTAAGATATAATTCATCAGCTGGTTTTGTTGTTTGTCATGATTATGGGTAGTATCTTTATTAACAATTGTCAGTAAAACATAACTCAAACTATCCTAAATTCAGATGTAGATGCTGTTAGTGACTGACTTTTACTGCATAGTGCTGAACACTTAAACAAGATTGCTCTAAGAATGTGATTAATATCTAGATTCTTCAGAATACTACTGTTGAAGCTTTTAAAAACTAAAAAGGCACTATTTTATCTTGTAGACAATTCAGTATAAGTCTATTTATGAAGCACATAACCATTAGCAAACATTGCAGAATATGAAACTATTTTTTGGTTGTAAGAAACATATGCATCCCTCAAGAAAATGAACTAAATGGATACCTTTATTTTAGTTTATGACAAATGTGAATATGCCTTTGACATTGTTATGCAAGAAAAAGAAATAAAAGCACAGGTTAATTATCACAAAACTATGTTTTCTAAGGAACAAAAAATACAGATTTACAATGAGAATGTTAGCATAATCAAAATGCCACAAGTTCATAGCAATGAAACTAAAGCTAGTTCTCTAGGCTGTGGCTTTTAATGAAGTGTGGATTAAATTATGGCTCCATAATTTTAATAATAATTTCTCTTACCTTCAGTAAAAATAACTCTAGTCATTTTAGGAAAGTAAAAGAATACACTTCTGGTGACCTATTTATAAAAGAGACTTAGATACATGAATATATATCTTTCTTATCCTCATATGTACTGATAACTAAAATTCTGGAGTATTTTGAACAGTATGAAGTGGTTTTCCAAACTAATTCTTCTGCGTATAAAGACAAATTTTGCTGAAGAAATTTCGTTTAACAGTCTCTACAGTGAGGAAATGGGAAGATATGTGCCCCTCCAGAGTGAGGCTGAGCTCTTAGATAGGATGAGTTGCTTGATGCAAGTGCTTATCATATTTCCTTAAATTTCTTGGAAGCTCAGAGTGATTAAAATTATCATCTCAGTTTAATATATATAGTTAAAATGAAATCTTTTAGGGCACTGTTTGTGCATTATGGAATTGAAAGCAGAGGCAGAAACTATATACTACAGCATTAGCAGCTTCCAATATCATTAATATTACTTATGCCTAGCATTTTGGACCATGCCAGAAATAGGAAATGTCATGTGATTAATTCCAATTTACAGTGCAATCACTCAAAGTGTATAATTTCTTGGAATTTTTTGCCTACTGATATTACACAATGTGTTTTTCTAATTTTGAAAATGACTAAGAACTAAATCTAAATCAGAACTGGTTCTCTGGAACAAAAATTTTTCTTTCAGCTTCCAGAAAAGTCATAATCAAGATTCCACTTTGATCCTAAGAATTAAAAAAGCATTTTTTATTTTCTCTCTCACCTTTCCAAATTAGCCATTTAATGGTGTAATTCTTCCAACTTAGCTTTATCCATTAAAACATTACCGTCCAAGTTAGCTGTCTAGGTAATGATTTTGGTGCAGCTGCAAAATGCCAAGTTACACATCCAGAGAAGTATCACAACTCTTAACATTAGAGTTTATTAGAGTAACTAAATATCAGAGTAATAAACTGTGTACACACACACACATGTACACTAAGTACATATATAAGTAAATAAGAAACTAATTATTAGAGTAACTAATAACTGCCTCTAAACAGTTATTACTTGTACCAGAAAAATTCAAAGAACATATGAAATAATACTTTCCACAGAATATCTTCCTTACCTGTCAAAATTACATCATCAGGGGATTTCTGGAGTCAGAATTTTTGTGTTTCTCTTTGTTAAAGATTTGATGGATTTTTTTTTTTTTTTCATTGTCTAATAATACAAAGAGTACTGTAGCTGAACTATGTATTTTGTGGGTTCTTAAATATACTGCTCAATAATTTAATTTGATGTCTTTTCTTAATAAAATTATGAAAATCTCTGTTCCCTGCTCATCGTCTCCCAACATTCTTGTGTCTGCCAAGTTATAAAGGTCCAACATATACATTTTTTTCCTTACATTAAAATAGATATGTTAGATACCTCTCTTAAAATAGGAACAATTCCATTCTGGGGGTGATTCTTTCTAATAATAGGAGAGAAAACATAGACAGCTAGCATAGACAGTTAAAAATGCAGAGGAATATGACTGCAAATGTAAATATTGATTTTTTTTTTTTTAATGAAGAGTACTCTGAGAAACAAAATATGTTCTAATTTTTATGTCAGAATTGAATCTCATTTCAAAGTTCCCCTTTGAACCATTGTTCAAACGCAATATTAGATGATATTGTTCCTTCTTTTTAATTTTTTTGGAAAATAAGGAACTACTCATGCATTTTCTATTTGTATTGCAAGCCTCGGGAGTTTGGCAGTGTGTGAAACAGGAAGATAACCAACAGCACTTCAGATTCAAGAGTCTAATGTACCACAAAATTGAAAACTGACAATATTGATAAAGACAGAGGAAAATAAATATCTGCAGTGAAGACAAAAGTGCAAGCAGACAATGTAATTTCTGCTCTAGTGTATCATTTCTACTTAACTAAAAATAAATGCTTTATTTACTTTTAGAACTAAATGAAAATTCTGTGAAACTTAAAAGGGTTTGTCTGTTTTAAAGAGTAGACCTGTGCCATAAATAAGGTTACTACCAAATTAAAGGCTTTCCAGATTTTCTAAAACTTCTAAATGAGCCTGGTCAGAAATTTCGGTGAGCTTGCATCAATGTGTAGTATTCAAGTAAAATGGAGAGATTGTAGCACACCTCAAAGTAACAAATATTTTTACCTCATTTTAACTGTGAGGTTTTGAACTTGTAATTATCTAAATAGTAAAAAGCATACTTCTGAAAATTCATTAAGTGAAAAGAAATATAGGGGAATCAGCTCCGGTAATGTATTAATTGGTACTGTTGGATATTCTCTGAGGCCTTATAACTGTGACATGCTAAAAGTGCCACTTTACAAACTGAGTAAACTGACCCATGTTGCTTTTACATATCTGCTACATTGGCTATGTCATACAGATTTCTTTCTAAATTATTTTGTTCTTAGTACTGGGCATATCTACAAACACTTTCAAACTTGTTGTCTAAAGTACCAAGAGGAGTTAGAATTTCTTTCACTTAGGCTATTTTGTATCTCAGTGCCAGCCCTATTAACATTATCAGGTATATCACTAGAAGCCCTATAGAGTTTTCCAGCCTTTCAAATGCTGCAGGATTTCCATCTGTCCAATGGACTTCTCTATTTACATTCTTGGATAAATAAAGGAGTCTAGCCTATTTTCTTTAACAAAGGCCAGGAATCATTTGCTGTATAATTGTTAGGCTCAACTGAAGTGTAACTAAAGCTTCTCTTCAAAGATCTCTCACCACATGTTCTCTACCTATCATTCCCTGTATTATTTACTACTTGGTAGGTTTAATTGAGGCATTTCTTACACCCAGATGGCTGTTAGCCTGGTATTAAGAACCTTTATAAGAGACTAAACTTGGGGTTTCAGTGCTAAGGTGACATATTAAATAATTCTCTGCTTGCTGGATGTTTTGGCATATACATCATGTTGATATTTCAAAACATCTCTCTTCATATCTAGCAATTTCTACAACAAAGGTGGGATTTCATGTATGTGAGTGACAATCTAAGTTTGGCATCCTCTGAAACAAAATATACAGAAATCTTCTGAGTGAAATATACACAAATATATGTGGTTTTGAATAAAATTTCCTACTTTTTAAGTTCCAAGAATAAGAAATATGTAATTGGATGTAGCTTGCTTTTTATTCTTTTGCTTTATTTTCTTCCCTTTCTAGCAATACAATGACATAGCAGAATGGTACCAGACCTTGCTATTTATCTGCAAGTTTTTTCTCACTAAATAATTATTGTTTGAAACCCATTGCACACTCAGAATAAATAATATGATTCACAGAAGAGTGGATCTGTTAACTAAATATCTATGAATAGCTATCATATTATGGCATGCTTAAAGAAACCCCAAATAATTATTTTTCATGGTTTCTCAATATTCTCATTTGAAGATAACTTCCCCTTATATTTTCACTTCAGCCATGGAATTAATGAACAAGAAGGAAATAGTAGATAAAGTATAAAAAAGTGTTATCATGACCATAAAACATATACTTAATTTTTAGACTATTTGGTGTAATTAGAAAAGGGACAGGAGATTCTGGTATACACTTTGCTTTCTCAAGAAGCAATAAAATTTCTCAAGAAACAGTTTCATATTTAAGCAAGTCATAAAATATAGTGTTTTAATGACCACGGATTAAAATGTAATAAAAAGTCAAGTCCTGATTATTGTACTGGATCTGGCTGCGATGGAGTTAATTTTATTTAAAGCAGCCACAGGGCTGTGTTTTAGATTTGTGAGCAAAACAGTACTGATAGCACACCAAAGTTTTAGCAATTGCTGAACAGTGCTTACACAGTGTTAAGGCCTCAATTTGCCCCCCAACAAGTAGGATAGGGATGGGCAAGAGGCTGGGAGGGGACACAACTGGGACAGCTGACCCCAGCTGACCAAAGAGATATTCCACAGCATATAACATCATGTCCAGCAATAAAACCATAAGCAAGCAACTGAGTAGGTACTTACCTGCCAGCTGGGGTCAACCCACCACAATTATTTAGGCAAAATAAAAATTTCACCCATACTTATATATACTCTTTTAATAGAAAGGTGTGAGACTCACACCTAACACAAGCTTATGTCCACATTCCTGATTTACAGTACTCATATTTGACCTGCACTGAATTGCATTAGTCTCTGGAAAGTTCATGTTTTTATATGTAGTGATGTCTTCTCTATTATTTTGTAGAATTTCCATTTTCTTAGATGTGTCACATTGAAATATGCTCACTTTCCTGAATTACCTTTTACATAACTGTATTGCCTAGGGGCCCTTGTCACAGTCTAAGTCTCCCTTGAGCAGTATCAACACTGAACAAAAAGATGAACTTATCTCAGACATTTGACAAGCTAAGTATGAAAGAAGATACTACAGACTGATGCAAGAAGTCTCATTTGGAATACAAAAAAGCAGTGAGATGATATTGGTCATGATGTTAGGTATGTTTTGGGGAACAAATTAAGTTTTTTAACACTTACAGAATCATAGAATGGTCGGATTGGAAGGAACCTTAAAGATCATCTAGTTTCAACCACCTGCCATGGGCAGGGACACCTTCCACTAGACCAGGTTGCTCAAAGCTTCATCCAACCTGGCCTTGAATGCTTCCAGGGAGGGGGCATCCACAGTTTCTCTCGGCAACCTGTTCCAGTGTCTCACCACCTTGACAGTGCAGAATTTCTTCTTTATATCTAATCTAAACTTACCCTCTTTCAGTTTAAAACCATTACTCCTCATCCCATCCCTACACTTCCTGATAAAAAAGTCCCTCTCCGTCTTTCTGTAGGCCCCCTTTAAGTACTGGAAGGCTACTATAAGGTCTCCCTGGAGCATTCTCTTCTCTAGGCTGAACAACGCCAACTCTCCCAGCCTGTCCTCATAAGGGAGGTGCTCCAGCACCCTGATCATCTTCATGGCCCTCCTCTGGACCCACTTGAGCAGGTCCATGTCCTTCTTATGTTGGGGGCCTCAGAGCTGGATGCAGTACTCCAGGTGGGGTCTCATGAGAACGGAGTAGAGACGGAGAATCACCTCCCTCAACCTGCTGCCCACACTTCTTTTGATGCAGCCCAGGATACGGTTGGCTCTCTGGGCTGCAAGCACACATTGATGGCTCATAGTCAGTTTTTCATCCACCACTCTCAGATCCTTCTCTGCAGGGCTGCTCTCCATCCACTCTTTTCCTAGCCTGTATTTGTGTTTGGGTTGCCCCAACCCATGTGCAGGACCTTGCACTTGACCTTGTTGAACTTCATGAGGTTTGCACAGGCTCACCTCTCAATCCTATCCAGGTCCCTCTGGATGGCATCCCTTCCCTACAGCGTGCCGACCGCACCACACAGCTTGGTGTTGTTGACAAACTTGCTGAGGGTGCACTCAATCCCAACAAAGATGTTAAACAGCACTGGTCCCAAAACCAATCCCTGAGGAATGCCACTCATCACTGCCCTCCACGTCAGCAACATACACTTAACAATATAAATGTTAAGAACAAAACCACAAGGTAATGATATTGCTTTTCAGACATTCATAGGGGGGGGGGGAAAGAACGAGAAGAATAAAAGAGGTAAAAGAGATTAATTATTTTTGTTATTTAGTACAGGTCATAAAGGACCTATTGTAGCATACTTATAAATAAGTGCAGAAAATTTTAAAAATAAACCAATGACTGTGGCTGACTCATTGATTTGGAGCTTTTCAGAACAAGAAGTCATTTTATAGACAGGGACTAGGATAAAAAGTCCAATGGCCACACACACACACACGATCAAAATCTTTAAAACTAGAATTCCTTTTGGAATAATGAGGTCCAAAATACATGTGATGAAATATTATTGCAGAAATATGGATAAAAATATTTATATAAAAGTATTAATTTTATTGCAGTGATGCCCATTATACAAGTCAGGTACTGTAGAAACAACATAATCACATTTGCGTGTGTGCATGTTCCAAGAAGGATGCTGTTTATTGGATATGTACTTGTGATTCCATGATAGCTCTGCTCTCTTATAAGCACAGGCATTAACAAATGGATTGTTTCACTGATACATGTAATATTGTTTGCACTTTTATGAGCTAAACAATATAAATCTCCAATTGCAAGTGTCAAAAGGCAAATGCAGGTGAATTATCTAAACTGTGAGATATAGAATATGTTATTGATTAAACAAGTAACTCTGTCACACTGTTCACAATTGCCAGACAATTTCACAATGAAAAAATACATAAAGTCAGTATCATGACTGAAAGGAAGTTGGTGACCTTTATTATCTAACTCTTCTACCAGGGTATGTCACATCACAAACATTGCCATCACACTCTCACAGAATCACAGAATCATCTAGGTTGGAAAAGACCTTGAAGATCATCCAGTCCAACCATCAACCTAACACTGACAGTTCCCAACTACATCATATCCCTAAGCGCTAAGTCAACTTTACTCTTAAACACCTCCAGGGATGGGGACTCCAGCACCTCCCTGGGCAGCCCATTCCAACGCCTAACTACCCGTTCTGTAAAGAAATGCTTCCTAATATCCAGTCTAAACCTTCCCTGGCGCAACTTCAGGCCATTACCTCTTGTTCTATTGCTTGTTACTTGGTTAAAGAGACTCATCCCCTGCTCTCTGCAACCTCCTTTCAGGTAGCTGTTAAGGACGATGAGGTCTCCCCTCAGCCTCCTCTTCTCCAGACTAAACAACCCCAGAAAACCTCTCCAAATGTGTTCTGTAGGGGCAAAAAATAAGAGACAACAAATATCAGCTTCAATCTTATCTTGATTTTGACCCTTACATGACCAGTTTTTCACTCAGTATAAAATAGTATGACTTATTAAAAGATCAATAAAAAAGTCAAATGTCACTAGGAATTACATCTTTCTTTACTTTTAAAGCTGGTAAGGATTTATATTTCTACACTGACAAACTGCAGGGTTATGAAACTGCACAGAAAATTTTACATAGGTATTCCTTGGAATCAGAATCACTCTAGTGGATTCAAAATACTTTTCTTACATTTTTTAAAAAATCAAAATAATAATAAGAGGAGGAGTCTGTAGTGTGAAGAGAAAATTCAAAAGAGAGTGAAATCCAAGTAACTGACTGTGTGTTATTAAAAAAGAAAAAGAAAAAAAATTAAATCCTTCCATTTGTAAATTAACTATTTCCTCTTACATCGAGTTGTATTTTTCTTGTTAGGTGATCTTTTTGCCCCAGAAGGTGAAAGTTAAGCACACTTTTCCAGTGAATCTATATATGCCCTCAAAGACACGTATTGCAATGCTCAATTTGTTGTACCTAGTGCTTGTTAAAGTATTCTGTATGACTTTCCAACTCATTGGAATGACATATGGTCCATTTTCAAATCTATAAATTAGATTAATTATGATTTAGCAGTAAATATTTTTGGACTTGAACACTAATGGTAAGTTCAAATGGCAAAAAACCCCATGTTACCCACTTCTTAATTCCTACCATATCAAAATTACTTTTCAGATGCTATTGTTGTATACATGCATACACACTTGCATGTACATACAAACACACACAAACTCACACACAGTTGTGTGTGTTTTGTGTACTGTATTTACACTTGAATAAAATCTAAGGGATTTTAATACTGTAGGTTGTTCTTTACAAGCTCTTAGCCTAAAAGGTGCATTAAAAAAGTTTCAGACAACTTCACTGGAATAAAGTTATGCCCAGAACAAACACTTTGGAAAACCTTTCCCATAGTGTGTAAATGTAAACATAAAAATCCATTTTCAGATTGCATTGTGCTCATAATCAATATTATTTTGGGTGATTTAGAGAAGTATGAGTTTTCAACTCTGTCATTTCAAGTATGGGAGCACATCAAGCAATCAGAAATCATGAAAAGTCAGAAGAACAATACTGTTCATTTGTTCACTCTAAAAAACAAAAATCAAAATTATATTTCTACACTATTTTTCCAGTTAATTTTTAGCTCTGAAAGTAAAATCATACAGAACAGATTTATTCTTGATTCTACATTTTTGGCGTAGTGAATGTATCTGGAACAGGTAATGTAATCCACTTTTAGTTTCCATTATCACAGTGGCTGGGAAAATGTTGGAAGCTAATGTGTCACATCCTTCTCATCTAGCACTGGCAGCAAAAGCTTGTGGCAGATGGATTACAGCACATGCCTATTATGCATGTTCCTAATATTCTCAGTTCTAGCATGCAGATGAGGCATGAGGTAGAATGGATCAGTTTCCTATTATTATTAATAAATGAAGCAGATTAGTAGAGGTTATACAAGTCTGGTAATACTATAGAAAGAGTGGATGTGCTCCACGAATTTATATATTTTAAAGGATAACACATTATATAGTATTTTGAAAATTATTAATTAACATTAGCAATGGGAGAATGTAGCGAGAAAAAGATTTTGTAGCTGCTGCCAAACTGATTTGTCATTTTAAAAAAATAAAACAAAAGGTTTTTTTGACAGGTTGGAAAAAAATACTTTTGCTATAATACAGAACAAATGTTAGGGATAACAAAACCCATTGCAGTGCAAAGGCACAATATTCTGGATTTTTTTCAGAGCTTTCTGATTATTCAGATAGAAAATTTGCTACATTGCTGTGTTTTTGGATTAATTTTTGCAGTCTGCATAGTTGGAAATTGAGTATGAATTTTCTTCTTACCTTTTTTTTTTTTTTTTTTTTAATTAAGGGCAGATTGTTCAGTGCTTACAGTCAGATTTTCAAAACACTACTGAGGATGGGTTTTACAAAAGAATTCAATTCCTGTTAGATTCCCAAACGGGGACACAGTCAGAGATTCTCAGCATCTAAGTGTTTCTACTGTGACATCATCTGGGAGACTTAAAAATAACAAAAATAAAAAAACCTTGTAAACCTCAGCACTGATCTTGTTGAATTACTGATGCTTGTTCCACTTCTGAAATATTTCAAAAGTCAGATTAGGAAAATGAAGATACTGAAAGTGCTCCTGAAGTAGCAGTGAAATATGATTTAGATAGTAGTTAGTTTTTAGAGACGGGATAGATATATGTCTTGAATTAAGTAATGAAGCTGAATATAAAAAATAAGACTGTTCATTCTATGGATAGAAAAGAAAGACCTGAATTTCAAGTTATTTTTTAAAGTTCATATCACTTTTTAACATTTGCATTGCTTGTACTTTCCTCTTGAGTATGTTTTCATTACCCTCAAATACATCACTAAATTACAATAAAATTTTTGTTTTGTTGAGATTATATTTATCAGTAGTTTTTATATACTTGTTTAATTTTCTTGTTGTTTTAACAATTTGATACAACTTTACACATATCTAATTTCTAATCTAATTTCATATCTAATTTCTGCTGCTTAGAAGGATACTGATAATCCATTCTCCAAAAGCTAAGGTACTAAGGAATCTGGGATTTGTAGCTAGAATATCTAATCTATTTCAAAGAGAAGCTTCTGAAGCACAAGGGATATCTCGGTACATTCCATATTTAGGTTTTACACTGCTTTCAACCCTTGAGTATCGTTTAAGGTTTCTTCAATATCAGTGTTTTTCAGAACCGGAAAATCAAGCAATTGTAGTTATATTAAAAAAATAATACGAATTCAAGAGTCAGAACTAATTTGTACCACTGATTCAATCTCTTTTAATTTTTACGGTGCTTAACAATGATATGTTTATACATGAGTTTTCCTATATACCCCATGAAGTCCACACATCTGTGTTTCAAATTGTAGCTGCAATAAGTCCATTGGGTGGACAGACAGGGGGAATGACAAAGCAGAAGAAATCTTTGCTCCACACCATCAGCTACACATATCTGTGTTAGAACTCTCTTGTCAGTTGATGAATTCAAGTTACATTGATATCTAATCTGATTCTGTGCTCTTTCTTCATAAAGTTTTCAAGATGCAATTGGTCAGGGTGTTAGATAATGTTGTCTAAGCTCCCCTTTCCATGAAAGGCTGAATCAGGTGATCTTTCAAGGTCTCTTCCAACCTGGTCTGTTCTATGATTCTATGATTCTATATACTACTGGTTTTTTATGCTTTTCATAATAGATGAAGTATGCTGAAAATGAGGGTTTGTTTCATAATACTCCATAGTAGAAAATTAATGATACTGACATAGAGAGTGGATAGTATTAATCTCAGTTAGCTGTAACCATTTAAACATTAAATGTCTAAACCTGAAGTACCTTTCTTCACAATCAAGTAGAAATAGACACTTTAAAAGTGCAGTCTATTCCAAGAAGAAAGAAGTCTGGGGCAACTATATTTTTTAGACATCTCAGTTAAACCACAACACAGTGCTCTTCATAAACACCTTAGGTTAGCATAATTTTAAATTCATCTTTCTAAATCAATTACATCAAATTGATTACTTTTTCAATGTTTCTTTTATTTTTTCTAAGAAATTATAGGACTAAAAAGATGACTAGTAATTTTTGAAAAGTTTGTCTCTACCTGCTTTACTGAAACTTCCCTTCCTCAAATGTCTACAGGTGTAGAGAAAGTTCTTACATCTATATCTGTTAGCAAGATCATGTAATTTGGTATCTAGTAATATTTTTGTCTTTATACCTTCTAAATAGTTATAAATGTGAGTTATAGTTATATAATATGAATATTGTTGTTGTGTTAGATGAAAAGAATAAGGACATATTACATTGGATAATACGATATATGGTCTAGCCCTTACGTAAAAGTATTTGCATACATGAATGATTGTAATTAAAATAAAAAATCTATTTTAGGTTTCTGGCAATCAAGTACGCAAACTCAAGCCCTAGTTCTGTGCTCTAAGATTTCTGTGATGGAGTTGTAGCTCTGTATTACATGACTGTTTGTCTTTAAAAATCAATTTAATACTTGTGAAAGCTCTTGGAATCACAATACTGGAAAATTAATCTCTCTACAAACAGAACAGATATAGCAGGGGCAGTGATAGAGTACAGTCTTCAGCATGTGGTCCAAGTCACTTTATATCTTCCTAACAACTTCAAGGGCAACAATTATAAGCTGTTGATAAACATAAACAAATGGCACAGTGCAGAGAAGTGTAACTGCAAAAGTAATACCATTTTCTTGCATTAATAACATCTGATTTTGTGAACTTCCCAAACACCCTTAGTAAAGTATAAAACATAAACACACAGATTAATATTCTCATGTCTGTGTAATATAAAAATAAACAAGCAAACAAAAACAAAAAACAGAATCTGATGTTGGCTATAAAAACATAATGGTTTTATTTACTAAGGAAATAGTTTCATTCCAAAACTGCTACTTCTTCATAAAACAAACTATTAAAGGAAAATCAAAAGAAGCAGAATGTAACAAAAGTTTAGAAACCTGTAGTATCTTTATCTTGTTTGGTGACCTTCTCTTACACCCAGTAGACTAAAAAAGAATAAGAAACATGAGAAGATAAATCATGATCCCTTGTACTTTGACATCTTGTCACTGGGAAAAGTACAATACAGAAATTTGCAACATTCAGCATTTTCCTGGTCTTTTCTGACATAGTAAAATGAGAGAGTATATTTTTTTTCTGAAGGAGCAGTTGGTGTTTATAGCAAAAGGTAACAAACAAAATCTAAGTACATAAAAACTCATTTTAGATTTAAAAAGTTCAGACGTCATTTCAAGACTTGAAGCTCATAATCTTTAAAAACTGAGCAGTCCTTTCATGGTTGTTAGCATTTCACCATCATTAATAGAAATGTATTTTATAAGAAACTGTGAAACCTTAGGAAAAAGCAGCTGAAATATACATGCTGCCAAAAAAAACCCCCAAAACAAGGAAAGACAGAATAAAGGAATAAAGTTTGCTAAGCTGAGCCTAGAGACAGTTTAATTCAAATCAATGAGACCTTTAAAAGTGAGGAAAAAATCATCAAGTAATAAATTAATAACAAAGAGGCTGCATTTTCAAACCCGTTTAGGAGGACCTGAAAGTCTTTGATGTCATTTCTGGAAGAAATGGAGGATCAGATTTGCTAACAATGGCAGTCACATCACATAGGAATCACTTTAAACATAACAGGAGAACATTCATCAAAGAATCTCCAACATTCTTTATCCCTAAAATGGACTTGATTGTTTGGGGGCTGTAAACATTGCTGTAAATATTTAACCATTTTAGATACTGAAATCAGTGTCACTAACACTCTTTTGCATTTAAGGATGTCTGCACTTCTTTCTTCAATTGAATGTCTGTTAATTGGTCCTGGTTAAAATAACAAACAATGCTATCATGTTGTTTCTTTTTCTTTTTTTTCATTGTAAACATGCCAGGATTACAAGAAAGGCACTGGAGGATTGTGTAGATTGAAAGAGTATAAGCATGATCCAGTCCCAGTCATAAGAACCACACTGAAGTTGGGTTTTTTTTTCCCACTGGAGACCTGTTCTTTAACTTAAAATGTAGTCTTGGAATAAGGAAACAGTCATACAGTATAAATGATAAGGTGATCTGGAAATGGAGAGCTAAGTTCTTTGGCAGGACAAGTAGATCTTTTGATAATGAGTTCTTTGACATAATTACACATTTGCTTCATTAGTTAGGAATTAATCCTTTCAACAAATAGTTCCTAAATATGAAAAAGCAACAGGCAATGTATGATCCCATCTAACCAACATCAGACCCTATTACATACAGAAATTTATAAGTTGTCTACTCCTAATATAGGCCAAAGAATAAACCCTTGTATTTAATTTTCAGTTTGTAGTGAATTAAAACTTTCCATAAACCAGTGAGATGTCCTTTTAAGTTTGCAGTGCAAAATACTCTGTTGCTGTGGCCTTGGATCTGCTCCAGTTATTTAATTAAATTTTCAGTACACTGGAAAGAGCTGTGGAAAAGCACCAATTCTATAGCTATTTGTTACAGCCCTCACTCACATGATGGCAAATAGGTTCATGTCTTTGTCCAGCTGGTACTCAGCTGGTCATAAACTGTAGAACAAGTTCAACAAGAATACATATAGAGAGAGCTCTGTCTTCAAAAACAGATTAGTCTGTTCGTGAATATATTCTCACAGCATGTATGAAGGTGGGTTCAACTTCGTATTCTAAACCAGCAGAGATACAGGGCTAAACCTGACGGTGCAGTTACTCACCACTCACCTATAATAAAATAAAGGTTCCTTAAATGCCTTTTTTGTTTCCATAAAAAACTACACTGGAATTGCAGTCGGTGAAAATAGAAGACATTGCCATTAGCAAGGAGAAATATTTTACCTCTTTTCCAGGGTCAATTTTTTGGTGTTTAATAATTCTTTGCAAGTTGGGGCAATGTATGTAGAGACTATGTGTCCCTAAGTCAAATCACTTTCCTCAAATTATATTGGGCCCTCTTTCCATTATGGTCTGTGTCACAAAAAGTCGAGCAGAGACTTTCTTGTAAAGGAATATGATACTACTGACTTGCACAAGGGAAAGCAGACTATGTGCTCTGTCAAGATTCATTGTTTACAGAACAAAATTATTTGTATTCCTTTGCATTGTTTAAATTTTACTGTCTTTCAACTTCTCCTTGAGTTTCTCTTTTTTTCAAATTAATTAGGTTTCTCTCATTTTTTTTTCATCTAGGTTTAACTTTAATATTAATAAATAAAAACCTCAGATGCAAATTCTGCTGAAAGCAAGCTGAATATATCTGCAAAAATGGATATCTGGACATTAAAGTTGGATAGCTGATTGCCCAGACACATGAGGAAGTACACAAGCTTGCAAGGACTGGTATAAAAACTAGACCCACATGGATTTTGGAATAATTATGGTTTCTGCCATCACCAGTAAAAGACCATGAGCTTTGTATTGATGTGGCAGTGCAGTCACTCAGGACTTCCCAAATTTGTCTTGGCCTAATCTGGCCTTAATGCACAATAACAGACAAAGGGGATTGATATTAGCATTTATAATAATAAGAGGGTATTATTAATGTGACTTTTCTATATTTGTTAGGACTGTGAATGACAGTGCTATTGTAACAGGATTAATAATTGCTGCATTTTGATTATGCTTTTAAAATATTAATAGGTCCATCAATAAATTCTTAGCTCCATATAAATGTTGTGTTCTTTTTCACCCACAAATAAATTCTGAGGTAACTTTGTGGTGAATATTTGCAGGCTCTTTTAAAAATTCTTTCTTTTAATGGACCTTCATTCAAGTGGACATTCAAAAAACACTTTAGTTCAGCCATGATATTGTGCTTGGAATGTATTGCATTTTCTAATCTAGAATTGACATTACACCTCATTCCAAATCATTCGTCAGTGTCAGAAGGTTTACTGAACCCCTTCTTAAAAAAAAATAAAAATGCCACTAGCCCTCCAACAATCATAAATCTTGAGAACTTAGATTTCAAATATATGTTATTTTCCATTTAAATTTCTAATGTTGTATTCTATATAAGAAAAGCACATTATCAGCTATTTCAATATGAATGTACTCAATGACCTAGTGGCTAAAGATGTGCTATTATTTCTCTTTTACAGATAGGAAATTAATGTGCAGAGATGCTAGGTGGGCTGACAGGGTCAATTGTCTGAAATGAGAGATGGATCTCTAGTCGAGTCTCTGCATTCTATTGCTTTATCAGTGGATAATCAGAAATATACGCACAAATCAGAAATACATACTATTAAAACTAAACCACATTGACATCAGGCATGGGAATACTTGTTCAAATAAATGTTGTTTGATTGAAAAATGTTCATAAAATAATTGTTAATTTTATTGTCTTCCAGATTCCTTGCATTCAGAGACCTTCCTTGACCTTTATTTCACTTTAAATGAGACTAAACATGATTGAAACACAAACCTTTTCAAAACACACACTTCAGAATTTGGCTATCAAGATAATAGGGAGGAATTTAACAGATTAAACTAGTCAGAAACCTGATTTTTGTACATGATGCTTAAAGGTCACAACAAAATGATAGAGTATCTTCTGAAATACTTTGAACAGTTAATAAAGGCTCCTTCTTTTGAGCAAAGCACTGTATATCTTTTTCAGCTGCAGGTTCTCTAACATATAGAACGTGTTCAATTGCAAAAGACATCCGATCCTGAGACGTAATGTTCATTTATGATTTAAATTCAAGTAATTAAAGAGTGTTATTAAATTCTGCCAAATTTTTTGACATTAACTCATTCCTTATGCCAATGTGTTACTCTCCTATGCATTATTACATGAAAAAAAACACATTAAAACTTGCAGCAGACATACAGGAGAATTCTTATAGACTTGCTCTTGTTAACGTAAAGCC
The DNA here is from genome assembly GCF_031877795.1 of Strix aluco. Lineage (NCBI taxonomy): Eukaryota > Metazoa > Chordata > Aves > Strigiformes > Strigidae > Strix > Strix aluco. The sequence continues at coordinate 86,178,592 of NC_133932.1, read as the reverse complement.
ACAGAAATGGCTACCAAATACTGTTAGATAAAGTTCAATTTAATTTTGGGTTTAGACATTAGTAATACCAAAGTGCTGTTTTCTATTTTGTGAGTGTGTATACATTTTTTCCTATTTGTTTCAAGCAAATCATACACTCACAAGAATTTATTTCCATGGAAATATGTTTTTTCTTGGAAATGATCGCAAATTTTATCTGAAAAAATATTAACTATACAATATTCCCTATTTATGGAACTATTTTCTTAAAATGTGAATAATGATGATTAAACAATTAAATACTAGATATCTAATTACTTAAGGAAATTAATTTTGATCCTAAGTAGGTTTAAAAGAATTTGTGAAAAAATTGACAATCTTGTATGATGTTTAGAGTATTGCATGCAAGTGTTGTTTAGTTTACAAAAGAATGTTAGAAATACTCATTTTTTCTGTTTATACTGGAAATGCAAGCTATGTGTCACCCCTTCAAATTAGAAGATTGGATGTAGATGTACCTTGTGTCCAAATCTTAGAATGTATACTTTTCATTAGACTGACTTTGTTTCATCATGGTGCCCTGACTATTCACTAAGATGGTCTTTGGATATTCCTGTAAGCAATAGTAACCATGATATAGTGAAAACAACATTACTTTAAGTAACAGAATACAACAAGATTTTTTTTTTTTTTTTTCAATAGAAACATTGATTGCTTATGCAGCAGAAAATAAACATGGGTACCTCTATTATAACTGTGGTTGACAATCCTGGAGAATGGTGGCATAGTACATCAGACTAGAGCTCACTATAAACACAGTACAGCCCAGGAGTATAGGATGCTGTGTTGGGTTTGTGTTAGTGGCAGGGATTTTGGTAGCAGGGGAGGGGGCTACAGTGAGAAACTTCTCGAAGCTCCCCTGGCTCCAAGTTGGACACACTCCTCGCCAAGGCCGAGTCAGTTAACTATGGTGACTGTGCCTCTGTGATAACATATTTAAGAAGGGGAACGTGAGGTGAGAAGGGGGAGCTGTGAGGAGGAGTTGTGATGGAAATACCTATGCAAACACCAATGTTAGTGGAAGAAAGGAGGAGGAGGAGGAAGGTGGGAGGAGGTGTGCCAGAGACTCCCCTGCAGCCCTTGGTGAGAGGGCAGGCTTTCCCCCTGCAGCCCATGGAGGTCCATGATAGAGCAGATGCCCACCTGCAGCCTGTGGAGAATCCCACGCTGGAGCATGTGGCTGAGCCTGACTCTGTGGGAAGAAGCGGAGGACTGCAACATGCAGGAGTGACCCACACTGCAGCAGCTTGGGAAGGGCTGCAGCCCATGGGAAGGACTCATATCAGAGAAAGCTCATGGAGGACAGTCTCCTGTGAGAGGGGAATCACACTGCAGTAAGGAGGAATGAGAGGAGTTCCCCGCTCCTGAGGAGAAAGAAGTGGCAGGACTGCCTGCAAACACCATCCCCTACCCTCCTGCACCTGTGGTGGGGAGGAGATAGAGAAATGAGGAGCAAAGCTGAGCCTGGGAAGAAGGGAGGGGTGGGGGGAAGGTGTTTTTAAGATGTGGTTGCATTTCTCACTGTCCTACTCTGTTTAATTGTCAAATTAAGAGGTGGTGGTGATGTCTGAATTAAATGTTCCTTTTCTTCCCCGATTGACTTTGTCTTTTGCCCATGATCATAATGGATGAGACATTCCTCCCTGTTCTTATAACGATTCTTGAGCCTTTTGTTTTATTTATTTTCTCCTTCCCATTCCTGGGGGGGCAAGGAGTCAGCAAGCAGCTGCTCAGTTGATCTCTGAACTCAAACCACAACAGAAACTCATGAAGGACAAGCAAGGAAGAAATGAAGGGGGAAATTTCCTCTCTATTTGGGATCTCTTTCACTGACTCCAAAATGAAAATGAGGACATGTCTTTTGAAAGTATCCTTGTCAAGCTGTATTCTGCATATCATGGAGACTGTCTTTTAGACACACCCTGACCAAGAAGAGGTAGTGGATAAGAACTTATGAAAAACAAATGAAAGACGTCTGACAATTGCTTGGAGGGTAACATAGTGTTGGATATCTAGGAGGCTTCTAAACCATGTTAGTAGCGGTGTCCGTGTTTGTTTGCTAGAAGGATCAACCAGGGGTAATGTCTGATTGATCTGCTATTCACAAGCAGAATGAAGCACAAAGGACAACACTGAAGCAATCATGATCCAAAGGGTGGCTGGAAAGGCAAGCAGTTGATTGGTTGCTGTTTTTTGAAGGATATGTGTTGAAACTTCAGGTTAAAATCATGATGTTGTAAAGGAAAACCAGCAGTTTTTGCACAGGTCCTCTTAGCTAAGCAGGAAACTTCCTCATCAACAGTGGGATACAATGGAAGATTGGCGAGGAGGATTGTAAACATGCTCAAGTGACTTGCAGCTGGGGTGTCAAAAACACATGTATCATACTAATTGTTTAGCTGTGTGTGCTTGATGGTCCTTAGATAACATAGGCCTGTGATAGACACAGATACACCTTATCGAACATCCTTGCAATTCTTGCCTTGCTGTTGGAAAGATCAAAGCACAGTGGAAGTCTACACCTGCAAAAATCCCTGATATATACAGGTGAACGCAGCAAGTTCGAGAGTTGGAGATCTTTTCTTTCTTCTCCTTTTTCTGGCTAGCAAGGGCCACACTCCACGGTGCCTGTGTCCCTGCTTGCATGCCTCTGCCCAGGTGCTGCTGGGGACATCCCCCAGGTCATGAGATAACGAGAATAAATTTTGCATTTCATCTGTGGTTTTGTGGTTGTTCCTGAGTCCTGCTTGTGTTGGCTCACACATCAACTAAAAGACAAAAGCAACACATAGAAGTGTAAAGAAAAGCAGATAATAAAAAAGAGCTGTCTGACTGGATTGCGAAACTGCTGTAGGGAGGTCCCTGACAAATGGTTTAAGGCAAATGTTATGTTTATCTTTAAGAAAGGCAAGGAGAACCTGGGGTACCATAAGACAGTCAGATTCACATATAAAGTCACAATGTATATGGTCTTGGAATCCATTTCCAAACACATAAAAGAACATCAGCAGGATTTACCTGCTTGGCATGCTTGACCAAACTGAGAAATGAGTGACTATGTGTATGTTGGGAGACTGACAGATTCTATCTACATTGTGTAGTAAAGCTTCCACAGTATTTTCAGCTAAGCTGAGAAAATATGAGCTAGAAGAATGGAGATTTAAGTGGGCTGATACACCAAAATCAATCACCTAATAATTATCTGGCTATTTTAACACTAAGAATAAACCTTTAGGAAATATGAAAATATACCAAATAAAGTCTGGAATGGGGAAAAGAAGTGTTTACATGCTTGCACTGGTTTGGGCTGGGACAGTGTCAATTTTCTTTGAAGTAACTTGTATGGTGTTATGTGTTGGATTTGTGATGAAAGCAGTGTTGTTAACACACCCATGTTTTAGCTACTGCTAAACAGCCCTAAGGCCTTCCCTGTTTCTCATGCTAGCCTGTCAGCCAGTGGGCTGGGGCAGTACAAGAAGTTGGGAGGGGACAAACCTGGGACAGCTGACCCCAGCTGACCAAAGGGATATTCCATACCATATGATGTGCTCAGCAATAAAAGATGGGGGGAAGAAGGAGGCGAGGGAGAGTTATAGCATTTGTCTTCCCAAGTAACTGTTATGCTTGATGGAGTCCTGCTTTCCTGTAGACGGCCAAACACCTGCCTGCCAATGGGCAGTAGTGAATTAGTTCCTTATTTTGTTTTGCTTGTATGCGCAGTTTTGACGTGGGTATTAAGCTGTCTTTATCTCATCTCAAGAGTTTTCTTGCTTTCACCCTTCCATTTCTCTCCCCTGTCCTGCTGTGGGGGAGTCAGTAAGCAGCTTCATGGTGTTTAGCTGCTTGACAGGGTTAACCCACACCAGTCATTTTTGTATCCCAGTGTGGGCTTTGAAGAGTTCAAGAAAATAACAGATTTGATTTGAGTGGTACTAGATGGAATTCATAGCTGTTATAGCTGTTTAGTTACTAGTTGGGAGAATCCTGTGCTTGCTATGGACTTCTTTCCTTACTTGTATATTAGAGTCTAGTGCTTGTTAGTAGTTGCTTTTTTTGCTTTTGCTGCTTGCTGTACCATCTATTATCTTACTCTCCTATGTCTGAGAACACTCTGATAACAATGGCCAGGCACCTGGGCTGGCAGCTGGCCAGGGCATTGCTGCTCTTCCTGTGCTGTTGTACTGGACAGACTAGAACTCCAGTGTGAACACAGGTTGAAGGGACTGTGACCTGCAGATAAGTCCACATGGGAGCAGGTACACCCTGAAACATCCGTGGACATGGATGAGTCCACATGGGAGTAGGTATACCTCAGAGCATCTGTGGCCATGGATAAGTCCGCACTGCAGCAGGTGCACTCCTGAAGAGACTGGCTATAGACAAACCCATGCCACAGCAGGTACATCTATAATTGTGGATAAGTCTGTGATGCAAGCAGGTGGACCCCTGAAGGGACTGTGGCTCATGCTGGAGCAGGGGCAAGGGGAGGAGTTCAATGCAGTGTTAAACCCTATAACCTGGTCCAAAGAGACCAAGGATGAAGACTGTAAATGGATATACCTTTAAGCTGTTGTAACTGATGATTTAAGTCACATAACATAGGAAGTACTATAACAGAAACCACCTGAACCAATGGAGGACAAACCTGACAAGAAAAAGTGCAAGTGCAGCAACAAACAATTTTAATGGATTAAATCCAGAAGTACCTTGATGTTCCTGAGGGCTGAGCCAGAAGAAACCTTATGAAGTTCAGTAACGACCAGTGAAGGGCTATACAGACCTATTCATTTATCATTATGCATCTTTACAGGTTAAAAAGTGACTGGCTGAATAGCAGCTCTGTTAGAAAGGATAAGGATTACATTGAATGCCATGCCTATTATAAAGCAGCAAAGCATTCTAATTGGGAATAAGGCAAACCACAGATTGGATGGATATCATCAACAGATCATGCAGATTACCAGGGGCCTTAAATACATGACATATGAAGCAGGTTTTAGAGAGCTGGACCACTTTCAGCTGTTGAACTGGAGGGTCAGGATAATATAATAGTTTTCTACCACCATATGGAAAAGCTACAGAGATAGGGTCAGCAAACTGCTTGGTAGTAGCAGATGCTATAACAATGAATAATATCCATAGACTCCAGTTTGGGATGTTTGGACATAAGGAAGAAACTTTTGCACTAGAAGATTCAATGAAATCTGAAGATGTTGTCCAAAGAGGTTATAGAATATTCATGCTTGAAGCTTTTCAGGAGTCAAAGAGACAAAGCTAAAGATGACATGGTGTCACACATGGCCTTGTGATGACAGTGGTCCCAATATGAGTGGCAAGTTGGACTAGATTACCAACATTTCTATGATTCTTTAAAAAAAAAAAAAAAGAGAGAGAGAGACTCAGGCTTCAACCAGTTTCTCTTATTTCAGTGAGATAATTGCAAATAATAAGCAAATGCTTGAAAACTATTTGAATTTAACAAAGTCTTAACACTTCTGTGAAGAGAAGTTTGTTATTCTGCATTTCATTATTGAGACATTTATTATTTCATTGTTCATAGAAGAATAAAAATAGCTATTGAATTATTAAGCAGAGAGACATGGACAGACATGTTCCATTTTTTTAGTCAAAATTTTTCCAAAGGTTTATGTTCGTTATTGCACAAAAGGCATTTATTTGGACAAAACCAATTATTTTTAATGGATAAGAAATTATGGCTTAACTTAGTGTGTGAGCCTGTTAATTTGATTGATGATTACTTTCTTTAAGAGATTTTTTTTTTTTTTTTTCCCCCATTTCCCTAGATGCTGTGTAGCATGGGTGAACAGGGTATGCAAAGGAACAATAAACCTGATGTGGAAATATTTCAGATACTCAAGCATTTTGGGAGACTTATAAATGAAGGAGGACAGTTCTACCTTTGTGACAGGATCCCTGACTTTACTAACCAAAAACTTACATTCTCTAAATTTAGATTAAGATATGCAATTCTTTGTTTTACTTGGAGAAAAAAAGAGCTACAAATCTCAAAAAAACAGTGGAATTAACACTTCGAATATCAGCCTTCTAGTCCTGATCTCGTTACAAAACTATCAATGTGAACAAGAAGATTGTGTTGAAAATTTTGAGGAAGATATTGTATTTGAGGAGTTAGTGGTCTTGAGCAAACTGTGTCTGCTCTAGTGGGGCTTCACTTTGGGCTTGAAAAGTCTGCATGACAGTGAGTGACCACAGTGAAACGCCCTATATATAACAATGTAAGGGAATGTGCTGGAATACCCTGGATAATTGCTGTTCCTGGGTACAGTTCCTAGATACGTATAGCTTGATATGCTGTGATGGGAGTTATGAAAGAGATAACATGCCTACCTGTCAAGACAAGATGTATAATTTTGTTTGTTAATCAGATGTAAGAAGCCATGGTATAGGGGCAAGGGTGAACCTCTCCACAAATGGGATACACGCACTGTGCTATGGGAAGATTTGTCTAGGGTCCATCTGATGCTGCACAAAAACAAGTTCCCAGTACCTGAAAGAAGGTAAATTTGCTTGCTATCTATATTTTTCTTCCTATTTCTATCTTATTATTAAAACCATTTTACAGTGCTATTTGCTCTTGTACCTTTCTTATTGAGATCCAGAAAGAACTCTGCACACCCTCCAGCGCAGAACAGGCATGAACTAATATATACCTCCTGAAGCACATTTTGAGGCCCATTTCTCTTAAAAAAAACAGGCCTACATCTATTATACCTCATAAAATATGGTCTCAATATAACCCAGTCAAGCTATCCTAGTGTTCATATAAATACAAAGTTGGAAAATCTATTCTTTTCTCTGCTTTTCAGACTTCTCTTTCTGTTCCAGACAGCTTTCAGAATAATAATAGGCATACACAACTGGAGGTCTGGATGTTTTAATTCCATGGAGAAACAATCCCTGGTCACTTATTATTGCTGGCAGCAGTGGCAGGAGGAACAGTGTATCTGGCTATTAAGATCACTAGAATTACAGTTTAAACCTTAGAAATAACAAATCATATAGCTTCTTTTACTAGTATTTTTTTATTTAAAGATGTTACTGTCATAGTTTTTGACTCTTTTTTCCCATCTTGGACTTTTCTTAAAAGTTTGTCAATTGTAATGAGTTAAATTTCCTATGGAGCAAATTTGAATTTTATACGTATTTGCTCCTGATTTAAAAAAAAAAAAAAAGTTACGCTTTATTCTGAATTACAGTTTATTACAACCCTCTGTAAAGGGTTTGATCAAGGTGAAGATATTCAGACACACATTTATCTATGACCTGATGCACATGTATTTCATTTTTAATTTCCACTGGCCAGAAACAAATGGTTTCTGCTTTATTCCAAAGCCACATGTGGCTCTAAAAACTGTATTGGAAATAAATAAAAACAACAAATAAGTGTTTGTGACATCTGAGGACAATGTGCTCTAATGTGTTATAATGTCAGTTATAGCGGAAAGATCGTGACCTGCACCATGACAGAGTTAACAGACTAATTAAAATGAGGCCCACAGTTTCATATTTCTCATTGGCTGGCAGACATCTTGAGATTGACACATTGCATTTTTTCTGAAGGACTGCCACTTTAATTACTTGTTATTGCAAGATATAGTCCAGTGTGTATCAGGCTATATCAAAGCAAAATTGTACACATCATCACCATCTTACTTCCAGAAATCATATTTCTTGAAATTCTTATATGTAAATGACATCACTGATGTGTATTGATGGTGGGTGTTGTAATGAGTTTTGAATTCGGTTTCACTCACTGCAGGAAAAATGCATTATGAGTTTTTCATCCATACAAAAAAAAGATTCTGTCTTCTGTAGTTAATCATAAGAAGGGAAAAGAGTTTTCTCTTTATTTCCTAAAAGAAAGGAGTTTCTGAAGTTGTACATTGCTGCTTTTGTGCTTGAAAAAATGCTTTTTGAGTTTTCTAGACATCATTCATCTTTCAGATTTTTTTTCTCTTTGATAGACCCTATAGAATGACACAGTGTTAGTTTTCCCCCTCACAAGTTCACCCTTTCTCTTTGTTAATAAAATTCCCTTTATTTTATCTTGTGCCAAATACTCTGTTTAAATCGCATTAGTAAGATAGTCTTACAACATAATTTTATTCCTAGATGCAGAAAACAAAGCTGCTTGACAGTAAAATAATGCAATCTTATGCTTTTGGCTCAGTTATATCATACCAGATGAGATACAAAAGATGTTTTATAACTGAATCTTTATGGGACCTAGTTGGGAATTGATATGGCATCTGGGGATCAATAATATTTTCTGGGCAACAGAATTCTATACCAAAAATTAGGTACCCAGAAAAAAAACAGTTCTCTGTAACTTCCATAACATTTCCACAACATCCTAGCTAGACTCATAAATTAATTTAGGATCCCATAGGCATAGTACATTATGAAAGTTAAGGGACAGGGAAAAATGTTGTTCTCTTGCCACAACAAAGACTATATTCCATTCCTGAGTTTCTTTAGGACATGCATTCTGTTAAGCCTGCTTTCAGCTTCAGCTCTTTGGAAAACAATTTCCATATGGCATGAAAACTGTGCTGGAAACCATCAAGTGTAAGGAGATTGTCCAGTTTGTATGGTTGCCTTTTCTCCAGCAGCTGGGATTTTTAATACATTCCTTGTCAGTCATATCACTGAATATTTACAACAACTTCAGTCTTGGAATCTGCCACCTGAAACTCCAGCTGTATATAAACAAAACCCAAAACAACACAGCTTTCTGCTGCTTAATGCACTTCAGCATTTCAGAATATTAAGTGATCTAGCAACCCTCTATCCCTCGCCATTTAAATCACCTCCGTCATTAAACCCTCTGTAATGTTCACTTAGTTGTATCATACTCACCTTCCTTGATTCCCTTTTTCTATTTCTTGATTAGACTTGCCTCACCACTGGAACTCAGTCCAGATTTAAAAATTATAATTAGTACAGTGACTGGAAACCCAAATATAATTTTTTGGAAGTCATTCACTAACTCACTCTTCCCTTCTTCGTAGACTGATTTCTAGAAATCTTGATTCAAAATGATATGGCCCAAATTTCACTTCCTGCAGTTGCAAACACCTACACCATAATATAAGAAACCAAACATTAATAAAACTAATTTTGCATTAATGCCTAGTTCCTGAAGGAAGATTCCAGCAGGATCTAATGAGCCAGCAATGCAACAAATCTAAAATACAATGTCTAAATTTTTAGTCTCCAGTTCCAAATGTTTGGCCATGTGATCTTGAGGGAATGGGAAACAGGTGGAGTTTAGAACATGTAAAAGTGAATTATTCTTCATAATAGAGCATCTCTATATAACAAGATTATATAAATTGTCATTATCTACAGCCACAGCTCATATGATCCCTTTCTAAAGCTGATCCCATGTAAACTGCATCCTATTTATCAGTAGATGTTCATCATGTAGTCTTTGAAACAATTACCATTCATTTTTCCCATGAAGAAAAGTGCTCTTCTATTAACAGCACCTAGCAATAATTGAGTTTATTACTTTGATGGAGCAAATTCTATCATCTGTACCTTTTTACAGTATGATGACTCAATTCTATACTATATTTTTGATACATAGAATGGTGTAACTGCTGATCCCAGAACTTTCTTTACCTAAGCAATATTTCTCATTAGTCTTGATAGGGGCTATAATTTTAAGACTTTGTTTAGGAGTTTAAAATCTTTGAGGAGTTTCTTCTCTTTAGGATAAGTATGTGTATTTTTGCCCTTAAATAGAAATAAGCAATATAAGTGCTAGCTGATTTACTCCAATCACAAACTTATTCAAAACAAAGCCACAAAGGTTTAGCTGTGTCCAAATATGTTAATCGATGAATCTCAGTACCAGCTGTCACATTCTGCTATTTTATGTCATGAAACACTTCAAGAAATGTCAGCTACTTCTATAGACAGCAGCCAGGATAGAACTATAGAACTACTACCATTCACCCTGATTTCAGTCTTGAAGGCAGTCACAGTTACATTCAGATAAAAGTTTGTTACCTCATTTATTCAACAAATGTTTATTTTAAAAAATAGTGCAATTGCAAACATTTTGAACTATTCTTGAGATAAAATTCTTAAAACATTAGACTTGGAAAAGTGTCAAAACAGCAGAGAGGATATTTTTGGAGGGGTTTGCTTTTTTCTTTTTGGGAGGTTGCTTTTTTGGTGTTGGGCTAATTCAGTCTAATTTTTCAATTGACTTATTTTTTTTAACAACATGGATGAACCAAAAAATCAGTTGTTCACTCTGCTTTAATCACTGCTACAAGGACGTGAAGAAACTCCTGTAGATATATATCTCTACCAACTTCTCCAGTGAAAGTTCTTTAGAAATGCAAATTCAGTGTCTCAGGAATATGTATTCAAGTTATAGTTTGACCTCTGTTCCTTCCTTCATTCTAGTATTTGTAGGCTTATTAAGAGGTTACCCACTTTGAGAAGAAAAGGCCCTCTAATACGTACCAGATAATAAATTGGATCTTCCAAGTTTAAAGAGTCATTTGATTGCAAAGTTTTAAAAAGAATTCCTAAGTACTTCAGTTCTGGTGTGAAAACATAGGATATCTAAGTTGACAGTTCATTAAGTTACTTCCTTGGGGCTTTTGTTCTCCTTGCAATATCTTTATTACGAGCTTCAATGCTCATGTTTTCCTAACAGTGAATAAATAGTGAATTTTCAGTGGAATGTACCTACTCAATGTGAAACATTCAGAACTCCAAATAGGACTGTTAGGTGTCTTGCTCAGCATCTTCTTTCTCATTCCTCTTTAAAAAAAATAAGATTCATACAATGTCTTTTTCTAGGAGTCATTGGATTTAAATGTCTGAATGTCTGCCTTGCTTATGCACAGGCCCCATTTAGATGTCTAGCTTACATACGGACACTGCTGTGATGCAGACGGGTGTCTAAATATTTCCATCACTGTCTGAAAAATCATGAATTCTAACTGAGACCAGACCACTCAAGCCCAGAGCAAAGTTAAGGACAAAACTTTTGAGCTGGCAGTGAAGTTTGGTCACAAATACAAGAGCAACTGCTCTACATATCTCGTGAGTCTTCAGACAGCACATACAAGGAGACAGAAGATACTGCAAGGAGTTTCTGGCTTTGTCTTATCGTGTGGTTTTGTCTTGTTATTTGTTTCTCTTTGAAACTTCAGTTTACATCTGTATAGAGAAGGTATTAGTATACACAGGTTAAGTCATGGAAAAAGTCATAAGTATAATTTAGAAGGGAGAACTAAAGTTAGAGATGTTAGAGGCTACATCTGCACTGTGATACCCTCATACCTTAATGTAATTTGAGCTTAGTGTGAATTATGAGATTTAAGAGTGGGATGAATAGTGAAAGGGATTTGGAAGTGTTGGGGTCTTTTACACAGAATTGCTGACACAATATAATTGTGAAAGTCCTGTGTAAACCTGGAATTGTGGCAATATGATGTAAAACCTCTGCTACTGAACAAGAGAGATGATAAGGCACTTTTGTATTTCCTTATCTATTGCAGTATTGGCCAAAAGACGGCATTTCTAGTTATTTTTGTTTATGTAGTATTCATTTTCTCATCTGTTTTCTGTCTTCTGTATGTAGAACAAAAACTCAACTTACTGCTGCTTACTATGTACACATGCAGCCCTCATCTACTACTGAAATATAAATAAATAATAACTTTTTTCAGATATATTTTAGTTTTCACTACCAAAATCACAAATAGTTGCATGTTATAAAGAATAGTGGCTTAATTTCCTCAAATTCTGGAATGACTAAATATTTCATTACAAGCAGAAGTTAGGTAGCACCAATAGTCATCATAACAGATAAGTTTTGGAAATACAGTACAGCAGAGCAAACGTACACTAAGGATATGTCAGCTAATTAGCTTTCTAATGGAATTCACTCAGCTGCAATCCTAACCAGGTTCAATACATAACCTGTTTGTTATTTCAACTGTGCCTTGGAACTATAAAAAGTGGGTTGCACATTGCGGGTGTGGTAATGAAAATACTTATTTTACCTTTGTCTGAGACTTTCAGTACATAGAAAATGGGAGTTTGCCTAGCTATGCATTTTCTAGTATTGGCTGTATCAGTAAGGAGGAGTACCACAGCTCAGTCATACATCACAAAGACATAGAGATTTATAACTGGAATTAATTCTGTAGGCTTATATATTTTTTCTTCATGTCGAAAGCAGGAAATAAGAGTTATGAAATATGAGAGTGTAAATGACTCCTGAAGTTTACTGTCGCAAAACAGACCAGACAGTCAGAGAATACATTATTTACTCTTTTCCTAATTTTATAATTCTGTGTCACCTTTTTCATATTAGTGTAGAATTTCACACTGTTGTTATCTTCTGACAAAGGTTTGGCCAGCAATTGTAACCCAAGTATATCAGATATAAACACTTCCATTCCAGCTCCTAATATTAATGATATAGATCATAAACTGGCTTTTTTTTTTTTTTCCTTCATGATTACAGTTTCTGTCAGTTTCATTATATTCAATTAACAGAGATCAGTAAAGACATACTCTCCAGTCACAATCTCACAGTTTTCTAAAGCAAGCAGGTTTAATCACTAGTAATAATTATACTGCTAAATGAAGATAATTGATTTGTACTGTAAAAAGTACAGCTTAAGAAGACTGTAATCTGAACTGATAAAGTTGTAAGTAATTGGAATTCATTATATGTTGATGTTTGGGGTTTTTTAATTTAGATACCAGTAATTATTTAACCATAGTGATAACTCTTAGATACATCTATTTAGGGCACTTTTTACATTTCTGATTATTTCAGCCATTATTTGTAGAGAACATTAATAATTTTAGATACAGAACTAAATTTCATTAAGGCTATCTTTTGATCTGAACTTGATATAATTTGAGTTTGTTATGCTGCAATGAATATATGTATGTATAATTGTTGTTGTTGTTGTTGTTGTATAGATTAAGCCTTCAGCCACAAGATAACAGCAACTTCTGGAATTCTGGAAGTGAGTTTATAAACTTAGATCATCTCTAGCCCTTATCATTATAATATGCTGAAAAAACCTTCCAGCTTCAAATTCTTAAGCTCAATCTACTTCTTATTTCAGGAAATGTTTTTTCTCTGCTAAATCTTTCTTTTACAAAGCTTTTTTTCTTTTTTTCCTTTTTTTTTCCCCTCACCCACCTTTTAAACGGAGGTGAAATTTTCCTTGAAGCAAGGTAAAACAAACTGCATGTTTATTTCATGGGAAACCACTGTGTTGGTCATGATCACATAAGAGACTTATAAACATTGTGTTCTCATCCTGGTTTATGTTTTAAGTGACATATAAAAATAGATTAATTAGCTTAAGTAATTCAAGTAGTATAACAAAAGGCATCCTTTATCTCCTCCAGTGTTTCCTGGAGTGTGGAATGGGCACAGAGATAGTATGGGAGTCTCTTAGCCATGTGGGAATCTTATGAATCATAATACAAGATATGCAACATCTATTAGGAAACTGTGACAAGAACTGTGACATGGACTGCTGAGCCATCAGCATATCCGTTTGTTCATACAACTGTAGTACAAGGCTTCAAGAAGAGTGACAATGTCATTTTCTGAAAAGTTATAAGAGTTAGAAAACTTTCCAAACACACAATGACATAACTGAAGTGTTGATTCCAGTCTTTGACCTTGGGATGAATGAATAAAGCATTTAAAGGCCCACATAAGGAAGGGAGAGCTGATACTTCCATTTTTCATATTCATAGTAACAATGTAAGAAAAGATCAATAATAAAAGTAATTCATGTGCTGTAGGAGAACATTCTTTGATAATGCAAAGAACCCTGAATTACTTTGGAGACAGCAGCAGAACTTTGAAGGACTTGAGGTATTTTATAATTTTGTTCAGTTCAGTGTACTTTTTATATTCAGTTAACAGCACTGTGTTTAGTAACCTGTTAAAAGGTTGGTTGCAAATGCTGGCATTACCCTGTGCTCCTGAAAAAATGTATCTGAAATATGAGATGATAAACATAATTTCAATACTGAAAAAGAGTGGTTGAAAAAGAATTTCCTGAGGTCCAGCCTTTTAGATGGTAGAGTGCCAGCTACCATAAAGAAAGGGTAGCCACAATATTTTTACCATTTATGTCTAAGAGTGAAATTCCACCACCTGAAAGAAACCTCCCCCCTACTACTAGATGGCAATGCTGTTGTCTAAGCAGAGGAGGAACAGATTTATTGCATTGTCAAAAAAGATCTTAGGGAAGACAGTTCAGGAGAACATCTGTGTGACATAGGTTTGTGTCCTGTATGACAGCATGTCTGATTATAGCTCTGCCTCGAAAACCATGACAGAGCCCTTTCAGGAAACTACAGGATGACATACATACAGTGAATGTGATGACAGGTTTGTCTTCAACAGCTGAATGCTGTCTCATGGTGTTCATGGGTCTGCAGATGTGCACTTCTACCTGGACAGATGTGTCTGATGTGACTGCTTCTCTCGTGTTTCTCTGGGGATATGTTATATTATGCATTACCTCCTACTCAGTAGTAGTTCTACCAAGACATGACCTCCTCTGTCATAAGAGTTTAGTTGACTGAGAAGATCCTCAAAATTAAAAATAAATATTTCAGTCTGTTGATTATTTTTTTCTCTATAATATCCCTATAACTACCAGTACAACTAATGTGATAATACAATGAGCTAGATCTACATAGATCAGCACTGCTGTCAGAAGAACTATTTGTCACATTATGTAATCTAATGTGTTTAAACACTAACCTTCTTTTACTCTAGATCTGATTTGATACATGACATACATAAGGCACCAGTAATACTTACATGATCCTTCCTCCACAAATGGAGAATAAGTCAGCATTTTTAGCTTCATACATATTTCATACAGATTTAATCTAGCCATCTTTTATGGCATCTCACAATACAGAAAATCCAGATATTAGTAAACCAGAAGTGCAAGTCTCTGCTGGAGCTCACATCTTGAGAACTTTGTGAAAATTCAGAAAATTTTATGTTTCTTAGAAATACTTTATGGCAAACCAGCTTAACTTGAGTACGAAATCAAATGAAAAAGAAATAAATTTTGAGAGAAGCAGGGTCCGATAGTATCTCTATCATCTGAATTAGAGCTTGCAAACTTTCCTTCTAATCAATGGATTGTGTGATTTATCTTACCATAAAGTAGATGACTATAATAAATCAGAGAAAGCACATCTTAATATGGCCATTTTTCTATATGGATTTTGAAGGATATCTAAGATTACCTACTCAGATGTAGACTTCTACATTGTAGATATGTTGTGATTTGAACTCAGCCGGTAGCAAACTGCCACATACCCAGCCGCTTCCTTCCCTCCACCACCCCCCCCACCCCCCCGGCTCAGTGAAATAGGGGAGGGACAAAATAAGAAATTTGTAGGTTGAATAAAAAAATTACTATCAAAAACAACAGAAATGATAGTAGTCCAAGACAGGTAAAATGCAGTAGTGACTCACTGAGCGGCGACTGGTACAGAGCCCGTCCCCAGCAGCAATCCGACCACACCAGAGAACTCTGCCCAGCCGATGCAGAAACCGGAAAAAAAACAACACAAGTGAGAGAGCACTCGCCCACCTATATATTGAGGTTGACGTCACATGATGAGGAATGCTCCCATGATCAGTCGGGATCAGTCCCTTCAGGTGTGCTCCCTCTCAGCCCAAGGAAAGTTAACTCTATCCTGGCCAAGACAAGGACAACATATCTGGAATTAGCCAGTGGAGACAGAATACATATCAAGGCTCTGCTCTAATAGAAATTGACCTAAACAGTTACACAGTTACCAAAAAGCAGTTGTGCAGGTTTAACCTTGGTTAAAGGCCAAGCTCTTACCCATCCACTTGCTCACTCCCTCTCTTCAATAGGACAGAGGGAGAAAATAGGATGAGAAAGCACATGGGTTCAGATAGAGGTAGCGAGTTCTCTTAACAGTGTCAACTGGCAAAGTGTCATTTATTGCCAGTTAAGATAGATTTGGGTAGTGAGAAACAAAGACAAACATTAAAAAAACACCCTTCCTCTCCCCTCTTCCAGGCTCAACTTCATGCTGTCATTGCTAGGTCTTCTCCTCACGCTGAGCAGCACAGGGAGGAATGGGCAGTGGTATGGTCAGTATGGAGCAGTTTCTCTCTGCTGCCCTCCTGCTCTGGTGCAGGCTCTTCCCAAGGGATGCAGTTTCTTCAGGAGAAAAATCTGCTCCAGTGTGGACTCTCCACAGGTCACATTTCCTTGGGGAAATATCCAACTGCTCCCGTGTGGAGTCCTCCACAGCCTGCAGTGATTACCTTCTCCACTGTGGGCTCTTCCAAGGGAATACCTGCTCTACCACAGTCTTCTTCACAGGTTGCAGGGAAATATCTCCTCCACCGTGGTCCTCTCCACAGACTGCAGGGAAATACAAGCTCCACTGTGCTCTCCTTCCATGGGCTGCAAGGGAATCTCTGCTGGAGTGCCTGAAGCACCTCTACCCCCTCCTTCTCTGACCTTGATTTCACAGGGCTGTTTCTTACTCTTGTTTTCTCTTCTCATTTGTCTGTGTGGCATTTTCTGTCCTTTCTTAAATATGCTTTCCGTGAGGCACCACCACCTTTGCTGCAGGGCTCAGTCATGCCCTGTGGTGGGTAGATTTGAACCGGCTGGAACCAGCTGAGCCCAGCACAGGGCAGGCCTGGAAGAGGCCACACCCGTAGTCTCCCTGGTGCTTGCCATGTAAACCAAATACAGTAGTGTTTATAATACAGGTCATAATAACTTCACATTAAATGAACATGGAACAATTCTGGTAACATGTTCCCTGGAAGGTGAAACCTGGAGGTCTTCCTACAAGTAATACAGCAATATTTCAAGTAATATTACACTTCTAAAGAAGTGTGTCCCACATTACAAAAGGCAATAAAAACCTAAGACTATAGAATGGTAAGTATCTACTTTTGGCTTTCATGGGAGGGTCATCTCTTAAGATTTGGGACTGTTTTTTAAAACACAGTTAAGCAGATTCCAGAATAGCAGGTCTGTTTGAAGAGGCTAATAGAAAGTTAATTATATCACCAGTCTAAGACTTCACATTTAGAGAAGCATTCAGGTGTCAAATTATTCAGTGGTTTTCAAACAAATGGCAAGTAAGAATGTCATTGCTATGATGGAAAGTGTTAAAGAAATATCAGTAGCTACCTCCAGTGATGACCCAAGGTGTAACGAAGAGATGAGATGCACACATCAGTGAGGCTGAAGATAAAGCAGGATACCCAACAGTGAATTCATATTAAAATCAGGGCATGGCATATTGCCAGTTTTTCAGAGATTTAACTAATTTAATCAGGAAACAAAAGTGAGAGGACAAATTCTGTGACTAGCTGTCAGAACTGAAAACAGCAGGAATACTGAGTAGTAAAATGACTGTCAACGAATACGCTCAAGTCAAGACCTAAAATGAAAACCAAATTGCACATACTCTTTGCTACTCTACCAGTACTGAGATTGGCTTTCTTTTTCACATGAATTCACTATAAATCAGTCAATAATCCTGCAATTTTCCAAAGAATTTAATGAAGGTGTATTTTACACAAAATATACAAAGCAAAGATGAGACAATACGGGCAGATGAGAAAAACGAAAGCAGCTGATCATAACTGCTTCTAAATCAAATCAATGAGGTTATTTTTATGTATTTCCTTCAAAAATTAAATATATTTTCTCTCAGATATGGAACAACAAGGTCAGGGTTAACTCTAAACTCATTGTTCCCTTTGAAACAGAAATGGCTGTGTTGGACATCTTCAGATGATTGCCTGAATAAGGTACTAAAAAGCACAAACGTAAGGGATAAGAATAGAGCCTATAATGAAGAGAAGGTGAAATAATGTTTTATTGACACTCATGCTTTAGAGGATGTGCAAGGCTAGCTTTTGGCTTTTTTATGACCACTAGCATACAATAAATTCTCAATTACATAGTGCATATATGTATCCAGTCACAAATTATTATTGGCATTCTTTTCTTTTTATTCATAATTTTGTTTGTTTGGAGCTTATGCCAAAAATCATATTGCATATAAAAAGAACTTTGTCATGACATGTTGGGAAAAAAGCCATAAGTGAGTTTTGTACATCTCAACACTTCAGCAACAGTCAGCTTCTATAGTATTATTCTTTCTATTTCTGATATATACAAAGTGGAGAGCTGTTGTGGTAGCAGAATTAGGAAGGTGACACTTCTGCTTTAGCTGGAGAATTTAGCTAATTTATTTCTCCGCAGTTGGTGCACATCTGTGCTCATTAAAATCAATGGCAAAATTATAATTTTCTTAAAAATTGTAAGATCAAGTGAAAACATATATAGACTCAGATATTCCCACTCTCAAAACTAAATATCTTTGTGATGGCTGGGTGTTACAGAGGAGGAAAGAATCCAAACTGAAGATCTGTTTTCTGTTACTTATGTGCAGAGTTAACTTTTGTCAGAAATAGTTCCATATGAATCTTTGTTTTTTAAGTACACATTTAGCATTTTCTTAACATACATTCTAGCAGTATAATCAATTATTTCAGTTAATGATGTGTTACACATATCTTAAGATGCAATACTTTCTTCATTTTGACCCATCTTAACAGGCAAAGTAAAAAATTATAATGTACACTGGGTGTCAGGTGGCACAGAATATCTTTGTAATAATAAGACTAAATCATCTAAGAAATCTTAGATTTTCACCAAACTATCAAGGAAAAGAAAAAAAAAGCAATAGGAAAAAAATAAAGAACTCTAAACAGGAGTGGTGTCAAAGATTAGATACAGAGACTGGAGAAGCCTTGATACTGTTCTGGGCAGGATGTCAAATTGGCATCTCTACATAAATGTGCAAGTTGTAAGAAACAAATTACAAATTATTACAATATATTACAAAGACAGCCTTTAGAAAAACCCTGTGGTGACTAGGGCAGATAGTAAAATTTTGCCCAATTCCATCAAGTTTTAGGAAACTTGCACCATCTTTATTGTGTTTGAGATCTTTACTGCTTTCTCAAATGTGGTTGAAATTTCATGCGAGTTGAAAAGTTTGCTGGTGAGGGGAGTGATCACAAAGATATACAGACAAATGGGTGGATGTCATAAACTCTGTTTCTGTAGGAAATCAGATTACTAAAAAAAGACTCCAAACTCCTGCTTTAAACACACTGCATGAAATGGAGAACAGTTGTGATTGCAGAAGCCTATCTCCAAAGAATGAATTTGCCACATCTGCTAAGAAGTGAACAGTAAGCAAGAAGATCAGGATCACCTCAGAGGAAGAGAACTCTCGAAGTCTCTTTATGGAAAGAATCTGACTAATCTTGATTCCAGACAGTTTGCATTTTCTAGTTTAGATCTTTTAGACCTTAGTGCTCACTAGTGGAAGAGAAGATGTTCATGGAACTATTTACTTCTATTACCTTCTCACAATGAAAATCATTGTCCATTGTGTACTTATAATCTTTATATAGGCAAAAAATTTAACACACCTTGTACATGGAGGCAATTTATTGTTAGCTCAGATAAAAATCTAAAAGCCTAATACAATTACAACAGTTATCATGAGTCCAGTTACAGTAATACTAATACTTACAGTCCTACTTAATACAGAAAATTAGTGCTCTAAAACAAAGTATTACCCTAGAATAGGTAAAACTAATATTTACCTTTTTCTTCGGTACAATAGTCACTCTTCTAATGTTCCCAGGGGTCTAAACATGATCACCAGTGTTCCTCAGTTAATCAGTTGGTGTGTTGCCATAAAGCATTGTTAATGTCTCCAATTCTTCACTGCAGGAAGTATGATATTTGTGGTGGTGGTCCCTTTCTTCTCTGTCTTTGGGTCAGTTTGAGGCTATCCTTCTACTTATTACAGCCTGATTCCTTGTCATTTGTTTCCAGCTACAGGTTGAAAGTTGCACAACAGCTTCATTCAATCTCAATGGACACAGTCATTATATGTTTTTTATGCAGTAACTACATAAGTTGGTCAGACATATACCATACATGGCATTCAAAGAGCTGACACTATAACAGGTCAGACAATGATCATATGATCACTAGACAATCCTGAGATTGCTTTTTTAATACAAATGTTTTAAATAATGTGAAGACTACCTTGCAGATAACCAGAATGAATTTTTCAAACAGTAAGCGAAAGATGGGTCTGATTCACATATGTTTAGAGAGGTAAAGTAGCTGAAGAGCATATAATAAGTTGCAAAGTGCAGAACATAGTGGATAAAATTGAAGAGCTGTGGAGAAGTAAAGAGAGGTAAACCATATCGCCTATTGGAAAAACCTCTTGTTCTCACCCCTGCGCTGTGTACAGGCAATGCTTCAGAAAGGGTTAAAACTGTATCAGAAAAATTGTTAAACAAGACATTTAATTAGAAACTTTGTGATTAATAATTTTTTTAACTCACTCTATTCTGTTTATTAGTTCTGTATAAACTTTAAAATCCCAGGTTCAATTATGTTAAAATTAAGGATTAAGCTAATAATATTTTTTGAGAAGTGGGATATGCAAAAACCTATTCCTTACCCCTCCCTCACAGATTTTTTTAATGATTTAATCAGACGTGTTTCTATTAAAAAATAATCCAAGCAAAAAAATCCCTAACAAACAACCCCCCCACAAAACACCCACAGACTAGAAGTTGTATTCCATTGGGCTACAGGTCAAATTATTATTCCTGTTTTATCAAAACAAAATAGATGTGAATTCTGAAAATGTAAATCTTTGAAGGCAACTAGAAAGAGATATATTATCTAAGCTGTAAAAAACCTTTAGGCAACTGGAATGGAAGACCATATTTTCTACTGTATTTTCCCTCAAACATCAATATTAAGAAACCATCTCAATTTTCAACATAGAGGTTCATGCCATTCTTTGAAAAATAGCTAACATTTTCCTTAAAAAATGTAAATTTCAACTTATCTGGAGCTATTCCTTTTAAACTCCACAAAACAACAAAAACCCCAAACACAATTATATACTATAAACATTTCATACGTGCAAAAAGAAAAAATAACCCATTGTTTAAACTGATAACATTTCTATAAGCAGACTCTTATTATTTTGCTGATTTTCTATAAAAATATGTAAAATTATTTTTTCAGTTATCTCTTTTTCTTTCTTTTTTTCTTTTCTTCCTAACTTTGTCATCTTCACCTTTACTTTTATCTTACCTCGCACTACAGTAATGCCTTGAAGTTCTATTTAGTGAACTCTTCTGTTCCCTAAATAGAGTGGAGAAACAGCGTGAAATGTTTCAATGTAATGATGAATAGTTAATACCAATCAGTTTTGAAAGTCTATAATATAGAATTTAATTCACTGAGCTCAGATCAGTTCAGTAACATATGTATTACCGCATCTTGGTGTATGACTAGGTTTTGGTATGTATTACTATTGTTTCCCAACAATTAAAAGGTAAGAATATAATGCTAATACCTTATATTAGTATAAATGCCTAAAAATGTAGATATATACTTTATGTACAAGAGGCCTTAGTGGGACTTGTATTGGTATATAAACTCAAAACACCTACAACTTTTGCAAACACTTGCTAATTCAAGAGGGTCTTTCTGTGGGGTGGGGGGAAGTAAAAGAAAGATCAATCATGTGCTAAAATGCCGTTCCTGGCCAGTCCTCATTTGTGCTACAGTGTCATATCAGTGTCATGATAATTCAGCTGTGTTAACACATCGCTCTTGTCTGGAAATTTGCAAATGAGAGGCAACTTAAACATATTTTTAGCTCCTTTAACCTGTCTAAACTCAGCTTCCAGTTGACTGAAAACTGACTGTCAGAACTAGTCACCTGTAGGAAAAATTAACTGGTAGCCATTTGTATGACTTGTTTCGGTGGTTTAATCTTACATGTCTTGTCTTGCTGTAACACAGACTTAATGATCTGCTACAGTTAGTTGCTAGATGGTTACCTTAACTAGGAGCTGGTAAACAGTAGCTTTCTAACCTACACAGTTGTTGATACTAACTCCAAAATGAAATTTATCTCTCATACCTGCACCTGAGATTAGGACTGAAAATTCAGTAGCATACTCATGTAAACATAGCTCTAAGCTTAATAGTTTGTCCATAAGATCACACAGTGCATGGCCAGGTGAGCATACTGACCAGCCAACTGTTTATACATAACTGGCCCTTTTTATCACCTTATCCTTCTGTTTTTCCACACTTGTTCATCCTGAAAACGTCTCTGTCCTTCCCTGTCCTCACCTTTTGCTCCTCCCCTAAACATCTCATAGTAAGTCTTGTGCAATTCCAAAATTCTTTTCCCCTACATTCCGTAATGTGTCCCATAACCCTAGACAGTGAATACCTTTGGTCCCAAAGAGCTGCTGTTGCATTTAAGGTAATGAATTGTTTTGCTAAGAGATTAATCCACTTACATTCTAGCTGGTCCTCAGAGATTAGAGGGGCTAGGGGTGGATGGATTTATCTCTTAATAGGTATGGCAATTATGGCCATAACTATAGACCTAACGCCAGATGCACGAACAGCCCGTATAATGTAGGTCCGGTTGCATTCAAGAGAAGCAGTCAGGTTCATGAAGAGTACAGTTTATTCTTATGCAACATCTACAGATTCTTTGAGATTGCCTACGAGAAATGCACAAACTGCAGGTTGGCTATATAGCACTATACACAAAAAGAACGACTGCAATCACACACACTTAATTCCTGGCTAATCACTCGGTGCAGCCAAGGGCCCAAATCTTACCAAAAGGTGTCCCTTCTGGGGGGAGGCGAGGAGCACAAGCCTGTCGATCTGTTCCTCCAATCTGGTATTGGATTATCGTTTCTCCAAGTTAGATACAAACTCAGGGTAGTACTTGTCTAAGTATGTATGTGTGTGAGTGGGTGGCACTGTGGTGAAGCCATTGTTTCTTGAGTAATGACACAGCACTTTCCTTGGTGCAAGGTGTGCACTGTTTTTTGTGGGAAAAGAGGAAGAATGAGAGATAAGGTCTGCAGAGTACTGCAGAATAGTCCTTGAGAGAAGGAGAAGAGCAGGAGATAAATCTGCATAGTCGTGTCAAATGTTCTTTGAGAAAAGTGGAAGAATGAGACTGCGCAGCCTCCACCTCACCTCGCATTCCTCCTTTGTGTCCTCCTTGGCAACACAAATCACTGGATCTCCATCCCATCTTGTGTTTGTTCTGGGCACCATGTGTTAAGGAAATGTGTGGTTTTCAGATTTTTCACTGTTTTGCTTTTCCGACACTTCCAACAGCTGCTTATCTTCTTGATGGGTTTCAAGCCTGGATATTGGGGTGGAGGGTATCCTGGGACAGCCTTGGGAAGGGCCTGCACATGGTCACTTCCTCTGAGTCCTTAATTTGTGTTCCTGCCTGCCTTTGTGCCCCTGTGCTCCTTTGGGCTTGTAAAGATGGGCCTTTGATGGACTAATGGCTCCTGTGATGGGCTTGAAAGTAGCCCAGTGGGCTCCTCCACCTGTCATTGTCTCCTTTACTTTGTGGTATGTAAAAAAGTTTTTCTCACATAACCTAATGCTCTCCAGATAGAAAACAATCTTCAGCTAAATGTGCCGTGCTCTCCAAACTAATTATATATACATCTGAGTAATGAACCTGGAAGAACTTTTGCATTGTCTGAATTATTTCTCAGGGTCTACTCAGTGAGAGAACAGTAAAACCTAGCATTTCTGTGTAATTTAACCAATCAATTTTAAGGTAAACAGATAACATTCTAACTAGACAAATGATACACCAGAGTCAAAACTCACAACTTGTGATAGGCTTTCTGTAAAGGAAGTGATATTTACCCTACCTGTTTAATGCCTTGTTTAATAAAATGACACTTGTTAATAAAGTCTGTCACACTTTTTGCACTGTTATAGCCTGATTTTTTCTTGTAGAGACAGGAATTTCATCAAGGGCAGCTTAAAATAGATACATTTATGTCAAGAAATGAGAAGAGTGTCCTTATGCCAAAAAATCAGTTTCTTAGAAATTTTTCTAAAATACTTGTGGTTTTAGATCAGTTGAAGGGTTTTTTTTAGTATTTAAAAATGTATTTGAAGATAATATCTCTTTTTGTATGTCTTTTTTTTTTTTTCAGAAATACTTTTTTAGTATTATTATTAAGTTTCTCTTCAGTATATTTAAAACATGTAGCTTATTACAAACAGTTACAAACTTCTAGTAACTCAGTGTTTTTCTTACCCCACTCTATAATTTTGGAAGCCTTTCATTCCATCATCCACTGGTAGAGTAGAGACCTTTCTTGTGAAATTTCCTGTGTCAGATAGCAAAAGCAGTATCAGTAATGGTGTCATGCTCCTTTTCCTCTTAATTATCATAACCTGAAATCTGGATACGTTTCTGAATGTTACAATTAACAATTAAGACTCTTACTGAGATTTGCCTCACTTTTTTTTTTTTTTTTTTTTTTTTTAATTCTTGCATTCTTGGGATGTGATTAATGAATCTTGCTTTTCATTTCTAATCATGACAAGGTTTGTGTGCCAAGGATTTTTAAGATTAAGGAATACACCTATTCAAACATCTCTGCAAGACAGTTAAACTGCTGTACTGCTGTAAATGCACAAGTCAGTAAAATTACTCTAATAGTATCAGTGACACTGATACTAGTCTACAAAGGTTTATTGTTAGCTTCCTCCAAACAATATAATCCTGTCAGGTTTTTTTATCCACCTGAGACCAAATTCAGGGGTTGAGGATTTCAAGCTCTCTCTCTCTCTCTCTCTCTCTCAAAAAGGGCGCACTATTTACTGGTGAATTGTAAATTCTCTGGATTATTTTATATCATCCATTCTGGACATATTTTGAATATTAGCATACATTCCTATACTCACTTTCATACAGTATGCTACTCTCACTATAAAAGAAACCACTGCCCTGGAATCAGAGAGTCCATACTCTTGTTAAATGGTGACATATTCACTACAGGAATTCTAGATGTTTTGCCACATGATGAGAGAACAGACACGTTGGTCATCAAAAGTTTATCTCTCAATCGTGATATTGTGTGAGAGCATCTAGTTTCAAAAGCCAATTTTTTTTTTAAGTTCATGGTTATTGTCTCAGGAAAACACTGCTACTAAACAGATTCATATTGAGAGGACTAAATCTAAGGTTCCTGACTAGCCCCTTATTTGTTGTCATGCAATTATATTTTAGACAATAACATTTAAATAAACTCTAGCATTTGTAAACATTTTGTACATCTATTTTACTGCATTTTTTAGAGGTTAGAATGAAATATTTCTGAAATTACATCTCCTTTATGTATTTCTTGCTTTTCCATTATTCCCATCCTGACTGGTCTAATATCACAGAATCACAGAATTATAGAATGGCTTGGGTTAGAAGGACATTAAAAGTCATCTACTTCAAACCCCCTTGCCATAGGCAGGGACACCTTCCACTAGACCAGGTTGCTCAAAGCCCCGTCCAAACTGGTCCTGAACACTTCCAGGGAGGGGGCATCCACAACTTCTCTGGGCAGTCTCTTCCAGTGTCTCACCACTCTCACATTAAAGAATTTCTTCCTTATAGCTAATCTAAGTCTAGCTTCTCTCAGTTTAAAACCCTTACCCCTTGTTCTATTATTACACTCCCTGATAAAAAGTACCACCCCGTTTTACTTGTAGGCTCCCTTTAGGACTAGAAAGCAGCAATAAGGTCTCCCCAGAGCCTTTTCTTCTTTAGGCTGAACAACCCCAACTCTCAGCCTGTTTCCATGAGGGAGGTGCTCCAGCTGCCTGGTAATCTTCATGGCCCTCCTCTGTACTCACTCCAACAGGTCCATTTCCTTCTTATGTTGGGGACCCCAGAGCTGAACACAGTACTCCAGGTGGGGTCTCACAAGAGCAGAACAGAGGGGAAGAATCACCTCCCTCGATGTGCTGGTCATGCTTCTTTTAATGCAGAGCAGGATATGGTTGGATTTCTGCGCTGGAAACACACATCGTCACATCATGTTGAGCTTCTTGTCAACCAACACTCCCAAGTCCTTCTCCATAGGGCTGCTCTCAATCTACTCATCGCCCAGCCTGTATTTGTGCTTGGGATTGCCTTGACCCATGGGCAGGACCTTGCACTTGGCCTTGTTGAACTTCATGAAGGTTGCACAGGCCCACATCTCAGACATGTCACCATCCCTCTGGATTACATTCCTTCCCTACAGCATATTGACCACACACCACAGCTTGGTGTCATCACTGAACTTGCTGAGGGTGCACTCAATCCCACTGTCTGTGTCACTGACAAAGATATTAAACAGCACTGGGTCCAAATACTGACCCCTGAGGAACGCCAGTTGTCACTGCTCTCCACTTGGACATTAAGCCATTGACAGCAATTCTTTGAGTGAAACCATGAAGCCAAGTACAAACTTATGGATATACTTGTTTCGATGTCACAGTGTATACAAACTTAACACAAATGAAACTTTATGAGTTGCAGCTGAAGTATGCAGACTGCCCTTTTGAAGTAAAATTCAGAGGTAGCATGTATGATGTAATTCAAAACATATAAGGTGTAATTCAGAATGAATGATTTAGAAACTTATGCTTCTAACATACAAAAAAAAAAAAAAAAAAGTCACTTCAGTTTCTGCTGACAAAGATACAAATCATTCTGGTTTTAAAATGTTCCTCTATGTGATCATGCCTCCCATCTATGTGAAAGAGCAAGGACCAATACAGGAACCATAATCTTTTGTACAACACTTAGGGTAATATTTATCTTTATAGTCTGTTAATGGCCTCCTTATGAGTCACTAAAAGTTTCTTTTAAATGGTGACAATTATAATTTCTAAATCATGTCTAATCATGTAGTAAAAAAATTAAACAAATATTTCTGGAGAAAGAAGAGACACAATAAACATTTTGGGATCAAATACACATTTTCTTATAAGGTGAAGATAAACTAATGTAAAATCAGATTTTCTGTCTGGCAAAAATCTTAAGATAACTAGAGGAAGCTTTAGAATATATTTAGATTTTGATAAATATTCTAAACATTCATCTTATTTTACCCTAAAACACATTTCACTGATTTGAATATCAATATTGTCCAATTTGAATATCAACATTATCCTACATTGAAGGACCATAAAGTAAATAGGAGGAAGGATATTCAGTAATGGTTTGCTGTCTGAATCCCAATTTAGACAGAATTGTTTTAATCAGTTCAGCACTGTTGTATGTCTCAGATTTTTTTCCTGGTCCCTGCTTCCTTCTGAGATGCTTACATATACATGCCTGTCTTCCTTTAAACAGAACTAAAACAATTTCAACACTCAAATGTGGGACAGAAGGAAATGCAATTTCTGTTTGAAGAAAAAAGATACAGTGGCCTTCAGAAGAAAACGCTGTTAATGGTTGATTAATAGTTTCTGTAGAGACTATGGTTCCATCATTTCCTTCAAAGACAGAATTATGTCCAGAGTTGTTACTGCAAATTCACAAACTGGATGTTCCCTTGCCCAAGTTAGCCAAATTCTTGGATGTGATAGCTAACACATATCAACAATTTCAAATTTGGCACAGAAAGCAACTGTCATGAAATCATGACACTTTAGCTAGTCATCCATAACAAACAGCATGAGTGCTACCCCACCGCAAATTGTCTCCTTTGTTCTGTATCTCTCCTCCTAGTAGAAACAGTGAAAAGCTATATTATATTTAATACAGATTTGGAATTCATCTTTATATTAATCTGATTTGTACTACATCCCATCATAAACCACAGGTATTATAATTGCTTTTTGTATGCTCTGATACATAAATATATCAAATATTGTTCTTATTATTATCCAAAAATATAAATAATACTAACAGGAGAATATAAAAAAAAATATTTAATTTCCTGGAAGGACCAGCTTATGAAGACTTTGAGAATTAAATAGACATACCTTGACTAAAATGGAAATGAATGGAAATACGATGAGATAGAACAATCACGAACATTTTAAAAATTCAAAACTGCACAGGAAATGTTTTGCATTGAACAAACTATTTTGATAAAAATTGTCAGATATTAGGTTACAGAAGTTTTAAGAGTAATGTAGAAAGAAATTAATTCAGCAAAAATTGGTCAATTAGCTCTCTGATTATTTATTTGTTTGATGGCATAAACCAGGCCTGGCTTCACAGGTTTTTCTTGCATCATGATCTGGGTCACTGACCTTTATTTCAATAAATTATTGGAAAAGAAGTAAGAGTTTATGTTTTTCTTGTTGTCACTGCTTTTGCATTTGCTAATCTAAAATCTTGAGTATGTGACATATTTCCTACAAACATTGGGAGAAAAATCAGTCTCACAGGTCATATTTGTCCATTTATGGGATTTTTTACAGAGATATCTATGAAGTTTTGTTATCAGTACAATATCACATTGTTTAATACATTCCCTAGGTACTCAATATTACATGATATCATGTAATGTGGATTTCTCACATCCACTGAAAAGACCCAAAAAAAAGTAGTTCAACAGATTTGATTACTTGAAGACAAAAAATATGGCTTTTAAGATGAGGGAATAAACTTTTATCTTTCTCTGTTACTAATTTTTTTTCTTTTCTAACAGGCTGCACATCTGGAAAAACCCAGGAATACAGTAATTATATTCCCATGTTATGCCAAGAATGACAATATTTCACATTGCATTAAAGTTTATATGGAAACGCTCAAGTAAGTTAGAGAGAAGCGTCAAATGTCCATGCTTTGTTCCTTTTGACAGGTTTTCTTACAGACCTAACCAAACATATTTTACAGAATGAGTAATCATTGTCTACTTTTTGAGATCTTTACAGATAAAAGGATTATGAATGGAATTGTGAAATTAGGTTAGTAAATAACCCAGAGATATGATTTTGTAGTTCACTGTTAACTTGTATTTGACTAACATCAGTGATTTCCAAACTTCTCATCCTCCTTCTCTTACTCTTTAGGCTATTTTTTGGACTGAAATGTGTCTGGTGATCATCAAAGTGATACTGGACAGATACAGCAAGGAAGAACAGGCTTGGAGATGTATATGTCCCCTGTTTGTTTCAAAGAGTCTTGAAGTCTCATTGTACTGTTTTTGCCTGGGATAGAATTAATTTGCTTCTTAGTAGCTTTATGGTGCTGTTTTGGATTTGTGATTAAATCAGTGTTGATAACATACAGATGGTTTAGTTATTGCTGAGCAGTGCTTTACACAGAGTCAAGGCCTTTTCTGTTCTTCACACCACCCCACCAGTGGGGGTGCACAAGAATTTGGGAGGGGACACAGCTGGGACAGCTGACCCCAACTGACCAAAGGGATATCCCATACCATATGATGTCATGCTCAGCAATAAAAGCTGGGGAAAGAAGCAGGAGTGGGGGATGTTCAGAGTTATGGTGTTTGTCTTCCCAGGTAACTGTTACGCGTAATGGAGCCCTGTTCCTGGTCATGGCTGAACACCTGCCTGCTGATGGAAAGTAATGAATGAATTACTTGTTTTGATTTGCTTGTATATGCAGCTTTTAAATTTTCTTTATCTCAACTCATGAGTTTTCTCACTTTTACTCTTCTGATTCTCTCTCCCATCCCACTGTGAGAGACTGAGCAAGCAGCTGTGTGATGCTTAGCTGTCTACTGGTGTTAAACCATGATACCAACTGACCATGCAATAAGAGATACAATCCATCTGGATCTTCTCTCTTCTGTCCTCTAATATATACGTTTCCTAATGGAATAATTTAAAGGTTCTGCCTTCTTTCAGATCCCTTCTTATTTATTATCTTTTAATATATTGTCAACGTGAATGATACTTGCTTTGGGTATCACAAAATCAATTTTCTTATTGAAATGTAATTGAACAAGTATCAGTGGATATTTATGAATTTGCAGGGTTACAGTGAGTAAATAGAATTCAGAAATGAATCACTAATTATTAGCAGTGATTGCCACTACAATCATTTCCTGATGTGGGAGAAGAGTGATTGAACAGGTACAGGATACCAGGAAGAATTTATTGATGAATCTTATACCTTTTGCATATAGAGATCTATATCTTTGCAAGATGAAGTATTTTCTTTACCGTGTTGTTTGTGGGTAACATAAGAAGTGTACTTCTGCAAACTGTAGATGAACTACAAGGGGCTTACCTGAACTGACTATGTGTTATATAGTGGAAGTCCTTTAACCTTGACATTGCACACTTAAAGAACGTAGAATTTGTTATTGGGAGACAATAATTAATGGAAGAAAAGTGAAAACAGGAATAAATTGAGCATGGAGGTTAAGGAGATTAAAAGTAAAATTAAAAGCAGAAACTTTCAAACATAAGATTTTTCATGTTAGCTAGTGTGATGGTGTGCTCCATCCCTGCCATCACTCTGCCAGCGTGACCTTTATTTCCCATTACCCAGCTCAAATGATAACCACCAGTGGCGGTTGTAATGGATGTATCTGGTCATGATGGCTGCATCCAGCTCAAGTGGATTCAGGGGAGACAGATAACAGCACAATAACTGAGGGCTAGTTGAGCATGCACCAAATGAAATACAGCTTGTATGAAGATATGACTATAAATCAACCATCTTACTCCATAAATAGTGGACAGGCAGGGCTAGTTGAGCTTTCCTGCATGGCAGCAGGATGCATGCCAGGATCTCCCCTTCAGTAAGGATGCCTCTCAAGTTTACTCCTCGAGGTTGAGAGAATCCTTATTGCATCAGATAGTAAGTGTAATAAGCGCGCTGAAACTTTGAAATCTTAGCTAAGTGATATAAAAGATTGATTGTGTACATATAATCCTTTAGACATAAACCATTGACCAAGTCTAGGACTAAGTCTAGATCCGACTGCACCTAAACTCCCCTCTGAGAAGGAGTTTCGAATGCAAGTGGGTCCTTTCTGAACCTCATGACTCAACGTGAGGGTCTCCCTGACAATTTTGTCTGACCCTGTCCTCTATGCAGTTAATAATCAAGTGTACCTTGCTATCGAATCTTGTTAAACCACTTGCATTTACTATCAAACTTTGTTAAATCACTGTTTTACATCAATACACGTATTGCTACTTCTCTCTTACAAGTGAAGTACATCACTCCATCTGTGATGGAAGCTAGTAGCCTGTAACTGTAAAATACGAAATGGAACGGTATACCTTGTGAGAGAGGATTTTCCACTGAGGTGCTGTTTACTTCAGATGGCTCTTTTCTAGTTTACTCTTCATAACTAATTCATCCTAAACCATCTTACTTCTCTCTGCCTTTGTATCTCAACAAAGATTTTTCTACAAACCTAGTCATAGTCTAATAATATGTCTGGAAGTCACTAAAAGCCTAGTCCAGGGTGCTCACATTAAATGCACTTATCAGCAGCACTTGAAAATGTAGGTTGGCTTTTTTTTTTTTCCCTTTATTGACTTCTGTGTATACACAGATTGTGAATGTTTATGTAGAGGATAGGGATATAAAACAGATACAATATACAATAGTCATGTCTCTTTTTCTGTGTAAACAGTTCGAGACAATCTCTCATCCCCAATTTAAATGTTTTCATTAGCACTTCCACTTGTGACAAGAGAACTGTTTTATGTTTTATAAATTTAGACTTAGAGTGTTCATACTTGTCTTGTCATCTAGTCAAAGTGAAGTGTGAAAGAGTGTTAAGAGCTGTTATATTGAACTTATTGGACAGATACAAAAGCCCAATCCTTGCTTTGTGCATAAACTGTAGCTTCTGGAAGGATGAAACACTTACATTGACTGTTTTTTTCATTTGTGTGCTGATGGAGAGAACATTGTCTATATCTGAAGGATGAGAGAACTCATAACTATTGTAATTTCAATTCCCACTGCTTCTGAGGAGAAATAGTCTTTGCATTCACTGTCTACTCCCACAAAAGCCTCCATGGAGTTGTCATGAATTAGTATTTCTGTGTAGCAGTGAAACGCCATCTTCCCGTCTGTGCCACACATTGCTGGGAGTTTTAGAGACTTCAT
This sequence comes from Strix aluco, assembly GCF_031877795.1. Taxonomy (NCBI): domain Eukaryota; kingdom Metazoa; phylum Chordata; class Aves; order Strigiformes; family Strigidae; genus Strix; species Strix aluco. Next base: position 86,146,444 of record NC_133932.1, on the reverse strand, counting down.
AGCTGCAGTGTGCTGTAACACGTTTCCACCTTGTATGAGATGAAGGTAGGAAGTGACTAATTGTTAAAACCCACCTTTGGTGATCATCTTCATCACCTTCAAGACTATTCCTTTGTCATGAAGAATCTCTATAGGGATCAAAGTTTCTTTACATAATTTTGCATAGGATGTCACACAAAGCATGAAATGAAAAAAAACTAATGCAGGAGCAAAGATACAGGGTTGTTGGGTAGAGGTTGAGAAAAAAAAAGAGACAGGAATTTTGTAATTTTTAAGCAAGAAGACCAATGTATACTCTGGTGACTAAGATGGGGGTCTAAGTTTCACTGCTTTAGTATCTACACCCACATACTTCACTACCCCTGTCCTAGAAATAACTCTTTCTTACAATGCCTTTCTTCCCTATATCCTTGAAGGACTGTGAAATAACAAACTCCTCAGTCTACATCTGCATTAATAAATAAAGCATAGCCAGGAAACAAGATGAAGCACTGGATGTCTGATCATCTTCACTGTTTAGTTGATTACACATTTGCTGCCTGTGTTTCAGGCTCCTCCTTCATAAGCTTTTTACAAGTCAGCTACGTCTACAAGACATACTAAGGCTAACTCTAAGCAATATAGATGTGAGATATTTGCTGTCATTTGACCACAGATACGTCCCTTCCTGGTTATAGAATTAATTTTTCAAAAAGTCAGGGCCCAGGTGAAAGCCAGGAAATTAATGGCATTCATCATTAACTTCTGTAATGTGGCTGTTTTTATAGATGTAAATAATATTTTTGTGCGTAATTTGCTTCTATATGCCATGTCCTTAAAATTTATAGCAAAGCAGGATTAACTGTAATTCTCATAAAATTCCTTCATTTCAAAAAAGCACAGGATTTTAAATACTCATCCTAATTAGGATCTGACCACTAATGTGTGTTTGTATGGTCATGACACAGTATCATAGGATTTGGGCATACTTGTACCTTCTGGGAAAAAAGAAAAACTATATGATAATATGTTGTCCTGCAAATATGATCAAAAGAGTTTAATTTAGTAACTCACTTACAGACTTGCTTAGTCATCTTTGCAGGGAGTGCAATAAAAAGAGAAGAACACAAGGAATCCCTGGTACATCCAGCTCAGCATTGTGGTTCATATTACTGCAGTACAAGAGGCTACAGAAAAGAGCATCACTTCTGCAGTCCTTTCCTCCTTCAAGCTCCTGTAGTTTTGGACTGAGGAATTTAGAGCATACATCTCTGCTCATTCCCTTAGCATTTATTTATGGCCTATGTTATCCACTCTATAATCAAGATTTAAATACCATGCAAACAACAGGAAATTGAAAGCTAGGAAGATCTGTTCTTTGTATCATTCGATACAGCCTAAGACCATAAGGACTGCCTTCTGTCACATTTTGCTACACATTCTCTCATCTTCTAAAAATTACACACACACACACATATATATAATACATATGGTATACTATAGTGTATATACATATGTGGTGTAGTATCTTATAGTGTAAATATAGTTTGCATATACTGTATATATAGAATAGAAATAGAAATAGAAATAGAAATAGAAATAGAAATGAATAGAATAGAATAGAATAGAATAGAATAGAATAGAATAGAATAGAATAGAATAGAATAGAATAGAATAGAACAGAACTATTTCAGTTGGAAGGAACTTATAACGATCATCTAGTCCAACTTCCTGACTTCAGAGATGACCAAAAGTTAAGACATGTTGTTAAGGGCATTGTCCAAATGTCTCTTAAACACTGACAGGCTTGGGGCATTGACCATCTCTCTAGGAAGCTTGTTCCAGTGTTTGACCATCCTCTCAAAAAGAAATGCTTCCTAATGTTCAGTCTAAACCTCCCCTGGTGCAGCTTTGAACCATTTCCACTTGTCTTATCACTGGTTACCAGGGAGAAGAGCTCAGCACCTCTCTCTCCACTTCACCTCCTCAGGAAGCTGTAGAGAGCAATGAGGTCACCCCTCAGCCTCCTTTTCTCTACATGAGACAAATCCAGAGTCCTCAGCTGCTCCTCACTGGACATGCCTTCCAGCCCTTTCACCAGCTTTGTTGCCCTCCTCTGGATGCATTCAAGGACCTTCACAGCCTTCTTAAATTGTGGGGCCCAGAACTATACACAGCACTCAAGATGAGGCTGCACCAATGCTGAATGCAGTGGGATAATCGCCTCTTTCAACTGCCTGGTTATGCTGTGTTTGATGCACCCCAGGATGTGGTTTGCCCTCTTGGCTGCCAGGACACACTGCTGACTCACACTGATCCTGCTGTCGACCAGCACCCCCAGATCCCTTTCTGCAGGGCTGCTCTCCAGCCACTCCTCTCCCAGCTTGTACTTGTGTCCATCATTACTCCATCCTAGGTGCAGATTCTGGCATTTGGATTGCCCAATTCTCCTATCTACGTAGATCCCTCTGCAAAGCCTCTTGTGCCTCAACAGAGTCAACAGCACCTTCCAGTTTCGTATCATCAGCAAACTTGCTAATGGTGCATTCAACTCCTGCATCCAGATCATTAATAAAAATACTGAACTGAACTGGCCCTAGGATTGAGCTCTGATGAACACAGCTGCTGACTGGTCAACAGCCTGATGTAGCCCCATTCACTACATTTTGAGACCTGCCATTCAGCTAGTTCTTCACCCAGTGCACTGTGTGTAGTACATAGTGTGTATGCATCTATAGTATAAAGAGACTATATATAGTATAGCTTATAGTATATATAGTAGGTATATAGTGTATATTTACTATAAATATACTGTAGTGTATTCATTTATGTATAGTACAGGTATGCATATATAGTTATCTACGTATATGCACATAAATATTTATGTATACAAAGTAATGAGACCTATCAGTGTATAAATGGAAATTAAGTGACTAAAGTACTTTTTATAAACAGTAACTTTCTTCTAGAATTTTCAGTATGGTATGTTTCCACTTTAAAATCTTAGATATCATTCTTGCTGCTAAATTGGAGACATGGGTTTGAAGGATGATCTGTTAGATGAATAAGGAATTGACTGGATGGCCATGTACAAAGTGTTACAGTCAATGGCTTAATGTACAAATGGAAACTAGTAATGAGTGGTGTCTCTCAGAGGTCCGTACTGGGACCAGTACTATTTAATATCTTTATCAATAATATAGACAGTGGGATTAAGTGCACTCAGCAAGTATGCAGATGACAGCAATCTGAGTGCTACAGTTGATATGCTAAAGGGAAGGGATGCCATCCAGAGGGACCTTGAGAAGTGAACCTCATGAAATTCAACAAGGGTAAGTGCAAGGTCCTGTACCTTGGTTGGGGTAATACCCCATATCAATACAGACTGGAGGATGAATGGTTTGAGAGCATACCTGTGAAGAAGGACTTGGGGATACTGGTGGATGAAAAATTGGACATGAGACATGAATGTGCGCCTGCAGCCCAGAAAGCCAATCGTATCATATAATTAAGGAGATTATACTGGGTACTATTGAAAGTCATTTAAAGAATAATGTAATCATCGGGCACAGTCAACATGAGTTCACAAAGGGAAAGTCCTGTCTAAGTACTTTGATATTCTTCCATGGTAAGGTCACCTGCCTAGTGGAAGAAAGGAAGGTGGTGGATTCAATTTTTCTGGATTTTTAGTAAGACTTTTGATACTATACCACACAGCATCTTTCTGGGCAAGTTGCCCAACTCTGAGATGAACGGGTTCATGGTGCACTGGCTGAAGGGCAGAGCTGGGTAGTAGTGAATAGGGCTACATCTGGCTAGTGATCGGTCACTGGCAGTGTCCCTGAGGGTTCAATTCTAGGGCCAGTTCTGTTCGATATATTTATCAGTGATCCGAATGCAGGAGTTAAATGCACCATTAGCAATTTGGTGATGATACCAAACTAGGAAGTTCTGTTGGCTCTCTTGAGGGACAAGATGACTTGCAGAAGGATCTAGATAGATGGGAGCATCGGGCAATGATTAATGGGATGAAATTTAAGTCCAAATACTAGATTCTGGACCTAGGCCAGGCACAAGTATAAACTGGGAGAAGAGTGGCTGGAGACCAGCCCTGAAGAAAGGGGTCTGGGGGTGCTGGTTGACAGCAGGATCAGTGTGAGTCAGCAGTGTGCCCCAGCAGCCAAGAGGGCAAACCACATCCTGGGGGCATCAAACACAATATTATCAGACTCTCAAATGAGGTGATTATCCCACTGTATTTAGTGGGTTCAAAGGAGGGCCACTAAAATCATCAGAGGTCTTGAACACTTTTTCTATGAAAAAGGATTGAGAGAGTTGGGGTTGTTCAGCCCAGAGAAGAGAATGCTCTAGAGAGATCTAATTACTGCCTTTCAATATACAAAGGGGGCTTACAAGAAGGACAGAGAGAGGCTTTCTTCAAAGACCTGTGGTGTCAGTAGAAATGGTAAAGTTTTTAAACTGTAAGAGGGTAGGTTTAGATTGGATGTAAGGAAGAAATGCTTTATGATGAAGGTGGTGAGACACTGGAAAAAGTTGTTCAGATAAATTGTGGATCCCCTATCACTGGAATTGTTTAAGGTCAGGCTGGACGCTGCTTTGAGCAACCTGATCTAGTGAAAACCATCAGGGCAGCGTGGTTGGACTAGATGACCTTTAAAGTCCTTTCCTACCCAAACCATTTTATGACTCCATGATATCCTCAATACCAATTTGAAAAGAGTTACTTAACATCTGTCTAGAGCCTTCAGCTCAGTTTCATTTATACTTCAGAAAAAAAGAAAAAAACTTCAGAGACCTAGACAGATATGAGGGAAATTTTATGATAAGAACTGATAATTGTGTTCTACATTTTAATCATATAAATCATTAATTAACTTGAATGGAGAGCAGTTAAATGGAAGAAGAAATTATATATAGGTATCTATAGGTATATGTATGTATAATTCTCATTAGAAATTGGTCTCGGATAGGGACCAGAGTTTATATAAATCATACGTAGTACTGTAACATGGAAAAGGACTGGGAAAATTCAATACTTACATTATTCTAAGAGTTAACATGAGATAGAGATGAAACCTGAATTCTTCAAGCTATGAAAAGACAGATGTTAACCTCTCCTGAGTCCTCTTCCAGCCACCTGCCAGTCTCAGTACAAAAGCCAACATAAAATGTAACATACTTTCATATCCATAGAAAGCCTTTCTAAAGATTAAAGCTTTGCATTATCTTTTCTTCATGAAAAAAAAATCTTTTTCCCTCAGTGAGATCTCTTTTTATAACTGATTTCTATTGTGTGTTGGATTTCCTTTTTTAATGGCAGTGATTCAGCTTATGGTTTCTTCCAACACTTCCCCCCAAATGAGAAGCAAAACTTGTTAAAATTAAATAGAGGTGGCTACAAGCTGACATCTGTGTCAATGTGAAGAACAAGGACAAACTTTCCATGGCTCTCTTTTAAGAACAGAAGGGCCTTTTTTTCTGGAATTCTGAAAGCACTCTAAAGGATTACACATGTAACCTTTCTTTATAAATGAAAGATGAAAGTGCTGAAGCAAAAAGAATCAATGTCCTGTAAAATAATAAATAAATAAGTTCTTATTTGGGAAAAGATTCATGACAAAAGCTAGAGCTATATACTTACTCTCTAAGATACAATGTTTTATCGTATACTTCATATTTGTATTTATATATATATATATACTTCTGACATTTTGTCAGAAATTAAATACATTTGTGCACAGGTGCTGACAGCATAACCGTTACCTAAAAATAGAAAGTATTCTTATCTTTGTCATCTGAATAAAAAACTGATATATTTTGAGTGTTGGATGCACACTGAGAAGTGTAACATTCTTTATAAGTAACCTGTGAGTACGATCAAATCTAATTTTTCAGAACAGATGCTATGCAAAGTGCAACAGGTGAAGTTACAATTACAAAAAGCTGTTTTTCAGTAACACTACATTATAGACATTTAAAAGACAAATGGTTTTATTTGACTGTAGCATATTATAAAATAATATTTTAGATAAGCTGTATTTTGCTGAATTTTGAAGTTTAAATTTGAAATAGGGAAAATTTAATGCCACAGATAAGTACATGCAGTTATATGTGCTGTGAAATAGAATACAGAATATATCATGTTTCAAATCTGTGTTAATCTTAGCTATATTAATATTTTCTCTAGTGAAAACTATGTAACTGCAATTTTTTTTTTAATATATATATATCATCTTTAATCCAGAAACTAATCATTGAGAGTATGAAAATGAATCCTGGGATCACTCCAAACACATTTCAGATAAAAGACAGGCAGTCTTTGATGGTATGTAATATCAACACATCATCAACACATCATCAGGACTCGGTGTTGGGACCATTTCTGTTCAACATCTGTATTGATGATCTTGATAAGGACATAGAGTGTATTATCAGTAAGTTCGCAGATGACACCAAGTTAAGTGGGAATGGCGATCTGCATGAAGATAGGGAGGTCTCCTGGTTTAACCAGGATAGGGTTAAGTTTCCCCAGCAGAGGGGGGGAGCTCTACCCGGGTTATTCAGATACCATGCGGGTCACATTTCCTGGCGCAGGAGCGCGGTGCGCGTGGTTTTGTACATCTACTCCTCTCACTGCTGTATTGGTAGATATTTTGCTCTGTTCATTGCTATCACTATTACTGTTATTGTTATTGCTGTTGTTTGTTGTGTTGCTATTGCACTGTTGTATTAAACCTTTCCTTATTTCAGTCTTGGGGCTTTGTATTTCACTCCCTTTGTGGGGGAGGGGTAGTGGACGTGTGGTCTCAGACCCCGGCAGGGGCTAAACCATTACAAGAGGGTAAACAGAGAGACTTGGATAGATTGGATCGGTGGGCCAACATTAACGGGATGAGCTTCAACAAGGCCAAGTGCCAGGTCCTGCACTTGGGCCACAACAACCCCATGTATCGCTACAGGCTTGGGGAGATGTGGCTGGAGAGCTGTGTGGAAGAGAAGGATCTGGGGGTTCTCATTGACAAGCAGCTGAACATGAGCCAGCAGTGTGCCCAGGTGGCCAAGAAAGCCAATGGCATCCTGGCTTGTATTAGAAATAGTGTGACCAGCAGAAGTAGGGAAGTGATATTCCCCCTGTGCTCTGCACTGGTGAGGCCACACCTTGAGTATTGTGTCCAGTTTTGGGCACCTCAATACAATAGTGATATCGAGGTGCTGGAGCGAGTGCAGAGCAGGGCAACGAAGCTGGTGAAGGGCCTGGAGAATAAATCCTATGAGGAGCGATCGAAGGAGCTGGGACTGTTTAGTTTGAGGAGGAGAAGGCTGAGGGGAGACCTCATCACTCTCTACAACGACCTGAAAGGACATTGTAGAGAGGTTAGTGCTGGTCTCTTCTCACAGGTGATTAGTGATAGAACAAGAGGGAATGGATTTAAATTGCAACAGGGGAGGTTTAGACTGGACATTAGGAAAAAATTTTTCACAGAAAGAGTGTTTAGACAGTGGAATAGGCTGCCCAGGGAGGTGATGGAGTCACCATCCCTGGATGTGTTTAAGGGTCATTTAGATGAGATGCTGGAGGATATGGTGTAGGGGAAAACTTTGTAGAGTAGGAGTGATGGTTGGACTCGATGATCCCAAGGGTCTTTTCCAACCTGAATGATTCTATGATTCTATGATTTCTAACAGGTATGACAGAAGAATGTTGAAAGAAGAACTATTTGTCAAACAGAATTTTGGAAATAATTTTCATTTCCCTTAAAATAAAAATTCTTGAGAAAAACTACCTTTGTAATGAAATGCATATCTTTTTGCTTAACATAAAGGCTGAAAATTAATCATTAGGTTTTCTCATTAGGCCATATTGGCTTGTGTTCTTTAACTCTTCCTTAGGATAGATTTCGTAGTCAGGTACTTCTGTCAATAGATGCCATTTCCATGTGACAGCCATGATGAATTTCTTCTGTTCCCCTTAAGAATCAGTTAAATATTTCATGAACATAAGCTATTACTCTATATAAATGGAAAAAAGAGTTTGGATAACAAAATCTTAGCTGCTTCATAGTAAAATTTCAAAACTGAAGTGTAAGGAACCTTCCCATCCATTAAAAACCCAAATATTTTTCTGACATTTATTTATTAAGTTTCATTAGTTTTACAAGAAAAGTAGCATTTGGAGAAATAGCTTGTCTTTGAGCACTTACAGACTGATTTTTCCATGTAATTAAAATCTTGTCTTTGTATTCATGCATTATGATTATTTTAACAGGAAGGCAAATTACTAAATTATTGATTTTCTTTGGCCATTAGAGTGAAATTATTTTGAACTTGTATTTGACACCTCAAAGTCTGACTCTAAATCTAGTTGAGTCATCTCTGCCTTTCATTACATTCACATAAGTAGTTAGTTAGAGTGCAATCAATCTGGTAATATTAGATATATTTTTTTCAGGACCAGAAAGGTTACCATCCAAATGTGTCTTTCTCTTTCCATTGCCTACAAAGGAAGCCTCTGAGAATCAACTTAGAATCAAGATATCAGCTTTCATTTTTCTAAAATTAGGGTAAATGAAACCTGCCCATAGCACCCTTCTGAGGTCACCCTACTAGATACTGAATAGATTTAGTCCTGCCTGACTTAGAAAGTCAGATGGCATCACACCTTCAGGAGTAGATAGTCTTAAATAGAACACCAGATGTAATTTCTGGATCTTACTAAATGTTTGTATTTGCTTTAGATACATTATTATTTTTCATTCAAGTTTTTACTTTGTATGCTTAATTAGAAAAAATACTTGGACAGCCAGAACAGTGGCATTTTCTGGTTTTTAAAAAAATGACGTTTATAATAGTAAAGAAAAAAAAATTAAATTCACTTAAACAAAATGCATTATTTTGATTGTCTGACATTATTTTAGATTATGTCTGATTAGACAGGCATTTTGTTGTAGCACTTCCAAATGCAAGTCTTATTCAATTAAGAAGCCTTTGGAATATGTGAGATGTTTCTTTTAACAATATGTCCAGACAAGTATCTCTTAAGACAGAATCTTTTAAAATAAGAATTTCTTTTGTAATATCAACCTCAAATCATCATGTTATATAAGTAAATTGAAAGTTGTATGTATTACAAAGTATCTTCGTGAATTAGCATCTAATGATGGTAAATATTAGCATATCTACCCTTAGTCCAGTACATGGGCATCATGACAGTTGTCTTTATGTACTACAAGGTCCTCATTCTGCAAATTGAAAAGCACTCTAAAAAAAGCACTTATGCATGTCCGTAATCTCACTATCCTCAGTTAGTCATTACCAAATACAGTGGACTTGACATAAACCACATGTGAAAATTCAAAAATATCTAACAGCTTCAAAACACAATTCTAAAAAATAAGTGACAATCAGTTTAGAATAACTGATTGTTTAACTCAGTTGCAACAACAAGCCACCCTTCCTTATATGCATTCTTGGAGGAAATAAACTGAATACCTATTTTAATGTCATCGTATCAGAACAGAAACAGAAGTGTGTTCTAGATGTCTGAGACAAGAGACAGTCACTCTAAAGTTTTGCACTCAAGCTCAAATCTAATCTCTTTCAATAATAATGAAAATGTTATTGAAACTAGACAATAGTAACAGCAAAGACAGAAAATACCCAGTGTCTAACTTCATAGATTATACAGGTTAAATCCCATAAAGTAAAAGAAAGATTTCAACAAAAGTCTTACGGCATCAAAATATGCACTCCAACCATTAAGGTGGAAAGTATTGGACAGGGACACCAAGTGTATTATAACTTCTGAGAGATTTCTGTATGTGTGTGCTAAAGGCCCTTAACATCAGGAAATGGATCATGAATCCTAAATGGAGAGAGAAGCTTTTTCCCAGACCAGAATAAAGAGCCTCTCTTTAAGAAATGAGGCTTAAGACTTGCAGCTCTCCTCAGCTTCTTCTGCTAGCAAATTTACTCTGCTTAGTTCGCAGCCTGGCTTCATGGATTACTTTAGGTATGTAACTCTCCTCAAGCACTACGAAACGTGTTTGGACACTGAAAACAGAGTATGTATTCCGTTATGTGGCAAAATGTATGAAAGAACAAGCAATTGCCACATCAGAAATTTTAAGACCCTATCTCCAATGTTTTACTATCTAATGAAAAATGAATGACAGTCTGGAATCTTGGTCCAAGAGCTTCTTATCAGTTCTGTGTAACCTACTTGTTACCAAATTAAAAAAAATCATTCTCTGCCTGACTCTTCTGCTTTCCAGTATTTTAAATATACATATAGATAATTAATCAAACATATTTGGTTTTCTTAGAAAGTAGACAAGAACTTCGAAAGCTAATATTCTTTCAAAACTATATAATCAACACTTAAAAAATAATAGAATAATTTCATGTTTTTAGTAATATTGGTGAAGTGTTTTTTTAATGTAGTAGTGCACTCTAGAGTGGTGAATCATCATAGAATGGAATAAAAGTGAATTCACCTTCTGAATCTGCTCAAACCAGCATTGTCTGTGTTTTAAACATGAAATGACTTCATCTGGAGCAGATGCTCCAGAAAGATAGTGTTTATTCTGATACATATCAGAAGATACATAAGACCATTGTGTGATTTTATTTTTGTCTATTTTAAAATTGAAAGTTCTGTATTGACATCCCTGGAAGACAGGGTTCTTCATTCAGCTATCAAACATACAGAAGTCACATGGAGATACCGGAGGTTTACCCTCAAGTACTTTGGATTGAAACTAACACTTGTGTAACACGTATTTATGTCTTTGCTTTTTTAGTTTTAAGCTGTGGTTTGAGTGGTGGGTTGACCTTGGCGAGCTGCCAGACCTCCACTCTCACCCACCCAGCTGTTCTCTCACTATCCCTTCTCAATGGGACAGGGGAATAAAATAAGATAAAAAAAGCTCATGGGTCTAGATAAAGACAGGAGTGTGAGCAGTGCAGGGGGATGGGGAATGGGGGTTGCAGTCAGCCTGTAACAGTTCCTCTTTGCTGCTTATTCCTCCTCCTGAAGTTGTGGAAGTTCAGTAACTACTCCAAAGCTGTAATAAATTATTTTTCATTAAATAATATTAATATCATGGGCTTGGCCCAAAATGTGGGTTTTTTTCACCTCCAAGTAGTTATGTTAAATCTATGTCATGCTATGAGAATTTTAATATCCATCAGGAAAAAAAAGGTGTTACCAGCTTGGATCTTCAGTCACAGTTTTCAGTGCTTCTGTGGGTACACAATAACGATTGCCATTTTTCTATCATATCACTGCAATTTTCTGAAAAATAATTTATGAAATTGGCTATGAAAAAACAATCTAGTTAAAGTCTCAGTAAAGTTCGGATATATGTGATAATCAGTGCAGTATTCAGGCCTTTTAAAATAGCTTTTGTTGGGTATCTATCTGACATGTTTATAATCACCTGTATTAATGACTTCTCATTAAACCTTCTGTAATAAAAGATTGCAACTCTTCAATTCAGTGTAACAAATAAGAGTTCTTTGAGCAAAATATGCTCATCTTGAAAACACAAAGCAGATATATTCAGGATCAGAATGTAGTTTGCTGTACTTTTCAAGCTTTAACCACTCAGGGCAAGACTGTCAACACTAATTAAACATTTCTAGGCTGAGGAATAAATCTGGTTAACTTTAATCTGTTCATAGTCTGATTTATTTTGTCAAATAGATCAGAGACAATTCAAGGAGCTTTTAGTATAGAAGAGACCAAGAAGGGTTTGCACCTAACTGTAAGCAGGAGCACTTAATTTTATGCATTTTCATGATTATGTATGACATACTCCTTTTGCTAAATGCTTCACATTTTCCATTGCATTTCCACATAAAAGTATTGCTTATTTTTACTTTTTTAGTCAAGATTTTTACTATTGATTTTAAGCAAATCTGGTTTTGTACAGAACAAGAAATTTTATGTGCATGATGACAATAATTGCATCATTTATTTTTTTACCTTTGTTGTTTTGCTCTGTTGTTGCTGCCAGCAGTAAGTTTCTGCACATAACAGTGTTGTCCATACAAAGGAATAGTTGTCTTTTGAAACAGACACAGTTATCACTGACACTGGTCAGATCAAGACCAAATCCAACAGCTCAGCCAAAGCCAAGTGCAGACCATTGTTAAGACATATCCCATATTTTTCCATCTCCGTTTTCCTCAGGGAAGCAAGTCCCTGCTTGCAGGAAACCCATCTGGTACAGCAGTGTAGGAGCTGGCTGCAGGAGGTCAGAATGTGAGGAGCCCAGGCCAGTGCAGAAATGTCTTCTGAACCCCAGGAAGCCCCAAGGCAGAACTGCACAGCTCTAACGGTCTCTCAAGCGAAGAAGTTAAAGCAGCTCAAGGCGGTAGCTGAACAGTGGTTAGAAAGAAGCACAGTTGCATCTTCCCTAATTCTTATGGATCAGAAAAATGAATGTTCATTTAAAATGTATGCAGAAGAATGTGTTGAATTCTATTTTAATGTACTTATGTCAAAACTATATTCACACATTTTGCAGGTACATCTAAAGTGCTTTTTTAAAAAAATGTGGACCTCTCTAACACTAGCAAACTATCATTTTATACCTTTATTAGAGAGTTTATCAGTAGCTAATGTATGAATACAACAGCAGGCTGACTGCAAACATTTTTATTGTGCTATAGTTGCTAAATGCAATACTAAATTGTCAAACAGAATCATACAGAACTTGCTGTTTTGGAGCCTTGTTAACAACTCAAATCAGGTTCAACCAAAGGTCTGTAAAGCTTTGAAGAGAACTTTATCACTGTTCTAGGAAAAGCTCTGTATTTTACGTATGTGTTTTGAAATCACAGAAAATAGAGAATATACAGAAAATAGATAATAAAAGATATATAAAAAATAATTGCTACATCATAAACTAAAATACATAAAAGATAGAGTCAGAGATATTTAATGCAGGAAAATATTTCAGATAGTCACCCAGTGAGATAGGATTGTGGTATTTATGAACAAGGTTAATATTACTCATATTATGGTAAAATCTATGTCTGTGACAGATATGTGATCTGTCCCTTTAATAAATTCTGTACAAACTCATACTACACAAAAAGGATAAAATAATATAATTATCAGGAAGCAAAGCAGGAAAAGGAGCAGGAAAGGGGAAGTAGAAGATGAACGAAAGGAAACTTAAGTGTCTAATAATATACCCATTTGCCAAATAGGAATTCAAAGTGTAATAATATTAAGTAGCTTGTTCAAGGTCACAAATATGTGGGAAGGTATTCTGAATCTCCTAAGTACTAGCTCCATGAATTATCTAGAACTGATATTCATATGTATTGGAACCCTTCTGATTAAATTGTCACCGTGGATTTTCATTTTTCACAGTATCTTTCCTCTTTCTTTCTATATGTTGACTTTCAGGAAAGATGTTTTCTTACTTCCTGTCTCTATTATACCAAGAAGAGATCTTCTCTTCAGTATACCAAGAAGAGATCTTCTCTGACTCTCTCCCAAGCCTGTTAAAAAGACAGTTCTTCAAACCAAGGAACTAAAGGCTCAAAGACTGAACGAAGCAGTGACATAGTTCAACTACTTTCACTCACCTCTCCCTGGAGCACAATCTTTCCCCAAGTTCTGTCTGACTTAGTATTTGAATGGTTTCCAATACAGGTCTATACAAAAAGTACAATTCAACCTTTTAAAAAATAACAAACTATCAAAACCAAAACAAAATGAAAACCTTATTCACTTCTTCCTGAGGCAAATGGAAGAGAAATGTAACTGAATTTTTTATATGAGTTGCATTTACTTTGCTGGTGAATGTTGTTTTCAAAAACAAAAATCTCCTTGGTATGAAGTGGTAAAATTACATGGCCTTATGAATCCCCAAATTCTGTTTACTCTTGGGGCCAGGTCTTCCTTACTTTGGAAATGGAAAAGCCAGATGATAACAAATATTTAAACAGAAAGTAGGTACCTAAATCTAAAATTTTAATGCCTACTCATCTGTTACTGAAGAGAAAGATTATACTCACTCAAACCCTACAGTTACTATTGCTAAATTTTTCCAAGTTAAAAATCCTGAACAGCTTAGCATCTGCCCAATTGCTATTGAAAAACCCAACAGAAGAAATAACACACAAAAAGTAGTTGGGGAAGGTGTATACTTCTAAAATGCTTTTGATGAAAGATTGTGAAGTGCCTTTAAACAAACCTGACATGTTGAAGTATCTATTTGTACAATGAAAACCTGAGCTTCAGTTTCCCTCCATGCATGAAGGCTTGCAAATGTACATTTCTCATCCTCATGACAGTCTCTTAAGCACTGAACTGGAGGCTGTCAGTTGGTAGAAGAGAGGGTAGTAACACTTTCCTTCTCTCTAAAGAACCTGTTGTATTAGCAGAATATGTCAAGATTTACTGGGCCAGAAAAAGGAAATGTAAATGTGTCTTTTTAGCTTACAGTTATGACATTTAAGCAGAGATTAAAAACCTTTATTTCCCATACTTATTCCAATAATTTATTCTATTAGTTTTATTTTTTAATGAGTTTTAATATAAGCAACTTTCAACGAGACTGTGAGCAGTCCCAACCATTTCCTTCAGCTCCGTTTCCCAAAACACCCTGCTGGCTTTTGAATGTTCTCTTCTTAATCAGGTAATTTAAAATTATTTACTGCCTAATAGCCCATCTTAAGCAGGAGAAGAGTAAAGTGTGCTAGAATTAGAAAAAACTTCTAAGTTTGGAGCTATGGCACTCCTACAAAGATAGCAAATGTGTGTGAATTCATATAGTAAAATAAATTCAGCACTGATTTTCTGTGATACAGACACAAGAGCTAACAAATTATTTTCAAAAATAACCAGTGCTTTCTGAAAGAGTGGTTTCACATATCTATTTTCACTCTAGAATTAGCAATCTCCAGTGTGGCATCATATATGAGACATTCTGCTGCTCAGCACTTTACTCTCTACATCAATGTGCTGGTAACACTGGATGTCATTTTTCAGGCCTTTTCCTCTCCATGTGCACTGTCTAGAGATCCTTGGTTTCTGACACAGAGTGCTCAATCCCCTTCTAAGGATACCACCAAGCACAAAGGCACCAATATTCCTTTTACAATCTAACTCATATTTTTACGCGTATTGTACAAATACATATAACTGCCACAGCATATGTTATAGAGTTGGATACAGCTGAGTAATGGATCAGAAAAGGTAAGGTTCATTTTACTAGGTATAAGCCTTCAAAAGTAAGACATAATATGTAGGCGTAATTCATTTCACTGTTAAAGAATGTGCTAAAGGGCTTATCACTCTCCACTGACTTTGGAAAATATCCAGGAAAGCTTATGTAGATTAAATAGCTAACTTCTACAATTAATCCATTTCTAATTTGGGGTCCATGCCCACTAGATGCTTAAGCCTTTCCTCTTAAATAAAGAATGTCAGCATTCCAAAGAAAGTACTCAACCTTGTCACAATTTGGCCTTTTTACCTTTTAAAGTTGAGTCCAGAGCAGACAGTTTTTGAATACATTAATTCAAATTCTAATACAAACTTCAATGCATAATTAGACTTTTTTTTTTCTGTTTTATTCAACCATCTGGTGATTGCTAAAGCAGAAGAACCTCTGGCTTTTTGAGGCCTCTTAGGCAAATCATATCATGTAGCTATAAAATAAAAATAGTGTAGTCATGCCTACCACTAAGGAGATATTTGGTATGTGTTAGGTATTTTGTTCAGTGCACCAGTGAAAGATCTGACATGAAAGCTTGGAAATTATTGGAATGAGGCACCTGTAGGGGCATCTTGTTACATGCCTACAACAAAAAGATAAGAGTCTTGAAGTGAAAATGCAGTGCAGATGATGACCATCCTTTCAATAATCAAAAATAATCCGTATATATTTTACTTTGTTCATCTATGTGAATGCAAAGCACAGATTCAGAATTTTAGTTTTAACTTAGATGGCTTTTTATTTGAACTATATGTTACTTATGTGTAGTCAGTGTGAAAAACTCACAAAACTATACTTTCTCAGGTATTTTTTTTTCCTCTATTTTCAATTTTAGCTTTAACACTAATTAAAAAGGAAGTTTTAAATAGTAACTTTGCTGCATATTCCAGAACCTCAAATATAGACATTTGTGAAGCTTCTAACATTTAAAAGATCCATTTACATAAATGTAATGGAATACATATTTATTCAATGTTATATTACACATATTTATGTAAAAGCTAGACATATTTTCACTGTATCGTGGTGCAACATTTGTTAAAGTTCCTAATGTCTATAGCAAAACTACTGTAAATATCATTATTGTGCCTGTATATGCCAAAGTGTAATGAAGAAATCCTTTCTGTAACTAAAATGCAGTATTTATTTCGAAACAAGAATGACCATTGCAGTGGTTCTTGTGGGAAAAAAATGCATTGATGTCCATATATCAATAAGATGGGGGAATGTGATTAAATTGTTTTGTATTCTGCAGAATAAGAAGAGCATTTACTTCTTAATATGGGCATCTGTGTCTTAGCACAGATAACTTTGTTGATGCTGACAGTTTTTCTGTAGGATAGAATGGTTCAGAAAATCTTAGGCATGTATTTGACAACAAACACCATGCAAAATGATGTAAATGAGATGACAAAATGTATTTAGTAATACTAAGGTCTCTGAAAAATTGAACAACTGTTTCTAAATTTAATTCAAGAGACAGATTGTGTCTGTACAGGTAGACCAAGAGCAACACGCAAGGCAAGGGACAAATCAGAATATGCCTATGACAAACAGGTGAGATCATAACATATATTCCCGTATTCTGTGGGAAAGTATTTGTTCTGACTGCATTGGGAACCATATTGACTAGAATATCCTGTTACAGAAGTTATGAATATATAGGGGATGAAACATACAGAGAGAGGGAAAATGGTAGATGTAGTTTATGATTTATGCTAACTTCAGTTAGTCTTTAAATTTTAATGACAATATAACATTGCTGTTTTAAGAATGTAGGAGGTCCAAACAGACAGTAGACATTCAAGTTCTGAAGTTCTGTTGTGGAAAGAAATACTTATTCCATAAGACTACACTATTTCTTTTTTTCTTATTTTTTTTCCCTTTTAAGATAGATTTAGTAAGGAATTCAGCTCCAGATAAATGTAGTCAATGCAGAGACTAAAACTCAACCTATCCCCACCAATTCAAGTGATTAAAAATTCATGGTAATGCTAAGGTTAAATTCAAGTCGTTCAAGCCATTGGTCAAAGCAACAATTTAAAGCTGAACTGCCCATTCATGCTTCACTTCAATTGTTTCCTCCTTTCTCTACAACAGCCTGGAGGACATACTGATCTGCTTGTCACTGCAGTATCTTTTGATCTATTTAAGGATTATTAACACATTTCCTCTTCAGTGTTCTCTTCTTCAGTCTAAACAAGCCAAGTCATTATGGACATCTCTAGACTCTCTCTCTCTCTCTCATCTTTCCTGAACAACAGTGTAGATTTTGTGAGTTTTGTCATGAAAACCTCATAACACAGTGAGCTTCTTCACACTTGCTGCTGAAGTTGTTCTATGGGCAGAAGAGAATTTAAAATTCATTGTACCAGTGAAAGAGGAATTCTGTAACTAGTAATCTAGTAGTGAAGATACTCAGCTTTGAGAACTGTCTAGGCTTACTTTACAGTTAGGGGAGAGTCAGCCAATTCAAGAAGTAGAGGCTAGAGAGATATGTCATGTTAAAGTAGGCACCGACATTTGATTGACAGACTAGTCTCTGGACTCCACGGGCTTTGTTGTCTAGATCTTCATTGAACATGAAGGGTGGTTAAACAGACAACTGCATTTAGACATTTAAATTTGTGTCTCTCTAGTCTAAAGCTGACTCCATCTTCAATGATTATAAAACTTAATAATAACAAAATTACTAATTCATGGGGAACTAGTGGAAGGAAGACAAAGTAGATAAAGGAGGAACATCCTTCTGAAATTATTTTTTTTAGAATACACTGTGGCTACAATCCTAGTGGGAGTTTTCTATATTTCTACGCTCTTTACATTACAGAAGATTGAAGTTCAAAACATACATGTGATTACTTAAGTTTCAATATACATATAATTATAGGCATTAATTACAATATTTCCTTTGTTAGTAGCATCAGCCCCAAGTGAATATACCATGAATGCCACTTCATGTGTTTGACCCTGTGTGTATGCCTAGTATGAGTGTGTGTCCATAGACTGGAATATCTTACATGCTGTTAGTAGGTTAATTATTTGGTGGGACTACACATAGATTACTGCAAAATTTTGTATTTACTTTTTCTTAGTACATGCTTTCTTTCAAAGACCAGGAAAATAGTTTTAAGTTAGCTCCCCTGTCACTGTGTTACAATCTATGCAGGACTGAGTATATTTGAAAATTATCTCCTCCAGATGAAGAATAAATATTTCTTTTGCCAATTGACACACTTGCACAGAACCATTGTGGAGATAAAATTTTAAACATGGGTATTTTTTGGTCAGATTTCCATGTTGTCATAATAGATTTACCTGGTGTGTGCCTATATTTCTTTTACAATTTTTATCTACACATGCTATCATTCTTTCTGTATTCTCCCTTGTTCTGACTTTCAAGTCATCTGATTTGCATAAAAATATACCTTATTATGTTTTATTTTTTTGTATTAAAAAGATTATTTTGTTTGTGTAAGTCTTGCATCTGGTAGTCTGGAGGAAGAAGCTTGGAATCTTGATAGATGTGAGAGAGGCAAAAACAATAAAAGATATGCAGGGTGAAAGCCAATAGGTTAAACAGAATTACATAACACTGTAAAATATCCTAAATTGCTTTTCAAAGTTACACATTCCCTGCTTACTGAAGCATAGACAATGCTATGACGTGCGAAATGAATGTCCCTGTACCATGCCCCGCAGACCACCTTCAGCCACTGAAGCATTAGTAACTTTGCTGTTCTTGGCTCACAACCTGTAGTTTTTGCACTGTGTTTTCACTTAGAGAAGTTCAGATAATTTACTAGAAATATATAAAGTTTCAGGTGTCAATTACTATGTGGTGATTTTCCTGTGGATCACTCAGAACTTAGAGTAGGTACATATGTCATTTGTTGGTTTTTTGTTTTTTTTTTTCCTTCCAGTTTTGACTGGTTCAGTTTTCCTCACCTGTCCATAGACAGGGAACTGTTCTGAAGAGTAACAAATGTACTTCTACACAAAAAGGGGAAAACAGAATCTTTATGCACTTTTCCTCTCAATTTGGCCTCACTTTATTTCTGTGTGTGGTTTTACTTTTTGATCTTGCCTGAATTAGTCAGAGCAGTTACAACATTGTAAATATAAATGCATGATTTGCCCTGTTATACAAATATTATAGATTACATTCACTGTATAGGTAGCTGGGATAATAATACGCAAAAAGGAGAAAATAGTACACCATTTCTAATAAACATATTCTAATAATTTGTTATTTATATGCTCCTCTTATGGGTAATTAATTTAAATATATGGTCCTAGGTTCCAGATCTTTTTAATAGCATTGCTACTTTCATCCTGTTTGTGTGTCATAGGCTGTTTTCTTTACATTATTTTTTTTTTAATAGACATATCTATATTTTCTATTTTCCGTTTTTTGTAATGCTTAAACTAGAATCAAATAGTATCTATTATATGTGATACAACAACAACATGAAATGTAGTGATATAGCTTCGGGAGAGAGAAGAAAAAATTGGATGTATCTATACATTTGTATCTATAAAAGCTTGGAGTTATGTATACATATACATACATTCCTTCTCTCCAAAGCTGTAGTTTGGGATAAATATATTGAGATACTTAAAGCTTTAATGTAAAATATTTGGTTTCATTATCCTTAAGATAAGAGACTCTTGATTTAAGACAAGCTCAGTGCTTTAGCTGAGCTTTATACATTGAACCAGCCTTAACTGTTCAACTCAGAATATAATTATGAAGTAATACATATGATATTGCATTCACAGAATGTATTTTGCCTGAATTTATTTTGTAAAAGTTGTAAAATATTACATTCAATATTTAAAAGTTTGGGTTCAACACATGAAGTACTCTATTTAAAAAGAAAAGCAAACCCCCAATAACAGGAAAAGTCAGTCTTCCAAAATGCTTTACATTTGGGAAACACCACAGTCCCGATTCTTTGTTTTCTAGATCATTGTGCAGTCATGCAAATTGGATGATAAATATTTATCTTAAATTATTTTGTCTGTAGTGTACATACACAACAGTAATTGCAGTTGATGAAAAGCTATATAGAATTAAGCCAAAGAAACACTTGGATTTTGATAACTTATTTTCCTCTGGTTGCAGTAAAATATTGAGAGGTAAATGCAGACTTAATAGAGATATTCACATTCTATATTTTGCAATTATAGTTTAGAAACATGGTAAATGGAAATGGTTTGAGCAACCAGTAAATTTTGTAGATAATTAGTACCGAAAGGAAAATTTATGATGGTAAATAAAGAGAGAGAATCTAGAAACTCAGATTCATTAATAGGAAGAAAAAAAAAAATAAAATAAGTCTGAAGAGTTTAATTCATGGATATTTTTAAGGCCAGTACTTTCTCCTTATTTTTATTTAAATATTAATAAAATACATTTGTTCAATTAATCAGGAAGACAGTGACTTAATGACTAATCAGAGGTATGAAACTAATTACATGGAGGAAATAAATTCAAGTGACCATAAAAACATAGAAAACCTTTTTACCTCCCAACAATACACCCTCAATCTTTCCCCTCCAAATCCTATAAATTCTATATTTATAGACTATCAGGACAATTCTTTTTCTCAGGAAAGAATTTCTACAAATAAGACCTGAGGGACCTGAACTGAATTCCCTTTGCAAGATATCTTCTGTGAACTTGGAAAAATCGTAACAGTTCTCTGGGAGGGTTCCCTCACATACAGTGTTAGGCAGCTATGATAAGGATGTCTACATCACCTGATCACTCATTATAATCAATAGAGAAAACCTCTTTTTTAGAGCAGATTGATCTGATTTACTGTAAATGTCTACATCATGAAGAGACAATGTGTGTGTCTCTCTCAATGACAAAAAGAGCCTGGGATAAATCCTGTTATGCATCCCTTTCTTTTGCTAATTGTAATATGAGGAATGCAGTCTAGCCTTTCTCCTCACAAGAATCATGAGATTTAAATCTGAAGTATGGTGAGTTGCACAGGGTCTATAAACAAATATTAACTTCTGGGTATTGAAATAGAATTAATAGATCCATTTATCAAAAAATAATTCTGATCTAACAACCCACTAATAAACTACCCATAACATGAAGACTTATATAGCTTATAAAAGGACAGACAGAAATGCCAGATTTATAAGGTCATGAAAAAAAGGAAACTGAAACTGAATCCTAAAAGTAAGTGTGTCCTGAGGGCATATCTGCTTTGCTTTTCTATAAATAAATTTAAATTAAAGATACTGTGTTTTCAATGTTATGCTACTGTTGCAAAAGACACAACACTTGTGACAAAAGCATAAGCAAACCCAAGATTTTATGAATATATCATGTGGGGAGGAAAAAAAGACTGGGAGCGTAATTAAGGAAGCTTGAACAACAATACCTCTACTTTTTTTCTTTTTTTCTTTTTTTTTTTTTTAATTTGAATTTACAGTACCAGCAATATATAATATGCAATACAACTTTAACCTAGAATTGCTGAACATTGTTTCAGCTATTGAAAACCACAGCTTTGAAGTTCTTTTCATCTTAAATTAGAATTTTGTTTATTTCATTTTTTTAAAACTGATGTCAATATAGGCTTCATGTTCACTACCAAATCAATGTGTTCTTTTCGTTTGATTTATGTTTTTCTTTTGCAAAAAGTCAGTGGAGATTAGTCTCTGTATTTCCACTAGGATCCAAAAAGTTGATTTGAACACTGTATTCCTCCTCATGGCTTAAAATATATATAGATTTCCCTGTAAAAAAAAAAAAAAAGCCACATTGCTGCATAGCCAAAGTTGCAAAAAAAGTCCTAGCTTCCTTCTGAGAAACAAGTCACAGTGCTCTTACACTGAAATTTATATTCCCTGTGAATCAACAACTGTATTTAAAGGAAGTAAAGGAAACTGATATACTAGATTCAACCAGTTTACCTGGTACCTCAGGAATCATCTACAGGGAGACATTTATTCTTTGTTGTGAAACTGATGACAGGAAATTAATAACATTCTGAAGATCTATCAAGGTAGTGTATCACCCTGAAGAGAACTAGACATTCAGTAAAAAAAATAGGCATTCAGTAAAAAAAGGCAGGTACTGAGCAGGAAGCTGATGACAACAGGAAATCTTATCTCTATATAATTACTAACGTGTATATGTCTTGCAGGCTTTGATTACTAGTCCTTCTACCAGAATTAAATATTCTCAGAAAAGCTTAATTGAGTATTACCAACAAAATAGACATGTGTCTTCACACATCATAATGTCTTGCACAATGTTGATTTTAAAAGGACTCTAGCCAATAAATAAAATATTTCTTGTTAGGTTATATTAAAATAAGCTCATCTGCACACACAGAAAGGAGCACAGAGAGGTAATGACAGGTGGACAAGCCTAAATGATATCTGGCCAGACTATTGTCAAGACCATCAGAGAAGCCATCAGCCCATCAAAGGCCCATCTTCACATGCCCAAAGGAGTACAGGGGCACAAAGGCAGGCAGGAACACAAATTAAGGGCTTGGAGGAAGGGCTGTCCCTGGAGATCCTTTGCCCCAATGTCCAAGCTTGAAATCCATCAAGTCAAGACGAGCAGCTCTCCAGAGCACCTTTGGAACTGAGGGCATTCACTGAATAAAGATATGAGACACATTATGGGATGTGGGGGAAGAGCATTCTGGTATTGCACAAGACTTGCTATGGGATGTTTAGGGAAAGGACCAAAGGCGGTGCAAGGGAGAGATAAAGGTGATTTAAAGTGCCAATAACTGAAGTGGGAGTTCAGGTCACAAGGGCCTGTGTGTCTGTTGTGCCAGGAACTGGACCGAGTGTAGCTGTGTGAATGAATGTTTGAGCACTAGTGAAGATCTAGCTGGTCTAGGCAGCAGGCAGATGAAGTGGCCTGGGAGACAGGAGTGTGTGCGCATCTCTAAGGGTGAGCTGGATGTTGGAGGGACCAGGGGTGTCCCATCCAGCTGCTGGAGACACTCTGGGGTCTGGGCTCAACACTTTAGTCTGTGTGTGCGTGAGTGTGTGTGTAGGGGTGAGGCACCTGGGGCGGATCCAGGATGAGGTACAGAATTGACTGAGTGTCCGTTGTCAGCTACTGGGGGATCTGGCATATGTGTGCTTCTACACCAGCAGCGGCTTCAGGGGCTTGTGTGTCCATGTGCCAGAAACTGGGGAAATTGGGATTCAGTGTCTGAGCCCAGCTGCTGGAGGGATCCACATTGCACATATGTACACATGCACATGCACGTGCACATATTTCCCATCAACAGCCCTTCACCCTAATCACCCAGAGAGCGAAACAGGATGAGGCTGTTGTTGCTGTTTGTGTTTGTCTGAGTGCTGAGTGTATCTGTCTGTGTGTATATATATATACATATGTATACATACATGTATGTATATATACACATGTGTTGTATGTGTGTATTTGTGTGTGCATGTACTCACTAGGAATACATGCTCAGCCTTGCTACTGGTTGACCTAGGGGAATGGAGCTGTGGCAATCTGTTGGGCGCCAAATTCCTGCCCCATCCCCTGAGCCTCAACATCCTTAATAGTGTTTACACAGATTTCCACCCATTTCTTCCTCTCTTACAGAGGATGATAATAATGGTAATCTGAACTTTTCTTTAAACAATTATCTCTAGATTTTGCCTAGGAAATAAAACATAATGACTGGTGGGATATAGAGTAATGTATTTTAGAGAACACTGCACTGTGTACAAATGTAAAATAACTGTGAGAATTGGTAGATGTGAGCATTCAATCTCTTGTGCCTTATCTAGGACCTTTTCTTAGGTCATGCAGCTGGTTCTTGAGAGTGAGAAAGAAACAGGGAGAGGAAGAACCATGTCTGTCATATGTTAACTGACTTCCTTTAAATATAAATGTTTAAATCCACAAAAAAAATGGGACATTTACTGATCACAAAAAAAAAAGTGACAGGTTTAAAATCTTTCTGAGGCATAATGGCAAATGAGCTTTCAGACGTGACCTGAAGGAGAACAGAGGTGGAGATGCACACATGAATGCTTGTGCATATTTTACACATTTTACACACACACACACACACACACACACATATACAAATTTCTTTAAAGGTACTGTTCCCTCATTTCTATTCAGAAAGTTGTTATAATAGCACTTGTTTTGAAGAAGAAAGACATGTCCATCTATTTAATATACTAGATGATTTCTAAGATAAAGATGTAACTTATGGTATTAAATGTTATCTTCTTAACAGTATTGCTGCTCTGCAATCATTACAAAGAAACTGTAGTGTGGAACAATACACAGAGAACATCTGCAAAAAAAAAAAAAAAAAGCGCATTTTAAATGGTTTTGTGAATACATGCCCTGCGGTTTGTTATAACTATAGAATTGTGTTTGAATGAAACCCAACATGACAGTTGAGGGAGCACACTTATTTAGTAACAGTTGATGAATTAAGAAACTGTATTACTTTTTAAAATCACTTAGGAAGTCTCCTCTCAATCCCCTTGGTTGTCTGGTTGATTCCTCTGGACAGCATGTCAAAAAGATTTGGAAACATGCAGTCTGTACAAACCACTGTGTCTGGTTTAGCCTCTTTTTCAATTTCTAAAGAGACTTACATCAAAGCTTTATATTTCCATTCCAATAAATACTCTCTGTATAAGAGTTTTCTTTTGGGACAAAATAGTGCTGATTATCACAAAATTTCTTCTAAACTGAATGCATAACCTGTAACATCCATCACTTTTAAATATGTTTCCCTTCAAAGAAGAATATTTTAATGACAAAAAGTCCAAGCATTCTTAATGTTGATAAACCACTCCTTTATGCATAAGAGAAAATGAAACCATTTACAAAAATACACCTTTCCAGGAAAAATCCTTAATATGACAGCACAAGTATCACAGAATCACAGAATCACAGAATCATCTAGGTTGGAAAGGACATTGAAGATCATCTAGTCCAACCATTAACCTAATATTGACAGTTCTCAAATACACCATATCCCTATGTGCTATGTCAACCAGACTGTTAAACACCTCCAGGGATGGGGACTCCACCACCTCCCTGGGCAGCCAATTCCAACGCCTAACAACCCATTCTGTAAAGAAATACTTCCTAATGTCCAGTCTAAACCTTCCCTGATGCAATGTGAGGCCATTACCTCTTGTCTTATCGCTTGTTACTTCATTAAAGAGACTCATCCCCAGCTCTCTGCAACCTCCTTTCAGGTGGTTGTAGAGGGCGATGAGGTCTCCCCTCAGCCTCCTCTTCTCTAGACTAAAAAACCCCAGTTCCTTCAGCCACTCCTCATAAGACATGTCCTCCAGACCCCTCACCAGCTTCGTTGCCCTTCTTTGGACACGCTCGCTTGTGTAATTCAGTGTCCTTCCTGTAGTGAGGGGCCCAAAATTGAACACAGTAATCGAGGTGTGGCCTCACCAGTGCCAAGGACAGGGGTAAGATCACTTCCCTGTCCCTGCTGGCCACGCTATTTCTGATACAAGCCAGGATACCATTGGCCTTCTTGGCCACCTGGGCACATTGCTGGCTCATGTTCAGCCAGCTGTCAATCAACACCCCCAGGTCCCTCTCTGACTGGCAGCTCTCCAGCCACTCCTCCCCAGGCCTGTAGCGCTGCTGGGGGTTGTTGTGGCCAAAGTGCAGCACCCGGCATTTGGCCTTATTGAAGCTCATACAGTTGGCCTTAGCCCATTGCTCCAGCCTGTCCAGATCTCTCTGCAGAGCCTCCCTACCCTTGAGCAGATCAACACTCACAACCAACTTGGTGTCATCTGCAAACTTACTGAGGGTGCATTTGATCCCCTCGTCTAGATCATCAATAAAGATGTTAAACAGGAGTGGCCCCAGAACCGAGCCCTGGGGGACACCACTCGTGACTGGCCACCAACCGGATTTAACTCATTCACCACAACTCTTTGGGCCCGACCATCCAGCCAGTTTTTTAACCAGAGAAGAGTGTGCCCATCCAAGTCACGAGCAGCCAGTTTTGCCAGGAGAATGCTGTGGGAAATGGTGCCAAAGGCCTTACTGAAGTCAAGGTAGACAACATCTACAGCCTTTCCCTCATCTAATAAGCAGGTCGCCCTGTCATAGAAGGAGATCAGGTTTGTCAAGCAGGAAAATTTCTAATTATTAAAGCCAAATACCACAAACATTATAAACACTATGTCAAGAAAATGAATATGGAAGAAGTATTTGAACTTGACGGTTGTGGTTTCTAAAATATTTTCAAAGCTATCAGGGAATTACTATGCTTAAGCTAAAAAAGCTTACATACCCAGAAGATAATTCCCACCACTCACAAAGACCTCAAACAGAGTAATTTCAATTACTTTTTAATGGTTTTAGACATCTTCAGAGTTACCCTTGGTATTTCCATTTCTAGAATAGACTATTTCAATGAATTCTTCATGAAGCACAAATTAACATGATGCTTCATCTGATAAGAAATCAGCACTCCTCTGAGTAGCAGTAGATAAAGGGAATGTCATTATATATAAAAAGACAGAACTTCTGAAATAGGGCTTTTTTTAATTAAAGAAGAGACAGTAATTATAGTACAAACAAATATGTTTCTATGCAGCACAAGTTCTAGCTCTGACTTCTCATTTGTCAGGAGATGATCTGAGACTTAAAAAAAACAGCTAGCACTTAACACTACAAATAACACTCTAGTTTAACAACTCCATGAAAACAACATTGAAGGGAACAAAATATACTTGCTAATTAATTTTCTCTCTTACTATTGGAAATTATTCAAAGAGCCGACAATGTCCTGACTCGTGGACTAAAAGTCTTCTCCCATGAGAAAGACATGAATTCTTTCTTCCTGTAATAGCGGTAATAACATACTATGCACCTATAGTACTTGCCCTATGATACTGTCTCCCTGTCCAGAATTTAGAATTTAAATTATATTGTATACATATATTTAGTCACAATAACTATAAGAAAAAGAGGACTTATCTTTTTTTTCCTGGTCCTGCATGTTTTCAAATGCAGCAATGATTATAATTGTTAACTATACAAAAACAAAATCTCACCACTGATCTTAGAATCTTAGAGCTGAAGTGAAGCCCCTGCTCCAAAGATTAATTGATTGTACTCATAATATTCTTGGCAGATGCTTGTCTAGCTTCATTTAAAGACCCTCATAACAGAGATTTAACAGCCTCTCAGACAGTGTATTTAAATTTTCTGCTACCTTTATCATAAAGTTACATAGGGTTTTTTTTTAGCTACACCTAACCTAATTTTCCGCCATTAAAATTTAAGATAATTATTATTTTCATATCTTAGAAATTATTCTTTTCCTCTTTACACCATACCTTTAGGTAATAAAAAGAATGTCACCTTGCTCCTTCCATGGTTTTCTCTTCATTAGGATAAACAGTCCCAGTTCATTCAATTTCTCATAGAAATTCTATCTTCTAGACACTGATCATCTTTTTGATGTCCTCTGGTCTTTTTCTAGCTGTTCTAAATCATTCTTAAGTATGGTGCACAAACCTGACAATAGGAATTTAGCTGAGGTCTTCTGGTTTTGTATAAACAGGAAGTATTACTATTTGTGGCACATCTGTTTTCTTTACAAAAGTAGTCTTTAATCACAATCAGTTCATGAATCACTATGAAAATGTCAATTTTTGTAAAATTGCTATGTAATAATCTTGTTCTGCTGGTATTTGGATATCTTATTGTTCTGTCTCAACCAAAAAAAACCCTAATACTTTACCAAGGGATCCAAGAATTTTTTTATTTATGTGTAATATATACATGCATACATGCTTCTGCACATCTATGTATGCATGAATATATATTTTAGACTCTGACCTTTGTACATGATCTTTTATTTCTTTCAAACATCTGGTTGTTTACCCTTCAAATAAGTAAATAAACAGCAAAAATATGTTCTTCATTATTTTTACAGAGTAAATGTGATCATAATCAAATAAATGATTCAGCACTTTCCAACTGCTTTGAACTACCTTAAGCTTTCCTGCAACTTAAACGAAAAGGCATGTGATCCATTGCTGAAGAATCCAAATAGATTCATGGAGCATGAATCTCATTCTCTTTCATGTCTGCAAAGGACCAGTTACACAAATGGTATGTTATATACCAAGGCAAATACAAACATATAGATTTTAAGCAATGGAAGAGTGAAGTTCGGGAATTACTGAATTCTGACTGAAATAAAGAAGAAATCACACCCTAGAGTTAAGCTATTTAATTTAATTTTAAATCTGCAAATGTACCTTTATGTAATATAATGACCTTATGGATACTGAACACCATGAAGCTATAGTTTGTTCATTGATACTGCAGAGCTGACACAGCTGTGGGAGAGAGAGTTAAATTCTTGTTATTAGAACTCTGAATTACATCCTTATAATGGGATCTTTTCCATAAACCGGAGAAAATGTCGATCTCCTATCAGATCCCAAAGTAAGCTAACAAGACTGACAGGTAAGTTTTTTCTTTTTTTTAATTTATTTTCTATAAGCTGTAAGAAAATCTCTCTGGAGACATTTAGAAAAAAGAATGAGCAGCTTTGGTCATTTAGATTAGCTTTATCAAAAGGCCCTGGAAAATAAAGAAGAACCCACCATATGTTTATTGCCCTTTGTTTTTCCTATTCAGCTTTGCAGGTCAAGAGGAACAAGCACCAAAGAGAAATAATTTTTTTCTTCTCTATCCCATATTCATGTGGACACAATCATTATATGGAGGTGAAGGAAAACAAAAGACTCAGGTTTTCATTTCAGAGACATTTTTGTTCCATATATATTAAAAAATCCATTTTATATGAAGGCAGTCTTCAATAAAATACTTATTGATTAGAGGGTTATCCCGTCTTTATGACGTCTTTGCTAGCACGAATGAATAAGAATATGACTAGTGTTACAGTAAAATATTAATAGTCATGGAAATTTACTAAATTTGCTACTTAAACTCTCAATGATTGTACTTCAGGAACAGCAAATATTTAATACTTCCTTTAATATATTAAAATGACAGGCCCTGGTCCTACACTTGCTCAAACTCTATTCCCTATGGGTTTTCTAAATTAGTATAGTGCATATATACTAATATATAACACTATGCATTAATACTTAATATCCTATACTAACTACAAAGCATTCATATATTTCTGGGTGCTTTACAGACATTTAAGAGGGCAGGGAAGAGTTTAATGTTTAAGACAATCATATGGAAGTAAAAAGTAATAGTATTAAAAAGTCCTACTCATAGATGATGAGTTCAGTCATTTCTCATTAATGTTGTAATTTTTTGATTTTTGCTAAAACTTGCCTTGTTTAGAGGCTTAAATTTCTAGAACAGAGAGCCCTTAAGTATTTTTACTTTCTCGTGATTTAACCTTTGCACACTTCCTCTTAGAAGGATTACTTTGTTTCCACTATACTTCAACATATATGAGGTACGCTACTGTATGTATGAATAGAAGTAGCTCTTCATTTGAATAACACAAAGTACCATCTTGTCATTGTTTGGAAAATGAGGTTCTAGGAGCAAATGTACATGAGCAACATAAGCTATGGGGAAATACAGACTTTTTATTTCTTAAAAATCATCTTGATAACTTAAAAAGCAGGATGTATAACAGGGAAAGGATTCTTACTCTGGAAAAAAATGGAAACTGTTAAACATCAATTCAAGAAAAAATACCACAGTAGCAAACACACATTTTTAAACAAATTAAACAATAAATATAAATAAATAAATATTAAAACAAAACAAAACAAAACAAAACAAAAAACCAAACCTGTATGCCTTATGGGCAAATGATCATGCAAAAACATTACTATAAATTAAGCTCTTTGAATGAAAATGATGGAGTTGATTATAACATTTTCAACTCTCACCCAGTTTTGCTGATGAGAGGTTGGTTAAGGTATACTATAAAAGCCAATCTGCCTAAATACTATCTTAGTGCTTAAACCTTTTTATTTCTGCATTATACGTATTACTTAATTCTATTGATGTCTACCTGGCTGTCTACTTCACCAGAAAGTTTTCTCAGTATTTGCTCAAATTTTGTTATAGGCAAAAGGCATCATAAGTATGGAGCTGAGAATGTACTGTTACTACAATTAGTGTTTTAACTGTCCAAAGGTCTAAATTATCCAATATGGAAAACTTGCTAATAACACAGGTTTATTATCAAAGCAAGTGGTGGTCCTAGTGTCAGTAGTTGGAGGGGACATAGCTCTCTGGATCTAGGGAGGGTCCAACACACCCTGTAATAATTTTAGGGTAGTGCTGGAATTTCATCTTTGATAATACATCTAACACGCGCTACCAACCATGAAGAAAATATTTGATAACTGTCACACAAGTTTTTATTATACAAACAATCCAAATGTTACCAAATATGGAATTCCTTATTGAACTTCCTGAATTTGAAGGTTAACTTCCCGAATTTGAAGCGTAACCTATTGATGGGGCAGACAAATTGTGTATTCCAACTCATGTTCACTAGGAATGATTGACAAACACATGTAAAGGCTCCTGAAGTAGAAAAACGGATCCATTCCTAACTCACAGCTTAAGAAAGATTAATAAGTAAATAGGTAGAGAAGCACACATACATCCACAGCAGATAGATGTTATCAGAGCAGCTTTTTTATTTCCCCTCAGATTTTTTTCCTGTTTTGTTGGTGTAGCAGGAAAAAGAATTCTCTTTAGTAAATATGTCACAGGTAAAGCTGAAGACTTGGTCAGAGGATGACGTTCAAAGGGAAATGAAGAAACAATTATGTAACATTAATACAAGAAACAGCTTCCTCTTTTATGCTCCAGAGTGGTTGGTCTTAAAAAAATGGACAACCCAAATGTTACTATGTTTAGTTCAGTGCTTTTAATCTCTAATTCTCCATTCTCTTTTCTAACAGATATAGAAAGTACTAGTATTCTTTACAAGAAACAAGTACTAAAGTGGAAAGTGTTTCATCAGGTTATTAAATAATTTTCTCTCAGATCTTTGAAATATCCTCTTGAACATCCATTTTTAGATGATTTTAAATCCCTTGATAACTGGAATACTGACAGTATACTGGTGACATGGTGTTTCAACTGTAATGAAGTTTCTGGGACACAATATATAAATTAAGCAGAAAAGAACTAAAATCACTGTCTTTGTACAAAAGGACAATAATAAATTACAGATAAATCATTGAATTGTCATGATACTTATCATTCCTTTATATCAAAGAAAATTACATTGTTTTTTATGACTTAGATACTTTAGAAAGGAGAAAGAAAGCAAAACAAAACAAAACAAAACAAAAACCAAACAACCACCGAAATCTGAAGAAAAAGGACAAGCTCTTACACCTAGGCTGACTTTCTATTTTCCTAATAAAAATGTGAGTAATTTCTGAGTATTTGATGTCTCTCTTTTTCTTATGGCCATGAAATTGTCTCTAAGTTAGAAGGTAATTGCAGTCAAATATTCTGATCCACCACTAGATGTTCCAGGCTGTAGAAATCAGTGGCCTAGCTCTTTCGTCTATCATGTGAACATTAAGTACATGTTGCAACTCATCTCCTTCATGATGTCCTTTAGTAGGTTGGAATAGTCACCCGATACTTATCTAAGAGCAGCCACTGCAGAGGCTCACAGGACTGACAGTCACGGGTGATCCTAGTCAGTTGTCCATTTTAAGAGTCTGGCACCCAAACCTAGTAATTTGTATTCTTATATTAGGTTCATGAGAACTGATAATATTACTATATTACACAAATGATTTGTTTCACACACGGTCAAACAGAAAAGTTTGAACTTTTGACTTTGGCTAAGCTTGTAGCAAAACAGTAAGTAAAATAGCAAAATATTTATGAAAAGTTGTTCATAAATATGTTCAAGTTTAAAAAAAAAAATTATAATTCTTGAAGTGAAACATTCAATTTAATTTTACCTGATGCAATTTAGGCTCCTACAGCCACTGAAACTCATATCAGAACTGCCATAATAATCTGCCATCTTGCAGTCTGTATTTCCCACATGTCTACTATTTTTTTGTGGTTAGGCCTTCCAGCAATCAAGCTAGATGGAAAATTGTAAAGATATAATGGAAGGTGTTGCTCAATAAATAAATATTTTCAACAGAAAAAAAAAAAATCATAGGCTCACTTCTTATAATTTCCATAGGGGTTTATGAAAAATTAGAGTTGGGTAATGTCAAAATAGAAAAGTATGACAAACTGAAATATTTAATTATTGAAAACTGTATTCAAGTGAAAAAAAATAGGTGCTATTTTTGGCAAACAAATCTTCCTGTGTGAAATACTGAGAGTTCTGAAAACACTTTTTTTCCATCAAGATATGCTATGATGGAAAATTCCCAGTGAGCTTGAGCTGTAATTCCTTTTCTTTCCCCGCCCCTTTATAAATATTGATTTACTTGTTTGTATTGTGATGTTTTTACCCCAAAAGAGAAAAGAACCCAAGTAATGAGTTATACACTAGGAAGTTTATTAAGATCTTAGACATCTGTTTTGTTTTAAAAGCCCAGGATAGAGACTGCACCATTCACCAATGGTGAGCAATGAATGCTTAGAAAAATGCCACCTAAAAAATCCACAAATTTATTTGGGTCTGTCATGGTTTAAGCCCAGAGGGAAACTGAGCACCACATAGCTGCTCACTCACTCCTTCCCCCTCAGGGATGGGAAGGAGAAAATAAAACAAAAGGCTCAGGAATTGAGATAAGGACAAGGAGGGATGATTCACCAATTATGGTCATGAGCAAAAGACAGACTCGACTTGGGAAGAAAGAACATCAATTTAATTTGAACACCACCACCACCACCACCACTAATTTACCAATCAAATCAGAATAGGACAGTGAGAAATATAACCACATTTTAAAAACACATTCCCCCCACCCCCCCCTTCTTCTCAGGCTCAGCTTTGCTCATGATTTGTCTACCTCCCCTCTACCAGTGACACAGGGAGGGAGGGAATGGGGGTTGCGATCAGTTCACCACCCGTTGTTTCTGTCACTCCTTTCTCCTCAGGGGGAGGACTCCTCACACTCTTCTCCTGCTCCAGCATGGGGTCCCTCTCATGGGAGACAGTCCTCCATGAACTTCTCTGACATAAGTCCTTCCCACAGGGCTGCAGCTCTTCACAAACAGCTCCGTTGTGGGTCCCTCCCACAGGCTGCAGTCCTCCCAGCAACCGACTGCTCCAGTGCAGGCTTCCCTCAGAGTCTCATCCTTCTTCAGGCACAGCCACCTGCTCCGGCACGGGGTCCTCCAAAGGCTGCAGGTGGACAGCCTGACATCTCACCACGGGCTGCAGGGAAGTCTCAGCTCTGACACATCTGTCCTGCCCCTCCTCCTTTCTTCCACTTCCCTAACCATTCCCCCTCCTCCCAGGTTCGCCTTCTTAGATATGTTATCACAGAGGCACAGCCACCGTCACTAATTGGCAGAGGTGAGTCTGACTTGGAGCCAGGGAAGGTTCTAGCAGCTTCTCCCAGGAGCCACCCCTGTAGCGCCTCCCCTGCTACCACAACCCCACCGCACACAAACCCAAGACAGGGTCACAAAGTTATACATATATTAAAAAAAGAAAAAAGTAAAAAAGAAAAAAAAAGCAAAACAGATATTGAAGATAAATATATGATAGGGTATGCAGAGAGTAACAGACTGATACTTGAAATGTTTTTATCTTCTTTCTGTACCCTTTTTTTCTTAATGAGTATTTCTTTGTGGGGTTTTTTGATTTGCTTTGTTTTTTTCACAGTTGTTTTAATTAAAACACTGATTATTTCTTTTCAGTCCTCTCTTGGATCTTCATATTAGAAGTGAGACTGAAGATTCACTGCAGTACTAACAGAAAACTATGAATACCTGTGCATTAAATCAGTTATTTTCCATAGCCTGTTTAGGCATTTATTGTCTGAAAAAACTTTTTATGTGGGAAGGAAATTTTCAAATCTTTGTGGGAGTTCATTGTCATATGCAGGTAGAAAACAATCACATTTTTTATTGACATTAATATTAAGAATTACATGACTGTTGTCCCATTTTCTACTGTTAAATTGTAGGAGTGAGAAGCATTTTTGTGTCTATTTCTGAAAAACTTTTTAAGTTTTATGTGTGTGTTTAAGCTCAAAGTAGCAGTTGTTTCATTCAGTTTTTATGGATGATTCTCTGTGATTATTTTAATCATTTAAATCTTTCACTTTCTCCTCAGGTGGCTAAATAATTGCTCTGGTAGAAACACATCCAGATGAAACCTTTCAGACTTAATTTACAAGATTAATACAATATAGAACTATCATAGAATGGAAATTTCTATTAAAAAAGATTCCATAAAGAAGTCAATAAACCACTTTTAATTATAGTTATGTCTACGAAAATTGGTTTCCACAGTGATCCTACATAAGTACATATTATGAACTTACTAACAGCCATCTTAGGTCAAATCAAAGATCCATTTAGTATCCATTCTCCAAGAACTAATAAAGCACATACCTAGAGAAGAGTATAAGAAAAAGGAAAACATAATTGCATGCATTTTTGCTCTAAATCTGTATGGACGTTTCTGGTTTCAAGCAATAGATAATATACTGTACAAGGACTGTGAAAAGTCTGATTAATAATTAACACTAGCATGAAGCACTGGACTTAGACCAAAGAGACATCTGATATTCTTCCCACTGCTCGGCATTAATATTGCCCATACCTTCTTTTCTTTAACTATGTACTCTAAGAAAACATAGGATTTGAAGGT
This sequence comes from Strix aluco, assembly GCF_031877795.1. Lineage (NCBI taxonomy): Eukaryota > Metazoa > Chordata > Aves > Strigiformes > Strigidae > Strix > Strix aluco. The sequence continues at coordinate 86,111,400 of NC_133932.1, read as the reverse complement.
TGAATGAAGAGGCATGATCTATTTTCTGAGATAATCCAAAATCCAACTAAAACCATAGAGATTTGAATTTGAGAAAATATATGTGGATAAATAAGTCCTTTTAAGTAGTTCCACTGAATACTCTCATCACATGTAAAGGAATTAATGTTTTCTAATATTCATCTTTCTTAAAGAGTTGTTCTTATATTTTTGATGTTGAAAAGAAAGTGACACTTACAGTATTACCCGCAGTGGTTCATGACCCAAAAGAAGATGGTAATAACCAAGAAATTATCCAATGTGGTGACAATCAATATGTAATAAATTATCAATAAACACATCTATAATGAAGTGTTTATTGAAAAGAAGCATGCTTACTTTAATCATCACAGCCTAGATATTTCTTATTGTTTAAAAGCTCCATTGATACAGTTGCAAATCTGATCCTAGCTAAGTGGCAAATTAAGCTGAGGAAACAATAAAAACCAACACCACCCAGGGAATAGAGCAAACAAATGGAAAAGATAATCCTTTCAGGATAATTTGCTGAGTATAGTGATTCTAAATGCTACTTAAGTATACTAGTTACTTTTCCTTTACTAGTATTAAAAATTTTCTGTGAGGGTATTGTTGCCAGAAGCATCAAAAAAACAGCCTCTCCAAATCCTTGACTGTAGAGCTAAGCAAATTGTCATAAGATTTTTAACAATCAAAATCTATTTATATCAAATAGGTCCTGATTTGACGAAATCAATTACATGTACAGAAGCAGCTTGCTCCAACTGCTGCTTCATAATTCGAAAGACTCAGTGGAGGATTTTATGTAAAAAATATTTTCAATCTAAACTGTACTTTATTCACAAACTGCATAATAATTTGGCCTTCTGACAAATAGAATATATAAAGTAAAGGCTGTTAAAACCTGGAATATCCTTAGAAAAAGTAAGAAAGATTATCATTACCATTGAAAGGCTGGGACGCTTTAGACCAGGTATTAAAACCAGTTCTAAAAAGAACCCCAGAAGAGTCATTGTAGTGGGTGACTCCATCCTGAGGGGTGTCAAAGGCCCAATATGCAGACCAGACCCACTCCATAGGGAAGTCTGCTGCCTCCCTGGGGCCCAGGTCAAGGACCCATGGCAAAACTCCCCACTCTGGTGAGACCCAAGGACTACTACCCTCTCTTTGTTTTTCAGGTAGGTAGCAACGACATTACCAGGAGAAGTCCTAAATCAATGAAGAGAGATTTCAGGTCCTTGGGGAAAGTGATTAAGGGGTCAGGGGCACAAATTGTGTTCTTCTCCATCCCTTCAGTTGGGGGGATGGATGAAAAAGAATACCGGAGAACTCAACAGATGAACTTGTGGATCCAAGACTGGTGTTACAGTCAGGGCTTTGGATTTTTCAATCATGGGTTAGTATACAGGATGCCAGACCTTTTGGCATCAGATGAGACGCACCTGTCCCAGAGGGGGAAAAGGATCTTGTGGCAGGAGTTAGCTGGACTCATTGAGAGAGCTTTAAACTAGATTTGAAGGGGGAAGGGGGAAAAACATCAGCCCATCTGAAGTGCATGTATACCAATGCACACAGCATGGGTAACAAACAGGAGGAGCTTGAAGCCATGATGCAACAGGAAAATTATGATGTCGTGGCTATTACAGAAACATGGTGGGATGTCTCCCATGACTGGAGTGTGCCAATTGATGGCTACAAGCTCTTTAGGAGGGATAGACAAGGAAGGAGAGGCGATGGGGTGGCACTGTATGTTAGGGACTGTTACATTTGCTTTGAGTACAAGTGTAGTGAAGACAGGGTGGAGTGTCTCTGCATTAGAATCAGGGTGAATCAGAGTGAACCGACCAGAGAAGGTGCCCTGCTGGACCTCCTCTTTGTGAACAGAGAAAGACTGGTGAATGATGTGGCAGTTGGAGGCCGACTAGGGCACAGCGATCATGAAATAATAGAGTTCTCTATTCTTAGAGAGGCCAGGAGAGGGAGAAGCAGAACTGACATCCTGGACTTCCAAAGGGCTGACTTTGTCTTGTTTAGGTGATACCAAAAAAGCTGGTTGAAATACACTCTCCAAGACTTAGTTTAAAGTTTTAGAAAGCAGGCATTCTTTATTGCAACGCTGGGTGCACAGGGGATCGTTCCACCTATTGTGCACACCCAAGCCCCTTAGGTTACATCTTAAATGCAGATACCTTATATGTATTCACAGGGTTGCACAATACAAACATACATATACATGACTAAGGTGGGGTTTAGTTCAAAAGGCTTATGTCAGCAGTTCTGGAATGTTTATGTCATCTTTGCACCTGTGTATTGCCTCCTAGTGGTCGTTTTCAGGGGTCTTCAGGAGGAAGGCCAGTAGTCTTCCTCGTCACCTTTTCCCCAATTTTGACATCGCCAGGCTTCAAAACCAGTTTCTTCTGGCTGTCCTGCTTGTTAGCCCCCTTATCTAAGAAATGTTGCACATCCTTCAGCCTCGGCTTTGTCATTTGGGTCATAAAATGCCCGTGATCTTCTGTTGCCATGGTTTCACCTCCTCTAGCCTTGGGCATCTGTCTCTGGGCCTGCGTCTTTGTTCCCAGAGCTTAACATTCCTTAGCTTGAACAGAGAATTCTTAAACCGAATATTGTTAGTCATCTTATTAATCATGTGTTTAATTTCTCAATATTTCTATATCATTGGCACCTGCTTGACAGGATCCCATGGGAGACGATCCTGAAGGGTATAGGGGTCCAGGAAGGCTGGGCACTCTTTAAGAAGGAAGTCTTAATGGCACAGGAGCAGGCTGTCCCCAGGTGCTGTAAGAGAAGCCGGAGCCAGAGAAGACCACCCTGGCTGAACAGGGAGCTTTGGCTGTGTCACGTCCCGCTCAGACAAGGGAGACAAGTGACTCAGATTCACAAATCCCCAATGGAGCGGACAACAAGTCTCCAAGTCCAAGCATTTATTAACTACCTACAATGTACTAATTGAACACATGATAATTGGCTAAGTATATAGCAAGTTGTGGCAAGCAATACAATATGCCTTGCATTTCTTAATGGGAAAGGGAAAGGAGGGAGATAGAGGGAATGGGGAAATACAGATCACCGGTCTGGGTTTCTGCGCTGATCCCGCCAGCGAGGGTTTCAGGAGGCATCCGTCTTTTTTGCTTGCATCCGTCTTCTTCGCTTCACTGCACTTCTCCAGGGCCCCCCCCTTTCTCCTCCCCGCCCCCCCCCCATTGTTTTTTACACACTTTCCTTGGGTCTGGCCCCTAGGTCAACACACATACCTACGTATCCCATGTACGGGGAGGGGTAAAGTATTTCATGGGATGATATAATTAGCATGATCATGTTAGCCTTCATTAGCGTATTGAGGGGTGTTAACTTTAATATGCATTTTGTGGATAATGAAATAAAGTTCATTCACTAGACAGATGGCCCTTGAAATTTGTCCAGGTGCACCAGAGCAGAGCTGTCCTGTCTCCACAGGGCTCCCTCCTCCAGCCCCATCTTGTGTTATTCGGGCAGCCTTATCAGCTTCGACCTCCACAGAATGCACCCTGTGACTCATAGTTTTGTCTTGTGAGTGTTTGAGGCATTTCTTCGATCAGCCTCAACTTTTGCTTTCTCAGGCTGTTTTTCTTAGTTTCTTGCAGGCCTGGTTTCTTGTCTCTCACAGGCTGCAACTCAGGGAGAAAAGGAGAGTTTACAGCTTTCGGAAGAAGGGGCTAGCGACTCACAATGATTATAAAGATGCTGTGAGTGTATGCAGGGCAGAAATCAGGAGGTCTAAAGTCCAGGTGGAAATTAATCTCACTTCAGCAATCAAGGACAACAAGAAATGTTTCTATAAGTATGTCAACAGCAAAACAAAGACCAGGAAGAGTCTCCATCTGCTGCTAGATGCAGGAGGAAACATGATAACAAGCAACAAGGAAAAGGCTGGGGTACTTAATGCCTTCTTTGCCTCAGTCCTTAATAACAAGACTAGTTGTACTGAGGGAATCCAGCCTCCTCAGCCAGAAGACAGAGACTGGGAGAATGAAACCCCCCACAATCCAGGAGGAGATAGTCAGTGACCTACTGCATCACATGGACATACACAAGTCTATGGGACCAGATGGGATACACCTGAGGGTGCTGGAAGAGCTGATGGGGTGCTCACCAAGCCGCTTTCCACCATTTACCAGCAGTCCTGGCTGACTGGGGAGGTCCCGACAGATTGAAAATTGGCCAATGTGACGCCCGAACATAAGAAGGGTCGGAAGGATGATCCAGGAAATTGCAGGCCTGTCAGCTTGACTTTGGTGTCTGGGAAGCTGATGGAGTAGATCATCCTGAGTACCATTACACAACACATGCAGGACAACCAGATGATCAGGCCCAGTCAGCATGGGTTTATGAAAGGCAGGTCCTGCTTGACAAACCTGATCTCCTTCTATGACAGGGTGACCTGCTTATTGGATGAGGGAAAGGCTGTAGATGTTGTCTACCTTGACTTTAATAAGGCCTTTCGCACCGTTTCCCACAGCATTCTCCTGGCAAAACTGGCTGCTTGAGGCTTGGATGGGCACACGCTTTGCTGGGTAAAAAACTGGCTGGATGGCCAGGCCCAAAGTGTTGTGGTGAATGGAGTTAAATCCGGTTGGTGGCCGGTCACGAGTGGTGTCCCCCAGGGCTCGGTTCTGGGGCCACTCTTGTTTAACATCTTTATTGATGATCTAGACGAGGGGATCGAGTGCACCCTCAGTAAGTTTGCAGACGACACCAAGTTGGGTGGGAGTGTTGATCTGCTCGAGGGTAGGGAGGCTCTGCAGAGAGATCTGGACAGGCTGGAGCGATGGGCTAAGGCCAACTGTAGGAGCTTCAATAAGGCCAAATGCCGGGTGCTGCACTTTGGCCACAACAACCCCCAGCAGCGCTACAGGCTTGGGGAGGAGTGGCTGGAGAGCTGCCATTCAGAGAGGGACCTGGGGGTGTTGCTTGACAGCCGGCTGAACATGAGCCAGCAGTGTGCCCAGGTGGCCAAGAAGGCCAATGGTATCCTGGCTTGTATCAGAAATAGCGTAGCCAACAGGGACAGGGAAGTGATCGTACCCCTGTCCTTGGCACTGGTGAGGCCACACCTCGATTACTGTGTTCAGTTTTGGGCCCCTCACTACAGGAAGGACACTGAATTACTCGAGTGTGTCCAAAGAAGGGCAGCGAAGCTAGTGAAGGGTCTGGAGGACATCTTATGAGGAGTGGCTGAATGAACTGGGGTTTTTTAGTCTAGAGAAGAGGAGGCTGAGGGGAGACCTCATCGCCCTCTACAACTACCTGAAAGGATGCATTTTTTTACAGAAGAGGTTGTTAGGGGTTGGAATGGGCTGCCCAGGGAGGTGGTGGAGTTCCCATCCCTGGCGGTATTTAAGAGTCGGGTTGACATAGCACTGAGGGATATGGTATAGTTGGGAACTGTCAGTGTTAGGTTAATGGTTGGACTGGATGATCTTCAAGGTCTTTTCCAACCTAGACGATTCTGTGATTCTGTGAAGCTGCAGAGAGATGGGGATGAGTGTCTTTAATGAAGTAACAAGTGATAGGACAAGAGGGAATGGCCTCAAGTTGTTCCAGGGAAGGTTTAGACTGGATATTAGGAAGTATTTCTTTACGGAACAGGTTCTTGGGAGTTGGAATGTGCTGCCCAGGGAAGCGGTGGAGTCCCCATCCTGGAGGTGTTTGTTGGGTTGACATAGTGCTTAAGGATATGGTGTAGTTGAGAATGGTCAGTGTTAGGTTAATGGTTGTACTAGATGATCCTTAAGGTCTTTTCCAACTTAGATGATTCTCTGATTCTGAAATGTGTGAAGAATTACAACACCAGTATATCAAGTCAACAGGTTTCATTAATTTAACTAGTATAGAAATGGATCACCCTTCAAGATTTTCAGTCAGTTTCAGCTTTTTATTTAGAAATTTCAAGTCACCTGTCATGTTAAAAAAATACTTTTAACAGTAAATTTATTTAACCACAGTTCACATGCTTTCTGACCAATATCAGAGAAGTACTTTTTAATTTAATGCAGCATCAATATTATTTTGTATTTTACAGAAGTTAATTTAAAAGCTTTTATTTCACAACAGTATTTAGTGAGTATTGTCTTTTTCCTTAACTTCATATTCAGGAAGCCTATGTATAGAAGAGAAAGACTCTTCTACTTTGCCCTCAGAAGTCTTTTGCAGAATCATATTAGAACCACAGATATTTTGCCTGGAAGGGACCTCTGGAGACTGTCTAGTCCAACCTCCTTCTTTGAGCAGGACTATTGCTTCCTGTAGACTAGCTTTGACTTTGTACAGCAATGTCCTGAAAATCTCCTGGGGTCTAAGGTTCCACAGACACTTTAGGTAATGTATTTCAGTGCTGCACTACACCTCCTAGTGAAGAAGGTTTTCTTATTATCCAAATCTCTTTTAGGTGTTTACTACTGATATTGACCTTTATAACCTATGTTGTGATCTTCTTTACATACTCAGCTGTTAGAAAAAATGAGGGGAAAAATCAGACACATACCTTTCACTTTTTCAGGAGACAGTGTCATGGGAATCTTCAGAATAATATTTTTGATGTTAACATATGGTTGGACCTTTACAGTTCAGGACTGTCACTGTTCTTGTCTACTTCCAGTTCGTGCTGGGTGGAACAAGGCTTGGTGCAGCAACACCCCTAAGTTTTTACACACTTTTTTTTTTTTATATATATACATCTGTGCAGACAAAACCATAGACTTCTAAGATGATGGAGCATAAGTCCAGATCCAAAAGAAATCATTCCTTAGATTTAATGGCCTTTGGATCAGGACATGAATGAAAAATTCAGAAGGCATAATTTTCTTTACAAGATTGCTTTTATATAGGAAAATAATAAAGCTTCTGTTTACTCGATGGTAATTTTTATGAAGAAAAATAATAATGGAATCTGAGCCTGCGAGAAGTCCAGTTGAATTCAGATGACACTTCAGCACTTAGAGCAGTGATAGATTTCAGCCTGTAATAAACAATTACTTTAGATCTATAGAACATGATTCACCCTTCATAATATCACGTATGGCAGCTTGAAGATAGCTATCCTCAGCACAGCATTTCCCTTCAGGAAGTCTGAATGCATGAGTGTCAATAAACAATGGCACCTCACCCACATCTCTCCTGAAGTGATATATGACTTAAAGACACATAACACAAGAGACAGTTAATAACTCTATATCTTAATCTTCATTTCATGATCTCTCATGGAATCTTTTTTTTTTTTTTTTTTTTTTTTTTTGTGAACAGCGGCATCTAAATGCTACATTTCTGATTTATTAATGTTTTACATTAATCCTTACATCATATGATACAATGCTGAGTAATATTAGGACAGATGAAAAGAGCAATCTAAATATTTAACTGTTGCTCAAAAACTCTTCCTCTATAACACATGACCTTAGAGGTTTTTCACTGTCCTCCAAGTACCCAAAGATCCAGGGTGTCTGAATACCCATGAACTAGCCCAGAATTGGCAGTCTGGAATCTTGCGTCTTATCAAGTTTCATAAAGATTTGAGATGATCTCTGGGGTCTGATCCAGCAGATATATTCAAAGGATATTTCACTCACAGGATCTTTTAAAAAAGTGCAGTCACAACAACCTTCCATCTACAATAGACCATGATTGCATAGACTACTAGTTAGACCAATCCTTTCTGTTAAGAATGTCATGCATTTAATTGCTTTAAGTCTGTACTTCTTAGATACTTCTGTCCATATGAACTGTGTGAACATAATGTACCATGGGGATGGGAATCTAATATTCTACTTCCCAAAAAGTGCATATAACAAAGATACAAAATAATTCATCATCTTGATTGGTTTTCTTGTCCAGGAAATGTGCATTATTTTTACACCTCACACTACACAGTTTCAGCAGGGAAAGATGGGGGGAATATCAGATTATATTTGACAGTAATATATTTTTTAATATCTCTTAGCATGGAACCATTTAATATGATTTCATCCAAATATGAGTCATTTTGGAAGTTTTATGTTGGCTTTGAATTTAAAAAAAATGCAAAAATGCCAATATGTCTCAATTTAAAACTAAAAATAATATTAACTTTGTGAGCTAACAAGTTTTATACTTTAAAGTGCAAGTTTATGCTAACATTCCATAGGATTTCTACATATATAGAAGGTTTCAGACTTCCTTCTGTTTGAACAATTAATTATCTATTCTTCTGTAGTATATTTGGCAATTAATTACATCTGGAAGAATCTAAAAAAATCTTAACTTGTAAAACAATTTATCTCAAAATGAAATAATCTGGATGAATTGATCTACGAAGGCAAACAGCTGAAGTTACAATAAATAACATTTTTCCTTGAAATATGAAACCAGGTTCTTTCTTCTTTTCTGTATTCCATCATTCCATTGCATGAACTAAAAGTACAGTAGGAGTAGAAGTAGTCCTTTCAGTAATAATAGGAGGAACAAACATACTGTGAATATTTTGAAGTTAATGTCTTAAAAGACAAAACTTTGGTAAATGTTTTATGAAATGTGCTGTGCACATGTACTTGCACTCCATCTTGGTGAAGCTGAATAAATAAAAAAAAAAAATAATTCTTCATCGCATCTTGCTTTCATAGAGCTGAACAGCATCTGGAGTTTTACTTTCTTCCTCTAGGTTAGCTGCTTTCCATTAGTCTGTGGCTCTTAAGAATTTGTTCTGTTGTTTCAAAGAGCCAAAGCTGACTGTTAGGAGATGTGCAGGAAAGAAAATACCATGCTATATCTTTTCAGTATGGTGATTAACTTCCCCATATTGATTCCAGCTACAGTTCACTTCTGTTTCAAGGAACAAAAGAATTTAATACCAACTCCTCAAACAAGATGAAGAATATCATAAGCTTCAGAAAATCAAAAACGGACAGGTCTTTTGACTTGTAATCCAAGATCAGTAATAGATCCATCTTCCCTGTCTCAAATCCAACAGGGTGCACCAAACATCACATCCCAGAGGAAATGACCGCTGAAGGCAATGCATACACTGGAAAACCTCTCCAGAGAGTAGATTTCAATTGCAACGGTAGATTATACTGCCAGAGGGCTGTCTATGGCTAAACAAGAAAATCATTAATGGAAATGAAGGTATTTGTATTGGTGAGTACAAGGGAAGAGAAATGTCACAGTCTTAAAGTTTCTCAGCTGATCTTCTGAATCAAGACTTGATTGTTTTTTTCCCTCATGATGATTTCAGTGCATCTATGTGAAACTTTCAGATTGTGTTGGTGTGGCTGATAAAGTATATTGCTGTAGGCAACGGCATCCTCAGAATGATAATCCAGAATCTCTTCTAATGATGACTTTGAGATTCAGTCTTCATTTTTTCGTTGGCACTATTACTTTCTCCTGTGAAATAACGTTTTATTTATGGTAAACATGCTTTTTTATTAACACACCAGAAATGGATCTTTATAAGATAGTTTGCCATCCCAGTCAAATTTATTTTTTTCAGTTTAACATACTACATAATTAGTAATCTCTATGTAGGTATGTGGCACATTATAAACATTCTCTATTTGGTGTGATGCTGGGGACTTCTTTGTCATGCAAAGAGGGGCCAAAACACGATCCTCAGATTCCAATCAGGGAAACAATGACTGCAGATGAAGAAGTTTTGGATTCAAATCTGGTAGCTTTGACACATCACTGATAAAAAGTATGAACTCATTTTCAGTCTAGAATTTGGTTACAGAAAGGTTGATTCTATTTAATCCAAAGTATTGGAACATTTTTGAATAGGCAAATACCCTAATTTATGTGTAAATATACAGGTTTTGTTGGAATGGGTTTGGGGGATGGGGGGCTATTCTTTTTCTGTTCAGAAGCTTAGAGAGGCATCACTGCAGGTAATATATTCAAGTATCAATACTAAAAGTCTGTGTGAAAAATACCTGTAGCAGGAAGAAAGAGAAATACATTTGACTTTTATGAGGTGGAAAAAATAAAATCTTTAAAATAAAAAGGTGAAATAAATTGCTTTAATATATGTTTATTTGGGGAACAGGTCTGTAACGTTATTTAATATATTTTCTTAATTCAAATATAAGGGGAAAAATGGTAGTGTTGGTTACCTTGAGGTACTCTAACAACAATAACATAGTTGCCACGTACACCAGTGTGCTTGCCGAAGCACTGTTCTCACACTCAATTAAACTATCATTATGACAGGAGAAAAATGGATCCACTTTGTTGCAGACTGTCAAACATGCTTTGCCTTCCAATCTCCATTATTCTAGCTAAGTGAAATGCATCAAACCACTTAACCGTGCCTGTGACTGGTTAAAAAAAAAAAAAAAAAAAAAGAAGGAATATGGTTTTAGCAAAAAAATTTCTGAATACCCCTCCCAACTTTCTGCAAACACCAATAACATTAAGGACACATTTCTAATTGTTATAATGAAAATGTTCCAAGGAACTTTCAGAAACTGATATTGCATCCTTCTTTCTTTGTATGTGATACCTTCCTTATGTCATTATTTTATTCTTATCAGCAGATACCAATATTCTCAGCTGAAGAATAATCATGTAAGGCTGAATTCTTATCCCTTCTTGTTATGGCAATATAGAGTTTCATCATAGCTGGAAAATCACTGAGAATGTTTTTAAGAGGCACAGCTATGGACAGACCCCTCTCTCCTCATCATACAAACTTTCACTACATGGCAGTCCAGCAGGGACAGATGATAGGAAAGTGGATGATGTGCCACATTCTAGTGATTCCTGGATACTGCAAAACCACTTGCAGTGTTACAAACTGCCAGAGTACAGTTGCCTTTATATAATGAATGATGTGAATCTCCCTGCTAAGGGAAAACTAAAAGTTAAAGCTCTCTTTAATTCTGCTGAGTGATGCTCTGATACAGCTGTATAACTGAGTTGCTTTGACATGAATTTAGCTCACTCTTCTTCTGATGCTTTGAGACTGCATTGAAGAATGTTTTGCCACACAGTTGTCTTCAACATTCTGCCAAGTAACTGTTAGCAGCTAAGCAAAGTGACATCTGTGCATGTGGCAATTGTCTTTAGTCTGAAGCTGTTTCTCTTAAATCTAAGCCTGAGGGCCTGAATCATCATTTCCCTGCATCATGCCAATTGTAGGATATTATTTTTACACACATTTTTTTAGTAATGGAAATAACCACTGAAATGAAAGGCACTGAAATACTAAACTGTATTATCAAGTACCATGTACATTTTTGTTCTAGGTTTTTTTTTCCTCTACACTAGTTTGAGATCTCTGAGAATTTGAAAAAGAACAGTACTAACATGTCTGATTCAATATTCAAAGCTTTCTGGTGTCACTTCCATTGACTGAAATCAATTTCTGATTCGATCTTAATTATTTCAAATAATAAAGTTACTTAGATTTTTTTTTTTTTTTTTTTTTTTTTTTGCGCTGTGTGTGAAACTAAATTGTTTAAATGTAGACATGTAGTGTTATTTTGATGCTCTAAGCCATCCCACCTGGGGTGCAGCTTCTCCTCCAGATCAGGGCATGGATTTCCATAGGTTTTATGGCATGTCCATGAAGCCCATTCACATGTCTTGAATATGCAAGGACAGTCAATATAACACTAGAGACCTAAGTTAATGTAAAGTTAATGTAGCTGCATTTTCTCTTTTGTTTCACCCTTACCTGCACAAATAATACTTAGCATTATTTTTACTTGTCCAGAATAAAGACAGCAATGAAACAAATATGTTGCCACCAAATTTTCTCTTCCTAATCCTCCTAAATACACAGGTTTTCTGAATTAAATTATTCTTAGTCACAGAAAAAGAAAGTAATACTTATTCTCTAATAACTGACATTTTGATTTTTGGAAGCCAACAATTTTGAATTCCACAGCAAATTGATGACACCTCAAAAACATTAATAAGGATTTGTTAACAGAGATAACGTGGTCAGATCCTCAAATTACGGAAATTAGGATAGCACCATCAAAGTCATTATCTTTATGCAAATTTGAAAGTACTGAGAATCTGACTTTCATATGTAGTATAGGAAAATTTTCAGTCAGAAATGTACAAAGAATATGAAGAACTCACATTTTTATATACAAATACGTAAGACATCAGCAGTAAGATGAACTAAAGAATATATCTTTTTGAGTTTATCAAGACTTCGATGCTGAGTTTAACATACATATATAGACGTGGTAATTAAGTTGATCTTTCGCTGTACAAATAGAAATTAGGAAAAAAAAGTTCATGCATAGTCAGTTTGAAAAAGATTTGCTTAGAAGAAGATAAATGCAGGTCAGAATTTGTGTTTTGGCACCATGTCAGTCATGCACAGAAATTGAATGGCCTTACGGCACTCTGGACAAGATGCTTCTGTCCACATGACAAGAGTGAGAATCATTGTGTTTAATTCCCAAACAGTTCTAAACTTGTGCATGCAGAAGTTTCTGCTTTCTTTAAAAAGGGACCTTTAAGAAAAAGACATTTTAAAAAGTCTTTATTTCTTTTTCATTGATAGAGAGCAGTTCCTTGATTTGCTTGAAAGGCAGCCAGGAATAACCTTTTTCTTTTCTTGTGAGTTGAGAAAAAATACAAAATTATACAGAATAAATAGTAAATACAAATCTAGCTAGAATTTATTGCAAAAATAAACCTTCAGTGTTCTGCTTTTCTTTACCTATTTTCCCCACAACACTTTATTTTCTTCTAATTTCAGAAAATATATTTTTTGTACAAACAGCTAAATTCTATTATTCCTCCTATGTGTGTGTATTGTTGCAGTTATTCTGTCTGGGAGTTGTTTTGGGTAGGGTGGGAAAGGACCTGTATTTGCACTTGGAAGTTCCTAGACACAACAAACTCATTTCCTCCAAGAATATTTAAAGCCAGCACAGAAGTTATTTTTATATATAGAGAGAGATATATAAAAAAAAAATCAAACTTATTAAACACAGAAACATATTTACAGCTGATTCTCAGTAGCTTTTCAAATTGCCCAGGATTATGAGTTGAAACACCAGTGATGCACAATATTTTATAGCAGCAGCTCAAGAAAAGATTGTCCAAACTTAGGTAAAGCTATCAGAAAGGGAAAGTAGCAAAAGGCTTGCTTTTTGCTTTGCTGAAGATGTTGGGTAAACATAGTTATATATTTTTCCTCCACATACTAATACAGAATGAACATGATGAAGTTCCATGTAAAACACTTAAATATTTGCAGGCTCTGGGCGCGCACACAAAAATCTTTTTTTTTTTTGTGTTTTTTTTTTTTCTTGTTTAAACTGACATTTAATATGACAACATTTCAACTCCTTTCATTTATTATAAGGTTATGTTAGGTGTAGTTGAAGACAATGGTCATGTATGCAGTGCATGTACTAACCTATCCAATACACTCTAACCTTATAACTACAAACACAGGTATTTTTTTTTTTAAAAAAAAGGACTCTAATTAAACTGAGGGAAAAAAGAAAGAGTAAAGATAACAATTTTTTTTTCCATAGGTTGCATACACAATGCAGAGTGCCATACACACCTTTTTAAAATGTTGAAGAATATTGCAATAAGCAATCTTCCTCCCACAGTTCAATCACACAAAGTTCATGTTTAACTTGGGGTGAGACATAGTGCCTGCACACAACCCCATGGCTTCCCACAGTGATCCCTGAGTTTTTTTTGCTAGGATTACTGCTGTGCTTAAGTTCTGACTGTTGACATGTTATTATAAGGCACTTTTATTTACAACGGTTCCAACTTAAAATAGAATTGCAGAAATTCAGCCCCAGTCCAATGTATTATCTCTTCAAGTTTGCTGCTCCAGGACTTCCAGGTAGTCAGGCTCAGCATGCAAATTAGCTTTGAGTTCAAAATACTCATTTTTAGTTTGTTCTAGAAAAACCTTTCTTGGCCTGGAGTACATGAGTGTCTCCATTAACTTCAGCTCCTCATGTGTTCCAGGATAATGAACTTCCATGTCAGGCTGGAGCTGGACAATATTTTTCCTTAGGTATTCTGTGATCCCTAGTTGCTGCAGTTCTCTCTCTTTTTCAAGAATGTTTCTATAAAAGCAGCTGGCATCCTGAAAAGACAAAAATTCAGCAGATTGGTCTGTAGCCTTATATTTGACATTTGAACCTGTAAGAGGTGAACTGTTCTCTCTTTCCAGGAGACTTCGGCGGACATGTTTGGAATCATCAGCTTCCTTCTCACTTCCCTCCTCCTGTTGCTCAGTATGCTTGGGGCTGAAGGATGGGCTGCGGTAGACCTGAACCATGGGAGTAACCATACGTTGCTCATAGAGAGTTGCAGCTGGGCGCTCTGTTGTGTGGTGTGTTGTTTTATGCCCGTACATGCTGTATTGAAGGTGAACAGGACTACTATCCCTCATTTGTTCATCTGCTTGTTTCTTTTTGCATCTTCGTCGCCGGTGCAGAACAAGAACAACTATTCCTGCTGCACAAAATACAATAGTTATAAACACAATTAGAAGTCCTAATATTAGAACAGAAAGTGGGACAGCATCTGTAAGGGACCGCAGGATGGTGTCTGCGGTGTTGGTAGTAGTAGAAGAAGTTGTCACAACTACAAAACTAGCATGAGTTGGTAGGGCAGGGCTGTTTAATAAACCTGGACACAAGACTTCACTGTTCAGGGATTTCAGTTCTTTTTTCGCTAGGTGTCCTGGAGATTTACAAAAAATATTACCCATCATTGTATTCTTACTCAGTTTTTGTATCCATTTTTGCAGCCCAACTGAATCACAGGTACAGTCCCAGGGGTTGTCTTCCAGTTCAATTTGTACTAGCATATCCAATTCATCCAAGACATTGCTCACAGGCAAATGAGCAAATTGGTTTGTTTTCAAATTTAATCTGGCGAGTGGAACACCTGAAAAGATATGGGGTGGCAAAGTCTGGAGAAGGTTGTTATTTAAGTAGAGTACCTTAAGTTTTGGCATTGCATTAAATGTCCCTGGCAAAACTTCTTTGATGGCATTATATTCAAGGTACAAGTATTCAAGGTGCTGAAGGCCAAGGAAGAGATTCTGACTTAGCTTTGTAAGATGATTGCCATTGAGATATAATTTCTGCAGTCTAGTCAGATTCATGAAGGAACCTTCCTCAAGGATTTCAATGCGATTGTTCCCTAGGTGAAGCATTTCCAGGCTGGCATAGTCCACAAGATCTGATTTCAGTAATGTCTGAATAATGTTTCCAGCTAGAATAAGCTTTTTAGGATTTGGAGGAGGGCGTCCTAAATCAGACAAGCTTTCAATATTTCGCTCCTGACAGTGCATGAGAACTCCTGAGAGCATATGGCTGGTGCAGTGACAGGGGACAGGACAATAGATTCCTGGAAACTGAGTAGCAGGCTTTGAAGTATGAAGCACTAAACTTGGTTCTTTAGTAGGAGCTTTCAGGATAGGAATCACCTTAGTTGATAGGTGACTATCAGTGATAGAAGTGGTTACAACCAAGGGCAATGACCCTGAAGGATCTTCAAGTTCATTGATAGGATGAGTGGGACAAAGTGATTCTTTTTTCAACCGGCTTAGGATGCTGCCTTTGATAAATGGAGGACTATTGCATACAACATCACCTATTATTGACTGAGGAGGCATGTTTTCTAGCCATATCTTCAGCTGCAGCAAATCACAGTTACAGGCCCATTTATTGTCTTCCAACTGAAGGTCTAGTATTCTACCAATGTGTTCCAAAAAGCCAACATAGGGCAGTGTCTGTAACTGGTTTCCACGAAGATCTAAATGGGTCAATGGCACAAAACGAAATATGTTTGGAGGAAGATACTCAATGGCATTATCATTCAAAATAAGGACTTTAAGCCTGTTGAGCTTGCTAAAGGCACTTGCTTCAATCACTGTGATGAAATTGTTGTCTGCTTGAAGAAACTCCAAATTTTCCAATCCATTAAATGTATCTTCTTTAAGTGTTTCTAAAGAATTGTGATTGATGTGAAGTTGCTTAAGAAGGCTGAGACCATTGAAAGCCCCAGGCTCAATATCTGCAATATTATTAAAACCAAGATGTAGAGAGATAGCATTAACAAGGCCAGCAAAATCATCCATGTGTAACATAGTCAGGCCATTGTTTAACAGATTAAGATGGAAAGGCCGTGATGGTGGGACTTTTATTTCTGATACCATCTTGATGCCTCTTTCTTCACAGTTTATAATCATAGTATCATCCTTTTCTTCACAGGAACACAAACTCTGACAAGATCCTCTGACTGATGAAAAAGTAGGCTGTGACTGGAAAGGATCAGATGCAACCACAACCGAATATAGAATAAAAATCCAGAGCTTCATCTTGCCCAGCAGTTTCTATAAAAAAGAAAAAAGAAAAAGAAAAAAAAAAAGGAAAAAAAGAAAAGTAATAGAGTCATGATTTCACAAGGTTGATTTTTTTTTTTTTTTTTTTTTTCTGGGGCAGGGGAGAGCAATAACCATTCCTAGTACTTGTCATTGAGCTATCTCACTTTTCAAACAATATTATATCATGCAAAACATTTGAATGATTTTCTAAACAGAGAAAAACACATTTAGTTTAATGTACCGAATCAATAAACATGGTCATAAGGGGAGTGCTTCAGTACTTTCACCAGTACTTCAGAACTTACCCTAAAGTAGGAGATAATCAGGAGTGTGTTGTCTTTATTTATATACCATATAGAATGTTTTGCCAGTGGACAGCAGTAATAAGTTACTGCCCTAGGCAACTTATATCAAGGTTAACATAATATTTTGTATCGTTTGTGTCACCATGTAGCACTGCAAATTTTAAGAGCGCCTTGCTAAGCTCAACTTAATGTTGTCCAGCTTCTAAAGAGAAGAAAGAAGATTTGGTTTGGTTCAACAAGGCGTTGTGAGCAAAAGCCCATCCAGTCAGCATACAAGGACTGTCTTTTGGTTTTGCTTAGAAATTATGTATGTAAATCAAAAGGTATTTCCTCTGCAGTCCTTATACCCCCAAACTGAAAAGGAAGTAGACAAAATAATTATTTTTCTTTATTTATATTTTAATGCATATGTTATAGTTTGTGGATATTTAGTGAAAGCAGGAACACAGCACATAGCAGTGTAATATGCTTGTATATAGTATACACATAAAATAATTGTGTATGCAACTAATAAAAGGCAGAGCACTGACAACGCAGTATATGTCAGAAGAAACAGGTAGGCAAAGGGTAAACATTTTTTTTTGAGATTAATTATTAGACTACTTCCAATTATTATAACCACTAATTGCTGCAGAAATTCTGAACTGTACATGGAACTGTGGTTTACGATTTAAAAATGATCACTAGTATCATCTATATATTATGTAACTTAAATCATCATCTGTGAAGTTGATTTTGAACTTTGCAATACCTGATAAATGTATCATTACAGTACAACTATGGAGTCACAAGCCAAATTTACATGTTGAAATCAAGTATTTATTATCATTGCTTTGAATTAATTCATGCTACACTCCATTTGAAGATTCTCTGTTTCTTTCTGTCAATGCTGTCTAATTAGAAAGAACAATGGGAATTCCTGATATATGAGATGGAGTAAAATCATTGTTTATAATCTTTAATTAAATATTTCCACATATCCTACAAGAAAAAAAAAAAAATCTTCCAGTGGAATGAATGATTTAAAACACCAGAACTTTTTGGGGTGTGCTATTTATTCTAGGACTGAACTAAACAGGTTTCTTAAGTAATCCATCTAATAAAGGTCACTTGATCTTTCGAAGTAAACTATTGAAACGTGGAGTACAGAATGTCACTACAGATTAACCAGCTGAAGTGTTTCTTCTAAAAGGTTCTAATCTTTCAGAAAGTAGCTATTCAATTACATGAACAAACATTCTTATAGTGTGGCCATATGATTTGGCATCTCATCAATACATATTTTAATGATCATGTACTTTTGTTAATAGCAACACCATTTCTCAAGGCTTCCCTTAAAATAGATTGCAAAGATTTATACATGCAGGCACTTAAGTCGTATGAGTATTACACACACACACAAAAGCAACAGCAGCAAATGTGTGTACAGTGAATTATGTTTTTCCACATTAGTATTTCCTGATAAGTGGGAGTAGATGTTTTGAGTTTAGAAGTAGTAAGTGGAATTCACAGTATGATAAAAAGTGTCCCTAAAAATATGACCGTTTATCTTTGTTTTGGTAGAACAAATAATTTTGTTGTCTCATATAACACTCCTTGAACTCCAGCTGCCTATTTTTAATATATGTCTTTGTTTTCCCAAGAAGTATTGAATAAGACACAACATGTTAAGATGTTACTTCAAAGTATGGAGAATAATTCTAGGTTAATATTACACTAGAGATTTATTCTTGCTTTACTTGCATCAATATCCTTTTCAGTGACCCAAGGTAAAAAATGAAGGCTCTTGACACAGATGCCAGCTTCAGACCTACTACATGACTAATTAGACTTTATTTCTGTACACTTTTTCTCTGTAGGAATTCCAGCTTCAGTCTGCATCAAATTCAAACTACACTTATAAAGTCCCTGAGCAAAATTAAATGAAAAAAAAAAATAATCTGAAAAGCATGTTGCATTCTAGTGCATATTGAGAAATTAGGTTATAAAAATGAAAGCCCTCCTCTCAGAGATGAAAGTAACATTTGTAACCAATTGGAAAACATTCCCATTTTAATCATCATCATACTTCTGTGGGCAGCACTGCCAGAACTCTCACACACACATATACACACAAATAAGATTAATAGGGAAGTTGTATTCTTTTTTCCTTTTTCCAATTTTTTTTTTTTGTCCAAACACTCAGGAATATGTAATGAAGCTCTCAGTGGTCTACTAAAAACTGCTTTCAAGTCACAAATGATCAACACTTAACTGAAAGAATAATAAAATAAAATTTAATTTAAAAGACTTCACAAAGCTGACCTTTTTCTGTTTCATGTGGTGAGTTTTTTCAGCAAATTCTACATGGTAACATAAGTTTGTTTCTTTTATCTGCTTTCATGTAAGTCACTGCTAACTACACACTGTAACTAAGCTTTTTGCAGTAGGAATTCTAAAATAGTAAAATATGTCACAGTCCTTTCTACAAGGCAGTTGAATACTTTTAGAAGTAGTCACCTTATAGCAAAGGTATCACATGCTTGACAAACAATAATCAACATATTTTTAAAACATTGGTATAGCTTATTTCATTTTACTTGGGGTTCTGTTTTTTTGGTTGTTTTAATTCGGCTATTTAAAAAATGCATGTTGAATTTCAAATCCTCAAGCTAAGAACTGGTAATTTCTGAAAGCCTTTGGGATTGTTTATTAAATTCTGAAGGGAATCACAGTCAGATGATGCATTTAAGACCATTCTTGCACTTCAGGAAATAAAAGCAAACACCCATTCCTCCCCCCTCAAGGGATCCGAAATCAGCATTTCCTTAATATACACATTCTACACAGTTGGCAGTTTGAATAAATGCACCTGGCAGACTGTTTGAAATACAGTATAAACTACCATCATTTAACATAAAAGTTACACAAAGTCATGCAAAAAAATAAATTCAACTGGTACCGAGAAATGTATTTCTCATTTGCTGAGCTAATTAACTGGAATATTTCTTACCTGTACAGCAGTAACACTCCGTGAAATGCTCAGTAATGCACACTTGGTGCAGCTGTTTCAATGCGATGTAATTTTTCTCTGTGAAAACGCACACTTTGTTTTGAGTTTCACTTTGCTTCAAGCTCTGGTAATACTACAGTTCCATAAAGTTAAAATCCTTGTTCAGAAGACAAAATACAAAGCGTTCAACTGAAAAAATCTTCCAGTCACTATGCACATTAGATCATCCTGTACACAGTTGTCCTTTTTCCTCAATTAAAATTCACAGCATACTTCACAGCTATGCTGACTTTTCTGCATATAGTTAACTATTTGCAAGCATTTGGATGCAGTAAACAAACAAGATGCTTAGCAGAGCTTGACTTGATCACTTGGTTTGTCAGATTTTTAGATCCAAGCTGCTTCTGTGTTGTCTCTGCTCTTTCTAGTCTTTCTTGTTAGCTCAGTTTGTTATTAGTCAGATTGCCAGGGGCTGGGAGGTAGGCGTAAATAAAGAGACTTCTTGGCTTTTGACTCAGCCTTTAAGCCCTTCCCCACCAGAGAGCTTTAATCTGCCAATGTCATTTAATACAAGATACAGCTCCACCTTGAGACAGATCAGCTCCTCCTCCTCCTGCAATTTCTCTCACCTCCTTTTTCCCCTAAGTGAACCTCGAAAAGTAAAATTCAGCTAAATATCTTCTAGATTGTTTGAGGTCTGTTACTGGCTGATTTTGCAAAACAGTAAACATTCACTGCAGCTCTTGCAGTTTGTTCTCTTGGGAAGATCTTACATTTAGTTTATATCTGCAAACGCTTGCTTTAGAGACTGAAAGCATTCCAGCCCAAATACTCTCCACAAAATAAACCACAAGGGAAACCTTGTCCTCTGGAAAATATGTCTATCACAATAAGTGCAGGATTATTCAAAAACATAAATGAGGCAGTACAGCTCTCAATTCAGTCCACTCAGTGTGACTGGGGTAGGGATCAGTATGTACAGTTGTACCTACTTTATTTCTGAGAAAAAAAAAAAAAAAAAAAAAAAAAAAAAAAAAAGTGGCATATTAGTGCTTATGCTTGCATAATGGTTTCTGTCAGTCCTTTTTTAAACTGCTCATCTTGTTCTGTAGGAAAAAACTGGGTTGATTGTCTGTTTTACAAATGTTAGCAGTGTGTTGGTATCGATCTGTGTGAGATTGTATTGTATTTTAATGAAACATTGCTTTTATAAAAACCAGTCTGGTTTGGGGGTGGAGGAGTACATTCTTAAAGGCACGTATCATATTTAAGGTATTATGTTCTTTGTGCTCATAAGCAGTAATTAGCAGATACAGTAGGGCTACAGGAAAATGTTTATTCCATGAAAGGAAGATTTTCCTCATCCCTCCTGCACTGCATGGGATGGTTTTAAATGCTGCAAATGCTATTTCCTTGTTCACCCCACTGCCAGGGGGCCACAAAACCTCTTGGTGAGCAACAATAGATCTGGTGCTTTGGTGTATTTACTCTGTAGAGTACTATTTCTGTTTTGTTCTTATTGTGTCTTGGATTAGTTTACAGATTGTTTACTACAGCCTCAATACCAATCAGATTCCAGTAACAACTTTTGTGCTGGTAGCACTCTGGGTGGCCTCATTGGTCTTTGAAGGGGTATTGTGACGTACTGTTCCATGTGATGAAGGCTAGCAAGATTTTGTCCTACACATGCACACATATATACATATATTTATATATATAAGCATATGTATATATGCCTTGTCTTAGTAGGATGAGTTCTTTAGTACTTAATTTTCTACAGATAAAATACATAATTTAGGAAAGAATAGAAAAGATAAAATATTCCAAAGAAACTGCAACAATTTGATTTCCATTGCTTTCAACACATCACTTATTTGATTGCATTTTTCAACTTTTAATGAACCTTGCCACTCTATCTTGACTTGTAGACGTTTTACTCTTAAGGCTTAAAGACTCTCAGCTACCCATGTCTGGCCAAATAAATCATTATATTCCTTATTAATTTTGAATTTCTGAATTGTAAGTCAGATACTTTCTAATTTTTACTAAACATTTTACAGGTGCTCACACTTCACTTGTGGTTGATTGTGTGAGATGGGAAATATCTGTATATATAAATACTCATATCAGAAATTAAAGCAACATTGTCTTTTGCTTTTCAGTTAACATCCACAAGAGTAAAACCTAATCACAAAAATATTTCCAGAAATCAACTACTAAAAATAGGAGAGCATTTCCTAACCATACACAAATAAAAACCACTGAGAATGGTTATCAATAATGTTTGTCATTCCAAAAACTGTATATTTACCAGATTTATAAAAATATGGCTACCACAATTATATGACTCATTAAACACGTTATCATAAAGAATGTGATTCTGCAAGTGCATCTGCATGGATGGTGTTGAACGGACATGCGGTTTGTATCCTGACTTTAAATATTCACCTTTATCAATTGCTCTGACAATATTAAAATTTGTGAAGCTGTATAAATAAAATCTAAAACTGTCAGGCTTACTTATTTCCAAAAGACCTTAACCTTTTATGACATTCCTCTTTATCTCTTCACAAAGTACAGCAATCTCCATAGATCAGAAATGAGACCACACCCCTCTATCTACACATATATTGTGCAGAATTCTCCAGCTAGTGAGTTTTCTTTCTTATCAATATATACATGTAGAGATAGATGTTTTAATGCTATTAAGCATGTAGACCTTGTATCAAGTCCTAAAAGAGGATGTTCTAATATTGTGTAGCATGTTTTATTAAATTCTATTCTATGGTAAACTGTGCAGGTTTCTTTAGCTGTATACATTGCAGAAGAAACTCCTGAGACTGAATTATATAATTTGTAAATTTTGGTGTGACCAAAAAATGTCCAGGAAGGCTCTTCTGGAATCCATTGATTTCTTCTTAGCAATACATTCCCTCCATTCCGGAAAATTCTGAAGACTACAGGAATGTCTTTAAGAAGCAGTGGAAAGCTTTCTCACACTCTTTCAGTCAGAACTTACTAGTACCACTTCTAGATTACTTTGAAGAACGTTTTCCATATAAAAGAAATTAATTTCTAATGTGGAAATTAGGCTTACAATTTACAGATTAGTCTTTAAAATGTGAATTTTCATGGTACCCTACTTACTTATTTGTAAATTCAGTGTTTAAAAGTAACGGGAGAAATAAGGATCTGCATTTGCCATTTCAGTGGAAGGTAAAGTTCCCCTCCGCCTGATTTACAGCTCATTGCCACTTCTCAGTATGCAGATAAGGAGCCATTGATTCCACACAAGATGTATGAGCCAAATAATGTATCCTGCCTACCTGCCTGCAAGAAGCTGCTAGTCTGTATCAGCAACTCTTCACCTATATTTCTTGCAACACCAACTCTGAACTCTGTATAAATACTGGTCTGAGAGCTTAAGATACTATATTGAAAGGAGGTATTCTTCTGGAACAACTAAGCAGCATCTGAATACTCATACCTGAGAGAGCAGGCTGAGGGACTCTGTTGAAACTCATATACACACTTTACATGAAAATTCTGACGTGCGGAGTAACGACTTTACAACCAGTAAGGTTATAAAGAAGGTATGTTTATTCAGCACTAGGTGCACGGGGGATCGCTCCTCCACAAGTGTGCACATCTTGGAGCGAAAAGCGGCTCCTTTCTATAGCGTAAAGTGTTTACATATTCATTATAATCCCGAGCATAGGGAGAGATACTACAATTAGTTTTGAGAAATCGTTAACATAAATCCTGCCCCAAGTCCCTTCCCGTTGCGCCTGCGCAGTGACTCCTGGTGGTCTTAGGCGGGGGTCTTCAGGATGAAGATTGAAGATGCCTCTTCTTCCTCTCATGACTTTTCGCACAATTAGGTCTTTTCAGCATGACAATTTAGCATTCGTTGAATCCCGGTTCCTTATCTTGGGACTCAGTAGTTGCAGCTCTTCCCTTATCTCAAGAGCCCATCCTGCTGAGAGCCCACCCTGCTGAGACCCCTGCATCTATTTTGTTAAGGTTCCTCACTTCAATTCCACATGGAGAGACAGTCACCAAGGCTAAGTCTTAACTAGGTAGGATCAGAGAATGTAGCGTGTGCACATACGCACACACAAAACAAACAAAAATACCCCCATAATACAACATAGCTACAATTATGGAATCTACCTGTACCTACTATAAAGCCAATGCAGAGCCTTTCTCTCCGATGACAAAGGAAACTAGGAGAGGCTTCACAACAGTCAAGTGAACAGAAAAGAAATAATTAAGATTGGCATTAGAAAATAAAGGGTTTTATGTTGTACGCATCCATTTAATTCAACTACAGAACACCTATTACCCTCACAGAACTATTGCACATTTTTTATACATTGAGATAGCTCTTATACACTGTGTGGCTTTTTGCAATTATGTAAACAAAGGTTAGGATTCCCCTCTAGAAGTGATATGCAAGCTTAGTGACTATAAGTAAATATTTGGTTTAATTTTTATATGACCCTTATTGAGAGGCAATTCTCTGAAAAATATGCTGAAGAATATCTTTACTTTATAAGAAAACATTTTCCAAAAAAGAAAAATTTAAGGAAAATTATCCTAATGCAGATTCTTAGTAACTAAATGAATTTAGGTCTGTATATGCATACCTAATATACAGGTATACATACATATATAACATTGTATGCATTGATAATAATCATAATGAAAAAATCACATTCCCTGAAGTATTTTGAAGAAAGGTATATTGAAGCTAATACTCTTTATATTTCATTTTTCAAGATAAAAAGTCATTAAATTTCCTGTTGGAGTGAACAATGCATTTTATCTTACTATCCTTAGCACCATGACTCCTTATAAAATAATGGCTTCTTAGACATTCAATAAAATATGATAAAGTGGCTGTAAATAATATTAATTTTGGAAACAGATGAAACCAATCTGTTTTCTCTTGCACAGTTCTTTAGTAATCCTGCTTTATTGTATTATTCAGTTCATTGTAAATGTGTAAATATTTCTTTAATTTGCACTATTTCCTCTTTTGTATCTGTTCAATAGATCTTGAATCTTCTGTTTTGTTTACTCACTGACAGAGAACTCCCAGTTCTGCATAATATAGGAAGAGTTTAATATCAAAGTTAAAATCTCCTAACCTATTCTGAGATAATCCATCTTGTTCATAAATTTTGGTGTAGGACTGAAAGATGTCCCTTGATCTGATTCAACCTCTTGGAATAGGCGGATTGTCCTCTCCTCTCCTCCTGAGTTTGGCAATATTTGAATGTCAATTCAACAAAATGCCTAGAGGTGACTTGTCTGTAGAGAACAAAAGTCACCTGAGTACTTGTAGTCTTCAGTTATGATGAATCAGATGTATATTTTTTAAAATGTATTCTGCTTGCCAATGACCCAAGAACCCAAAAAACCACTGAGTCATGGTTGGCATTGTACAGCATGCTAGCAGCCTGAAAACCTCTCTACTAATCTACCTGTACTCACTTTTCTTAGTAAATTTTGCAACCCCAGAAGCATTATTGTCCATTGACCTTGAATTACTGTAGGTTTAGAGTGAAGTGATCCTCTCCACTATCACATAGCCATCTGAAACTTTTTTAAAGCCAAATGAGGTAAAGTGCCTTTTGTCCATACAACAGAGAAAACCCAGTGTGAAATCAACAGAATTTCCTTTGATTTCTTTGGGTTTTGCCTTCTTTTCTGATTACTCTGGACTTCCACTCAATATCCTTTAAGGTATATTTGAATAAAATTTAAATTAAAAAATCCTTGTATATTTATGTATGCTAGTTATGTACTACTTACTTTTTTTTTTTTTTCACAATATGATAAAATCAGTCAATTAGTTACCAACTGCACATCTAAGTATCAGCCTCACATTATAGCTACAAATATTCCTACTGTAGTCAGATTTGCTAACTTTCATGTCTGACAGTAGCTGAATGCCTGTCTCTCATAAGAACATTGAAGAAACATTACTTCAATACCAATAATCGGTACAACCCAAAGGTAGAAGAATTGTGTAAAACTTGTGAAATAAGTAATGGCATATTTTTATCTTCTGTATCGCATTCTTTTAGAAGAAAAATTTCTTGGTCTTCTGTTCTAAAGATAGACAGTAGAGGAACACACACATACATATGCTGTATGAGTTTGCAATGTATTTACAATGTTCTTTTTCAAATTATAACGTAAGATCTTTGCAGTTCCAGATGAACTTCTAAGTTTAGATTCATTTGTCAATACTTTAAAAAGTTTACTGCTAGCACACAAAAGTGCAAATATGCTAATATACTATAAACTCTATAAAGGAAAAGGAAAAGAAGGAAAAAATAATCACTGGGTGTGCAGTAATCTATAACCAAAACAAAGGATATGACATATTTTACATAAATTTACATTTATTTTTTCAGTGTTAAATAATTACTATTCTTAGTATTTTTCAATGAGTCTGAATAGGAAAGCATGAAATATTGAAATTGCTGTGTAAAACAATTTGCTTTCCTTTTGGCTATGAATAATGCATTGATATTTAACATTAGTTTCCTGTTAACCATGAATGAGTTTCTGCGTGCTGACTATGCCTATTCATAATAATGCATGCCTGTGCCTAACCTAATTGTACATTACATGTTATTGCTGTTCCACAGAAATCTAGCTAATGTAGATTATATCAGGCAACTTGGAAAAACACCTGAAGAGTAAACTCTGCAGTAGTCAATCAAATTTGGAGTATCACTAGATTGCAAATAACCATAGCATGCAATTAGTTTCTTTTGAGGATACTATATTGTCCTGGTTTAGCCAGGATAGGGTTAAGTTTCCCCAGCAGTGGGGGGAAGCTCTAGCCGGGTTATTCATATATCATGCTGATGTCATGTCCTGGCGGGAGCGCAGGAAGAATCGGTGATCACGTGGGTTGGCGCAGCCGGTTCTCTCACTGCTGTATTGGTATATACTTTGCTCTGTTCATTGTTATCACTGTTATTCTTACTGTTGTTGTTTGTTGTGTTGCTGTTGCTCTGTTGTATTAAACCTTTCCTTATCTCAGTCTCGGGGCTTTGTATTTCACTCCCTTTGTGGGGGAGGGGTAGCGGCCACGTGGTCTCAGACCCCGGCAGGGATTAAACCATCACATATATATATACTCAGTAAAATTCACAGACCAAACACAAGTCTAATGCACTAAAGAATTAATATTTAAACTCTGCTTTGAAGAGGATTTTGTCTTTTCTCTGATAATGCATATCCTTTGCAGAGGCACTGACCTATGTTCTGAGCTTCAGCTTTGAATATGTAATATAGGATTCTGTAAAGTCATAGGTAGTGTTCAAGAGAATAGTAGATCTTGGCATCTGGAAGCATGACCCTCAACATTCTGACTTCCCAATACAGGATTGATGTGAGATAATTTTCAGTCTAAAAGTTCATTAGTTAATCCAAGTTCATTGACCTATTCTCCTTTTTTAAATGCATGGACAAATCAGAGATAATTTGTCTTGTCTACCTTAAGGTGCCAGTCTTTGGAATGCATTACTCTGGAAGTCCCTGTAATTCATTGAGATGTCTAGAGCTTTGCTTAGACTTGAGAAAGTAATTTTTAGGCATCTGCAATGGCTGAGATAAATCCTATCCTAAATAGTTTTCTGAGGTTGACAGCTAACAGTGTAAATGGAATCTGGCTGGGATGGAGTTAATTTTCTTCACAGCAATCTGTATGGTACTGTTTTGGATTTGTGGCTAAAACAATGGTGATAACACACTAGTGTTTTGACTATTGCTGAGCAGTGTAAAAGCTTCCTGTTCCAATCCTGCCCTGCTGTGGGTAGGTTAGGGGTAGACAAGAAGTTGGGAAGGGACATAACCAAGAGAGCTCACCCAGACTCACAGAAAGGTTATTCCATGTCATATAGTGTGATGCTCAGCAATAAAAACTGAGGGGAGGGACATTTTTGGGAAAGTAACTGTTGCTCAGAGACAGGATGGACATTGGTCTATTCCTGTGAAGTGGTGAGTGATGGCCTTTGCATAATATTTTTTAATATTATTTTTATTTTTATTTTTTTCTCTTTCATTCATTTATTGATCTATCTGTGTCTTGACCTGTTAGTTTTTTTGCTTTTGCTCTTTGTCTTCTCTTCCCCCATCCCACTGGGGGTGGGTGTGAGCAAGTGGCCTATAGGGTTAACCCACAACACAGAGGTACAATAAAGCTCCCTGTCTCTAAATTCACAGGGGCCATGTTCCTCTTTTGCACCACATCTGAGTAGTCAAGCTTTTCAAGAAGTGTTAGAACTTGAAAAAATGTCTCCTTATTTTGGCTTTTCTTTATTTCCCAAAAGTCTGTAGGTAAAGTGACCTTTCTCTGGTGCAGTTGCGGTATGGAAAAGTAAGGACTGAAAAAGAATTGGGCTCTAATGGGAAGTACACAAGCTATAAAAATCTGAATATACCTGACTACAGATACAACTCAGGAAGGGTGTGACAGATCTGTGCTTTGTTGTCCACCTTGGAATACTTTTGTTTGGTTAACATTGCACAAAAAGGAAAATAGCGTATCAATTAGGCTAGCATTATTCAGCTAATCCTTGCATCCAAATCCTCAGACACTCTTATGAGCAGCTACCTCCTTGAGTGTATTTTCTTAGCCCTGCATTCTTCCATGTAGCCATACTCCTTGTTTCTATTCACACTATTATCACAGAGCAAATAGAGTCCATTAAAGAAATTAAATCTACCAGATTTAGGACCCGCTTCAGCCTTTCTGTCAAAGTGGGAAGAACACACAAACCCACATCTGCCAATGATTTCATTTTTGGCTACTATTCTCAAATAGCCATTTATTTTTAGAAGGCAGCTGTTAAAAATGTGAGCATCATGTTAGTCACTATAGCAATAAACACATTAGGTAGAAGAAAAATGCAACGGATGAAGTAAAAAGTATACCATTTCCTTAATTTAAAAAATATTATTTTAAAAGTTTCCAGGTGATTACTCTCTATTGAAGAAAGTACATAGCTATATCTAAACCCATTATTGCAGATGAAATGTCAGATTTCTGCTTAAAAAATATATACCTCAGGAGCATAAAAGGTGTTGAAAAGCATTGAAAGGTGTTTCTTTGATCAGTTCAGCATGCTATGTCAATAGCTTAGCTTGCAATTTTGATGGCACAACTTTGGCTCTAACATCAGACTCATCAGGCTAAATTCTATTTTATTTCCAAAATAGGAATGAGCTTATGTAAGTTTCTTTAGTATTATTTTTTAATTTTTATTTAGTCAGATGTGTAGTCCTGCTTTGGTTTTGTGCAGTCAGATAGTGCATACCAAATGAACCTTTGAGTTCATCTTTGAGGTAAGAGTAAGAACTTTTATTCATGTATAATAGACTTCACCTTATCTTGAAATGTGCTTTGCGGTTCAGATATTGTGAATCTGGATTTCTTACGTGGACTAGGAATAACATTAGTACAGCAAAATCAGACAGTTTCCCACTGTAAAAGGGAAGAGAATCCTCTTTAGGATGAACAAAGAAAAATTCAATTTAGTGTCCTCAGGGGTGAGGGATAAGGACAGGAGTGGGAATATTTCCAGTAAAGAAAAAAGAAGAAAGTAGGTCAGGAAGAGTGAACTTTCTGTTCTTTTTGCTGTTGAAGAAGATGAGAATAGGGTAAAGTAGTGACTTTATTGAGAGAGTCCATCTCATCATCTGTGGTCACATTATTGCATACCCTTACCTTTCCTCAGTGTGGTGATTTAGCCCCTGCCGGGGTCTGAGACCACGCGGCCGCTACCCCTCCCCCACGAAGGGAGTGAAATACAAAGCCCCAAGACTGAAATAAGGAAAGGTTTAATAGAACAATGCAATAGCAACACAACCAACAACAACAATAACAATAGCAGTAATAGTGATAGCAATGAACAAAGCAAAATAGCTACCAAATACAGCAGTGGGAAGCACGATGTACAAAACCACAAGTGCACCGTGCTCCCGCCAGGAAAATGTGACCTGCCGGGATGTGACGTCAGCATGGTATCTGAATAACCTGGCTAGAGCTCCCCCCCACTGCTGGGGAAACTTAACCCTATCCTGGTTAAACCAGGACACTCAATGACACTGACATTTACATTAGGCAGGAACATATACATTATTACTGCTTCCAAAGATTTATTGCCCTACACACTAGTTGCTATGTACCTTGCCTATGTTTAAAGTCTTTTATGAACACTTAAGCTTTGCAATTAAATTAGCTCATTTTCACATGGGATTTTATGGATAAAGCAGCTTTGTTTAGAACCTATAGGGCAACTTCTGAATTCATTGTCTGACTTTGTTTTTCCTAAATCATTATCTGACTTAAAGATCTAACTACAGCTGACCATCTACTGGCAACTGTGCAAAGCCATATGGATTTCACGGAGTCACAGACCATGAGCAGGTGTGAGCTTCACTGTAGGACAGCTACTGAGTCAGTAGCAAGACTGGTGTTCTACATGACATCAAGGATGGATATTTTTAATCAAAATCATCTACAGGAGGGTAGTCACTATCTCAGTCCAATTAATAACAAAGAGTGTAACCTGACTGTTTTCAGGTTGTAGTTGGTTTTTTTGAAACAATAAGATAAAGACTCTCAGACAGAACCATAATTTTCAGTTTAGAGTGCCATTATTGTATGTTAAGCATCTTAATTAGAAAATTGAATGTCTAGCTTTAGTGTTGAAAATAATTTTACTTTTTGGAGTCTTTTTTGTGTAAATGATGACCATATGTTCACCAAAACTGAATTTATTTTTTTCACTGATATTTTAAATCTTTCAAAAGTCTACCATGTGCATAACTGATATGCGCTTGCTACATGTAAGAAATAAGTAGCAACAAACACTCAGATGTTTTTCAGTTTTCCACAGCATGAATTTCTTCTCCATACTTCAGGGAAGACCTGTAGAACATTTTAAAGTTACATGGAAAACAAAAAATGGAATCTATTAAGATTTTTATAAACTCCTTATCATATCAATAATATGAATGCAAAATTACAGTTTGCAGTGTTATCTCCTCTAGACTTTGCTTGTTTGCTACTTCTTTCAGGATACAAACGTGTGAAATATATTTCAAACGTGTACCTAGATATAATTATTGATGTGTAGTTCATTTAAAAAGTATTAGAGTTTTCAATCTTACAAGCCTTTACACTCATCTTTGATTCATTCTTAATATTTATGGATGGTCTGGGGTAACACAGCCAGTGATCTCCTCACAACTGAAAATAATGACCTAATCCAGTTTTGAAAGATATAATTTTAAGAAAAAAATTATGCCCTGAATGCTACTTAATATTGCTGCTTTACTTGATATTTCTACTTTATTTGATACTACATGGCGCAGATCAGATAAGCTAATATCGAGAACAGATGAATCAATATTTCAACCTGGAACTGTTAACAGGTATAAATCCCTTCTAATATGGTCTGGTCAATCTGTTATTATCTCAAATCCTTTAAGCCCCTCGTTGGGTGCCAAAAAGGACTGTCATTGTTTAACCCCACCTGGCAACTAAACACCACACTCTCTCACTTGCCCCTCCCCCAGCAGGATGAGGGGAAGAGAATTGGAAGCATAAAAGTGAGGAAACTCATGGATTGAGATAAGAACAGTTTAATAACTGAAATTAAAAAAAAAAAAAAAAAAAAAAAAAAAAAAGGAAAACAACAAAGAAAGAAAAATAAAACCCAAGAAAGACAAGTGATACAAATTAAAACAATTGCTCACCAACATACCGATACCCAGCCAGTCCCTGAGCAGTGGCCCTCGGACAACATCCCCCTAGTTTTATTACCGAGCATGATGTCATATGGTATGGAATATCACTTTGGTCAGCTGAGGTCAGATGTCCCAGCAGTGTCTCCTCCCAACTTTTTTTGCATCCCCATCCTACTCACTGGTGGGGTGGTATGAGGAGAAGAAAAGGCCTTGACTCTGTGTAAGCACTGCTCAGCAATAACTAAAAGATCTCTGTATAATTAACACTGTTTCCAGCACAAATCCAAAACATAGCCGCACACTAGCTACTATGAAGAAAATTAACTCTATCACAGCCAAAACCAGCACATTTTCCACCCCTTATTCCATACCATTTACATCATACTCAGGTCCCACACTGTCCAATACATCCTCATTAACAACCTCCCCACTTCCCATCCTTTGATAAAATACACAGATAGCATTCCCTTGGTCTATGGACAGCTGCTGTAAAATGTCCATGAATGTCCAGAAATGTCAACAAAATGTCCATTTACTCCATGTAGTCCATGACTTTGGGTCATGTTTTGATGGTCACATAGGACAGGAGAGGTTGTGTGTTATGTGGAGTTATTTGGCACCAAAGCCAGCTCAGCCCAGGGCACTGCTGCACTTCAACTGCTTTTTGTAAGACTTGTCCTCCACTGGTTCAGGTGGTTCCTGCTATAGTAATTTCTATAACATGCAACTCAAATCATGGGTTAAAACAGTTTCAATGTATATCCATTACAATGTCCACCCCTTTGGGCCTGATTATAGGTTTTAAAATTGCCTGGCTAGCAACAAGGGGTTCCTGCTATAGCAATTCCCATAACATGCAATTCAAATTATTACTCAGATTATTTTCACCCAGGATTAAATCACCTTGAGGTACACATTGGACTCCCTCATCCTTCTGCATTACCTACCACGTGCACCCAGGTTCTTGAGCAAATAGGTTTGCCCTTTCCTGAGGAAGGAATCACTCAGACTGTTTTTCCCAACAAGTTCCTTATATGTACTACAGGGATCATATCTTATCTTGGTGCACAGGAGTTTTGATTGCTCAGGGCCAGGCTGACTGGAAGATCCTCTAGTGTTAACTAGCCAAGTGTCTTCTGCTAAATGTGCATCCCAATGCTTGAATGTCCCAGCATCCACTGCTTTGTGTAATTTTTAGTAGTCCATTGTATTGTTCAGTTTTCCTGGAGGCTGGTTCATGATAGGGGATGTGATACACCCAGTCAATGCCTTGCTCCTTGGCCCAGGTGTTTATGAGGTTGTTTTGGAAATTAGTCCTGTTGTCTGATTCAATTCTTTAATGAATTCTTTCACAATCACGAGCCCATTTGTATGTTGCATCCCTTCCTATATGTCCTGATGTGTCATGGGCCCATCGAACTATAAATAGCTCACACTTATGTTCCCAATCCAGACCCACCTAAAGCACTTCAATTCTGGCAGCCTGGTCCACCTGCTCATTGTTTCAATGTTCTTCAGTTGCATGACTCTTGGGCATGTGAGCATCTACACGGCATACTTTACAACCAGGCTCTCTACCTGAACAACAATATCTTGCCATAATTCAGCAGCCCAGATGGGTTTACCTCTGCGCTACCAGTTGGTCTGCTTCCATTTCTGTAGCCACCCTCACAGAGCATTTGCCACCATCCATGAGTCAGTATAAAGTACTGGCCATTATTTTCATTCAGCAAAATCTAAAGCCAGCTGGATTCGCCTCTGCAAACTGACTTAATTCACCTTGCCCTTAAGCAGTTTCTGTTACTTGTCATGTAAGATTCTACACAGCAGCTTTTAACCTGTGAAGTTTTCCCGCAACACGACAGGATCCATCTGTAAACAGGGCATATTGCTTTTCATTTCCTAGTATTAATTATACAGAGGGGTCTCTTCATCGTGAGTCACCTCCTCTGGTGACACTCTGAAGTTTTGGCCCTCTGGCCAGTCCATGA
The DNA here is from genome assembly GCF_031877795.1 of Strix aluco. Taxonomy (NCBI): domain Eukaryota; kingdom Metazoa; phylum Chordata; class Aves; order Strigiformes; family Strigidae; genus Strix; species Strix aluco. The sequence continues at coordinate 86,077,971 of NC_133932.1, read as the reverse complement.
TCACTTCCAGAATGTCCACACAGTCAGGGTTTCTCATGCAAAGCCATTACTTTATCAGTGCAACCCACTTGCTCCATGTAGCATTACTTTCATGATGCATAGAGGGGACCCTCCCTTTGAACATCCAGATGAGCCCAGGCAATTGAGGTGGCAAAAGGAGCTGTGCTTCAGTACCAGCCATTTCTGTAGTGGCTTGGTTTCCTTCATATGCTGTTAATATTTATTGTTCAGTTGGAGTGTAATGGGCTTCAGATCCCCTGTATCCCCCACTCCAAAACCCTAGAGGTCAATGTCTTTCCAGGCTATTTCTGACAGAGGCTCCAGGTTGGGCCGTTATCCCTGGCTGAGGTGTAAAGCATGTTTTTCACATCTTGTCCCGTCCAGACTGGCCCAAGTGCTACTGCATGACCCATCTCCCATTTAATTTGTTCAAAGGCTTGCTGCTGCTCAGGGATCCATTCAAAGTCATTCATCTTCTGGGTCACTTGATAGAGAGGGCTTACAATCAGAACTGGAATATGCATTCTCCAAAAACCCATGACACCTAAGAAAGTTTGTGGGTTTTTTTAGTTGCTGGAGACATAGCTGTTATTTTATTGATCACATCTATTGTGATATGACAACGTCCATCGTGCCATTTTATTTCAAAAAAACTGGATTTCCTGTATAGGTCCTTTGACCTTCCTTTGTTTTATAACAAAACCAGCTTTCAAAAGAATCTGGAGTATTCTTCTCCCCTTCTCAAACAATTCCTCCCCTGTGTTGTCCCACACAGTGATGTAATCAATATGCTGCAGGGTTTTTGGAGCTTCACCCTGTTCCAGTGCAAGCTGTATCAATCCATGGCAAATGGTGGGACTGTGTTTCCATGCCTGGGGCAGTTGGTTTCAGGAGTATAGGATACCCCTCCATGTGAAAGCAAACTGTGGCCTGCAGTCTGATGCCAGAGGGACAGAGGGATAGAGAAAAATGCATTGGAGATATCAATTGTTGCATACCATTCAGTAGCCTTTGACTCAGTTCACATTGGAGTTCTAGCGTATCTAGCAGCAGCACCAAGCAGCTGTGTGACTTCAATCAGGCCTTGATAGTCCACTGTTAGTCTCCACTCTCCTTTAGGTTTTTTCAGTGGCCATTTGGGACAATTAAAGAGTGAATGAATCTTACTGATCACTCCTTGACCCTCCAGTCACCAGATCAACTTATGGATAGGAACCAGAGAGTCTCAATTGGTGCAATATTGTCAGTGCATTGTCATGGTAGCAATTGGCACCTGATGCTTTTTAACCTGCAGCAACCCCACAACAGATCCTCTGAGAAACCAGGCAAGCTAGACAGCTGTTTAATCTTCTTTGTACTCAAGGCAGGTATACTCAAACCTCAAGGCAGGTATACTAAAACTGGTACTCAGTGGTTCTTTGAGGTACCCTGCCTGAGGTAGTCTCTGCAAAGGATATATGGAGCCTCCAGACCAGTCACAGTAGGAAGCTTTTGCCACTCATTCCCAGTTAGTCTTCCCTCATCCTCCAACACAGACAGTTCTTGGGATAGTCCCATCGCTCCAGAAATACAGATGGATTTTACCCCTTTGTAATCTGAAGGTATTAGAGTACACTGTGCACTGATGTCCACTAGAGCTTTATATTCCCATGGGGCTGATGTGCCAAGCCATAGAATCGACACAGTCTAGTAAACCCAGTTGTCCATTTCCTCTGCCTGGCTGAAGGCAGGGCCCCTCTATTCCTGGTCAGAGTCTTCATTGCTTGATTTTTGTAACTGCAAAATAGAAGTCCCTTCATCAGGGTCAAAAGTTTGACCATCCCTTCTACTCTGTCCAACACACACTGGAGTAGCTGTTTTCCTGAATGGACTCTTTTTGACTGTTGTTTTTCCTTGCAGTTCCTGTACTCGAGCTTCTAGTCTTCAGGTAGGTTGATCATCCCACTTCTTCATGCCCTCCCCCTGGTCACACAGGAAGAACCACAGGGTTGCATGTGGCATGCACCACCCGTACCCTTTCCCTTGAACAGAAAAAGGCTGACTCTTAGTAGCTGATGCCTTGGTTGAAGTGCATGAGCAAGACCTACCTTTCTCAGGTTACTTGGACAGTTTTTGCATCAGTCTGTCCACAGCTGAGACACAGGCCCACATGGAGGAAATGAGATTATTTTTGTATTCTGAGTTGTCTGGCCAGTTCATCTAGAGTTGGTGCTTCCATGTCTGTCCAGCTCATTATCACCAGGGTGTGGATGTATGATATCAGTGCATTTCATACAAACCTTTGCCACATGGATTGTGTGCACTAGATTTCATCCAGGTCTTTGTATGGTGATGTTGATGAAGATTCAGTTGCTGAAAGCTCAGTAAAGCTAACACTGAAATAAACAGGACAAACACTTTCTATGAAAGCTTTTCCTGACACTGCAGAGCTATTGGAAATACATCTATTTATCAGGATTTTTTGAATAATTAGTATTATATAAACAAGTAACTGACCGATTAGTGTTAGCTAATATGCTACCATGAAACATGTACACATCTTTCCCAGTACTAACTTGTAATTTTAATTTCATCTTCAATTCTGTAAAACTTGGCATACCAAGGAAGAAAAAAGAATCATAAAACACTGATACCCAATGTTCTGAATGAAATTAAAAGATATTCAGAGTATGTAAAACTTGTTTTCTTCATCAGTGCAATGCATTTCTACTCATTACCCTGCATCATAAAGATAACATATGGAGGAGCAGTTTTCAAGTACAGATCAGTGAGATACAAATGCAAATTCTGAAAAAAATCTGTTTGTTCATTAGTAAAAAGAACACACATCAATCCATAGAAGGTTGCTGGCAGATCCTCAGCATGAAGTTGCTGGATCTAAAATATAATATGGTTGACTTAAGAGTCAGGTGGTGGCACAAACTGAAGATGTGGCTGTAACCATGATTTCATATTATAAACTACTTGTTTACTGAGTAATGAATGGGGTGCTGATAAGAACTACAGTAATAATATTGCTTTCTTATTTCCCAGTTTATATGAAAAAGCTGTTATAATTAATTTTGCATCATATTTTACACACCACCATAGCAAATATCATCCCTTGTCCCTCATAATCTGCAATTCCTTTGTAACTGAATAAGAATTTTCAATGTGAAAATGATTCAATAGAAAAAGAAAAAAAAATTATAAGAGCTTTAATGACTTTTAAAACTGTGGTACTAATTATATGTTCTCTTGTTTAATACACATATATGTTGATAATCATATTATTATTATTACTCATTTACAAATGTTTGACTTTGGGCTTGGAAGGGTAGGAATTCAACAGAGATATTTTTCATTCTCTATTTATTCTGAAAATTTACATAGAGTATATTTGAAAACCTTCAAGTGTTCTTGTCTTTGAACTCAGTATTTGTCAAAATGGAAAGTTTTCTTGAGCAAAATAATGTACATAGATTCGAGTGAAGACTGAATTTACAGTGAAGGCAGACGAGATTGCTTTAGATTTATAGTTCAACATCACCCTCTCCTGGCAACATGCCTGAATTAAAACATCATCAATGGATGGTTTTGAAAAATGTTACAAGTATTTTTGTATTGTTTTTAAAATATTAACATCACTTTTACTATTTCAAACACTATTCTTAACTTATTGCAGAAGAAGAAAATTAAAATCTTTGCTTTTCTTGTGACAACTGTAATCCACCAAGGTTAAAACTCCTACTATATATTCACCATGATTTTAAGCTATTCAATTTTAAATTCATTTAAAGGTCTGTACAAACCTGACCAGCCTTCAGATGGTTTCCAACCTATGTTTAGTTAACACTGTAATATTTTAACCACTTACAAAAATCACTATTTGTTCCCTCTGTTGATTAATCCAGGATACCAAAATGTTAGGGAAAAAGTATCATTAAAAAAAAAAAAAAAAATCAGAAATTAATTTCAGTTCAAATATAATGTGAAAAATGAAGAAAATACCACTGGAAATGCTGGGTTGAGCAATAAGTAACATATTTAGCTTACCAACTTAAATTATACATTGCTGAGGTATAACAGCTTTTCCTTCTCCCTATTTACCTTGTAAACTCTTTGAACATCTTATGCACTTACATGTTTCATATCACGATCAGTTTCCAATACTGACTGTGTCTTTGGCAAAATTTCAATATCTATCTGAACAAATATACTGCTACAGTAAAAGCAGTAAAATCTATCCAGTCATGACAAGCCTAAGATGTGATAAAGGTTGTCTGAAGTCAATTCCTGTTAACATCTTAATTTTTAGTGATTCCAAAAATAATAAGCATGTGCGTGTGTAAAGTGAAAATAGATGACCTGTGGCATGAACGGCAAGACTAAATTTGTTTTCAGGGCTCAACATCTTTTTCACAGCAGCTAAATGACAAGCCTTTGACTAAATTGGAGCTTGATATTAACATCAGAAATTACTGTCACTCTCTCTATAATTTTAGATAATAATCATATTTCATGAAATATCTGTTGAGATGTATATACATATCTGTATGCAACTATCTAGCACAGTTTAGAATGTTTTCACATTTTGGCCCTATTGAAATAATTGGAAAGTTTGCCATTCACTTCACTGAATCAACAGTTTCATTTCGCATATATAGATATAAATGTTTCTGTTTATCATCTCTTCTATATCTGAGTTTTGGTGATCTTATTCATGCAATATGTAAGGAACTGAAGGAAGAAATGCCTCAAACATTCATCGACACAGAAAACCTCAAGGACAAGCTGCGGCGTTTGGATTAGTCTAAAGAATGTCACCCAAGGAAGCAGGAGTGTATGGAAGGATGCACCCCCCACTCCCTTGCAGTCGCATTGTCAGACTCCTTAGATAAGTCTCAAAGGGGCTGAAGTGGACTGAGCGGAAACCAAATGTTTATCCCTGACTTCATTGTGTATTCATTTGTGACTATTGTGCAAGTCAGACTCCATGCTTGCCTTGCCTAATGACTTGCTAATGACTAATGAGCCTTCACCATTGAAGTGGTAACAAGAACTGATAAGAGATGATCACTTCTGGGATGACTGATAAGATCTCTGGGAACAGAGGAAAAACCAAACCTAGGCAATGACCACGAACTCAACTGGAACCCATGCTCCACTTTTTTCCCTCTCTCATGGAAAAGAATTTGTGGAATACCTGCCCCTCCTCATCTAGTATGCTAATCAGCTAATAAAATGAACTTAAAAGGGCAACAGAAACTTTGCTGTGTGTGCACCCACCACCCAGGATTACCAGACCTGAGACAATGCTGAATCCAGGGGTGGTGATCCAGATTTCCCTTCCCTTCCCTTCCCTTCCCTTCCCTTCCCTTCCCTTCCCTTCCCTTCCCTTCCCTTCCCTTCCCTTCCCTTCCCTTCCCTTCCCTTCCCTTCCCTTCCCTTCCCTTCCCTTCCCTTCCCTTCCCTTCCCTTCCCTTCCCTTCCCTTCCCGTTTGTAAGAGACCATATTGCTTATTATCTTTTTCCAAGTTTAAATTCTTCTCTACCACAAGTAAAACATTTTAACTGGTCATTTGGTGTCATTTCACCTTAATTTAACCCAAGGGATCACAGAACCTTTGCGATTCTCTGGGCTTTCAGTCTAGGTCGTGACACAATATGTTGTTTATTTTTTTTTAAAGTTACAGTAATGTAATGAAGTAGTAGTCTGACAACGTTTCCTAGAAATACTCCATCCAGTTACTAGGTGTTCAAATATATATATATTTGTTTAATTTACATTTCTGCAGATTAAATAACAAAACTGAAATATTGAAAACTACACACCTAGGAATGAGCATGACAGTGATGAAAATTATACTTGATTGTAATTACAGAAATCTGTGTGATTATTCTCTGTATTTATTTTTACACTAAGCAACAAAGGTATGGAAGTGTGTTTCTGCCTTATGTGTCAATAGTGGAGTGGGAAAACTGAGCTCAGATGTTATCAGTAGTTAATTATACCTGTGGTTGTGAAAGATGACCACCCAAAGAGAGACATGATTATATATAAATAACAAGATCTTTTAACTAATCTGGAAAACATCATCAAGACCATTAATGTCTTTTCTGCATTCCCTCTAGCCTTAGAATGAAACCTACCCTCCAATTTTTTTTTTTAAACCATCAATTTACAGTTTTCCTGGTATGAGACAATAAAATCTAAATTGCTTGATTTCATGGAAGAGAGCAAGGTTTTGTGTACCTGAATCAGAAAGTTCTTTCCTTGTTTCTATTAGGCATGTTGGCTTATTAGAGAGTAAGATTATCTGCAAGGTGGTAGTTGCTTCAGTGAAAAGTGCCCCATCTAGATAGATTATTAGGTTTCAAAAGAAGAAGGTAATTACTCACAGTTAACATTTAGTGACACCATATACAGTTACTTTTTTCTTCATCTTTGATTTTAAAATTGCACTTTTGTTTTAAAGAATGGTTTGCATTTGGGTTTGTAGTTTTTTGTTCCTAGTGATACACCTATGTATCTTTTGCATTCTTTCTTCCACTAAGAATTCCATCCAATGTTAGCTACAAGTTCTTGCACTATGAAGGGGGTTTCCAGTGTTGAGGAACGGGATATCTAAAGTAATCCACTATTAGACAGTGGGTTCAAGATTTGCGTGAGAAACAACAGAATAGGAAATAGAGAAGAATAATCAGGCATCTTTTCTGACTCTGTAGCTTTTAATAATGACATTTTTGTAGATAACTAGCTCATAAAATTTTTGATGAAATTTCTACATTCTTCACTGAAAAAAATCTAATTGGGTTTTGGTTGATTTGGTTCAACCTACTGGAAGAATGTGGAATTTGCATTTTTAAAGACTGCTTTGTCCTAAACCTTGATTAAGGTATCCCACAAATTAATAGATTTCCAATACAAGAATAATCAAACATGGTAAACCACTGGTTACAGAAAAACCTCAAAGCCAGATAAATGCTCATTATGTACTTTTGAATACCTATGAACTCTTAAATCGCCGAGATGTTGGTAAATGTCATGATGTGATGTTACAACAGCATAAATGATAAAATATGACTTGGCTGTTGAAATATAAAACCAAGAGTTATAACCTTTCAAATGAATTGTGTTTACCCTCCAGTAAGAAAGATATTGTGAAATACAAATTTGCCTTAAGTTGTTCATTATCACTGATTTAATCTTTTCCAAACTGTTCCTATCTTATTATAAATGCTGACACTTCAGGAAAGTTTCTTTAGTTATTAGACTTTGATGACCTGTTAGCTATTCTCTTTCCAGTAATAAATAGTAACAGTAACAAATAAATACAACAGTAAATTAATGCTAGTTTAAGTGTTGCTGCTTTATTTTAAATATCCTGTTATACCCACTGTTGCTGAATAATCTGAGTTCACGCTAATTCACCAAAAGTATTCCTTCCTTTTCCTGTTTTTAGCTGACTATGGTGTATGTTTTCTTATATTTGCTAGAAACTAATCAAGCATATTAGATATTTAAGTTTGTTGCAATAATCTGTATACATCTTGAATTATCTTAAAGTTGAGATATTACATAAATAGATATCACCATATATGAAGCAGAAATATTTTATTTCAATTAATGAACACATATTTATTCAATTTAGAATGTGGATGAACAGAAAATCATTCTTACTGTTCTAGTGAGTTTTTTGATCAGCTATGTGTTCTCAGACTAAATTGCAGAGAAGATATTTAATCATATGGTGTCTATACTAACAAATTTGTTTTCCTTATGACTTTTTTTTTTTTTCTTTGGGCTTCAGAACTTTGAGTCCACAAGAACCATTGTCTTTTTTCTTGACTGCAACATGATTTGATCTGTGCTGTAGTAGCTGTAGTATCTTAATTGAGACCATGCATTCTTCTATTTCTTCACTTCCAATTCTGGGAAAAGCATTCAGAATCAACATAAGCACAACAGTGATCTCAGTTTATGCATTCTACAATATGGTTACCAGCTGGTGGTCCTGAGGACCACATGGTCTCTCTCATTCTTACTTTGTTGTTACTTGTAAACTTGATAACTATTTTTTTAGTGTGTGAAAAGATTGCTTTGCAGGGAAATGGCAAACAGAAGTAAGACTCCTCAAAATTAGTCAGCATCCTGAATTTTATCTTATGTCTGTTTTTAAAAATTGTAAAAGTACATGCATATTTATTTAAGAGGTATTTTCTCCCTAGGACTCTTGTAGATATCATAATGTATATCGACATATTGACTTACAGACACAGTTGTACTGTCAGGGCCCTAAGTACACCATTAAGCCTTATTGGCTTTGGCCAGCCTCGCCTGAAACCCCCTGCCTGTGGACCCAGGAGCTCCATTTCAGCTCAGGCCTGGGCACACAGTGCTGACATGGGCTATGTTGTAGGTGTGCCTCTGACCAACTCTGTCCCCTGATGTTCCTGACTTGCTGATGGATTTCTTGGGTTGACTTTAGCTGTGAATTTTCACTTTGTGTATGTCTAAGGATCTTTAGATTGTTGATGAGACCTGTTGCTGACACCAGCTCTGCACTGGTCACCCTGTTCTGTTGCTGTGGGACTGCTCCTCAACAGTAAGGGCAGGGTTGTCTTGGCTCTATGCTTACCCTCCTTGGGAGCAGGCCCATTCCTTCTGCTCACTGACAGATGCTGCTAGGTCGTATAGTCATGGAACCACGGAGGTGGGAAGGAAGTCCAGTCTCCTGTTCTGATCCAAAACAGAGTCAACTCTGATGTCAGATGAGGATGTCAGATTATGGCTTTATCCACTCAGGTCTTGAAAACTTTCAATTTTAGAGATTGTGCAGCCTCTCTGGGAAACCTATTCCAGTGTTTAATTACCATCATAGAAATGGATTTTCTTTATATCCAGTTAAAATCTCACTTGTTTAAATTTATTCTTGTTGGCTCTCAACCTCCCACCACTGCCTTCTAGTAAAAGCCTGGCTCTGTCTGCTTGCTGACCTCTCCATAGGTATGACTGGGAAGGGTGTGAAGTCTGTTGTTAGATCCCACCACAGCCATCTCTTCTCCAGGCTGAACAAACCCCGGTCCCTCAGTATCTCCTCACAGGACAAGTGCTCCAGCTCCAATCATTATGGTGGTTCTCCACTAGACTTATTCCAGATGATCAAAGCCTTTTTTTGTAATGTGGGCCCCAAACTGGACATAGTATTATATAGGTGGTCTAATCATCTTCAAGTAAAGGGGAACAATAATTTCTTCTGATCTATTGGCTATGCTTCTGTTGATACAGCCCAGTAATCAGCTAGCTCTCATCACTACATGCTGACTCCAGTTAGCCTCCTCTTCTTCAGGTCTTTTTTCAACAGTTGTTCTCCAACTAGCCAGTCAGTTGCCAGCCTGTACTGTTGCAAGGGATTAGTCCAATCCAGGTGCAGGGCCATGCATTTTTCTTTGCTGAATTTCATGATTTTGCTGTCTGCCCATTCCCCCAGCCTGTCTAGGACCCTGAGAATGTCAGCCCTGTCTGCAACTGTATTGTCTGGTCCTTCTCAGTTTGTTGCCCACAAACTTGACAAGAATGCATTTCATACTGTCTTCCAGGTAACTGATAAAGATATTACACATGACAGGTCCCATAATAGACCCTGAGTATATCACAATAACAATTTCTTTTTTCTGTTTGCCATGGTTCTTCACATGTAGCTCAGTATGTTTGCATTACTGGAAATTAGACAACCCTGTAGACTTATTCTGTCTTCTGCTGAATCTCACATTGTTTTCCTTGGGGCTGCTACTTGGCTAGTTGTTTCTCAACCTCTGCCAAGAGTGGGATAAGCACCTGATTACTCCTTCCCAGGTGCAGACCTTTGGACTTCTTTTCAAACTTTGGGAGGTTTCTCTTGCTCAAGTCCTTCTGGATTTAAGCTCTACTTTTCAACATGTTTAACCCTTCCACAGTCCTACCTTTATTACTGCCTGCAAATATGCTGAAGGCACATTCTGTCTCACTATCCAGGTTGTTGATTTTATTGAACACTATGGAACTCAGCAGAAATTTCTGGGACATTCTGTTTGTAACCAGCCAATAACTGGACCTCAACCCTCTGATCACTGTCCTTTGCCCTGAGTATAAAGCTAGTTTTAAACTCATTTATCCAGTCCACAATTCCTCAGTTTACAAATAAGAATGTTGAAGAAGAAGGTATCACAGACCTTACCAAAGTGAAGTATATCTATCACTGTCCCATCATTCATATAGCCAGTCATTTCATCATAGAAGTCAATGGGGTAGGTCAAACAATTATCATTGTTAGTCCAGTTGTAATAAAACTGATTAATAATATTTGTCTGACCAACCTCATTGCCTTCTATGATGAAATGACAGCTATATGGATTATAAGACAGTGGTGAATGCAAACAGTATAAGTTTTATTGTAACTGGGCTAGCACTCATACACCAAATTATCTAATTATTACAGAAGTAGTTTAATTACTATTACAGTTTAAATTAGTTATTGAAAAACTAACCAGTGTCTTTTCCTTTTTTTCTGCTGAGTTCATCCTTCCAACGTTTCTCTTTTCCCTAAGGTCATTAGCTTCATTCTTGCTCAAGAAAGGTTAAGACACATCATTAACGTCCTGGATTCTTCACTGGGAAGAGTTGAGGCTGATGTCAAGGGTCCCTTCCTCCTTTGACTTGTCTCTGCTTGGGGTTATTTTCATGTTTTAACACAGAGCACTTGCCCTGCTTACTTGCTTTTTAACCAGTGGTTGCTGTGTGAAGTTTGAACATCTTCAACTGCTAGCTATTAGTTAAAGTTACACAATAGTTTCCCCAGGCACAATTAGCATAAAAGGCTAATATTTGTTATTCAGTGACCATATAGGTTTATCTGATCTTTACTGTATAATATGGTATTCATCAAGCTAATCTAGAACTAGTTAGACAACAGTCCACAGTCCACTACTGCTACACAACTGCTGTCACCGCTAAAACAAAGTAAAACTAGCTCAGGCTAAGACAAGGTTAGAGAAATTTTGAGACCCTGCAGTATCAAGTAAACACAGCCTTTTAGTAGAAATGGCAAAATCATATTTACCTGACACAGTTGGAAATTAATTCCAAGAGGTTGGTCTCCATGATGTTCACATAGACTGAAGTGCAATGACTGAGTTGCAGTTCCCCAGGTACTCCTCACCCTTGTTAAAGATAAACATAACATTTACTCTTTTTTTTCCATTCAGGAATCTTCCCCCAATCACCACAGTTTTCCATATTTCGTATTGGTTTTGCAATCACAGCAGTTTGCCCTTTCAGTATCCATGGATAATCCCATCCAGCCTCATGGATTTGAATACAGCCAGTTAATCTAAGTTCTGGCTCAGGAAGTAGAAAGTTTGCTACAGCTAGTAGAAGTCCATAGACTTTCTAATTAACTGGAAGTGTACAGTATCAGGATTAGTCTAGGCTTGCCTTGATTTAAAATTTTTTAGATTATCTTTACAGTTGTCTAACGGAAAAGTTTACCAGGGAAAATGTGGGTCCCTTTAATGGATGAAGGAGCCAACCAAGTGGTGGAGCCATTTAGGATAAGTTTAAGTGCTCATTGATTTTTTTCATATTTTTTCACAACCTAAGCTGGTGTACACCTGAACAATTTGGATAAAAAAGGGGAAGTCAACAGCAGGGGAAATGTGGTTCTGTTCTGAAATGTGTGCCTTTGATACTGTCCTGCATGACATCCTGGTCAGTTGGAAAGACGTGGATTTGATGGATGGACCACTCGGTGGATAAGGAATTGGTTGGAAGGTCGCACTCAAAGGGTTATGGTCAATGGTTCAATGTCCAAGTGGAGACTGGTGACAAGTGGTGTCCCTCAAGGATCAGTATTGGAACTGGTACTGTTTAATATCTTTGTTGGTGATATGGATAGTGGGATGGAGTACACCCTCAGCAAGTTTGCCGATGACACAAAGCTGTGTGGTGTGGTTGACACACTGGAGGGAAGGGATGTGCCATCCAGAGGAACCTGAACAAGCTGGAGAGGTGGGCCCAGTCCAACCTCATGAAGTTTAACAAGGCCAAGTGTAAGGTCCTGCACCTGAGTCAGGGCAATCCCAAGCACAGATACAGGCTGGGTAATAGAGTCCTGGGGAGAAGGACTTGGGCGTGTTGGTGAATAAGATCAACATGAGCCAACAGTATGCGCTTGCAGCCCAAAAAGCCAACCAGATTCTGGGCTGCATCAGAAGAAGTGTGGTCAGTAGGTCGAGGGAGGTGATTTTGCCCGTCTACTCTGTCCTCATGAGATGCCACCTGGAATACTGTGTCCAACTCTGGAACCCCCAACAAGAAGGATATAGAACTGTTAGAAAGAGTCCAGAGGATGGCTACCAAGATGATCAGAGGGCTGGAACACCTCTCCTATGAGGACAGGCTGAGAGAGTTGGGCTTGTTCAGCCTGGAAAAGAGAAGGCTCTGGGGAGACCTCATAGTGGCCTTCCAGTACCTGAAGGGCGCCTACAAGAAGGCTGGGGAGGGACTTTTTACAAGGGACTGTAATGATAGAATGAGGGGTAATGGGTGGAAGCTGAGGGAGGGAAGGTTTAGATTAAATATAAGGAATAAATTTTTTACTGTGAGGGTGGTGAGGCACTGGAACAGGTTGCCCAAGGAGGTTGTGGATGCTCCATCCCTGGAAACATTCAGAGCCAGGTTGGATGGAGCCTTGAACAACCTGATCTAGTGGGAGGTGTCCCTGCCATAGCAGGGGGGTTGGAACTAGACAATCTTTGAGGTCCCTTCCAACCCAAACCATTCTATGATTCTATGATTCTGTTGGCCAAGCCAGTCTAAATGTCCTTGTGGTAGAGGGGACAGCCAGCAGTGGGGGGCAATAAGACAGGAACTACTTTGTTGCATTCAAATCTCATTGTTGCTTGGGGCTGTTTATTAGTTAATTTCCTTCTCTTGCCCTCTCATTAGCTCTCAGTGGAAGTGTGAAAAACTGAGTTTCCCTGTCTCATCTAACATAAAGGATATTCCATGTTACACTACTAGGTTTGTCAGACCTGTACTATATATAGTATATGCAGAGCCTAAGCTAAAATAGGTTGCAGTAGTCACTGGATTACATGAGTCACCCTACTATTAGACAGCTGTTAGGAGAAGCTTAACATTGTTCTCTAACATACTTGCAAAAAGGCAAATAAAATTAATATTTCTCTTCCTGTCCATTTGCTGTTATAACAGCTTAGGTAAATAAAGACCCCTGCTATCAAACCAGTACACATTTGATAAATAATGGAAGAGTTCCTGCAACTAGAGTGATATATTTAGTGCAAGGAGAAAATAGTCATAAAATTTTTAGCTCACCTACTTTGCTCTAGTAAACTGATCTAATTATAATGAAAAGAAGGTGTACACATTTCATTAATTACACCAGGAAATCTTTTAACTATTCCACAGTGTTTTCCTCAGAAATGAAATGAGGTACAAATTGTTCTCATCCAAAATGATCTGATTATAATTTTGTACATTGTTGTGGTTTCAACTCAGAGGGCATTTGGGCACCACGTAGCCACTCACTACCCCCTTCTCTTGCCAGTGCTGAGAAGGAGAAAATAAAGCAAGGGTGCCACTCACTAACCCCTTGCCCCCCAGTGCTGAGAAGGAGGGAATAAAACAAAAGGGCCAGGAAATTGAAATAAGGACAGAGAGGGGTGTCATCATCCATTATGGCACAGGAAAAAGACAGACTCATTAGGGGAAGAGAAAAAGAACATAAAATTTAATACAGACACTAACAACAACATGTGACAGACAAAGTACGACCATGAGAAGCATTACTACATCTTGAAAACACCTTCCCCTATCCCTCCCTTCTTCCCGGGCTCAGCTTTGCGCCTGATATCTCTACTTCCTTTCTCCCAGCAGTGCAGTGGGCAGGGAAGGGGGTGTGTGGTCAGTCCTGCTGCTTCTTCCACCTCAGAGACAGGGGAACTTCTGGCATTCCTCCCCTGTTCCAGCACTGTCCCCTTCTCACAGGAGACAGTCCTCCACAAACCAACTCCAACATGCATCACTCCCATGGGCATGTTGGTCACCCCCACAGGTTCCAATCCTCCCAGCACCAAACTACAACAACAGGGCCTTCTTCCCATGGGGTCCTGGCCTTTTACAGGCGCAGTCACCTGCTCCATCGTGGGCCCCCCCACAGGCCACAAATTGGTATCTGCTCCACCGTAGAACCCCATGGGTGGTGGTGGGGGTGGCCCTGCCTGCTCACCACGTGCTGCAAGGGAGTCTCTGCTCCAGCTCACCTTGTCCCCTTCCTCTCTTTTCTTACACTGACCTTGGTGTTTGCACAGATGTTTTCCTTGCAACTCCTCCTCACAGCTCCCACAACTCCTCCTAGGTTTCCCTTCTTAAATATGTTATTGCAGATGCACAGCTAATTGGCCTGGCCTTGGTGCAAAGGCAGGTCCGACTTGGAGCCGGAGGATCTTAGAGAAGGTTCTCACAGGGGGACACCACTGTTGTCCCCTCTCCTGCTACCAAAAATACCCCCATCACTCACTCAAACCAGGAAAGCTGGGTATGAAAAAAATTATTCCTTCTTTAAGTAAGAGTCCTAGGTTATTCCTATTAAAGTGGGATTATAGGATGGAATACATGCATGCTGAATATAGTCAAACTGATACTGAAATAAACTGGAATATTCAACGTCTTGGATAAATGCATGGGACATATTTACGTGTCTCTTTGGTTCTACTCACGTAGCCACAACAGGCATGCAATGACCAGAGACAATTTCATGATTTTTATAAAGTATTGGTGACAATTTTGGACATCACCATGTATAGATCTGTAACTACAATGACCATTTAAAATTCCATAACATTAATTTCACATAATCTCTTTTACTTCCAACATTAAAGAGAAAATTCCTCTGACAGGCTCTGCTTTGAAAAGCTAGCTGCTCTCTTTTAACTTTTGTGCTTGTGCAAAATGAGGCACATATTGATTCAAATTTTCTGGGTGATGTGGAGTAAAACAATGTGTCATTCTATATCAAGATATCTTGTTGCAAACGGGCTGGTAATTTGAATTCATTCATCCATCACAACAAACCCATTTGATTACCATTTTAAGTCAGTACATCTGTGCATTAAATGGACGATGTAGACTAACATTTGGTTAGTGAAAACAATTTTGCTATCAAGTTTGACCCACCAACCTCAGAAATATTACAGAGGTGCATAAATGAAACTGCAGCCTGAAAAAAGGGAACAGTTGTTAACATCACTAAATAAAATATCAATTTCTTTGTGGTGATCAAAACATCACTATTTACAGTCATACATCTCTAGATGACATGGGAAACTCAAAAGTTTAAATTTAGTGTGTTGTATTCCTGGTAAAGGTTGAATTTTTAATGATGAAGACAGTAAACCATAAGGAATTAATAATGATCATACTTTTTGTGAAAATTTGTTTCTGCAGAGAAACTGAAGCACACACAACAGAGTAAAACAATGTCTCTAGATAGCTAATGAAAGTTAAGAATTTAGAACAGTGCTCAGTGGAGGCTTAGGAAGGAGGGCCTAGGATATAAATAGGCTGGGTTGTAAATGTGTATCTAGTGATATATGTCATAATATACTTCCACTTAAATTAGATGCTTAAAGTGACAATGTGTTCTTTCCAGAACCTTCAATTCCATTTAAACAGGGAGAACTTGATCATTTTGTATATGTGTGAAAAAATGAATTTATTGTTTGAATCACATTAAATCGTATCCCTGACAGCTGTATTTAGCATAAGGACCTAGACTAGTGTAATTATGATCTCTCTTTTTCCCATTCATCTTTCTGTATATGTATTTATGTAACTGCTTGCTTCATTATGAGTGCCTTCAGAGTGGGATAATTTTTTGAATCCACTGAAAACTGCAAACAATAGTAACATAAATGTGAGAACATCAAGGACAATAATATTCTAAAACTTTCATCAATAAATATCTGGATGGGGAGGATAGATGTTATGTGTGAAGGAAAAATTATGGAGGAAGTCCATTCTACATTATAAACTAGAATTGAAATAGGAGTTATAAAACCACACCATGCATTATTATCTATGAGTATAGAATTACTTGCTTCACAAATAAAAAATTATTAAGTTTAAAAACAATCTCTTAGAAAAATCAAATGTAAAAAAAGAAAAATATACAGTACACTATGCAGCACAGATCTTAAGATTCTTGCCTTTCACTGTGCTCAGGTGAATTAAGGGTCTCAAATCCCAGTGCAGCAACAGGTTGGGACTGTCAGCAGAACCTAGAGGAGTGTTAATTCACTCTGAAATCATAAACCAGAGTTGGGCTGGGCTCAGTTGTCTGGACAGTCAGTCTGTTGTTTGAGATATCTTAGAGCATCTAAAACATCTGCACATGTGTAAGAAGAGGAATTATGTGAGGTCTGTACCCTGCAAGAACAGCAACTGGAGCCAAGTGTCAATCCCAATGGCATATCAAATGTCAGTAGGTACGGATTTTGAAACAGTTGAAGTGAGGTCCTATATTTCATTACCTGTAAAGCTGCATAGCTTTCTAGATTTATTCACTGATGAAACCATGTAGAACAGCAATATGGTATGCTTGTTGCTAGCAACATGTCATAAGCTTTGTACTGAGTTTGCAAGGCCTCAGGTTTGTTGGGCGTGCTCTTTATGAACTTCACGGACCTGCTTGCAGCTTTATTTTACTTAATTTAGCTGTGACAGCAATTTCTCTGACTGACCAGATGCCTAGGGCTAATTTGTTCTACTTTTGTGTATCTCTATAGTTTTGTACAGATAGCAGTAAGAAGCAATTTTTCTATGTAGAATGAGATATTAAATACTCATTAGTACAGAGAAAGTCATGCCTGATGTGATGGCAGAGGCCTTCAGAACTAGAGACACATGATGCAGTGTAGAGGAGCTCAGGCACATGATGGGGCACAAGCTTGGCACTGGACACCCCACAGCTATTAACAACTCACCCATGGTCATTTAAATAAATACAGACCAGGAGTTGGAAAAAAATAAGTTTGAGGAGTAAAAAAAGAGAACAAAGCAATATCTAAAATAGGAAAAACGTACTGTACATACTGTATTTGGAAGCAACATAGAACTGCAGACTAATAAGAAAAAAGCAAATATGTAAAAGTGTGTTAACAAGCATGTTAAAATGATCCTAACTGGATCCTAGAGAAAAGAATAAGGAACCCTCTACACAATATCATATTCTCCCTGACAAAGGACTCCAGAGGCTGAAAACTGTAGTGCCCTCCCACATACCACCTGAATGAAGCCACCAACCTTAGGACTCAAAGCAGCAGGGGAAGGGTGACCATAACACCAGGAAGAGGGGTATAAAAGAAGTGTATGTGTAACAGTTTTAATTCCACTATTACTCTTTATTCTTCCACAACAATTAGATGTGGACTAATACTGATTAGACTCTGAAGATTTTATTTATATTAACAATAAATTATTGATTGTACATATCTAAGGGTGTGCTTCCTGTATACCCATAAACAAGATTTTGAGTGTAACATTGGGGCTGGTCCTGTTGCTTGAATAGATGCACATGGTGACCCAGCATATCCTTTGTGGGCTCCAGGGGCCTTCCAAAAGGTATAGCTGTCCTCTAGTTTGACCATCATACCTGTCAAACCCTTCTGGATTTCTCAGGTAGTCTAAGTTGTCTCATACATTAACAGTCTGCATTTAGGTAACTGAATTGAATCCCAACTCCCCACTGACTATCAAAATGGGGGCTAGACAACTGTATTTTAATGTTTTAATCCCTGAGATGAATTTCCACCAACAAATGACTGTTTAACTATGTACAACTTAGTATTATGGCAGTGCAGAAACACATTAACCCATTTACCATTACAAAATACATTTTAGCATTGTCTCATATATTTTTCCAGACACTTTATAAAAGACATCAGTGAGCTAATAGAAGATAACTAAGTGCATTTTTAAATGTAATTAAAAGATTACATTCTTCCCAATCTAGCACCTGAGAAAATTTAGCAAAACCAGCAAGATACAACAGCAAGCACTTAGGCATTTGGGAGTTAATAGGAGTAGGAGATTAAATCCCTGTATGCTAGGTTCTTAAAAATACCGATAGTCACTGTATCACCTCGGAAAATTTTAAATGAATTGAACATCAGTTTCTCTATATTCAGCTTTTGTAAGATTAATTGTATTCATACACAGTAAAATCATCTTAAGAAATTTGGAAGGATATACTATATAACTTCAATTAGTATGGGTAAATTCTGTTAACAAGCTATGAAATAAGTTATATACAAAATATTCCATTTAAACCACTGTATTTTATTTTAGTAAGTACAACAATCTGAAGCGATATCTTCCCCCCCCCCCCCCCCCCCCCATTAGGAAATATTACTTTCTTTTTTTCCCAATTAGTATTACTTTTTCCTTTCACAATTACTGTATCATGCTCATATTTTTTCTTCCCATTATCTTGTTCTGTTACTGATTGCATGTCTCATCAGTAATTTTGTTATTATTTTAAATTATGCTCATCAATTATTTTAAATTATTTTGACTCAGATACCTTAATTAATGGTATTCAGATGAAAGTTTGAACTTGAATCTGTCTTTCATTCCTTTGTATTTTGTAGCTAGCTCAGGAATTCATTCACAATCCAAAATTACTAACTTGTTGAAAAAAAAATACTTCTAAAAGGAATTAGTTTTATGTATTTGAAAGCTATCCACCTCTGCCCTCTAGTGGTCATGTCTTTTCTCATTCACATATTAATAGGAAAAAATCCACAAAGACAACTTGAGAAATAAAATCCTTATTGATTTTAGCTTATTTCATCTTAGCTTACAAAATTCAGTCAACTTTCTGTAGGAACTGTTTTTGTGCAACATGTCTTTAGACTCATGCTTTCAAAATCAAAAAAATACTTTGTAAACATCCAAATAATGTTATTTTCCATGTCCAGTATGATATACAGTAAATTTTAATTATGTTGCACTGCAGTTTCACCAAATCCTTTTAAGGGATTTTCAATTTTGAAACACTACAGCATCGGAGATAATTCAGAGCAGTTTGTTTGAAATTTCTATTTTTTCCTTAAAAAACTCTAGGAAAAAATAATAAAAGAAAAAAAAAAAAAAACACCAAACAAGCAACACAAACCCAAAACATTGTACTATATTAATTATTTTATTGTAAGAAAAATGTAATAACAGTGTTTTATAAGTTCAGCCTGTATAATATGTTCTCTAAAAGAAACCACTTCCAAGCTACTGGGTTAACATTAGTGAGACTCTTCCTTACCTTCAGTGTCCTTTCTAATGTCAAAGGATACACTTCCTGGCTGTCAGCCAACTCTAAAAATCCTCTTTTGGCCCTAGGAAGTTTTCCTTTCCCACACCACTGAGGCTTGTCTGACAGTTCATTAATTGTCTCAGCATCTCTGTTTGGGATGCAGGTGGCAGCTTCATCTGCTGCATGTCTGTTAATTCTGTCTACTCCAAACTGTTGACTCTCAAACCTCCTCTTCAAGTTCAGTTGCTCCCAATAGAAAGGGGCACCCTCCCCCATTTAACAAGACTCACCAGGCTCTCACTTGCTCTTTAAAGGAGCATAGAATCATAAAACAATTCCAGCTGGAAGGAAGCTGTAGAGACCATCAGTCCAAACCTCACTAAAAATAGGTCTATTTCAAATATGGACGCTGTTGTTTAGGGACTTGTCCTGTCACCCTTTTAACATCTCTGGGGATGAAGACTTCACAGTCTCTCCAGGCAGCCTGTTCCAGTGTTTGATCATCCTCATTGCAAAGACTCTTTTTGCTTGTATCTTGACTCGCATAAACCCTGACTTTTGCAAAACTGTTTTCCATTCAGTCTTCAGTGCTTTCCAAAAATCTCCTGAATTGCTGTACCCAGCCACATTGCCCTTCAGAAAATACTGGTGTGGTTAAAGTCCTCCATCCAAACTTGGTCTTGTAATCTTAATGCTTTTCTATGTTGGTTTCATCCCTTCTTGATCAGGCATTATGTAAGAGACACCTGAGTATGACATCACCCCTGTCCTGGTTTCAGCTGGGATAGAGTTAATTTTCTTCCTAGTAGCTGGCACGGTGCTGTCTTTTGGATTTAGTGTGAGAATGATGTTGATAACATACTCATGTTTTTGTTGTTGCTAAGTAAGGCTTATCATAAGTCAAGAATTTTTCAGTTTCCCATGCTCTTGCCAGCAAGCAGGAATTCAAGAATGGGATGGAACATGGCCAGTACAGCTGACCCAAACTAGACAAAGGGATATTGCATACTGTAGGATGTCATACTCGGTATATAAACTGGGAGGAGTTGGCTGGGAGGGACAGATCACTGCTCAGGCATCAATCAGCAAGCGGTGAGCAATTGCATTGTACATCACTTGTCTTTTCTTATATTTTATTTCCCTCTCTTTTTGTTATATTCCTTTTCATTACAATTAATATTATTATATTTTTAATTATTATTTTTAGATTTGATTTTATTTTAGTTATTAAACGGTTATTTAGGGCTTAGGCTGTGGCACTTTCAGGGTGTCTGGGAAGAACTCATCAATCTTCTTTCTGTTCAGCCCCCCTCTGGTGTTTTGCAGACTGTTCAGCCCTTCCTGCAGTCCCTTCACTACATGACTCAGTGCCTAGTTGGAGTTTACCCGCATGAAGGTGAGAGACACAACCATCCCAGCCCAGTTCCAGGAAAGAGTCTAGCATTCCCTGCAACCTAGCACTGGGAAACCATGTCCTCTCACAGGACTCAGTAGGGTAAAGCCTTCTGATCTGCCCTTGCAGGTCACTGGTCAGTGCCACCCAGGACTGTGTCCTGCGGTGCATTACCACTATGGTTGTACCAACCTTGGCAATCTCATTACATCTCAGGAAGAACCTTCAGGACCCCTGCCCTGACAAGTTGACTGCCAAATTCCTTTTTACTATCAGTGGTTGCTGTCATTCCTAGCAACAGTTAAATAAACACTCCATGGTTGCACAGGAGCTCCCTATGCAAAAAGGGCTTGAAGGTGTAGGTCCTCCTTAATCAGGAAAGAGCAAACAGATACAGAAGCCTATCTTTCTGAACAACAAATGGTTGTTGTGCCATTTGTTCCTGTTTGCCAGCCCTGTTTGGCCTTCTCAATATAATGTAATAGGGGAAGTGAAGGAGGGGGGAAGAAAACACTCTGTTGTGCAACAGTCACTTTAATTTTTGCAATGCGTGGTGTTTTATTTGTTTGACACTATGTATGTTATATTGTTATATTAATTGGCAACAGAAAAATAATCTCCCAGGTGAGCAGCACAACAAAGATTTTAATACTGTTGCAAATAAAAGTCAAAGTGTGAGAAAGAATTCCTAGGAACCACAGGGGACTGCCTAAAACCCAACACAGGAAAAAGAAGTTGAGTTTCCAGACTGAAATCAAGCTAGGAGCAAAAGATCAGTCTCCAAGGACACAAGAGGCACACACTTTTTGGTTTATTCTTGTCTCATCTGAGTTTCCCCTACTTTTTAAAGTTGTTTGTTCTACCATATGTTAAAATACAACCCTTTTAAAGCATTTTTTATCTTTTGAGAGGGTTCTTACCAAAACAACAACAACAAATTTTTGACAGATACCTTTTAAAAGTCTGGTCAAGTTAGGTTCATACCATAACTCTCTTAACATTCTGGACTTGTTTCAGTAGTAGGAGTAATGAGCATTGTGTTTCAAATATGGTCTTATAAAGTGAATTCTGTACTTGTATGCAGGTTAGCTCTTTCTCAACTAATGTCAGCAAAAATCTCCTCATTGGTGAAGACAGGCTACTCACCATCACTGCAGTGATGCACTGTTTATTATATCCTAATTAAACTTTGTTCAGTGAAAAGTTTAATCTATACTTCTCAATCAGTTTCTGTCACTTGTCTACATTTTAGGAGACTTTCCCTGAGGGAATCCAGACAATCTTGTGTGGTGTCAGTATTCATTTTATCTATAAGCTTTAGCATCTGCTCAATATTTTGACAGTAAGAAATTTTGATACCCTGCACTGCTTTTCAGCACTTTCATTTCTGTGACCTAAAAGCATACTGGGTTTTTTTAGATAATGTCAGACAACTTTCAGACTGTTTTTCTTATGGATGCCTGATCTCCATCCCTGGTACACGGTTCCTAGGTTTGAAGTTTAGCACAGCTTTTCATGTCTGGCTTATGCACACTTTGTTAATACCATGTTTTCTCCTTCCAATTGCTAACAGAAAGGCAGTTCTATCACCACCATGCCTTGTTCTGTCACTAATACAGAGAACAGGTGGTCAGACAGTGGTGTAGCAGAAAACTACTACACCACTAGTGGAACAGTATCAGCAGTTACTTACCGTTGATTTATATAATGTAAAATTTAATTATTTTTTTCTTCTTCACATTTTTATTACCAATACAGTGAACGCAGTGAAGTGTTGGCTTTTGTATGCACTCCAGATCTTATCACTTCCTCTCTTCCTCACTGTTCTTCAGCTGACTGAATGAATCAAAGTCCTTCTCAGGAATCTGATGCAACAGATATACAAGGGTAATAGTGATGGAGTTTTAATATATTTGTATTTTAAGGACTTCAGTTCCTGTAAACTTATCTCAAACTACTTTTCATGTCTTTGGACCAGAGAGGAGTATGGATGATAACATACACTTAGTCACCTTAACTATTCACTCTTGCTCTTCTGCAAGACTCAAAGTTTGAAGAACTGTCCTTAAAGGCTTCTTTGCATTGAGCTTAAGATGCTTTATAAAATTATATGTTTTTCTATTTCTTCTAAGACCAGTTCAAATATAAAATATAAAAATATTCTATATTTGAAGCTGGTACCCTCATGTTCCTCAGTAGCTGTGAAACAGGACTTTACAAATGACATTGGCAGTGATAGAGGACTTTCCTCTCTATAGGACCACTCTTAAGTTCGCCAAGTATTCCAGATTGGTTTGTTTCTACACTGCTAGATTGCTCTCTCTGGGATGGTCTACCTATGCCCACTCTACATAACATTTGTCATAGGTCTTCTCTAGGTCCCACATGTTACATATGTAGAATTTATAATAATGTATTATTACACTTGGTTTGGGGAAGAGTGGTATTGCAAAAAATGTAAATAGTATGAAAGCAGTGTCCCAGCCCAGAGAAGTAGTACTTAAATAATGTGAGTTTAAGTGTGTATGTTAGTGTGTGATTTGAAGGTAACTAGGATTATTTGAAGTACAAGGTCTTCAAAACAGAGTTGGAGACCTATACAGAATCAAGGTAATCAACTGTGATGACTTTTCTGGATTAAGGTTTAGGAAGCAGTTCCTGAAATGATGTTTGCAGAGTACTACCTAATTTGCTGCGAAGGGGACCCATTGAGCAACAAAAATAGATGTTGTGGGGATGTTCAGGAGCCCACAACCCCAGGAAGACCTGTGAAGTTAAGTTAATTAGTTATATTGCTGCACCAACACAGCCTTTAAAATAATCCAGTACAACAGTCACATAATCATTATAAAACCCCATATATTAATATGAAGAAGGGACATACAAATGTCTCTGCTGTAAGTGGAGGATGTGATGGGTGTCATTCTGTAGGAAGGTAATGGTAAAAGTAAGAGGCAGTCTGGTGCACTAGTTATGCATATAATCAAGCTCTTGTTTAGACACTCTAAGAAATCCACATTGTAGTATATCTTACTTTGGTAATTAGTACTGCTAAACTAGTGAAGCTGAGTTAATGAATCTTATTTATTTGTTTTGACTTTTCCTTGAAGGATGTTGCCAAGAATAATTCTTCTCTGTTGTTGTCAGGAGTAAGATACAAACTCTAAATAATTTGGTTTTAACCCCACCAGATGGCATTGTTGTGAGGCTTAATTACATTCTGACAACATAACATCTTGTTAAATTATGATGACAATTAGGGAATGAAGGAGAGTGAGAAAGACAAGACTCATTATTATTCCTCTGAATTAGTAAGGCCAATCAATAAATAACCTTACTATAGTATAGAAGTTAGACTCCTGGAAGAACGTTTTTGTTTAAGTGAGATTTAAATTACAGATTATCAGTCCTTGTGTACTAGCAGAAATACTCTTTTCCAGTCTCTGATGCCTACCTTGCACTGTGAAACAAGCAAAAAAAAAAATTACTTACATTAAAAGTCTATTTAAATGTATCAGTTTCAGGCTAGTTGATGAAAACTTCTATAATTATATGCAAAAAGCCTGATACAAAGTAATTTTGTGCTATGCAGTGTACAGAATTAAATCTGTTTTTAAAAATGCTTGTTTTTATTTGACATACGCAGATACTACAAATGTCTTGCATTATAAGGTTGTATTTTAATAGAATAGTTTACAAAATATCTTGAAGTACAACTCTGGTATGTATTGTGAATCCTGTTCCTACCCTTGAAAATGATACAATAAACCATATCTTCCGAACAACTTTAGTTAAGCAAAGCAACTTGTTCTCAATTATCCAGTTGTAACTTTAATCTAGTGTATGTGCTTTCCTGAAAATTTGAACGAAGTTGGCAGATTTTTTTCACTTACACAAACATAACTTTTTTTCTATCAATTAAGTGTAGAACTTTTGGTTGTTAAACACATGCAGGATTAGCAATTGCCCAAACACTTAGTAATGTGATCTAATCTAACTTTTCCTGTTAACTCCTTATTTTCTCCGGTTAAATCCTTATTTATTTATTGCTATTTATTATGATAGAGCTCCATGTCACCTCAGAGGACCAGTAAGGAATGGTTGAAATTGAACACTAGGAAGTAGTGAAAATCTCCAAGAGTTTGTCAGCTGTAATAAAGAAATACACACATGGTAGATAAGAGCAGGTGAATGAAATGGGGACATGAATACAGGGAGGACTATATCCTCATTGACCGGAAAAAGTATTCTCAGTCTGTGTCTAAATTAACAATTAACTTTGTAAAACAGAAGCATATCACAGAAATTAATGATATAAGATTCCTGCATCTACAGAGTGCATGGTTAAGGTTTTCACTTTGGGCTAGTTTTTCTCTGCTCTCTGACTTGTACATTTGGTTCAAAGTTGTCCAAAGGACAAGTCACTGGATCTGCCATGATGTCTTGATTCAGGCTGGAACAGAGTTCACATTGCATTTCATCTGAAAGGAACTTGGGTTTCATGCACTAATTCATGTGATTTGCAGCAATACACAGTAAGAGAGGATGAATAGGGGACTTTACTCAAAATTACATGTCTCTGAACTAAAATGATGACACATTCCCAGCTTCAGCTTGTACAGATTAACAAAAATGCCATATTATTCAGTTTAAGTAAAACTGTTTCTTTTCATGACTTTTCATAATGATTACATGCCATTTCATTTTCTTCTGAATATCAGAGATTTTCAAAGAAAAATCCCCAAACAGTCCTGATGAGTCATCCAGGAATAAGGTGATTGTGATAAACAAAGATACTACTTCAGTTTCACTTCTGTGCATATGCTTCAACATTTTAACTTTACTTAAATACATATAATCAGTAACATTGCACAAGTTATAGTCTTAAACTTGAACTGTAATTGGCCTTTTCAGTTTGAAAGGCTTGCCTTTGAGCCAAGACAAATCGTAGTGAGCGCAATTACAAATTTGTCGTGGTTTAACCCTCTTCGACAACTAAACACCACACAGCCACAGAGCTGTATGGGGGAGTGAATCGAAAAGGCAAATGTAAGAAAACTTGTAGGTTGAGATAAAGATAGTTTAACAGGTAAAGCAAAAGCCACACATGCAAGAAAAGCAAAACAAGGAATTCAGTCACTATTTCCCATCAGCAGGCAGGTGTTCAGCCACCTCTGGGAAACCAGGTCTCCATCATGCATAACAGTTATCTGGGAAGACAAATGGCATCACTCTAAATGTCCTGCCCTTCCTCCTTCTTCCCCCAGCTTTTACTGCTGAGCATGACATCACATGTTATGTGGCATCTCTTTGGTCAGTTGGGGTCAGCTGTTCCAGCTGTGTCTCCTCCCAACTTCTTGTGCACCCCTAGTCTACTCACTGGTGGGGTGAGGTGAGAAGCAGAAGAGGCCTTGACTCTGCAGAAGCACTGCTCAGCAACAGCAAAAACATCCCTGTATTATCAACACTGTTCTCGGCAGAAATTCAAAACATAGCCTCATAGGAGCTACTATGAAGAAAAGAAATGCTATCACAGTCAAAATGGCACAAAAATGTAATGCGTTTGTATTCAAGTTCCTGTGGCTCGTTTCAAAGATTTTATTATCTATACAGAGGAAAAACATTTAATTATTATTACTGTCTGGTTTTGGTTTTATCAAACCAAAACACAGGCTTTCATCTTCTTTTGCAATCTCATCTACTTTTGAGGTCTGAAGAACTGCAACTATTTGATATATTTCCAAAATTTTGTGTTGTATCATTTATTAAAGCAGAAATATTTTGATACTTAAAAACCTGCTTTTAATATTTAACTTTACATTTTGTGGGCATTTATTTTATCTTGATAGTAAAACAGTTAGATTGTGTCAACAGATGTTTGCTTGGGACTGCCAAATCTGAAAGTTAGGGTGAAAACAAAAGAAAGCCCAATTAGGTGTTTGGAAATAATTCCTGAGGCAAATAAAGAAATCACTGGTGGATGTAGACATTCCAAAGAACTGATGATAAAGATTTAGAAAAGACAAATATTAGATAAATGAAGAAAGAAGTGATAGAAGATAAGAGTATGGCCAACAAGTGCAGGGGTCTTTTTTAAGAGAAGGTTTTTTTAAAAGAAATAATTGACTGACTACTCTTTTAGTATTCATTTATCTTTAAAAGAATAAAAAGAACTGGTGAGTTTAAGATATAGAAATAAGCTAAACTACTGAGCAGTTTTTGAGAAAGGGGATGTTTAAAGAAATATCAACTTATAGAAAAATTGAATTTTGTGTTTGTTTTCTGATGCAAAAAGCCACACATGCTTAGTGTCTCAACTTTATATCTCAGAAGCAAGCAATGTATCTTACGTAAATTTTATTTCCTTTGACAAGAAGAAAAAATGTATTTAATCAGATCAATGAATTGTGTGAAAATATTTTCTGAAGTTGTGTTTGTATCAGTGAGCACAGTTATAAGAAGATATATGCTGCTTAAATAACACAAACCTAGATATTAGAAGGTCGCTGGGGTTTTTTAATATAAGAGGATAATCAAAATGCAAATTATAATTTCATCCATCGTAGGTACATATTTCAGGATTCAAAAATATTAACTGTCTCAGACACAGTTAATATGTGGGGGGTTTTTTATTAAGGGAAAGTCACTGTTTAGCATATAAGAGTGTGTGTGCACAGAATTACTATGTATTATAGATTATGAGTCAATTTTGTAGTATGACAACAGTGCAACTACTTTAAAGAAAGGTTAGCAAAGAGACTGATTTAGTGATTATTGCTATTGTATAGGCTGGGACTTAGAACCTTTTAATACATAAGATATAATGAAAAATGCACTAGGTTCTGTTCAACAGCACAAGATCAACACTAGTGCAAATTAGATGGCTTTTCTTGAAATTTTTACAGTAGCATGGCATATAAGTCATTTGTCATAATAAGTATGAAGCCTAATCTTATTCATACGTAAATTATCACAAACTTTAGAGAACTGCATAAGACTGCAAACAGGGGAAAGAATCAATCAAATAGTTTCTGTCCATGCCAGTAATACTCAAGCCATTCAATGTATCATTATTGTTATAATAAGAATGTTTGCTGTTATGGAAGCTAATGCAGGAATTGATCCTATCTAATTGTGACGACTGAAATACAGGCACCTAGAATTGTATGGTAGTAGGAAAAAGGTAATACTTTCTATCCTGAATATCAATCCGGAATATGAGACTTATTCAAAACAAAAAAATAAAAGTACTTAATCATAATCATTATTATTATTATCATACAAGGCAGTAGGTCTGTGAAAAGAATATTGTAAATGCAAGAAAATTACATAAGTTTGCAAAGAAATTTGAAAAGCAGGAAATGAGTCAACAAGCTCAACATTACCCAGCAATACCCACTTGCAGCCCAGAAAGCCAACAGTATCCTTGGCTGCATTAAAAGAAGCATGACCAACAGGTCGAGGGAGTTGATTCTCCTCTACTCTGCTCTGGTGAGACCCCACCTGGAGTATTGTGTCCAGCTCTGGGGCCCCCAACGTAGGAAGGACATGGACCTGTTGGATTAAGTCCGGAGGAGGGCCACAAAGATGATCAGGAGCCAGGAGCACCTGTCCTGTAGGAACAGGCTGAAAGAGTTAGGGTTGTTCAGCCTGGGGAAGAGAAATCTACAGGGAGACCTTATAGAAGCCTTCCAGTACCTAAAAGGGACCTGTAAGAAAGCTGGAGAGGGACATTTTACAAAGGCATCTAGTGGTAGGACAAGGGGTAATGGTTTTAAACTGAAAAAAGGTAGATTTAGGTTAGATGTAAGGAAGAAATTAAATTGTTTCCTGTGAGGGTGGTAAGACACTGGAACAGGGTACCCAGAGAGCTGTCAATGCCCCTTCCCTGGATGTATTCAAGGCCAGTCCAGCACTGGCAGCTGAAGTGCCAGGAGGTGTTACGCTTCAGTACTAATCACTTTCAAAGCAGCTCAAACCCCTTCATATGCTGCCAATTCTATGATTCTATGAAATTTGGAATAAAGATCAATTTCTGGCTAACAGACAAACTATTGTGTGTTCAGAAAATCTGTGCTGAAAGT
This sequence comes from Strix aluco, assembly GCF_031877795.1. NCBI lineage: Eukaryota > Metazoa > Chordata > Aves > Strigiformes > Strigidae > Strix > Strix aluco. Next base: position 86,049,145 of record NC_133932.1, on the reverse strand, counting down.
AGTCAGAAGCTGAGAAAGTAGTAATGCAGTTACCCTGTATACTTGCCTTGTGTTTACTCTGTGGTGTCTTTTTGCAGTCACAGTTGAAGACACTACTGAGCTAGATGGACCATTGGTCTGAAGCAGTATGAATTTTCACATCTTCCTAATACTTTTTGGGTTTTTTTAATAGTTTTTGTGAAGGACATGTTCTAGAATTTTTTCAGTTAAATTATATTCCTAAATACCCATACAGAAATATTTAGCACAAATAAACCATGTCAGTTCTTAAAAGGCATAATTATGATGTCTTTTATCTTTCTTATCTTCTGCAGATGGATTAAACTTTTACTGTTGGGTGGTTTTTTTGTTTTGGTGGAGGTTTTTTGTTTGTTTGGGGTTTTTTGTTTGGTTTTCATCTGAGAAAATTAATACACAATGAAATCTGGTGTAAGAACCAGATATTTCAGACATAGGTAAATACTTGATAAGGTTGATGATATGGGATCCCTCCTATTGAACTCAGTCTTCAGTATTGTCCTGGTTTAGCCAGAATAGGGTTAAGTTTCCCCAGAAGTTGGGGGGAAGCTTTAGCCAGGTTATTCATATACCATGCTGACGTCACATCTGGCGCCGAGGCGTGAGAAGAATTGGTGAGTGCGTGCGTTTGTGCAGCTGTTCCTCTCACTGCTGTATCGGTACATACCTTGCTCTGTTCATTGTTATTACTGTTACTGTTATTGTTATTGTTGTTGTTTGTTTTGTTGCTGTCACACTGTTGTATTAAACCTTTCCTTATCTCAGCCCCGGGGCTTTGTATTTCACTCCCTTTGTGGGGGAGGGGCAGCGGCTGCGTGGTCTCAGACCCTGGCAGGGGCTAAACCACCACAAGTACAGTTGGTAAGACAGAACACGGTATATTGGTATGATGTGACATGTGAATTGTTGAATTATGGCCTTGTTTTCTCAGAAGTTTTCCATTTAAGTAGACCAATAAAGAAGAAAGAGGAGGGAAGTAAACTCACACATAGTGACTTCAAGCAGCAATACAAATCTAATTTAAACTTCTTCAGCCACTTATACCAAGAGTGAAATCTCCAATTAAATTAATCAGCTCTTCAGAAAAAGTTCAGAAGTGTCTTGTCACTCAAAAAGTCATGAATCATACAAAATATTTTCAAGCCTGTCAAGGGGGGCAAAGATTAAAGTTTTCTCCAACATAGCTTTCAGCTTCAAGTCAAAGGTGTGGGTTTGGAAGGGGAGGAGAACAGGATGGACTATGTTGTTCTTGCTTTTTTATTGTTTTAATGGTGTTTTCTTCACTCTGCCTTTGCACACTTGATGACAGTGTCTGTAGGTTTAGAGGAATATAAGTCAATAAATGACCACAATGATTTGTGCAGAAATTGCAGTACTCGCTAATATAAGAAAAGAGCATCTGCAGACAAGAAGATAGGAGTGAATTGTGGTTGTTACTTAGTGCCTGGTGCAGGTGCATTTGACATTGCTGACTTACTCCTTTTGGCAGAATGATGTTCCTATACTCAAATGGGTTTTGTGAGAGCTCGTTTTTCTATAAAGAATAGAAAAAAAAAGTGGGTGATAAATACTTGGACTAGCATACTTCACTTGCTTAAGTGCTTCTATAATGAGTCTAACCATAACAATAGTGACTAAAAACAATTTTGTAATGGAAACAGTGATAAGTTATAGCTCCACTTCCAGAGCTTGGATGACTACTAAGCCCCACATGGATATTCTGGCAATATCTTAAATCAGTATCTGAGAGAAACTTCAGACCATACCAGGTGTCTCCTCTTTCTTTACAGAACAGGATTTCAGAAATTAAGTCAGTCAGGAGTTCTCAGTGCTAAGATTAAGTACTTGGTCTGGAAATTTGGAGGACCAGGCCTCTAGGATATGTGGTGGAGTAAGCTACAGCAGATAAATGCAACCTGGACAGAAAAAAAAAAGGACACTGAAAGTAATGCACACATTATATTGATAGTTGTACATGACATTTTTTTTCCTAGAATCTTCCATCAGCTCTTCAATTAATACATATTTGTTTAAAATGTTGAAAGTTCCCTGAAGTTCTGTGAATTAAAAGTACCCTGTGAGTCACTAGCATGTGTCCTGGGTAACATGATTGTATTTTCCTGTATAATTTCATAGATACATATTTCATGACTTCCTTTATTTCTTTCAAATGGAGTTTGTAAGTAAAAATGTAAGCCATAAGCAGTAGTAAAAATTAACTAGCCATTAATTGTTTGCAATTAAAGATGTGTTTTCTATGTAATAAAGTAACCTCAACTAAATTAGTGAGAATTTTTTTTCCTTTCTTTCAGTTATAGCTTAAAGAGTATTTTGTGAACTTGAAAGTCTCATCTTTTTCACTATTTGTTACATGTAGCAAGAATTCAGAGTTCTATTTTGTGGTCTGCAGCAACGTATTTTTAATTGACATTTTGCTATAAAGAATACTAATGACTTGAGAATTTTGAACTGGACAAAAAGTCATAAAATAACCTGTCATAATTATATTAAAGAAATAACTCTAGTGCTAAATATCCAATTGCATGTGATGAAAGTCTGTCGATGAGAGAATACAGAGCACAGATAGAGATATTCTTCCTATCACAATATATTCATTCTTCATAAGATCCTGGGAAAGTAAGTTTGCTAATGAACTGTATGGGCTCAATCCAATTATTACTGAAAATAATAGAAACATTAGGAGCCTAGGAGTCTATAGGTCACCCAACCAGGACAGAGAGGTGGATGAAATATTCTGTAGGTACTTAGGAGAAATCTCATGATCCCTTGCCCTTGTTCTTGTGGGAGACTTTAACTTCCCAGACATCTGCTGGAAATACAACACAGCAGAGCTGGACCAGTCCCAAAGATTCCTGGAATGTGTGGCAGATAACTTCCTGACACAGCTGGTGAATGAACCGACCAGAGAAGGTGCCCTGCTGGACCTCCTCTTTGTGAACAGAGAAGGACTGGTGGATGATGTGGTGGTTGGAGGCTGACTTGGGCACAGCAATCATGAAACAATAGAGTTCTCTATTCTCAGAGAGGCCAGGAGAGGGGGAAGCAGAACTGACATCCTGGACTTCCAAAGGGCTGACTTTGTCTTGTTTAGGCACCTGCTTGGGAAACTGTCCTGAAGAGTATAGGGGTCCAGGAAGGCTGGACACTCTTTAAGAAGGAAGCCTTAATGGCTCAGGAGCAGGCTGTCTCCAGGTGCTGTAAGAGAAGCCAGTGGCAGGGAAGGCCACCCTGGCTGAACAGGGAGCTTTGGCTGCAATTCATGGAGAAAAGGAGAGTTTATGGCTTTTGGAAGAAGGGGCTAACCACTCACAATGTTTACAAAGATGCTGTGAGGCTATGAAGGGGGAAAATCAGGAGGTCTAAAGCCCAGCTAGAAATTAATCTGCCTTCAGCAGTCAAGAATAACAAGAAATGTTTCTATAAGTATGTTAACAGCAAAAGAAAGACCAGGGAGAGCCTCTATCCCCTGCTAGATGCAGAAGGAAACATGATAATAAGCGATGAGGAAAAGGCTGAGGTGCTTAATGCCTTCTTTGCCTCAGTCTTTTATAACAAGACTAGTTGTACTGAGGGAATCCAGCCTCCTCAGCCAGAAGACAGAGACTGGGAGAACGACCCCCCCCCACAATCCAGGAGGAGATAGTCAGTGACCTACTGCATCACACAGACATACGCAAGTCTATGGGACTGGATGGGATACACCCGAGGGTGCTGAAGGAGCTGGCTGGGGTGCTTGCCAAGCCACTTTCCATCATTTACCAGCAGTCCTGGCTGACCGGGGAGGTCCCAACAGATTGGAAACTGGCCAATGTGACACCCATACATAAGAAGGGTCGGAAGGATGATCCGGGAAATTACAGGCCTGTCAGCTTGACTTCAGTGCTCGGGAAGCTGATGGAGCCGACCATCCTGAGTACCATCATACAACCAGATGGTCAGGCCCAGTCAGCATGGGTTTATGAAAGGCAGGTCCTACTTGACAAACCTGATCTCCTTCTATGACAGGGCGACCTGCTTATTGGATGAGGGAAAGGCTGTGGATGTTGTCTACCTTGACTTCAGTAAGGTCTTTGACACCGTTTCCCACAGCATTCTCCTGGTGAAACTGGCTGCTCTTAGCTTGGATGGGCACACATTTCTCTGGGTAAAAAACTGTCTGGATGGCCAGGCCCAAAGTGTTGTGGTGAATGGAGTTAAGTCCAGTTGGCAGCCGGTCATGAGTGGTGTCCCCCAGGGCTTTGTTTTGGGGCCACTCCTGTTTAACATCTTTATTGATGATCTAGACAAGGGAATAGAGTTCACCCTCAGTAAGTTTGCAGATGACACCAAGAAGGGTGGGAGTGTTGATCTGCTTGACGGTAGGGAGGCTCTACAGAGAGATCTGGACAGGCTGGAATTACTTGAGCATGTCCAACGAAGAGCATCGAAGCTGGTGAAGGGTCTGGAGCACATGTCTTATGAGGAGTGGCTGAGGGAACTGAGGGGGTTTAGTCTGGAGAAGAGGAGGCTGAGGGGAGACCTCATCACCCTCTACAACTACCTGACTGGAAGCTGCAGAGAGCTGGGGATGTGTCTCTTTAACCAAGTAACAAGCAATAGGAGAAGAGGTAATGGACCAAGTTGCGCCAGGGAAGGCTTAGACTAGATATTAGGAAGTATTTCTTTACAGAACGGGTTGTTAGGCATTGGAATGGGCTGCCCAGAGCAGTGGTGGAGTCCCCATTCCTGGAGGTGTTTAAGAGTCGGGTTGACATAGTGCTTAGGGACATGGTGTAGTTGAGAATGGTCAATGTTAGGTTAATGTTTGGACTAGGTGATCTTCAAGGTCTTTTACAACGTAGATGATTCTGTGATTCTGTTATTCTGTGATTTTCAACAAGAGACGAATTATTCTTCTAAGTCATAAAATAGTAGTTTGTGATATCAAGTGTTGCATGAAAATGCTGAAAGAGTTTAGGTGTCTTAAATTAGCCATAGGTTAAATGTCAGTGACTAACTCCAGGAGTGCAATTTGGAAAACTTTACTTAAATGTGACTAGTGAAAGGTTCTTGCAGCTATTCTCTGAGATTTCGGTGAAAGGAATTCTTTCCTAAAAGTTGACATAGCACAAACACAGGACCTGTTGTGTAAAACACAGACTCTGCCCTGACTGTGTCTAGTCTGTAAAAGGCACATCCCACCTACATTCTTCAGACAACAGCCTCACTCCCTATCCATCATAAACCTCTCCTCATGCCACTTTGCAGAAGAAATTCCCCAAATTCACTGGTTTCATCATGATTCCTTCTCAGTCTAACACTAGAGAGACTGAGTAATAAAAAAAGGAAAATCTATTTATGGAGTCCCAAGGTTTAACACTGGAGTTGTTTGAAGCTGAAAGCAGAATTATATTTCTCCATTTAGGGCTTCTTGCTTATTATGAACACAGTCATGTAGTTCTTAAACCCTAAGGCTGATGGTCTCTCTTGAAATCTTGAAAATACATTAAACGTTGTTTTTCTACTCTACTGCATTAAAGTTCCGACATTCATTTACATTCTATACAACCAATAGAGTCTAGTGTGTTATTGATTTGATAGAAAACACACATGGTACTTCTGTCACATCAGCATAAATAAGGGACCTGAAATATGGCATTTTGCCCAGACAGATGTACATAGGTATATATATTTTGGCCATAAACTATCAGACAGAAATATTCCTGGATTATGCTGACCTTTATTATCCTGAGTATCTACTGCAAGGCTCTTTATCGGCCGAAAAAAACATTAAATTGTTCTGTTGTTGAATGTATTGTTATTCAGTACATGAAAAGGTATTATGCTATTTAAACCATCTCAGTGTCTAAACCAGCTAAGTATTTACAGGCTGTGTTTCCCTGTATCTGGTTCTACTATGCAGCCTAATCTATAAGACATGCATTTATAATATTTAATGTACACTGATGGATAATGTGAAACAGAGAAACTAGGACAAAGAAAAGGCATCATTTCCCTGTTTACATAATAGGATCATGATTAGACATGTGTCTTTAAGTTCTGGATTCAATTATTTAGCCTTTGGCGATTGAAAATCACTTCTCCCATTTTTGAGAAGAATGGCAACTCTAGCAGGATTTACAAGCAAAGGTTGAGATTTTTTATAGTATTTTGTAATTTTAGAAGTATACCATGTAAACTGAATGATTACGGGATTAAACTCTGTAAGCTAATGAAGAAAGTTCTAGTTACAGCAAAAAGTTGATTTCCAGTCTATATTCCTCATAGTATGGAAGTATCTTATTGCATGGCTCTGTAAAGCAAAATCTTATGTATTTTGTTCAGACACCAAACCTCAACTTTTTCCCTATTTTTAATTCACTGATTCTTTCTAATTTTCTGAGTCTAGTTTTCTTTTTTGCAAAAATGACTCAATTTCAGCAGTAGATTCTGGGATAACCAATATATGACCCTTCCTTCATCCAAAGTACTTGGATCTCAGTCAGTTAGTATGCCCTGCTTGGAAAACAGCAGGTGTGGGCTTATTTTCTGAAATTTAGGAAGGCGTGGAATGTAGGTTTCCCACTTTGTCCAAAATACTTATGAATGTACCACTTCAATGATTCCAATAGTGATATTAAATAAAAGTGTCTGTGACTGCTGTATTTTATGCTGAAAGTGATGCTGTCAGTTTGTGTTAAGAGAGTTAGTTGCAAGCATGCTGGCTTGATTGGACCTCTTTGGAAACAAATCCTGAAATTCAAGTGATATGAGACAAAGGATAGGTTGCGAGATGCTAAGCTTTGCCCACATTGTGGTACCTCTCAGAATGTCTGCGTTGTGCATTATGGTTCACATCAGAGGCTGGTTTTTTTTCTTTGTTCAGTTTCTAAGTAAATTGCTCAATTCTCCTCACTGTGCTAAGGTTCACTCCATGGACTGTTCTCAGGCTGTACACAATGGACATCTTTCAGATTATACTTTACTAGAAGAAGTGACACTAACAGCTAAGGCATTTCAACTGCTGATGGGTTTTCAGTACACAGAATGAGGCTACAACTAGGCCAGGATAAACCATTGTAAAATACTTGTAATATGGATGCCAGGTTCTCAGCACTAGTTGCTTTGCCGTACTCTGAGTTACATTTACTACTAATATAGATAGAGCCTTAAAGTTACAGAAGTTTTGGACTGTAGGGAACTTCAGACAGATTCAGACGAAGGTATGTAGGGAGTCTCTGTTGTCTAAACCAGTGAGAGGTGTTGGATTTTTTGGTTTTTTTGGTGTGTGTTTGTTTGGGGGTTTTTAAAGATTACTCATAGATTTAGGTCACTATATTCTATTTTGTACAACTTCAGATGGTTATAAGAATATTTATATCTAAACAGAGATGATTCAGCTAATGAGATTATGCTTAAAATGTTATTTTCAAGAGAGATAGTCTTAAGACTTTTTTCTGAAGTGAAGTTTAGCTTTCCTTGAAAATAACAGATGCATTAGGATGAATTAGAAAAACCTCCAGTCTAGTTGTTAAGAATCTTCCAGTAGATGGAGATAGAGAATAGGACTTTTTAGATGATGTATCGAAATATTATTTCACTATGGTAGTGTTCATACATTTTCTGTCAATTCTGTGTTTATCATAACTGTTAATAAGTTGCACTCTGACAATGTGCTCAAGAGAGCACAGGCAGCAGTGCCCAGTTAAGAATTCAAACAATCTCCACATATAAAAGGTGAGTGGGACTAGTTAGAAAATGCATTAAGAATCAATTTCCTGCTTTCCTATCTCTCATTTCAGTGACTGTCTTAAAAGGTAACACACCTTTATTGGTTGTTTCCTGTATAGATAGGTATATGTAAATTTGTAATTTCAGATGAGTAGATAGATTATATCATTTTTATTTTGAAGTAGTTTATTTTAACATGCAAACTGTCATCTGTATGATTTGAGTCTCCACTATGATAGTGGTTTGGGTGGTTTTTTTTGTTTATATATGCTTTTCATTATGCTAGACACATAATAAATACTGTCATAATTTCCTTAATCTTTCAGTCATTTTATGAAAAAAACGTGAGTTGGTTACTTTACTGGCAGGCTGCTTCTGTGATTTCAAACAGATGTAGTCATAACAGAAGATCCTACTTGTGGAACACAAAATACTAGGTCCACTCCTAATCACATAATGAAGTAATATATTTTCTCTGGTTGTCACCCTTAAAACATCAACCTGAAGGCAGACACTTATCCTTGCCATAAAGTACTGGCTCTACTGTTATTCAGTGGAAATAGGTACAAACTCCCCTTGGAAAGGGGCTTGCTTCTGAAATAAAGAGTCACTTACAGGAAAACATATTAATTTTATTTTTTCCATTCATTATCTACTATAGATATTTATGGCATTTTTATCACTGTGGCACATTGACACTTTGTTTAATTCAAAAGAATGGCTGCTCTGTGTCTTTCTGCCAGGTAGCTCACAATGAGTGTTGATTTGATGATAAAAATGAATGGAAACCTTCAAAACATTAAAACATTCTTTGAAAGTGGCAAGGATGAGTGGTCATTGCTTTGGAAGTCAATTTGCCACCCCTGGGTCATTCTCTGAGAAAGTTTCTGAATAAACTTAATCCTTTTTCTTGTGGGTGGTACTTCAGTAGTTACTGGTGATCATGGTCACATATCAAAAAAAATGTGTCTATATGACCTTGATGATAAAGAAAAACCAAGCTATGCAATGTTTTTTCAACAAGCCTTATGGATATTCTCATTTTATGAGGCAGCTTGTGTTAATACCATGCATATTTTCCAAAAGCCAGCTTTATGTAGGAATTGATATTTTCTCATTGAGAGCGTGATCATATTTCTGAGATGTCTGTCTGGAGAAGACATTAATTTTTCTCTCAATATGTAAGAACAAAGATTCAGTTTCCCTTTTTTTCAGATAACAGGAAGCAATCCTGAGATTTCTGAGGATTTATAGAAAGAACTAGTAGAACTGAAAGAATAGTTAGACTCAAAGGACAGATCGCCTTGAAATCATTCTGTGACCAGGGTAAAGCTGTGGTGCAGGTCTGCAACCTCTTCATCAATAATGCAGTGGTCTCAGGAGCTCTATAGTGTTGGGTGGATGAGCGAAAGGTCTCTTTCATTTTAAAAGAGATACGGAAAGACTGACCTTGCTTCTCAAGAAGAAAATACTAGAATAAAATTTTCCTGGTGTACCACAGAGGAATGCTTTATCTTCTTTACCTCAAAGAGCAGGAGTCTCTGACTAAGAGCTGTTGCAGCATTTTTTTCCTTTGTCCGAACACTCTGTCTTACTACCATTTCTTCAAGGAAAGTTTGCGAAGAGGTTTCTTTCCTTTTTTTTTTTTTTTTTTTTTTTTTTTAAATCACCTTGCATATTGAAGTAATGCTTTCTGTCAGTAATAAACAAGGAAAGGTGCACCGTGACAGAAGTCATTGTCAGATAATTTATATATGTATATATATGAAGACAAGGAAAATGTCTTTAAAGCTATATATCATGCTTTCAGCTTTTTTCACAAAACATAATAGCCTGTTTTTCTGTCACTTACTGAGACATGAACTATTTGGCCAACAGCAAGAATTGTCATGAATTGATGCATTCTCTTCTTAGCAAGAGTTCACTTCACAAGAACATTAGGGATTTAGAATAAATATGTCAAGGACAGCAAATACAGAAAGTCTGTTTTTCCCTGTGTCTTGCTGCTTTAAAGGTCAATCAGTCTCCCTCTTCTACCAACCTATACTGGGATTCTGGCACAGTTTTACAAGCATAATAAGTGATCTGAAATTGTTGTTCTCCTTTGTGCTAGAAGCCCCTGAAGTCATCGATCAGAGAGGAACATTTGTAGCTTTATTTATGAAGTGAGCATTCAAAATGATTTTCAATACTTTCTGCTGTTCTCTGTTCTCTTTGTTGTTTCAAGCATAGTGGCACCGTTTGACTTTTTCATCAGCTTTCCTGAGCCAAGCCAAAAGTGCAGTCCTGACAAAAGGTCTTTTTGATGACAGAAGGAGATGTAGGAGAGATTGATCAATACAACAGAGGTCTTCTACGGTCTGAATGGTTTCTGGTTTTCTTGCCTTGTCTATGGAGCTTAGATGAGTGAATGACCTCCTCCTTTAGAAATAAGAAGCCCAGGTCAAAATAAAAGCAAAATAACTGGTGTGGAGAGGGTGGAAGCTAAAATCAATTGTAAACTTTGAAATCATAGACCTTTAACAATCCTCATGACTGTAATCTCACCTTTTTCAGGACCGTATGTTCTAGTTGCATTAGTATAACTGCACAACCCATTTCAAAGTACTGTACTCCAGGTTTTACCAATTACATAGTAAAAGGACTGGTGTTTTCCTGTGACCTCAGAGTTCCTCCTTACAATGTAACTGCTGCACTGTTCTCTACTGCACATGACAGCATTTCTTGTTTCCACCTGCCACCTTTCCAGACTGTCTTCATTTTGTATCAGTTGTTAACTGCTTTGGAAATACTTCTAGTGTCAGCAACATTGGATTTAACACAAAGAGCTTGTAACTGCCAAGTTATTTTAAAGGCGCAACCATATTGTGTACTTGGGAGAGCAGAGAGTGCTCTCTCTCCAGATTTTATGGTTTCTCAAGAAATAGCATAATCTTCTGTATCACCTCATCCTGAGTAGATCTGCTGTTTCTAGCTTGTCTTAGAGTATCTGATCACTTCTGCCAGTGAGTTTCTCACAAGTCCAAATAAATGTTACTGCTCCTTGTCTTCTTGTTTTCAGTCTCTAAACACTTATACCCCAATCATACAACTCTATGATTGTTTTCTGCAGAAAACTGTTTGTGCTAATTTGCTTTAAGGTAAGCAACACTAGTAAAATTCATAAATACAAATTTCCTGTTCTACAATGATCCATGCAGAACCAACCAGAAAAGAAAGGAACATTTACTTGTATCATACCAGATATGTATCCTTGGTGTGTTTTTTTTCCTGAGAATGTCAGACTAAAGCAGATTAAGATTTCATTACTATAGCTGTGTGGCACGATAAACACTAATCTTTTTAAAAGAAATAAAATATTTTATGAAGGCTTTTATAAGATTTCTAGCAGAATGTCACTCTCACAGTAGCATAAAACAAAATATCTATTTTGGACTCTTCTTGTTCTGCTTCAGCAGGACTTTTATTCAGCACCTCTATGCTTTTGTTTGATTGACTATAAATGCTTCTTTTAGCGTTTCTGTATGCCATAGCAACTTCATGAGCTGCAGTAAAATGCACCTTGAAGGTATTATGTTCACTTACACAATAATTTAACTAATACCTTTGCCTTTATGACTTCACTAACACAGAGTAGTGAACATCAGAGAGAAATGTCAGCCAAGTGTTTCAACCAGGTTTGGCCTTTCTTCCATACATCTTGAAATTTTTAGTGCCAATACTATTGAATTTTGTGAACTAGTGTCATGGAGTCTCTCAAAACTGATGAGGAAGGTACTGGAAATGAAATTTGTTCTAATCAGAATTGTTTAGCACTCCAGCAAACGTCAGTAAACTACAGGTTCAGATGTCTGTAAAATGGAACTAATACTACACATCTGATTTAAGCTTAAAGTTTAGGATCGATGACCCAAAATGCACATATCGCTCACACAACAAGACAAGGGTTCTCAACCTTGGGGAATTACTTTGGGTGGGATCCTGATCTAAGGGGAGAGTACCTGACTGCATACCCACTGCTCGGAGGAGGACTGGCTCAGTTTGCCCTCTGGCGGGGCTCAGTTTATGCCCTAGTCAAATCTGATCTTTGGCCATATATCTGTGGTCAGTGGTCTGGAAAATTCTCTCAGCTGAGGCATTTCATTGACTGAGGGCCTTGTCAGTCAACTGAAGGGCTTTGAATTTCCTATCCCTCAACCAAGGTGTGTGCCTGACCACAGTCACCACAAGGCAGGGCAGCTGGACCCCCAAACCACGGCTTCTAGTTTTAACTCTTTCAGTGGTCAGGAAGTTTTGATCTTTTATTGGAGTGGGTGCACCTGCCACAACTAGTGATGAGAACACATACACATGTTTCTATCCAGAATTATTTGTTTTTCATTCCACTTTTCTATCTTTTGCTTTTGTTACAATAAATGCTAAGGACCATAGACTGATCTTTCTTTCTGAGATAGTTGCAGATCTCAGCTGGCCAGAGTCTGAGGGAAAGACATGGCGATAGAAATAAAATGTTTGTGATGCAGAGTTAAAGTAATATCTTTAATGCTTGTTTTTATTAAAAACATCAAACACCTGTGGAAGAAAGAGTACCATAACCCAGCTGTCCTGAGGAGATTCATATACATGCATTAAGCAAGAAGAAAATACTCAAAATATCAGGTAATGTTGTTTTTTCTTGTTTAACATTTATCTTAAACCAAATGCAGAAGTGCTACTGTGTGATCTTCTTAGATTACTAAATCTTGCATCATAAGCAACTTCATTTAATGACAGATTTACATGTTATTGATAGGTAAATTCTGATAGATTTTGATCAAGCTTTTGTAGTTTATATTTACATAAAGCTGTACATACTGGTCTTCTCGATCCTCTAAGCACTAACAAAATGAACAAAAAAATCCCTACGTATTATTATAAGTACGTAATACTTTTTACGCTGTTGTTGTGTAAACAAGGATCTAGAAAAGAAAACTATTCTCATGCCATGGGTTTAATCTCTCTGAAACAAACCAAGATATTTCCTTTTCCCATGTTTTATGTTGCATCTATTAGTATCTGTGGATAGGATATATTGCAGAAGGCTGTATTAACCTGTCTACATACAGAAATCTGTGTATGCTTTATACACTCTTTATACACTCTGTCAATAAAGGAAAACCAGGCACACCAGGGGTGTGATTTACTGCATCCAAAGCTAGGACCAGCGAGGCACAAATGAACAAGCTACAGTTTCTTTTTCTCTTCATTGACTATAAACACATATAGAATGAACAGCTTCAATTCAGACTTCTACAGCATAGAGTGTCTAAAATTTAAATGAAATCTACACTAAAAAAAATCTACACTAAAAAAATGAAATCTACACTAAAAAACACATCTAACGTGTTGGCTAAAAGTAGGGCATCTAGCCAAAACTGACTCTTTAGGTTCAATCAATCCATAGTGAGCAGAGAAAGGTAAAAATGACAACTGCTTCTCTGCTGTCCCTTCTTAGTCACAACAAAGCTCAGGAATCTCTGTCTACTGTTTCACATTTCTATGGAAAGGAAGTTTTGCATGGAGGCTGGAAGGGAGCTGCTGTATGATTCATTCAGGTTTGCAATGACAGCTGGAGACTATGATTGTGGAAGATGCCATTGAGCATACCTGCTTATAATGCAGTTGTAGTCAAATACATCTATAGAGACAATTAATAAAATCTGTTTTTCTACTTCTAGTTGAATTGAATGATTCTGTTCTTCTAGAAGTACCTATCTTTAGAGTCAAGACAATTGCTTTAGATTAAGTGCCTAATTTTCGATGGCTAGTATTAGGTAAAATAATCCTGCAATGACTACACAGCATTTAAACTTTTAGAGTCTTTCATTGCATGATTTCAGCAGGGTTTCTTTAAACTTAGAGGGACTCATGCTGAAATGTGAATTTCATGTAATTTTAACTGGAACCTAGTGGATAGATGTAACAATGAATTAATGATATCATCCTGGATGAGATATAAATTCCTCTCCTCACATTTTTTGGTACACTAGTTCCGCTATCACAGGTCACAGTCTCCTACACTTTTAAAGATTATGTAAATTCTTGTACATGAAAGAAAGTAATGCACTATTTACTAAACAGAATGAATCCCTGAAAGCTGACATTTCGGGCAACTGACACCTGGTTTATATGCTTTCTTTGAGGGGGAGGTGAAGGACATGGAGTTTAATATTTATATTATTATGTATATTACTTACTAAATATTTGGGAAAAGAGTATCATTACTCTTTTCTCAGACAAAAAGACATCATACTAGGGTTTACTCTGAGTAAGCCAGAAGGTCTCTGCTGTACTTCTTGCTGAACTAAAGCTTTATGACAACACTAGTAAACCTTAGCCAAGATACTTTGCCAATGTAGTAGGTCTATATTGCAAGGATTTCTCTTAACAGGAGGAAAAAAAAAAAAAAAGAAGAAGAAGAAAAAAAAAGACAGCAATACTCTCAGCCTCATTATATTCTTCTACATTTTTGTAATCTTCATTCTCACAAACTGGATTGTTACTTGAATATGTATACCTACAGCAAAAAGCAATTATGTTCTTTCCACATTGTCTGAATATCATTTTAGATCACATGCAATATTTCACTAATGATGCTTGTAGAGTGTTGATTTCTTAACTCTCACAGCTACTATATCAAATTTTTAAAAATACATGATTAAGCTTCTCCAACAATTCATTAAATTATGCTAAACATATTTATCACCAGTGAGCGATTACTGTCATTCACAATATAAAAGGTGTGATCATGAAAGTCACTTTGTCAAAACAGCAAATCTGCATTGTTTATATTGTTTCAGTGTTGACATTTTTGGTCATGTTTTTATGCTTTAAATTTTAAGGTCAGCCCAATTTATGGAAATCAATTTTCCTTTTCAAGTTCACAAACCCTGAACTTCAGAAACTTAACTAAATAAATACCAAGGTCTAAAATGAAAAAAAGAAATATTTTTTCTTTAAAAAACATTGGGATTTTCAGCATGTAATTAAAATTTCTAAGAATCATAGCTAAAATGAAATTAATTTCTTTATTTCTCAAGTCACCAAAAAGTTGTAATAAAGGAAAAAATTCAAAATAGAAGGAGTGTTGCAGGTTTATATAAATATTTTAGTAATTTTATCGGGAACTCTATTTCTAGCCCTTCCTTGGATTTTCTTCTCTAAAATGTGCATCAAACGATAAATATCTTTAAATTCAGCAGTATCTTGGTTTGACCTTTAAACACATATATTTTCAAGATCATCAAGGAAAAAAATATTAAGATTTTTATTCTATGCTAGTTCATATATATACATATCTTTAGAAAAAAGATTCATAGTAAAGATACCTTTGTTTCCTATTCAATATATGGAGAGTTAGAAATATAAGAACAATTTACACCTGGTTACAATGGCTAAATGGAACAATTTACCTGAGGCTGAAATATGAAAGAGGCAAAATGGAGTTGATAAGAGGTACCCAGTAAGAAATGCTTAAGCGAATCTCAGAGGCTTCAGTTCAAAGCTGTAGGGACAAAGTTCAGCTCAGCTTGAGACCCTGATAGAGCTACGCATATGACTACGAAAAAATTCTGGATTTTCTCTATTCCTTTGAAACACAAACTTGGAAGAGAACATGCTCTGAAGCAGCCACAGATACTTTTCCTAGAACATACAGATGGATTCTGGTTCCAGCTCTCATGGCTTTTCATGTAAATTTTAACTTCTAATTACTTCATGAAATGTACACAAACTGACATGACAACAAGGAAAGAAACTCTCAAGTGTTGTACAGAATTCCTCTCCTCTGCACAAGGAATCTGAAAAACTTTCCTGCATATAGAACAGCTTCTACAGCACATGCAGGGGAAGTGGTGATGGAGCCACACTGAGAGTTTCCCAGAAGTGGTATGCGAGTTTCATGTCCACTATGTGAGACTTGACTTAGCTACCTTATTACCTGTAAAAATCCATGTCTTTAAATCTTAGTGTGGGTTTACTGGTTGTATTGTATTTTGGAAACAAATAACAGCACGTTAAGTCACTGTGAATTGATAATACTCTTGCATAGCTATCAAGTCTAATTGTGAATCATATTTATGAAAAATATCAGGATAAAGGAAAGCTAAACAGGATTTTTTTCCCCCATTTTTATTTTGGCAGAAGGAAGGCAGACTGTTCAATTCACCTCTACATCCCCTTTGTGTTTCAAATAATATTATGAGCTTTAACATTCATGGGTTCTGTGAATGAGCATCAACCATTACACCTTCAGCACTCCACATGGTACTTTGTTATACACTGCTTCTTTGAACAACATTGCAAACAATTGATTCTTTTTCCCTGTAGCTTATACACAAGTATTAATATGGAGCTATATAAAAAACAGGTTGAAATTACATGCAATGGCAAATCACCAGGGCAACAGGGACCTATTCACAACCTTACAGTTTTGCTTTTCAGTTTCAGAAGCTCTAAAGAGATACTACTGTTGCAGAAATAACCATAAAGCTGGGAGCAAAAAAGAAAGTAATATTTTCAAAAGCCAGTTAGAATGTGTGAATCAAACTATTGTTAAGCCACTTTAGCTGTGTGTTTTACCAAAAAATTACTGTGTCCTTTTTGTAGTTAATAGAGCAAATGCCTTCAAATGAAATTTTTGAAAACTTTACAAAGCCTGAAGACTATTAATATTTTGCTACATTGCTGTTCTGACAGTACTGACTCTTTCCACTAAAATATTCCAACCTTGCTAAACCCCAAAATGCAAAGTTTAAAACATGCATACTTTCTAAATGTTTTGTCTCAGATACTTTCAGTGCTCTAACTGTTACATTTGTTGCATGTGATTTTTAAACTAGGTCATTTCTTTCTGGATCAGGAATAAAATTTCCATGTGATTGTATTTCCATGTGAGCCTGTGAACATGTTAGATAATTTCTTCTATGTCACAAGTCTTCACTAAGCTTACTTACAAGTCATGAGCTTTGGACTTACACACTAGACACATGAATGGATTGAGCAGTAAAAAAATAGGTAGAATGCCTGGAGTAAAGGCCGGAATACATATCCCCTAGACAGGTACGAGATCATAACTCTGTATCATTTCTTTTGCATTAGACAGCCTAATTACTACTATCTTTAGTGAGAATCATGCAGGCAGATAAGAACAAAAGTCCTTATATACTGATTTTAATAAAGTTGTATTCAATGAGCTGTAAGAGAGAAAGGGTATGGAAAGATATGTTTTAGAGTCTGATACGAATTTTCTGAATGTACTATTGATTCTTGTGGCAACAGAGAAGTTGAGATTTATTTTTTTTTTTAAGGAAAAAGAGAAAGTAATTAACAAAAAAAAGTGTATGTATATCTGTGTGCAATATTGTGGTGGTTTAGCCCCTGCCGGGGTCTGAGACCACGCGGCCGCTGCCCCTCCCCCACAAAGGGAGTGAAATACAAAGCCCCAAGACTGAAATAAGGAAAGGTTTAATACAACAGTGCAATAGCAACACAACAAACCACAACAATAACAATAACAGTAATAGTGATAGCAATGAACAGAGCAAAATAGCTACCAAATACAGTAGTGAGAAGCCCGATGTACAAAACCACGAGTGCACCGCGCTCCTGCGCCAGGAAAATGTGACCTGCCGGGATGTGATGTCTGCATGGTATCTGAATAACCCGGCTAGAGCTCCCCCCCACTGCTGGGGGAACTTAACCCTATCCTGGTTAAACCAGGACAAATATATACAAGAATATATTTTAATAAGATTGCAAAAACTAGAAATCAGAGGATAGTAATCCAGGGAATGAATTTATGATCAACATTGTTTTGTCCTAGAACCAAGTTTAGGATATTAGGTTAGATCTGCCCTCAGCTGGTGTCTTTTTTATAAATACCTGTGAGAAATTCTGCAGTGATAGGAAATATTTGTAAACACCTACGTAGGCAGGTTTTTTAACAGCTAAATCACTGGGGTTCTTTTTCCTGTCCAAAGCTGAAAGGTATTATGTTCCCTGATGCATCAGTGGGTTGTAAAGTAAACCAAGATTATCTTCATCAGTACTAGGGTTCCCTGTCCATCTTTTTACCTCCAACTCTTTGAGAGAGTGATTTCAGAATTTCCCCTGACAGTTACCCTAGGAAGTATCTTGAAAAGAAAGACAGATATCATCTCTGATTATTTTATCTCCCCACCATTTTTGTTATTTTTAAATTTATTTTTGTATAGCATGGAAGGAATAATATGTACTCCCACTTCTCTCAATATAGATCTGCATCCAGCTGTAAAGTGGTGAGCTTGTCTGTCCCTTTGAGAGACTGAAATGTCAAATGACTGTCTCAAAGCTTGCTTGTGTCTGTGCAAACCTCAAGGACAAGCTGCGGCATTTGGATTAGTCTAAGGAATGTCACCCAAGGAAGCAGGAGTGTATTGAAGGATGCACCCCCACTCCCTTGCAGTTGCATTGTCAGACTCCTTAGACAAGCTTCAAAGGGGTAGACATGGACTGAGCGAAACCAAATGTTTATCAGTGGCTCCATCCTGTAGCCATTTGTGGCTCTATTGTGTATGCCAGACACCATGCATGCATTGCTAATGAACTGATAAGAGGCGAGCATTTCTGCCCCAGAAGCTGGATGATTGCTCAAGGAGCATCAAGTCAGCAAAAACCTGGGGGATTGGAGGAAAAATTAAAGGAGGGCAGACATGTTAATCAGCTGATACGATGAACATAAAAGGCAACAGAAAACTTTGCTGTGTGTGCACCCACCACCGAAAAACTGAAGACTGAGGATCAACAGGATGCCGTTGAATCCATGGTGGTGACTATTCTTGCAAATATTCTGGGTGCTTGCTTGATTTCTGTCTTTTCCTTCCATTTGACTTGTGGAAACACGACTCCACAACCTATAAGGTTATAAAGTAGGTATGTTTATTCAGCACTGAGGCGCACGGGGGATGGGTCCACCACAAACATGCACGCCTCAAGTGGTACTCTGTCTTGACTTTATGCTACAAAGCATCACATATTCATAATACACCTATACATATGCATGACCTATCCCTGCTTCGTATTACAATGAGCCTGAAAGTCACTTTCATACGTTCCACCCCGGTTGAGCCTGAGCAGTGTATCCCAATGGTCGTGGGCTGGGGTCGCAGAGATGAAGTAGCTCCTCTTCCTCACTGTTGAACATTTTATCTCTGTTCCTTGCGCAGTCTCTATAGTCTCCTGGACTCAGTCCAGACCATAGGGTTGGTTTTGACCAGTTTTTAGGGCTATCTTCCTATTTTATCAGGAAACATTACCTCACAGCTTCTATTAATCAAGGTTCCTTCATTGTTCTGCTCTCTGGCCCACCAACTTTGATCTATTATCCTATTTAGACTTAGTTATCTTTTAACTAATGGGCCTCTAGCCCCCAACCTAATCTCTAAGTCTTCCATCTTTATCTTTAAGTTATATCTTCATTTCTTAAGTGCCTAATTTCTACATCCTATTTTAATTTCCTAGTTCCCCATCTCACATTCTGTCCTATCACTACTCCTCTTCACTTTTAATAATAAAAACTCTTTTGGGTGTATGGCATTTGACCTCATTTGTGCCTTAGTCTCACTCTTGGGATCATGTTCGAACCTCCCCTGACACTGGATCGGAACAGTCCCAAGTCACACATCTCCCCTGATTTTATTGGATTCTTGGTGTTTAGATTGGAGGTTGTTCTTGGTGACTTCGATAATACCAGCTTTGGTGTATTTCCATAGCTACAGATCTTCAGATACATTTGCAGCATCACTGCTACGTTGCCTATACTCAATTAAGAAACTGCAGTCTTTGGTAAGACTGTAACATCAAACATGTGAAATACATTGGAGCTTTTATAAGAGGAATGGTTAGCGACAGTGCTTGAAAATGACAAGGGAAAAAAACTATGAATACAACTAATAGAAGTGACAAAACACCCACATTAAATATTCTCAGGGGCTTTGTCAGTCTAAAATTCTACGCAAATATACACTGCAGGAGTCATCACCCTCTTAAAAATCTCCAGCAGTAATAAATTCACTTTTCTGAAAGGTTTGGCATGAACAATGCTTGTCTAATACAAGGCCTTCAGGGAATCACTTTGGCAGGGGTTCAAGGGCATCACTGAAGAGCTCCAGAGACATTAGAATAAAAAAATATCCACATACACCATACTAAAAAAAGACCTGTAGGACATCAATCTAGTTATGTCCAAGGACGTGTCCCTGTAGAATTCCCTAGGGTGTCAGAGGAAAAAGTATCTCTGCACATCACTGCAGATTCTTCATAATTACTGCAGGGATGTTACCAGGAGAACTATTGCAGGGAACAAAAAGCCTTTGTGTCACATATCTTGTATTATTCACCTGATTATACCAGTGTGACACACTGTTGTACAGACCATCATGGTGCAGGTTGTCTGTGGAAAAAATGAAGTGCTATGAAAATGAATATTTTAACATATGGAATGATTTTCAAATGTAGTATAATATGGATCTGAGAGAGCACGTAATGAGTCTCAGAAATCCTGATTCCCATTGCTCTTTATCCACAGGATCTGTAGGGCACACACTAGGCAATCTTGTAGCCAACAAACACACATTCAAACACAATATAGAGAATACATTAAATTAACCAAAAGATAGATTGTGACTGATCACACTGGGAGTATGGATGTTCTGAGCAATCACAGGGAAGACACTGACCCTCAGCCTTGATCTGCTCAGGTGCAGAAATTAATATTCATTGTCCATTTTCAGACGGAAAATTGATTTCTAACTGCTTCATGCAGCACTGTATATCTGCTTTTTCTTTAGTTAAAATCACCAAGTAGCAGGGACAGTTGTTCTGCATCAGGATAAGCTTGTTCAGTCTTCTAAATATTTGCTTCTAAATGTTCATGCCTAAAGAAAACAAGGATAATGGGGTACAAAATCTGTCTGTAACAACTATTAGCTCAAAGACACTGCCTGAAGCTGAGAAATTTATGTGTCAATATAAATAAATTCACACCTCAGAGTGTTAGGTTATGTGATAAAAGCTTATCTACACATTCACAAAGGAGCACAGGGGCACAAAGACAGGTGGAAACCTGAATGAAGAGTCACTCTGTCTGGGCCCTTCCTAGGTCTGTCCCAGGAGACCCCCAGCCCCTGGGGGTGTGAAACCCATCAGGAAGAGTCAAGGAGAGCAGCTCTCCAGAGCACCTTTTGGACTGAGGGGGGTCACTGCCTAGAGGTATGAGACATATTATGACATGCAGAGGAAGAGCATTTTAGGATTTCACAAGTCTTAGTGTGGGATGAGTAGGGGAGGAAGCAAAGCTGGGGAAAAGGGAGGGATGTAGGTGATTTGGGGAGGACCAAAAAAAGGAAAATACAGCTATAAGGGTAAAAAGAGCTGGTTGCATGTAAACGCATGGCTGGTCAGTATGCTTGTTTAGCAATGCTCTGCGTCTGGTCTGTGCAGCCTGTCCCACCTTATGAAATGCCATTTCTAACTCCTTTCTTGGTGGATAGAATCTCGGTTCAGTGTTGGGGACAGAGGGAGGGACAGAGTCTGAGAGTCAGCCACTGGAGTCAGACTACAGGTCAGTGGGCTCTGGACTCAGTACCAGGAACTGGAGAGACCAGAGTGAGTGGACTTATGTGCCAACAACTGGAATGCAACTTCAGGTCATAGGGGCCCATGTGTCCTTGCTGTCAGGAACTGGACCAAGTGCAGGTGTATAAGTGAATGTGTGATCTATAGCAAAGATCAAGCCAGACTACCCAGAGAGTAGATGAAGTGTCCTGGGAGTCAGGGTTGTGTGTGTGTCTCTATGGGTAAAACCATGATGCACTGGGCTATCAGGTGGACCAGCGGTGTCCTGGCCATCTCCAGGTGTGCGAGTGTCTGTGTGTGTATCTGTGTATTTGTGTGTGTGTGTGCACGTGCATAAGTGAGACAGTCTGTACTGGAAGCAGATGCAGACATGAGGTCTCATATGACCATGTCCCAGCAAATGGGGAGACTGGTATCCAGGGCCAGCTAGTGGTCAGACTAAGTGTGTGAGGCCAGCTGCTGGAGTGATCCACCTTGTACTTATATCTGTATATATATTCTCACTAGCAGATCTCTCTCTGGCTCAGCCAGAGAAGGGAGCAGGATAAGGCTTGCTGATGCTATCTGTGCTCATGTGAGTGCTGAGTATGTCTGTCAGTGATCTCTGTGCCCAGCTGTGTATAAGTGTATACGTGTGGTGTATACATGTGCTCTGTGTGCATGTGCCTATTGGGAATGCATCCTCAGCCTCCTTGCTGGTTGCACCTGGGGGTGTGGAGCTGAAGCAGCTTTGCCTTGGCCTGCTGATTCTGAAGCCTCTAATACAAAGTATAACTAAGATAGATACACACAATATACAGAACAAAGGATTCAGCTTAATAGTCATGAGAAAGACAGTGTTAATTTCTCATTGTGTTTATTGTTGCAGGTAAATATTGGTGTCTCAAAGAATGATTTAAAGTCATTAAAATCAACAAATTTGAGGTGAATAAAAAATTTGAAAACATAATAAAACAAATAATGATAAACCCTAAAACCAAATAAAAAATCATCAGTCATATTGGAGTTCAACATTTTAGAAACTTCCACTCCATTCAATAAGCATCTGTCACTTAGAAACACTTAAATGCCCACTGAATTATATGAAATGGTCAACCTTGTAAAGCACCTTGAATATCATTGATTTTTAATATTTTTTAGAATAGACAAGAGACAAGGGTTGCAAACTTGATGATCTGAAACAAAAAATCTCTAGTCACTGACTATCCGTTTTTACATCTGCACATTCTTATTTTCCAACCTGCATCTTTCTAACCTGATTATTTTTCAGAGACACAGAGTGTTTCAGCCTGTATCTCCCTTTTATCTTCCTCACCCCAAATGAAAAAGCAGTCTGATTCCTAACAGGACATTTTTCTCCAAAACATGTTCAATTTTTGGAACAGACTTTTAACACCTATGCCTTTGAGGGTGCTGCAAGACAATTTTTAAAGAAGAAACTGTGAAGTTCAGTTAATGTTTTGTTTAGGTAACACCAGTGGATCTTAGCTTAGTTTTTTCCTTGAATATGTGTTTCTTAGAGGCTTCCTGAATGACTTTAAAATCAATATACATAAACAAAAAGACAAAATAATTTATCTAAGTGACAGTAAGGCTAGGGCTTGGGATTTTTGGCAGATCCTGAATAAGGAGCACAGTGTAACTGAAGCACTCAGAAGTACATTGGAGAATTACCCTCTTTTTGATTCAGAGTACTGACGGCAAATTGAGAGCAAAGCGATGAGAATGAAATCCAGGGAGTGTGCTGGAGTTCATTTCTTTCTTAAAGTCAAATGTTAATAGAAGTTAAATTATCCATAGTAAAATATGTGTTGTTCTTTCTTTGTGCTTGTTCAGAATGAGTTCATTCAGAGAGCATTATATTCAACTGTCAGATTTATCTGTGAGTCAGAGAATTCCTTGTAACCTAACATGCATCTGCTAAAAAAGAAATTAAAACACTGAAATATTTTATTACTGTTTGCAAATAACACTTTTAATAATATCTTACAGTAACCATTGTTATTTTTTAGATAAAACCAGATAGCTGTAAACTAATTTTGTGTCTAATTCCAGAATTATGTAATGCTTGAAAAGTCTTATATAAACTTCATTATACTTCTCTCCCTAGGAAGACCTAAGGATCTGTTGTATTGGCTCATTCAAACAAACAGCCCTTCCTTTGTAAAGGTGTAATCACCACATGAACATGAGACATCAACTTTTTGCAGGAACTAACTAATTTATAAGTATGATCATACATTTTTCATCTGTGAGTTCTGACTTACTTTGCAGGCTTTGTATATTTCCATTGACTCCATAATGGTTGCCAACAGTTGGACTGAAAGTCAGAGCTTTAAGCACTAACTTCTCTAAAAGGTTTGTCTTAATAGGCGGTGATACTCTCGAGCATTTACATCTATAGACCCATGAACATGTTCTTTAGAATAACTCTTAGGACACCTTTGCTGAAAAAGCTGAGTTCATAATATGCTTCATACAGCATAACATTTTGATTCCTGGTTTCATCAACTCATACTTATCTATGGTTTACATATAAAGAGTTTTGTTCAAATTTCCATAGAGATACAGAGGACCAAACAAGTAGATAGACTTTAAGCAGTGCTCAACATAACCTTGTTTAACATCATTTCTTAAAATCCAAATTCTTTTTGTACAGGTAATAGAAGATGGACTATGATAAACCACTGAAAATCCTGGATTCTTTTTTTTTTTTTTTTCCCCCTGAAGAAAGGTGTTTTTGAATTGCCATTAATATTTTCATTTGTAAACTCTTTATGTTGATATCGTTAGCAGGATATACACACTGTACATTACATAATGGATATTTTCAATCTATCTATCTGAACTTTAATCAAGTCAAACGTCTCTTCAGATCCATGAATATCTGTGATGTTATCTATTTCTGTATTGTTTCTGCTTTGTTTGCTTTCCATCACATGATGTTGCCAAGGGAAAACATTTGGATCTATAACATCCAGAATTTTTCCTTAAAACATAACTCTTTACAAAGTTAGCTTTCTTATGTTTCCAATACTGCTGATACCTAAATAATGACTTCTTTTAACTTAGGTCCTGTGAAACCAGAGAAGGAGCAAGGGGGTGCTTGTATGTGTCCAAATCATTAATGTTTCAGTATAAAGAAACCTTCTTTAGAAAATTACAAAGCATAAAGAAAACTGCTGTTTAAATGGTATCAAACAAAACTCATTCAGTACCATATGGTGAAGGGTTGTCATTGGCTCCTACCTAAATGAAATTTCTTTCTTAAAAGTATTATTGCATCAGCATGAAATTAAATGAGAAAAGTTAAAAGTAATTGTATATAATGATATGCCTTGTAATTAATACTTTTTGTCTACAACGATAATATCCTTATATATATGTAGCAGGGCATATTGGCCAAATTTTATATAACAGCAAGCATCAGAGATAATTAAAAATGGACATCTGAGTATCCACTAAAATGGAATAATGTTTCCAGATTAAGAAGCATGAAGTGCTTCTATCCAGACCATCTTAGAGAAGAATTCTTTGGACAATTATGAATTAAACAGGCTTAGCCTTGTTCTCCTACTGTGTTGATTATTGTTCATCTGATGGCTGATCAATACCTGAATAACACCCTTCAGCTGAATCACAAGAGAATTTTTGACTTCTTATTTCCATTCCTTACTACAAAGTTGTATTAAGTCAAAGTGTCAGCATGTCACTAAGAATTGGTAAATGTCTTCATTCAGAGTTGAATGTGGTCAAGAGACTTCACTAGAGCAGGTGGAGGTCCCTGAATAGGAGATATCTACAGTGCTAGGAATTGTAATATCAAGGTCAGAGGTAAGAGTATGGTGTGAATGCTGTTTTGTAACTGTTAGATCTGCAAGACATTTAAAGTGAGGGGAAAATGAAAATTGTTTAGGATCCAAGAGAAAGAAACAGATGCATTTATGCTACTGAAAAGTTCACAAGTTTTATCTTAGAACACCACTGTAAACACTTTTAATGTTCAGTTTGTCATTTTCCTTCTTTGTTCTGAGCAGTATTAAGCTCACAAGAAAGATTTTATAAAGAAATACAAAAAGATTTTATAAAGAAATATTAGGAAATACAGGACCTTTTTGAATTACAGGTAGATAACAGCTACTCTGAATCTCAAAGTGTCAAAAAGAGGAAAAAGGGAAATGGCATGTTTCAATTATGATAGTAGCTCATCTGAAACCATAAAAAAATTCAACCTGTAAAATATAGTGGAAGCTGCTGTTTCTCAGGGCGTTCCTTCTTCAAAGTGAAAAGAATTACCTCTGAAAATGGCATTTCAGTTCCCAGGCAATGTCAAAGAGCAAATACATTTAGTTCCTCTAGTGATGTAGTACTCCATTTTTTTTTTTTCGATGTTGGATCAGTATTTATCATAGCTTTAAGGAAAAGTCTTCTTGGTTTTCTTAACATTTGGTTTTGTTGGCATTGGACTAATGCAGTTAGGTTCTTCCTAATTTCAAAGCTATGCTACACTGGAATGACAAAAGGGGTGTCATGCTCAGAATATTGTTGTCAGCAAAAAGCAGAGCACAACCTTTAAGTGAAACCAAGATTATTGTTTGCCTATTAAAATACATTAGCATTGTATCCAAAATACAGGTATTATTATTACTAATTCAGTTACAATAATACAAATACTCACAATCAAAATTATCTATTTAACAAAAAATAAATCTCATTAACAGTATCACAGTTGAAAATGATGAGACAAGGAAGGCCCTTATAGTATCTACCTGTTTTTCTCTCATGTTATGTTCATCCTTTCATTACCACTCAATGACACCAGACTTCATTAAGAGGAAGGCAAGGGGGATGCCATGACTCATCAGTGTACTGAGTTCTTTGTATGAAGTAGTGTGATGTTAATGAAAGATGCTTCTTTTTCTTCTTCTAAGGTCTTGTTGATGTCCTTATATATTTTCTAATGTGCTTTGCACTGCGTTCTTTTTCTATCAGCCTGCAATTCTGCTCTGCATCTGACTTTATATGATGTACTTTACATATGTAGGATTTCCTTTCTTTGTTCTTTTTGTTACACCTAAAATCATCTTTGCCTGTTTTGCCCAGTGTGCTCTAATATCAGTAACTGATCACTGCTGAGTTGCTGAGTTAGGGCCTTCTGTATAATTCTGTGCCCTCTTTTTCAAGGCCTCTGCTGTTACCCCCAACCTATACTGCTGTATGCTGCATCTTTTTTCTATGGTCAAAGATGATCATTCTGCATAGCACAATTGCTTGGGTTTATAACCAAAATTTTTATTATCAAAATTATTAAAAATAGGGACTAAAACAAAAGTATTAAAAATGGAAATCATATCCAATTACACCATGTTAAATAAAGCTAGAACAAATTAGATAGTAGTACCACATTGTCATTTCATAACTCCTGTATCAATTATAACTGAAGCAAATCTATGTTAGACTAGTCTATACAAAGCAAGCCTTACAGCTCCAATCCTAATGCCTTGAAGAGACAGTTTAAAGCTTTTGACCTGTTGCTAGCCATGCCAATACTGTATTTACTAGGCTACAGGACTGCAAGGGCAAGCTTGATACAGGTAAACACTCTTGGCAAATAGGGAAAAAACATCTGAAATAGCTATTACACACTTAGGTGAAATGATTAATACTTTGCAGGAGGATTATATGATCAGATCTGAGTTGAGTCAGATACTGGGACTATGCCTATATTTGACAATAGCATTGAAATGTTTGAAAACTTTGACAGAAAGCATCTATCTGGGTTGATGAGGCAAAAAAATACATGATTCATCAAGTTTAGGGAAGTTCCATAACTGCTTGTGCAAAATACCTTTTGGGAGGTTAAAGCTTGTTTGGGTTTTTTTTTGAAAACATCAAATTATATCTTTATTATTCTAAAGAAATTTCATCTTTTGAACTTAATTTGTGTCTTCCTAAATTCCCTAATTGCTCCTATTTAGAATTCTGTATTCCTTCTCTATTTTCTTCCCTTTCTAAAACAAAACCAGAAGTACAAGGGTACTGGTTTGAGAATGTGATAATTTGAAACTTTTTGCCTTTTCTTCTTATCAGTTTGTTGAAAATTTTTTTTCATAAAAAATCCAACTGCAGAGGGAAATAAACCCCAAAAGCACTTGTCAATTGTAAAGTTTTACCAGGAAGTTTTCTCACCAAAGAATTTTGTTTATATGTATCAATATGATGGAAATGAAGTCTTCTTCATTTCCTGTTTTTTTTTTTCCTTTACACAACATCAAAAGATAACCTAAAGCCAAGTCATAATTTTATGTGACCTTCTTCCTCTAGATAATATTTCTTTTCTTCAACTATTATTTCAGCAGTACTAGCTTCTTCAGAAGAATCTACATTCACAGTCTATATGTAGTCTTATTGCTGAGGTAATCCATGCTCAGACATAGTATTTATAAAGATTGCATAATGTGTATGCATCATCACCTCAGTCAAAACCTGAACTCCTTTTCCTCCTTTGCCCCTTGTAGTTAATGCTCTGTGTAGTTCTACCAATAAGAAAAACTATGATAAGTTTCTTTCTCCGGTGATGATGACTGAGTCCCTTAGTTGACATGATGTAGGGGCAAAAATATGGTTCCATTCTTTCCCTGATGGCTTGCTTCACAGTTCTAGTAGGAACAGGCATGAAAACATCTCTTCTGTAAGAAGATACATATTCATTGTTCCTTTATCTAGTTACATAGGAGTAAGGCTGAAGTACTTACTCTGTCTACACAGAGAAGGCAAGAAGTTACATTTTCAAAAGGCTGAATAATTAGGACCCTAAGATTTATTATTTCCCTCTGAGATTAGGCTTCCAAGCACATAAATCACTTTTAAAATGCTACGTTATATTCTTGGCCTCTGAGATAAGGAAGGTAAGATGCATGGAAAGATGTATTTGCCAAATTTGGTTTTAACTGCCTAAAGAAACCAGAAGGAAACAGTAGGATGTTTTCCTGTGACTCAGATGCATTAAATACCAGTGCTTCTAGCACTGACTTGGATAATATTTCTGGAATAAACTGTGGAGGATTGCTTGGTAGTATCTCAAATTTCATGAAAACTAGGAGCTTACTAGTCATACTTTGTATCATTATCATATATATTACATTCTGTAATGACATGCTGACATAAAAAAGGTAGTTTGGAGGCTTTAACAGTACAATTATGGATAGTGATTGACAAACAAAAAAACCACACCTAGAATAAGGTGCATATGGGAAGATAATGTAGCTAATGAAGGATAAAAAGTCAAAAATATCTGTTTCATGGGATTTCTTTTGCTTTTAGAAGGTAAGTTGATCCAGGAAAAGTGTGTGCCCTCTGAGAAAGAAATGAAAGTGCAACACTTGAACAATACATACTTCGTTTACTCAAGGACCTAGAGTGACAAAAGATGTAAAGATACCTGATTCACCAGTGTAACAATGCATTCTCAAACTAGGGCATATGTGCTGAAGTTTTGGATCAACCTTTCACCCCAGCTTCCAAAAAACAGTAGATAAATGACTGAGAATCATGAAATTGCAATTTTTTCCTGAGGCTGTTCTATCTAGGCAGGTGATATCAGGCCTGGTAGTATCCCTGCGCTTTGCCTACAACCAAAGCCTCAGTGCAGTCTGGAATTTGGTCTGCATAATAATATAAATCAAGCTTAAACTACATTGTTTGCTATATTATCTATTCATATTTAAAATTATTTCACATAAAACCAGAGCTGAAATAAGGAAAAAGCATCCCATAAAAGACAAAGTCCATTTATGCATCAGGAATATGGGCTAAGATATTTATTTTTCCAGGAAAGGGAAGTTAAATATTAAACTACTGAAAAACTCACATTAAATATGAGGATTTATATATTCTCCATTAATAATGTTATCTGGAACTAGTAGGCTTCTTTATCTGTAGGAACTATTTGCATTTGTCCATTGAAATAGACACTTTTTGAGTAGTTTTTAAATAGATACAACTTGTACAAAGGGAAAGAAAACAGTCAGAAGTCAGACTATATAGATCTGCAGTGATTCACTATGGTTGTCCCCAGTTTTATTTTAGATGGTGTGTCTTCATAAATTCAAAGTGTTAACCTCTGAGTTGATCTTTCATTTCCCTGGAAACCAGAGCATTGTGGATGAATACTTGGCTCTGACCCAGAGCTGAGTCATAAGCAGTTTCTGCATCTGGTATGAGAGTCCAAGATCTCTCCTGAAGCTAGCAGCACAAACATAGTTCTGTGTATATCTTCCACAAGTCACTTTTGGTAGGATTGTTCTCATGTAGCATAGGGATCTAAGTGATATGTCTAAATTAGAGCCTACTTTTCCTCCTCTGTCACTTGAAGTGAATGCAAAGAAAAAGAAAAGCCAGAAGAGAAGTGATAGTTTCAAATAGCTAGGCAATCATGCCTATGTCCATGTTTAAAACAGTGGACTCCTGGCTTCACCTGTGTGCCAACTTCACATAAAGAGGACACATGGATTCGTACTTTTCCTTTGTGATTGCAGGGCGCTTACTTAGGGACTAAGAAGGGTGACTCAGGGACCTGAGTTTCTGAGTATGCTGTGGCACATACAAGCTGCTTCTTCTAGATGCATGCATTGTTCTCCCTTAATGAAACAGAGAAACCTGTCTCCTACCTTAAATATTTTGGCAGTGCCCAGCTAGCCAGCTGAGTGGGTGATATAAATATCTTCGCATTTTATTTTCCTCATCTGCAAAATGAAACTAATGTACTTATTCATAATATATTTATGGAACAAATATAAGTTTTTATCCAAAAGAAACCATTGTTGTTCATCTGCACATGAACTGTAGCTCATTATAGTTACCAAACACATACATAATACTCTGAATTTATGATCTTGCCTGTAAGCACTTAGTTGGCCCTTTTCATGTACAAACAGGATAAAAGTTAAGAAGTGGTTGGCATTAATCATGAACATTATGTTAGATTCCCAGGCAGCAGAATATGATATGTACACTGAAGCTTTTTTCTTTTATCTTCAGTACTCAAAGTAAAGCAATAACAGATACTTTTTTTCACTACAGTATTTTACATATGAATCAGTTTTTAAAATATATTTATGTACAAAATTATTTCAATATTATAAAAAATTTTTTGTTGTCATCATAGTTATTGTGAATAAGCAGCTCACTATTCATTACTGGTATAAGGCATTTTAAATTGTTTGCTCAAAATCAACTATTTGAAAAAAGGAATGTCCCTGTGAATTAAGTTTGGATTCAGTGATATATCTTACTGTTCTTTTGTTCAGAACATTCATAGGAAAAAGAGCAGACCAGCCCTTTTTGTTTGTTTGTTTATCGTCTACATATGTTTAGAGCAAATTTAGTATTGGATGTCTGAAGTCCTTAGTGAATCTCAAGGGAATCTCATCTCTAATGGTTTTATACAGTAGCTATTTAATCTTCTTTATGGAAAGGACAGAATGACCTTATTCTTTACTTTTTCCAAATAAAACTTCTTACTGTTCAGAATTTCAATGAGGTGAAGAATGAATTTTGCCTTACTGAAAAACAAAAACATGAAATACCTCTGAAACAGGAAGAATATCTTCCTCCTAAACTTTAACTGAAAAATAAAAATTAATTTTGTTTTAATGATTAATCTCTTGCCATTCTAGAGTTATTTTCTGGCAATTATTTGTCTATAGTGCAGAAAATTATATTTATCTTTTCCAGTTGATTAATTCAGAGACCTTAAAAGTAAAGGTATTAATTCAGAGATCTTAAAAATATGTCGAAAATTCTGTTTTCATCAAATAATTTAATTTATTCACTGAGTTTAACTGTTTGACATTTTGTCTAGTTTTTGCTTTTAAAATGACAAATACTGTCAACATTTGTATTAAATTATTTTTTGTGAACTGACAAAAAAGGTCTATTTTGACAGGGTCTCAAAAATACAGGATGATTTCAAGAAAAATCCTTACAGACAGAAAAATATATTTAAGGTGAATCACTGTTAGTATTGTTGACAGAAAAAAGAAGGACTTTTGTTACTGCTTCACCTTCAGCAATAGTAGCATGAATGCATACATTAATCTGCACAAAGGTCCAGAGGATACCAGAATTTTAAGCATCATGTTATTTACCCTAATTTATAGCATGTTTAGAGTAGAAGTACTTGTGTATCTTTATATATATCTCTCACTAACCAAACAAATTGCTTAAATCATCATTGGTTCTGTTGAAATCTTTGGAACTATGATAATTAAGTTACAGCAAGTGTGCCTCCCCATATTTGTGTATGTGTGTGTGTATACACATACTTATTTGTGTGAGTGGAAGATACACACAGAAATATACACACTGTCTTCTTTACTAAAAGTCAGACATATCACCACAGCTTTGCAAATGCTGAATGTTAGAACAGTGTATGAGGAAGAATCAAGTATCCTTCACTCCTTCTATTTGGTCTTTAATTTCAAGAAGCTTTTCTATTTTCCTTGCAGTGATTTACAAAACTGAGAGGAATATGTCATTATTTGGGTAAACGGTACGTTACACAAATAAATTATAAACCTACCCTCCGATATATCAAAGATCCCCACAACAACCTTTATTCTTTAAAATCTGATTTTCTTTGATTTTACTAATTACCTTGTAAACTAGATACAAGAGGTTTTTTAGAGGTTTTATGAAATATTGTCCTTTAACTGCTTGAGAGTACATTTCTGGTTTATACATTCTCCAATGTACTTCCACAAAGAACACATGGCAGATCTGTTCAGTACATCTACAAAATCATAGATCTGTTTGTTTAGTCTGCAGTGGAAAAATATACACAGATAGGCTGGAATCACTAATATATCCAAATCCTGAATTAAAGACGGCAATGTTAAAACTAAAACTAAAACACATAGAAACATACCAGTTGGTGACATTCATCATTCTTTCAAAAGCATAACAGGATTTCAGCTTAGAGAGTGCTGTTACTTCTGAAATCTTCTTTATCTCAAGGTCTTTCAGAAATATTACAATGTTATTTAATAAATATTAAGGGGTCATTATGTTAGTATGGACAAAATTAACCAGAACAGTATTAATTCAACAACACATGTTCAGTGAACGAATGTGCTTATTCAACCACCCCCTTCATCTCATCATTCCCTGTTCTGGCATATTTTGTGGGAAATGATGGTTGGTGGCAAGAATTGGGAAAATCAGTCTTAGACAGAAAGATGAGAGATTCTAAGAACCTTAGAGATAATCTTTAGTAGATTTTGGAGGATTTTACTCCTAGTTGGCATAAAAGTAGATTTAAAGTTCTTTTATACAGTGAATAAAAACAGAAACCATGCAGGAAACCTATGAATGATGGAAGTTTCTCAGACTCTTAAGAGTCATATTTCATCATCACATAAATCCTATTTATACTTCACTGAGTGAACAATCTTCAGAGCAATAATCAGACAGCTGTTTGTAATGATAAATATGGATAAAAGACCCTTTGTGGGTTTTTTATCTGCATATATTTGGTTTCTTAACAATTTCTTTGTCATTTGAAATTTTTTTTCAAATCGATTAAGCATACAAAACCACTGATAATGAAACTTCACGAACACACTGTATTGAGTTTGGATCAAGGGAATTTATTCTTTGACATGAATCAACTTTCTAGAATGTGTAAACAAGTAACAAGTGGAAAGTCTTATCTATAGCTATTCTAATTAGGTAGTGACATTTAATATTACAAGAATTTGAGACAGTGGAAAAGACAAATAATTGAACTTATGTTACTGTGCCTGCTAAACGTGAATATTAACATGTTAGTTGACATATTTCAGAGTGATTTTAAGCAAGGTTTTCTATAGTAATTTGGAATATAAGTATTAATAATATCGTAGCTGGACTAGTGGTAAGTATTTGTTGTATGTTGTTTAAATTGTTATTATAATTAGGCCAACAATAAATTCTTGGATCTTGAATTATGTAAGGTCTGTTTCATTTTACCCATAATGAGATTCTGAGTTAACTTTTAAAAACACCTAGCAACAAGTCAACAGCAGTTTGTATATTTTCATGTTGAATTATATTTAAATGAATACAAAAATACATAAACACAGTCATTAATTTGTGGGGGGAATGTTGGAAAGTGCAGTGAATAGAGGTCCTCCTGAGTCCCTGACATTAATTAGGGTCACTTCATTCACTTCTGTGACTTGAAAATTAACCAGTGATTTGGTAGATTATCAGACATTTGCACAAATGACCTAGTCATTTTAACAGGGCTTGAGTGCAGTTTCACATGCACAAAAAACTTTTCATCTTATTTTGCAAGAGGATGAAAGAGGTGCTTTGTTGTATTTTTTTTTCCCCACTCAGATGACACATAACAGCACAAATTATATCAAAAGAGATTTAAGGAAGATTAAATATGAGACAGTTGTTAAAGAAGAATGTACTATTGAGATCTACAGAGGTAGTCAGTGTCTTACCTTTCTGTTGATTAGGGAGAGAAGAGAGAAGAGCTAAAATCAAACATGAGTGTATGAAGAGCAGAGAAAAGAGGAAAAGAATGGACCTACGGATCCTGCTTATCGAAGCTAAGAGAATACATTTTCTATAGAATAAAAAATGAAGGATATCTGAGGAATTCCAAAGATTTAACACTGTTAAAAATGTAATTAAAGTATATATAGGAAAAAAAAAAGGTATCAACCACTGAAATTAACTATAGGGCCATACCAACATGTAAGATATACTGCTAAATGAAGGGTATGATATCAATGTTGTCTGGAGGCTAACGCTTCAGCTTTTATTTTATCACATGGCTTGGCATTAGCTTTTTCCACAGGGACATTCACCTCTGAGAAAGTTAGTTATCCATGAGAAACCCAGGGAATGACTTAACAGTTAAACCAGGGATCAGGGTTTCAGTGTTAAACTCATTCCATGGTACCTTTATTTCACTGTAGAGACATATCACAAATTGTTTGCTAAGTCATTAAGGAAATAAAATAATCATGCATTAGGTAAATAAGATCAGGTTGTAATACCATGAGCAAAAAGTAGCTATGCCATTTTAAATTGTTATGCAGGTGTCGTAAGGTACTTGTCACTGTGAATAGGAGTTCCAGAAATTCACCTAAAAACAAATGCTCCTTAAAAAGAAAAATACTCTAAGACATGTCAAAATTGTTTCAAATAAATTCTCAAATAGACATCAAAAGACACTTACTTTATACAACTTATTGTTATGAAAGCCACAAAATTCAGGAAGCTTGACAGTTTGACTCAGCATGTATTCTTTGTATGATCGAGATTTCTCTGGGTAGAGATTAATGTGATCATATGAGATTTTCTTCTAAGATTTTCAGGATTTTCAAATTTAGACTAGAAATACTATATGAGCAGTCTTAGAAAGCAACATATTTCCAAGAAGCATGTGTTGAAAATTTTTCATAAAGATAGATTTTGTGTATCATAACTATGATCTTCCTGCATGCAAATGCAGCTATTCTGAGGGGTGTAATTTTTCTCTGTTTATTACGTACTGCTATGAACTTAACATGTCTTCATTCTCCTTTATTGCTTCATTGGTTTAAAGCAGTTAAAATAAGAAACTAAGTGTGTAAAAGTAGCTTCTTCTTAACAAGTTCTGACTATTTGAAGTGATGGATCTTCAGAACATCAATTTGCCATAACTGTGCACTGACTTGAGTCTATCATCTGGATGTACTAAATTCACTGTAGTTTTTCAATTAATATTGATGTCTTCTAAAAACTATTTAGATTTTGAAAAATGTTTTTTTTCTCTAAACTATCAATATTTTTTATTGTGTTTTCTTATTCTTTTCAACATTTGGCTTTTGATTGCAATTTATGAAGAGAGTTAGGTGGAAAGTTAGGGTAGAGTTAGGCTAGTTCATAAATGGTTAAGAAAATCCAAATTATCCAAAGAGATCAATAAGAATTTTATATACATAGCATTTTAAACTATACAAGATGACTGCACTTGTCTCCCAAGAGAAACCATTACTTCAGTGAAGTAAGTCTTACATAGAAAACATGTATATGGTATATAGCTAGATGTTTATCCTAGTCTAATTTACCAGATTCCCTCCATAATAAAGAGAGTGAGAGTTATGGTTAAATTTTAGAGAGCTAATGTTAAATCGCATAAGCTCTACGTAATATCTCTGAGCAGCTGTTCATGGAAAATATTTTTTAAAGGGTTTTTCTACTTAAAGTACATACAAATTTTTTTAAAAGAAAGTATACCCCATTATACACCAGATGATCACAATCATAAGAAATAAAAGAACGCAGATACAGATATATTAGAGTTATATGCAGGGGCATTCAATGGTGGGGAGTACAAGCATTTTCTCCGGCAAAAGAAGAGGCCTTAGTCTTTTATCAGAGATTCCACAATACAAAGCAGAAATGTGAGATTTCTAAGAATGACAGCAAAAGCTCATAACCAACTGAAGAAAGACACATTGAAAAAATTAGATGATTTGAAGAAAAAAGAGGGTGGAGAAACTGTATTTTAATATAAATTTTGGATTCACCCAGCAATGATATTCTTATTCTTGGTACATTTTAATAGGTCTCTTGGAAATGGACTTTATATATTTGGAAAGTGCCAAAACTGAAACGTACTTTCCCTTCTTTCCTGGCATAAACCCCAACATAAAACAGTCATATTGAAACAAAACAAACAAACAAACCAAAACAATAAAAACCACTTCTGTTTTCTTTTTCACAGTAGTCTTTTCCACTCCCAGGTCTTAAAAAGAAAACATTACATGTTTCACCACAAATTTTTCAGCTATTTAATGACAATGTTATAATGCTCTGAATTTGACTAAACAAAGTTGCACACAATAAATTAGTCAGCTAAAATATACTTTTATTAACTGCTTATCTCTTTGAAGCAGCAACCTTGGCCTTGGCAGATTCTCCATATTATACTGAAACATTCTAAAAAGTAGATAAAACCTTTTGCTGTCAAAGCATCACTTTTAGCAATTTGTAGATGGAACATTAGCTGAAAGTTTTGTGTTTCTGTTATGGAGTCTGCCATCATAATAGTGAGATACAGCAGAGGTAACCTTCAAATGTATCTTCATAACATCTTTTATAGCTATACAAAATTAGAAATTTTTAATACAGTTGAATAGATATCATTGCTCACAACATAATTTCAGTCAAGAGAGAGGAAGGCACTTAGAAAAAGACTTCTTATTTATACCCATTATTCTTCTAGGCACAAACAATTTATTTCCTGTCATGTTGCTATGAAATTGTGTTTCTTATCTTCAGTTGCTTACCTTGTCATTAATTTTGGAGGAGACTAATGTGTTGGAGTAATAGAATTCTTACGTTTATTTCCAATACATTTTGATTTTATCCTAATCTAAGTGAGTCAATTCTTGTTCAGAATAATGACAAATGTGTCAGATTCATACATATATAATCCATGTGTGGTTGTATACATGTCAGCCTCATTTGGGTGTGTCCTTTTTTTTTCCTTTGGAAACTTTTTTTCGTCCATACTTGATTGTTTAACTGCTAAAAGTAATCCTTCAACGACAGTGATTTCACCTATCACTAATACTTATAAGTCCGATCCTATTTTCTTCATTAATCAGTGGATTCTCACATCTCTCAAAAAATAGGAATTAACTCACTGATATTTAAATATTATGATCTGCTTTCATTTGCATTGCTATGTCTTTAAAACCAAAATGAGTAAACCCACAGTTTCTCACAGAAGTTTATGTCACAAGTATGAGGCAAGAAAGCATGGCTGTGTTTTTTGTGAAGTGTTTGTGTGAAATTAATTATTATATTTAATTATATATGTTGTCTACTATGAGGTTACCACGACCAAGAAAAAAAGATTTACATAAAAATTGTCCCTGTGTCATCTCAGTTAAACAACCATCTTTCAAGTTCTCTCTTTCCTTTTCATGGTATTTTTTCACAACTTTGCTGAACATTATTATCTGAATCAATGGTTTTTAAGACTTTGTTTTTCAAAAGCTTTTAACATTCCTGCTACGTGAAATGGAAACTAAAATTCCAGTTCTTAAAACACAGTAATACTTGTTAACGCAACAAGATGCTCTATTTGCAGAGGGCTTTTTTTTATTTTTCTTTCTCTTTTTCTGTTTCATCTTGAACCGTCACTGCCACCTCTGAGCTTTAATTGTTGTATATTACCTTTGATTTTACAGTCTTGGATGTAGAAAGTTTCTCAGATGAAAGTTAGAGACTGAAGTTATAAACTGTCAGACTTTGTTATTTCATTTTCTGTTGCCTAAAGACAGATGTATTGTGCAGTATGCAGACTGCTAAGAAACTTATTTAATGTTTAAGTTAATAAATGCCACCGGATATTAAAAGAATCCTCATAACTGTAATGTCTATGGAGTTCTGGAAAAAAAATATAGTAAAAATGTCTATTGTTCATTCAAATGGAGTTTCTTAAGTTCATGAAGATCAAGAAGCAGGAACTTGTGCTTCAAGACATATCTATAATCCTGTGTTGCTATATTTCCAGTAAAAACAATGGAGGATATTAAACATCTATTTCATGTAATCATAGAATCACAGAATCATAGAATAGTTTGGGTTGAAAGGGACCTTTAAAGGTCATCTAGTCTGATCCCCCCTGCAATCAGCAGGAACATCTTTAACTAGATCAGGTCTCTCACAGCCCCAACCAGCCTGACCTTGAACAGTTCCAATGATGGGGCATTGACAAATTCTCTGGGCAACCTGTTCCAGTCTTTCACCACCTTCATCATAAAAAATTTCTTCCTTATATCTAGTCTAAATGTACCTTGGCTTAGTTTAAAACCATTACCCCTTGTCTTATTGCAACAGGCCCTACTAAAAAGTTTGTTCCCATCTTTCTTATAAGCCCCCTTTAAGTACTGAAAGGCTGCAATAACGTCTCCCTGGAGCCTTCTCTTCTCTAGGATGAACAACTCCAACTCTCTCAGCCTTTCTTCATAGGAGAGGTGTTCCATCCCTCTGATCATTTTTGATGTGTTTCCTATACTGAAGGCTCCAGGGCTGGACCCAGTAGATCTTCCCTTGTCCACTGATGTAGTCACTCCATCATAGGAAGTCACCAGGTAGGTCAGGCAAGACTTGCCCTGGGTGAAAACATGCTGGTTGTCTCAAATCACTTCACTGTCCTCTATGGGCCTTAGCATAGCTCCTAGGAGGATCTGTTCCATGATCTTCCCAGGCACAAAGGTGAGGCTGACAGACCAGTAGTTCCCAGGGTCCTCCTTTCTACCCTTTTTAAAAATGAGTGCAGTGTTTCCCTTTTTCCAGTCACTGGGAACTTCACCTGACTGCCACGATTTTTCAGATATCATGGAAGGTGGCTTTGCAACTACATCAACCAATTCCCTCAGGACTCTGGGATGCATCTTGTCAGGTCCCTTAGATTTATGTATGTTCAGGTTCCTCAGGTGGTCACGAATCTGATCTTCTCTTACAGTGGGAGGGACTTTGCTCCCCCAGTCCCTGTCTTGTGGTCCAGTCACTTGAGAGGTGTGAGAAGAGAGATTGACAGTGAAGACTGCGGCAAAAATTGTTGAGTACCTGAAGTGCTAAGGCTTGGACAACAGGCCCAAGCCAGAGTTGACCTATAGATGAATCCTGTATATTTTATAACCAATAACCATTGTGCTAGTAGGTATTGAACTAAGTTATAACAACCCACTTATGCTGGTGTAAAAAGTGCTAAATCATTGAAATACTGCAGCCTGAACAACAGGCCCCAAGCTGAAGCTGCTAACTTAGCATGTAGTCATTAATAAAATATGTAAACTCGCTAGTGAAAGACAAAATATAATCAGTAGTGAGGGGAGAATGTTTCCAACTTTCCTTTCGCAGCCTTGTTCAAGGCTGAGAACCCAAGTATTTGGCCTTGTTAGAAACTCCCTTGGTTCCCCCCCTGAGCCCTGGCCAAGCTTTGGGTGGAAGCCAACAGGAGAATGAAACCAGAAATTTTCTGCTCAAAACAAAGGTGCCAGCTATTCTGGCTTGTCAATCTCTGGTATATAAGGCTGGGCCCATCTGCAGCGACTTTGGATGCCTCACCTATGGGCGGACGCACCGCGTAGGATTTCCCACTTGCCGGGACAGGCTCTCCAAATCCTCGCTGTAACCGGGGCTCCCCAGCGTCTGTGGATCTGGATGATGATGATGATAATATATGCAAGTGGTGATGTATTTCTCTTAATCACTATTCTCTCTCTCTCGTGCAGTAGTGATTTGATGCATTACCTTATATTTTCCTGTTGCTTTAAGTGCACAATTCTGCTTTTTTTCTTACTGCATGTTTTCTGTATTACGCTGTTACATTATTTGGTTATCACCAGTAAAATATGCCTACTCTTTTCACTCTGGTGTCCAAGTTTAATTGGTATCCTTAATCAGCAAAACAGTACCTCAGCCTTCTCCTTGTCCATTGTTACCAGGTTGCTAGTTGTGTTCATCAGGGCGGGTATGCTTTCTTTGACCTTCCTTTTTTGGCTGACATACCTATAAAAGCCTTTCTTATTATTCTTTGCATACCTTGTCAAGTTCAGCTCCAGTTGTGCCTTGGCTTTCCTGACCCCATCTCTACACAGCTGGGCAGCAACCCTGTATTCTTCCCAGGACACCTGTCTCTGCTTCTACTGCCTGTGCATCTCCTTCTTGCCCTTTAGTCTGACCAGCAGGTCTCAACTCAGCCATGCTGGTCTCCTGTCTTCCTTTCCTGATTTCTTAACACTTGGGGATTGAGCACTCTATGGAGAGCATTCTTAAAAGATCTGCCAGCTCTGTTCTACTCCCTTGTCCCTGAAGGTGGTTTCCCAGGGGGTCCTATTGACTAACTCCTTGAACTGCTGGAAGGTTGTTTTCCTAAATTTCAGGGTCCTGACTTTACTCTTTGCCTGACCCATATCCCTCAGGATTGCAAACTCCATCAGTGCATGATCACTGCAGTCCAGGATGCCTCCAATCTTGCTTTCACTGTTTAACTCACTCACATTGGTGACCAACAGATCCAGTAATGCATCCCCTCTGGTAGGGCTGTCTATTACCTGGCTTAAGAAATGATCCTTAATGCACTCCAGGAGTCTCCTGGATTGCCTACAGCTCACCATGCTACTTTTCCAGCAGATGTTGGGGTGTTTGAAGTTGCCAAGCAGGACAAGAGTCTGTGAGTGTGATGCTTTCTGTAGCTGGAATAAGAAGACTTTATCAATAGGCTCCCCTTCATCTGGTGGTCTGTAGTAGTCACCAGCCACAAGGGTCCCTTTGTTACCTCGGTCTCTAATTCTTACCCTTTAGCTTTCAACGTGCTCATGGCTATTCTTCAGAGACAGCTCTCTGCAACCTATCCATTTCTTGATGTAAAGAACAACCCCTCTGCCCCTTCTTCCTTGCCTGTCCCTTCTGAAGCTTCTATGGTTGTAGCCATAGATAGCTGCACTCCAGTCATGGGATTGGTCCCACCAAGTTTTAGTAATGTCAATTAGGTTGTAGCTTTCTAGCAGCATGGTGGCTTCCAACTGTTCCTGTTTGTTGCCCATGCTGCATGCATTGGTGTAAAGGCACTTCAGCTGAATTGTTGACCATTGCACCTTCTTGGAGGAACACCCCTTAATTCCTTTGAGGTGTTTCACTGGTGTTTCCCTTTTGGCTCCTGTTACCTCAGGAGCCCCTGGCTCATCTTTGTAAGACTTCAGGTTGGCTGCAGTGTACCCAACACATCTCAGAGCAACAGACCCTCGCTAGCACCCCTTTCCTCTAGCCTTGGTGTGTCATCCCACAGCTTATCACAGGCAAGCCTGATATTATCCCCCCTCCTCTTTCAAGCCTAGCTTTGTCAATGAGACTATCTTGTGAGCAAAGATCATCTTCCCACTTTGAGAAAGGTGAATCCCATCTGATAGCAGCAGACCTGCTGCCATGTAGACCATCACATTATTGAAAAACACAAAACTGTGGCAGTGACACCAGCCACAGACTCATGTCCTGGGTCTGTCTGTTTCTTCCAATGTCGCTGCTCGCAACTAGAAGGAGAGAGGGAAAAATAACCTGTGCTCCAGATTCCCTTGCCAACCATCCCAAGGCCCTGAAGCTTCTTTTGGTTGCTGTTGGACTACACATTGTGGCTTCATCACCACTCACATGGAAAAGCAATAATGGGTAATAGTTCAAGGGTTGTACCAGGCTAGGAAGTTTCCTAGAGATGTCCTTACACCGTGCCAAAGAAAGGCAGCAGACATCCCTAAGAGGAGGATCTGTCCAGCATATTGGACCCTCTGTTCCCCTCAGAAAGCAGTCATCTACAACTATAACCTGTCTTTTCTTCCTTGTGGAGGCAGTCATGATACAGGAGGTAGGCCTTTCTGACTTTGGCAACATCTCTGGTATAGGTGAACCATCATCCACATCATCCATTGTCTGGCCTTCCATATCCAGACTCTCATACCTATTTTACAGAGGCACCTGGAAAGGTGAGGTGGGCAAGGAGGGGGTTTGCCTTCTGCCCCGAGCGTGGACTTGTCTCCATGTTATTCTGTAAACACATACTTCCCTCCACATACCCAGCAAACAAAGAATGCTGACTATTGATCACTCTGTTTCTTTTTTCCCTACTCAAGGTGTTCTTGAAAACTGAAATACCTCAAAATTTTGAAAAGTTGAAGCTATTAGACTTGTTAGCTGTTATTGAAAAT
This sequence comes from Strix aluco, assembly GCF_031877795.1. NCBI lineage: Eukaryota > Metazoa > Chordata > Aves > Strigiformes > Strigidae > Strix > Strix aluco. The sequence continues at coordinate 86,006,981 of NC_133932.1, read as the reverse complement.
GTGAGCATGAGTACTTTGCCTGAATTCACACTCTCCTTTTTTGGGATCCAAATAGTTGTATTAATTTATACCTTCAGGTATTATATTAATGTGCACTGCCTTTTTTGTTTGTTTTTTTTTTTCTCCAGTCTAAGTATTTGTTAAGTTGCAGTATTATTATTTGAGGTGAAACTAGTGGAAACATAATGGAGATATTTTGAGACACTGTATACCTAATTTTTAACAAATAATGTAAATTTGAGATCAAATTAATATGCTTTAAAATAAACACTGCTTGGAAATAAAGTAATCATCTTTTATCCTGTTTTGTACTGTGGTAAACATACATATGGTACCTTATTTTATATTAAAGAGAAATAGTTGATTACAGATACAGTCTGTCTCACAGAGAAATAATAAAGAAAAAATACCTATATAAAAATATATTTTAAAATGGAAAAAATATATTAAATACCAGACATTTTTTCATATAGAAAACATGAGCTAAATTTTGATAGTGCTAGTCAGAACTCTGTGGAATCAAGATCAGAAATAGAGGCATCATGCTGCACGCTGGAGCAGACTATTCTATTCTTACCATTTCTGTTGTGAGACTGTTTCGCAGAGCTGACCTAGGGACTTTTCTAAGAAAGGACTGTAGCCTTGCAAAATACAGCTTCTTTATGCTCCAGATACATATATCAACTTTCTGGTGAGATAAGTTTTCTTCTACTTGGCTATGTTGTCTGCCTGTTCTCAGTAAATGAATTACAAAAAAAAAGTTTACTACTTGCAGTAAAAGAATTGGAAAAAAAAAAGAATTCTCCCCTAGCAGGACATATAAAGGAAGGAATTACAAGTTTTGCAGGAGATCATCTATTTTGTGTAAGACCAGAAGGAATCATATTTCAGTGACAGTGGTAAGCAGACAGCTCAAGGGATGTAAATAAGTAGAGATTTTCCTGTTCCACTTTATAATGCTTTCAAAGTGCAGGCTGGAAACTCTTAACTCACAAATTTAGTATTAATCTTGCATTAATCCAGACTGAGCACTGACATGTTCATGTACACTTACATTTTTGTTCCTTGTGTGAGATATCGATAAAACTCAAATACTCTTTCTATGTTGCAACAGAAACTAGCACAATGGGAAATGGAACTTCATGGGAACTAGGATTCAAGAGAGTTTTGTGATGATCATCAATGAATTAGTAGCAACAAATCTGACTGTGAATAGCACAGATCCCTATAGTCCATGTAGCATTTCTAGTTCATTTGAATCCTATGCACCTTCATTTGTATACAAGAAATGCAGATCCACCAATTCAAACTCACTCCTCCTAGCTCAGTACAGAGAAAAAATAAGTCTAGAGTCTGTAAATTTGTTTTCCTCTACTTCTTTTTCTTTTTTTTTTCTCTTTTTTTTTTTTCCCCCCTTTTTTTCCTGTAGAGAGCATTTGGATGTTAGAACACTTGAAACCCTGAAGACGAGACCTGCTCCATATAGAGTAAGAGGATAATCACTTCTGTACATGGGCATGAATGAAAGTCAAATGCAAAACAATTGAGAACCATCCCAAGCATAAAATGCAGCTTTCCTGTGGAGATAATGGATAACAGCCATGTATATTCTCAAACTCTGGTCCTTCTGAGTCTTTCTTTATTACCTCCCATATTGTCCTGGGATGTTATCAGTCCACGTACAGACCTTGGCACTACTGAGGTAAAAGACTTCTTCTTTCACTCTTTGGACTATGTGTCTAAGTGTCTGTGTGTATGAAGGTTTAAATTTTCAATTTCAGGAAGCCTATAGGATATTGGTTACCTGATCTAAAATTTTCTCTGGATAGCATAAAACCCAAGATTTCATTTTCTGTCTTACCTATGATTGTATGGATTTAAAGTGAATTTCTTATTCTTCTTACTATGTCATGGTAGTATTACCATGTACATAACTTAAAGATGAGTAAGTGTCAGGTCTTACTTTGCACCAAAATGGACTAGAATGTCAGTAAAAGTGAGGACACTGATTTTTCTTTTTATTTAGTTTTCTTTAGTTCCATTATTTATTCTTTCCAAGATTATTTTGTTACAGAAATCTTAATTTTAATCTAAACCACTCATCTGCTTTAAGATACCTTTAAAGCATTCATACTGCTGCAAAACTCAAGATTTATGACTGTCTTTCAATATAGGCATATTTCTAGTCCACAGTCACTATTACTAGCTGGATTTTCAAAATCATTACTAATATGTCAACTGTTTTGGAATATATATGACTTATTTTTATTTAATCCATAGGCCTAGAGGTTAAAATGTGTGCTCCACATATGTTCATCTACGATCTGAACTTGTATTTTGTATCTTAAAGTACGTGGTACCTGGATCTAAGTCTGAATCTAATTCATTCAGATGTAATGGAAAAAATCAACTTCTTATACAGATCATCTCTCTCCCAAGTATCTTACAAGCTGTATATCAAATAGAAAATTTCAGATCAATGTCTTGTGAATTACACTGCTTTCACATGGCCAAATCTATGACTCAGATTTTTCATGGGACCCATTGTGTTCTTCAGTGTCCCCAGAATTGACGTCACATGGCCAAATTTATGACAGCATGTAAACTACACATTTTTACTTTCTTTTAAAATCATAAATAATACAGTCTACTAAGAGAAACACATGTATCAAATATGTTACAGTAAAAGATATAATTAAATAGCATATACAGTTACCGTTCATATTTTATTATCTCTATATAGGTAAATGCATCCTTTAACAAAACAGATAAAAACCAATGAATCTGTATGGACTATAGAGAGCTATTATGTAGCCTTCTATAGCAGTCCCTGAAAGGAAACAATTCATTCTAGAAACACGGATTGGAATGGGAAAGCTAGAAAATGCATAGAAGAAGGTACTTGCTAAAAGCTATCAGATTTTTTGTTTCTAGAAACTATTGAATTATTTCAGTTTAGCATGAGTGAAGTCCTGACAGGTGTCTTAGTTGTGAAACTGATATATTCTTTACTACTGACCTCAATACCAGCTACAGGGTGAAATATAACTCTTCTGTGCTGCTTTTTTGCCTCAGCATATGCTAATACAGAAAATGCAATATCAATATATACAAAATTTGTATCTTTCTACCCAGCATTTCTGAGCCATGGTTTCATTATGCTGCTCATTTTTGCATAACTTTGTCTACAAACTCAACAGTATCAACACTGGACAGAATCTTTCCTGATATTCAAAGGATGTGAAAGTCCTCTGTGTGTCTTTCGTTCTACCTGCATACAGCTCATGCAGCCTTGGAATGTGGCTGAACTGGTGCAGTGGATTCTGCATGTTGGTGTAACCTTTTCTGTGGTCTTTTTCACCATGTAAAGATGTAAGCAATACAGGACCTATTACTATTAAGTGCTGGTGTCACCTCTTATCTCTCACTGCAGTGGGATCCATTTGTCTCATTGCCAGATACTATGAATCTTGGCCTTTCAGTCCTTCCCATAATAGCTCCATAACACTCCCTGCAGTACATTCTCCCTGCTGCCCTCATAGATGGGATGCAGAACACTACCTGTATCTGTCACACAGCAGACATTTACTGCAGGGCAAATCATAACTACTTTGGCTTCAAGGATGTGAATTTTTTTTTCAGCTCAGTTTCACAGCCTGCTGTAGCTAAATTTACTCTGGTGACTTTCCTTAATTGCTTTGGTAGCATGTCGGTACCTGGCATATAATGATATGAACTAAAGAGCCTGCTAGAATATATTATTGAATGCAAATTCTGATGTCTTCTATTCTTTCATGAACTTTTCAGTTTCATTGTAGTCACAGTCCCATATCCAACAAAGAAATCCACAGGACCATTATGCCTGCATGCTGCCACAATGGAACTGTGGTACCCTCTGTAGTAAAGGAGCATCCTTACCTCTATGCCTTGACAAGAGCATGGCAGAATTTCAATTTTAGAATTTCACTGTCAAGTGGCACTTGATATTACTTCTTGCCCTCTCATTCAACTCATTTTTGAAATGGCTACCCAGAGATACAAAATTTTCTGTGGTTTTACTTCTGGCATATAGACATATTAACCACATTTGAGCAAAGTTCCTTCAAGTCACAGAAAAGTCTTTTCATAATGTGAATACACATCTTTATATATTCTCCTCTGAGAATTGCTAGAGATCTTCATTCAAGTTGAAACTGGAAGAGCTGAGGACTGCAGAGACTTTCCTCTACCTTCACAACCCTACCCAACGCACTTAGGCTTTAACAAAGCAATGTCATGCAAATATCCATGTTTATCCACATACTTTCCTTACATACAACAATCTGCTTCACCTCTGCAAATGCACAGACAATGCTGAAGAGGACACCTAGATTTACTCTCATTTCTGCATTAGCCTGCAATATCAAGAGTACTACACTGCTTCCTTAAGTTATCCCTACATGCCTGAAATAGAAGGTAAAATCTTTTGAAAGTTTCACCATGAGCTGGCCTCCAATTCTTACTCCAGGCTTCCAAATGTATTATGTACATTTGTAGTATTCTAGTTACTTTCCCAAAAAGTTCTTCATTTTAGGAGTGGCACTTTAGAATCCACCTTGTAGGAAGACCACATGCAGTTGTGCTGCACGGGGTTGTAGTTGAAGTGGAACAATGGTTCTTAGTGTTTAATCTTTCCTTATAGGAGAAAACTGTGTCCGTTTGTTTGGCATATCTTCATTTTCCCTCTGTCTCAGTTTACTTCATAGACACTTGTCAGCAACCTCTTCTTGAAGTGGTTACAGATAACTAGTGTCTGCTGTTCACCCTCAGTAAATGTGGCATCTGATTAGCTTGCACAAGAAAATCATTTTGTGTCGACACAGAGGTAGGGACACGGCTAAACCTTCTCTGTTCTTCAGAACATTCATGGACATGTGTGAGTGACTGATATCTCAGTGAACAAAGGCACTTAAGTGCTCACATTAATATTCAACAACAACAGGAGTGCAAATTGTAATCTGAGAGGTGGGGGGGAAGAAAAAAGCCTAAATATTAAAACTTCTGAAGGAGAAACTCTCTTAGAATGATCTACAGTTTCAGATTGTTGACTATTTTTTTCTAGCCACACTATGAATAGATAAATACATGTTTCCTAAGCAAAGGAAAAAGAAAATATCTTGTGTAATTTGATTATTTTGTTTCTCTATTCCCTGTCAGATTTCTATAATGAATAAAAATAAGATGTCCAGCTAAAATACAAAATATTGCTTTGAGGTGACCTTAGATCTTCTACTAGCTAGTAGTGGAGTGAAGATTACTATGTTTCATAGGTTTTTAGCACTAAAAAATAAATCTCCCTAGATCCCATAAAGTCTAGAATTCTGTATTTAAGTCTGCATTTAACCTAGATTTCTTTAAAAAGTTTGCAAACCTCTCCAGACTTTATTATGGTCATAGATAATGTATTGTCTTAGGGCTGAAACCATTAACTCTTGAGTTATTTTATTGTCTAATGTCATTTTGCATACATGCTTCTTGCTGCTGTCATCATTCTTCACTTTCAAGATGCATTGATGGTTTGTGTTTAGATAAATGCCCTGCAGGTGTCTCCTTTATATTGTACTTTTATCCTTCAGGTTTATCCATATTTTCAAAAAGAAACACTTAAATTCTTCTTCATTTTCAGTGCATGATATGTTTACATATGTTTTGTTTTTCATTCATGTGATTGTTTTCTTTTCTACCTAAGAAGTTTTCTAGTGTAATTAATTTAACCCTAGAGAGCAGCAGGATCTGGATATTGCTGTGAATCTGCAGCATAGAAACCTCTATTAGATTAATATTACTGAACATTGAAAATACGCAGAAACATAATTTATCCTAGGTGAAATGTACACTTTGTGCATATTTGATTTTTTTTTTTCTGAGGGAAGATTTTATATATTTTTAAAGCAACTTTTAGAATAATGTTGCTTTTGAAAACTGTTTTTTATATATTCATGCTGTTAAAATGAGTTCTTATGTAATGTCTGCTATTTCATAACTATAGTCACTACTTTTCCCAAATCTTATCTCAATTTAAGGAAAAATAATTCAACTGAAAATTAATCCACAAAACACATTGAAATCTTGGGTATGCAATGAAATTAAAATATATCCATGCTCCTGATCATCTTGAAATCTGCAAATGAGGTTTATTAATTAAGGAATACTGGGAATTCAATTCCCAGATGCTTCAGAATTTATGCTAGAACTTTACAGTAAATTGATATTACTATGTAATAATACATTGGCTCCCCTATATCTTACCACCAGTGAAATTAAAATGACCTGAGTTCCAGGAAGCCTACTTGCCTCTCATGATGTGAGGTTTAATGTATGTGGATTCATATTTCAGGTTTAGTGCAAGCACTCCTCAATCTGAAGGCAAGTGTCCCCACCTGCTGCTAAAGGAGCAATCTCTTTCTGTGTTCATTAGAGCATTGCTGGGGCTAGCTAATCATAGCAGCTCCTTGATGCAGCTGATACACATCTCCCTCTAGACAGGAATCTTGATGAATATTATTAGATTAAGCTATCTGAAATGGTGATTTTCTGGCTCCTAGCCACATTTTTTGTCCATGCAGGGGGTTTTTATGGCTTAATAATGCTTTGCAGAATTACAACACTTAAGTAAAAAACCACTCAAATTAAAAGCTTGGAAGAAGATGGATTCTGAGGTTTTCTTTACTTTGATTTGGTTTCTATTAAAAGGATAAACTGCTTTGGATCCATTAAAATGTTACCAGACTAGAGTGGTATTTCATATGAGGTTTGTTGTTGCTTTCTTTAGACTATGAGGATTGTAATCATTTGTGTATGTTTTCAGACTTGTTTTACATCAAGAAATCTCTGAAATTTCTGTCTTAAGGTGTACGGTTCTTTTCTTTCCTTCTACTCCAGTGTTTCTATCAGTTTTTGCTAGCATTTGGAAAGAGATTGCTGCTAATATCTGTTACACCCCATAAGAAGGAGAATATCTTCCTGTGTGTCATTATTGTGAAAACTCATGGGTAGTTCACAGCAAGGGAAGAGGGCCGCTGTTATGGCTGACATCAGCCCTTTTTTTTTTGGCTATTCACTAGCAAGAATGTGAACTTTCTAGAGAAAATGTGGACATTCCTAGTTTTCCTTAATAGTATGATTATACTTTCCAGTTGTCTCCAGTGCTTATGTTTTGTTGTCTTACAATCTCAGTGGAGAAAGAGGTAATAGCATTTTAGCTTCATTCTTCATCCTATGGTGGATCCTCAAGTATTCTGCATTTTTATTATCCAAACATTTATCCAACACAGAACAGGGGCCTTTAGTCCAGCAGCGCAAGGGTACTGTGTACAGATTAATAGTTAGGACACTCGTTTGAGATCCAGATTCAGGTATCTACTCTTGTTACTATTAATAATTCTGTAAAATGGCTAAACTCCAAAAGATTTGAGAAAATCTTATATTCCAGAATATCTGCCTTGGAACTGTAAATTCTGCATTGATGTTAATCTGAAATAGAGCATCTAGTACAGTCAGAAATTCAGTGACCTTCTTTCTGCTTCTTAGATCAACTTCATATTCAGTAACATTATCACAGGGTGATCAGTTTCTAACTTTTGTTTGTTTCTTTTTGTTACAACATTTCTTCTTGGCAGAGAAGGAAGGACCAATACGAGGCATGGTAATTCTTTTTCATCCGTGAAGAGATGGAATTTTTAACACCACTATACCTCTATAGCAAAATCAGACTGCTTAGGTTAAAGCACCAGCTAAAGTGCAACTGTTATAATTAGCTTCAGTTAAAGCAAAGCTATTTAACTTTGAATTGAAAGGAACTGGAGAAGAAACATTCATGTACTGACTAACAGCTGAAAGAGAATTAAAGAATCTGATTTACAACTATTCTTTGTTGTCTTCAACATGAGATTGATACTTGAAGGTACAATTTGCATGTGAAAAAGTATTTAACACGTGAATGAAACAACAGGAATGGGCTTAATCTCAGCTGAGATCCTTATCTGTGCAGGGTCTGTCACTTACTGCACAAGTGTTCAAAGCATTAGGTTACTGTACAGTACACACCATTTTTTCAACCTCTTCCCGCCCAATGCATAAGCTATATTCAGAAGGATTTTCAGAAACACACTTTTCATCCAAGTCTGTTCTCTCACTTTGACTTAGTAGTGATGTGAATCTGAGATATCTAAGTAGCTCACACTTTAAAAACAGGTTTATAGGTTTATTTCTTACTACTGGGAACCTATTGTTTAAACTAAGAAGTTGTACAATTTCCTCTTGTAAATAGGACTAACTTTTTTCCACTGAGAGAATACACTGAAATAGCAGATCATAGTTACAGCAGCAACTGTTGCTGAAGAAATTAAAAAAGTAAATATAATACTATAGGTCTTTTCTACTTTGATTGAGGAAAATAGAAAAGAATCATGGTACTGAGAATATTATGTATAATTAAAAAAAGTTTGCAAGGAGAGACAAGATTTACATTTCATTTCACACTTCTCTTTAGATACCCCTTTGTCCACTTTGTTTTTCCTTATTGTTCCTGAACATCACATAAGTATATCACATCACTGAAAATAAGAATAAGGAGGAACAAGGGAGTTTTTCAAAAATAAAAGTACAAGACAGAGATCAATTGAGGAAGGCTTTGTAGGTAAGTTTTCTAATAATGAAAGTGAAATACAAAGTGCTGATAGGCTAACAAGTGTTTTGATGTGAGAGTACATGACATGGCTTTTTCCTCTCTTTTCCAGCTAAAATCAGTAAAACTATGTTAATGTCTTAATTTCTCTTCTGTTGTAAGTGATACCGTAAAAGTCAGTCGGAGAAGAACTCTCTAAAACTCAGAAGTCAGAGTGTTAGAAAGCAGGCATTCTTTATTTCAGCACTGGGTGCATGGGGGATCTCTCCACCAAACATGCACACCTTAAGCCAGTGAAACCCCGACTTAAATGCAGGTATCTCATACATATCCACAAGGTCTTACAATACAAACATACATATTCATAATGATGTGTAAATAGTCCTAGAATTTTCTGTATTAACAGTCTCTTCCATCTTGTCTGAGACGTGATGTGTATTTTTGAGATTGATGTCATCCGCTTATCAACATTGTCATGCTTTCCTCCATCTTATCAAAACGTGATATGATGCACATCCTTGATCGGTGCCATTTTCCTTGGTTCTCGGTTTGATGTGTGATGCATATCCTTGAATGGGGAGTCATCCTTTGGGTTGCAAATCACAGGTGCCCCTCGTCTGCGGGGGGTTGGATGCAGGTGTCCTCCATCTCCGGGTATGCAGATATCCTCCATCTCCAGGTGTCAGAGGCCCCAGTCCTTTGTCCTTGTTTTACAATTCAGAAATGCCTTGCTTTTACAGCTCAGAGATGCCTTGCTTTTACAGCTTAAAGGAATATTAGCTTAAAGTACAATTTAAGTTTACTATAGCTAACTATTTTACAGTTATGCTTAACTTTCTTAATATACCTATATCATAAGGAAGGGTTGATTCTCAATACACTCTGAGTGTTATGTTTGATCTGCTCTTAAAAAATGTTATCACTACAACCACCGTAAGTATAGTGATGATGAGAATATGTTTGTGTTTTTTTCTTTTTAATAGTCATGGTGAGCTACTAATTAAAAATTCATTCTCTGCAAACAAAAGAAACCCAAAGAAAATTAAATAATGAGTGTTATTTGAATGTTAATATGAGTAACATTACGGCTTTATGTAAGGGACTGTGTCTGCTGTTTTGTCTTGGCATTGCTGTTGCGCCCTTACCATCTTCTGAGCCGTGGGGTGGTGTAAGACTGTTGGACTGTGCCAACTGCCTGTTTTGACACTGTACCACTGCCTAAACTGGGCCTTGACATCCGTTGCCATGAAGAAGTACGCCCTGAAATATCTCTGAAAAAAACACAGTGTCTTCCTGAAGCTGGAGAAACTACATCTTTCATAACATCTGCCAAGCTGTGTTTGCACACAGGGCGGGGGGAAAAAGTCAGAATAAGGAGGACATGTGGAGCCTGAAGATGGCGCTGGCCAAACCCCGCCCCCAGTACGACCACCGTGAACAGCTGGGCATGTGCACATGGAGGAACACGGGGTAGTGAATATGATAATGAGCTCCATGGAAATGGGCGGACTGATTATGGGGACTGGGATGATAAAAGGACTGCGTACTCTTCTCTCGAGGGATCCCTCATCACCTGCACCAAGACCAAACCATCAGGATGCCACTAGATTCATGGTGGTGGTAACTGAGCTTGCTGCATCTCTTCTGTTTGCTTGCTTAGCTGTTCTGACCTTTTCTGCTTCCCTCTGTCCTATCACTATTACTTCTTTTTACGGGAATAAAGTTTGAAAGGTTGTACGGCATTTGACCTCATTTGTGTCTTAATTTCGCTCTTGGGATTGTATCAAAACCTCCCCCGACATTGGATTGGGACACTTTGTCACTATGGGAATGACTGCAAAAAAGTTAACACTATAACAGGAACCTCATTTACAAACATGACTGAGCCAGTAATGATTCTGAGATGAACACAGAGTGTCCTTAGGTCCAAAAATATTTAAATTGAAATATTTTTTATTTGCAGAATATTTTCTTGCAATGAAACAATGTGCAAACAAATACAAGCACAACAATAAACACAAAACCAGAAAGTTAAGAGGCATGCTACAGACATGGCAAATTAGCACTTTGCATATTTATGACTTGTAAATCAACAGCACTTTGAAGTAATGCAAAACAGTTTAACATGAATGAGAAGTGTGTCAAACATCAAAGAAAAACTCCATTAAATCCATATTAATTCAATGTTTTCTGTTATTTAAAGAAAAAAACATGGTAATGAAACATTAATTTAAATATTTGGAAGTCACAACATTCAAAATGGTAACTTTCCCTCTTAATTTAAAACACAAGGAGACAGATTTTATAGCATCATATATAACTATAAAAGAATAATAGCAAGAACAGTTTGTGTACAGTAACGTGATACTGTCAAAAAGAAGCCAAATTAAAATATTACTAGCCAATATATCAAATATTTTCTTTAAGTGGAAAAAGTTCTGGGTGAAAGTTCTCATCAATCAGATGAGAGCTCAATTAAAGTGTAGAATTTAAATATATAGTAGTTTACATATTTTGTGTTTCAAATATTATGAAAAATTAATTTGAATTAATTATGTTTTCCCAAACTCTAGTTACAACTGATTATAGGGTTGCCTTGTTGATACACTCTTCAAATGTTTAAAACCCTGATTTGCCTATCTCGCCAAATGCATAATTGACATGCGTAATTTTATCCATATAACCTTAAACATCAGATCACTAGAATTGCTGTTTTTCTAACATAGAAATGAGAGTTGCTAAATTTTGGTATCATTGATCTAAAATGTTTCCAACTATGTTGAACTAGTTTTATTGCTAGTGTATGGAATACAAAGTGAAATTCTTTGAAGCCCTTTATCTGAACCTACAGTAGCCTAATAGTGTTGGACTGACAGCTCACTGAAAGACACTCTGTTTTGCTTTCACCAATTCCTTTGTGCTCATTATGGTATTTTCTGGACCTCATTTGGCTGATTCAGTTCACTAAACCAGCAGAAAACAAATCTAGGGAGAAAAAGGGTAAGTGAGCAAATTTCCATTCATCATTGACAAAGAGAGTCAAAGAAGAGTCTTATGCCCTGTAGGACCCAACACAAGTGAAGGGCACATATTTTTGTTATCAAGGAAGTAAAATTATTTCTCAAATATTTCTTGCTAACAAAGTCTGAATTTATGACAAGATGCATATAAAGTTTCATAATTAATTTGTACAAATACAATTTTTCTATTCTTGATTACAAGAACAGATCTTCACAGAATTATAAAGCAAATACTAGTTCAAACTAATCTAAGCATAGTGACACTATAGAGCATGGCAATAAGCCAGAGGGGAAAAAAAGCATGAAAGCTGGAACAGACTGTTTTTAGTAAACAGTGAAAATAAACAAGAGCGTTTTTATTTATTCTTTCTGTATATTATCTGTACCAAGGAGTAGGGTAATGCAGTGAAGGCATCTGCTAAAAATTAAGGTAGCTCTAGAAAGGGAAGAAAATTGGAAGACTGAAAATGAGAAAATAAAATTGAGAAAGATAGAAATTACTGAAGACTGTGAAGTTAAGAGGATGGATAAAATACTAAGTAAAAAAAATAGCAACCTTCATCTAAGTCGTATTACAAAAATGTAAGAACTAGAGATGTACTTTCATAAACAAAACATGAAGCCATGAGCTAGCTGGAAATAACCGCTATTTTTCATGCTCTCTCACTGAAAGAAATACATTAGGAAACCCTGCTGAGCTAGCAGTCTTTGAAAGCACATTTGATAGGCTGGTGAGTTCACTTTTCAAGCAGATTTTCCAAGGTTCATCTATCTCTGAGATTAATATAGTCCTCTGTTATAGTCTTTATGATGTAGTAAGGCTATATTTGCCATCAGGTATTACCTCCTCAGTTTTATATTCAAATCTTAAACTGATCAGTCACATTAGACTTTAAATCCCAGGTCTGATGTATGTTTATGGATTACTGATCTGTAGAAGGTTGTTTCTACAGCAAAAACAGCTATGTTATTTTCAGCTGAAATCTGAAGTCTGATTCTGCATTTAAAAAAGTATTTTTCTGTATGACTGTTATCCTGATCACATCTCAAAAGAGAATGAGAATTATTTTTTGCTTTATGGCTTCTTTCTTTTTTTAGTGGCATTTATAATCTATATGTAAAATATTCAGTTATACTTGATGCTGTTGCCAAATTATCTGTGGATGTTTTTGTTTGTTTTTTTCTCCATTTCTAATAAGATCCACTTTTGAATTTAACATAGCAAAATGGTTATGATAAATGATAAATGAGAAAAGGCTGAATGGATGGTCCCAGAGGCCCAAATGAAGCATGAGTTTTTTTAATGTTTTCTATACGATAAATAGGGAGAAGGGGAGGAAATCAGGAGATCTGGAGAGAACACAGAATTTTAGCATGACTGAGTCTGAAATTTCATTCTGAGATTTAAAATATTTTAAACTTTGAATCTTGACTTTTCTGTGTGAACATAAACTGAGAATCATTACCAAAGACAGTGTATTGTGTTTACACGACAAGGTTTTGGTAGCAGGTGCGTGGGTGGAGGCTGCAAGGGTAACTTCTGTGAGAAGAAACCAGAAGCTGCTCCCATGTTGAACAGAGCCAGTTCCAGTCAGCTTCAAGACTGACCTGTCACTGGCTAAAAATGAGCCAGTGAGGGACGATGGTAGTGCCTCTGTAATAATATATTTAATAAGGGGTAAAAAATTGTTGTGCAAGAGCTGGGAGAGAGGAAAGAAAAAGTGTGAGAGAAACAGCCCTACAGACACGAAGGTCAGTGAACAAGGAGGGTGAGGAATTTCTCCAGGCTCCAGAACAGAGATTTCCCTGCAGCCCCTGGAGAAGACCATAGTGAAGTAGGTTGTCCCCCTGCAGCCCATGGAGTACCATGGTGGAGTAGATATCCACCTGCAGCCCATGGAGGACCCAACACCAGAGCAGATGGATATGTCATGATGGCAGCTGTAGCCTGTGGAGAGCCCACACTAGAGCAGGCTCCTAGCAGGAAGTGTGGCCCATGGAGAGGAGCCAATGCTGGAACAGTGGGGGTTGGGAGAATGTTTTTAGATTTGTTCTTATTTCTCATTATCCTACTGTGTTTAATTGGCAATAAATTAATTTAATTCCCCAAGTTGAGTCTGTTTTGCCTGTGATGGCACTTGGCAAGAAATATCCCTGTCCTTATCTCAGCCCATGAGCTTTCCATCATATTTTCTCCCTCTTTCTTGATAGAAGGGGAGTGAGACATCAGCTTCATGGGCACCTGGTGGCCAGCCAAGGTCAACCCAGCACAGAAAGTAAACCACACCTGTGCAGACCTCATTTGGCCCCACTGTGGATCTAACAAATGTAATCAAAATCCACAATCTATACTTCTTTAAAAAATCCCAGATTTTATCACTTCAAGGTTCTTTTCTTCTAGGAGGTTAAGCTTGGAATTTGTGTCTCAGTTACATAAGACAGAACCAAAATGTTGGCACAAATGGACCTTGTTCCAAAGACTTCAGAATATACTCAAATCAATCTGAATTTAATCATGCAAAACAAAAGTCTTAACCAAGTCTATATTCTTCAGGCATTAAAACTTAAAACTATCAAGGAAAGCAGAAAATAGAATAAAAAAATATGGTAATATTTTAGCCAGTTTAAACATGATTGTAAGAGGGCTTTTCCATCCTTGTTTCCATTTTGTTCAGGATAATTGTATGGTTGGATTATAAGTACATTAAATAGATACTGCCATCCTGAGAAGAAGAAATACTTCATTTCAGTAGTTATGCAAATATATTAGAAGTACTTATTCAATGAATATTCATTTTAGGAAGAAGACAGGGATACTGAAATAAAGTTTTTTACCGGAAAGCTCGAATGGATGAATATAGAAAAGGTTAACATTATGCCTTTACCAATTGTTATAGTATTCAGGGAAATTTACATTTCCCATTTTAAACAAGTCTTTGGAACTTTCTTAGAATATTTAGTACTGAGTTATCTGTGAAGATTCTCTGCTTTAATTTATTCTAAATTTATTGCTGAATAATTTCTGAAAACAGCTTTTGATAGGTTTGTTGGATGAACTTACTTGAAACACAAGCTTTTATTGGAATCATCAGTCACAACTTTCTCATTCTCTAGCTCTGTCATTGTAATTTTTTTAATCTTGCATATTTTCAATGATAACACTTCCTACTTCCAATTTGGTTAATTTTGCTAGCATATTGTGATACTTAATGCAGCTAAAGCTTGCGGACAGTAAATTATTCGCTGGAATATTAGCAGAGAACAAGTACAAATCACACAGTTGCTAAAGCAAATTTTAAAACTAGAGTGAATGGATATTTTTAGCAATATTTGCTCTTTCTAGTTTTTTAGCTTCCCAGTAATGTGATATCAGAGTCAAAATATATTGGCTTAACTAATAACTGTCTACCTATCTCATTACGTTCTTTCTTAAGGGAGATAAGTTACAGCTTCCTTAAGTGAGAAGTTATGAATGAACCCTATTTAATTTTTCCCTAAAGTCTTCATTTCATTTTGCCTCAGAATAAGAGATATGGTACTGACATGAACCCCAGATGCCCCCTTTCCCCAAGTAGCTATGATCAATCTTTATTTTAGTTTACTACATATTCTATTGTACATGACATCATTGCATAATAATTTTGTAGATTTTTTTTCTTCTGTGTCCGATGATCTTTGCTCTGCTGTACAAAGAGACATCCAGAAGATCCTGTTGTCATTGGGTTTTGTTTGACTGTGTCAGACATGTGGGGCTGAATAAGGCTCAGATTTTCCAAGTGTCCTGCTAAAACTGGACTGTTTGGTTTTGTAAAGTCAGATGAGGCTGGTAGTTGAAGAGACAGTGGCTTCAATTCATCTGCTTAAGTATAGGCACCTGAAGCCATTTGAGCAGCTTTGGTTAAACTGACTGGCCCAACTCTGCCAATTCAGGAAGATACACATCTCATACAGGTCTTTTGTCATATCTGCCAGCCCCAAAGGAATGCACTAGATATACTAGGGTGTCTCAAATGAAAAGCAAAAACAACTTTACATAAAATCAAGTTTAATAAATAGATTTTTTTTTTTCTATCACCAGGAAGATAATATCTGAAGAGTAAAATCGGAATCTATTCTGGAAGACACCTTTTATGTAGGCTACTCTTGCAACCAAGAATACTTAATATATGATAGGACTTTTTCAGCTTTTTTAAAACAAAAACTTAAACAATTCATGTGTTTGCAGTCTTTAGACTACTGCAGTAAATGTTGCCAGAAAAGATAATTCAGACTAGTGGCACAGAATGCACCTCTTTTTTAGACTCAAAGTACAGCCAGAAGATCACCATGGCTTAATAACTTATTTATCAGCTCAGTTTTGGTAATTATCTGTTCTTAGCCATTTCTGCACTTAAAGCAAAGTGTTACCCAAAGCTTTTTTTGAAGCTTGTTTTGCTATGGCCTGCTTTACAGTTTTAGTGTACTACATATGTAAACACAATCAGCTCCCGTGATTTTGCTGAAGATCAGACTGTAAATGTATATGTAGTGGAGGATGGGGAGGGAGGTTTTGGGGTGGAGGGGGAGGTACCACTTGTCTTTGTACTGTTTGCACCAGCAGCAACTAGCCAAATACCTGATTAAAGAAGGTCAGTAGGATCAAGCTTCAAAAACTTTATAGATCTTTTTTTATCACACTGCCAGGTTCTTTTCCAGTAACTGGACCCAATTTCAAAATACTAGGAGGATGAACCAATGAATGTGAACATAAGTAAATCACAAATGAACTGAAAGAAAATTATTAATTTAGCCTGGAGAGCCAGCTGTCTTGCAGCCAAGAAGTTTTGTCTGCATTTTTGGTGGCACAGGTAGAATAGAAACATCTAGGGCTATACAGCCTTCTTCTGTACCAGGAATAAAGTGAAGGGAATGGGAAAAATTGAAAAGCTGTTCCTATAGGAACATTTTTTTCTGAACAGTTGCAACTGATGGACGAGCATGCCACTTTTTTTTTTTTTAAACCGATATGACTTCTAAAATAGTCTTTCCATAAGTCTTATTAGATTAAAAGTAGTGATTTACATCTGAGTTTGAGTATATACTCAGGGAAGGAAAAGGACAGTTTGAGAGAGTAATTTATGTGATAGTCGGATATACCTCTAAAATGTAAATGATACACTAAACCCTCCATTTCTCTCCATGGGCTGCTAAAGGAGCTCAAGTCCACTCTGCCAGACCTTTGGAAATTTAAGCATCCACACAAACTTTCTTCTCTGTGTCTGTGTGTGTTTTGCCATATACGGTCTTGTTTTACTATGTCAGATATTTTGAAATTATGGGGAACATTTCACAATTACTTACCTGAAAAAATCACAGTCTACTGTGATTTCAGTATGGAAGTGGATCTTCAGGCCGAACAGATTTTAGACTATGATGACTTTGGACATGTGTCAAGCAAGAATAAAGGAACTCTGTTTAATATAACTATGGCTTTAGCTATAAACCTAATGATATTTACAGTCACAAATCTTAAATCCACAAATATTACTGTTGATACAGAATTTCTCCAAAATTGTCTAGGGCCATTTTAGTTATATCAGGAAATCTACAGCTGAGGATGTACCTCTTCAGAACAGCTCTGACTCTGAAGTGGTGCTCTAATGGTAAAGGTGAATATAGTTAAAGCTTTACTAAAGGAGATCTTCAACAGAAAAATGTAGGGGGTTTTGTTTGTGTGTTTTTTTTTTTTTTTTCCTTCAAAATATCTTGTTTGTGCAAAATCAGTAACATCTGCTAAATCATGACTGTTAGATTAACTGGTTCAGTAGTACTGCATGGCGCTCTCTGTCTTGAACCTCAGCACCCCTTCCTACTATCTCTAAGGCTACTTCAAAGATAAGTCTGACAGTTTATAAGACTTCTTTGGAAGACTGAGAATGAATCCAACCAAAAGAAACAACCTGTCTTCTCAAGAATGTGTCTTTCTCAACAATTCTGAAACAATTGAAGGTAATTATAACTGCATCCCAAACAGATGTTCCCTGTATAAACAGTCTAAGCCTTTAGATAACCAGGATCCATGTTGGAATCTGACACTTAGATGATTTTTGTAACAATAGTAAACAGACAGAATATCGACATAAATATTTTTTGCATCCAGAGTCTTAAACCATGTGCTGACAATATTTTCTTTCTCTTTCTGTGGTTCTAATATAATTCATAAGATATTTTATTCCTGTTTGTTTCTCTGTGTTTCATTGTTTCTTGATCAGTTTTAATTTACCTGAAGGCAAAATTTCCTCCCCAAAAATATCAATGAGTACTTCAATAGAGTTCAAAAACTTATTGACTGATATAAGTTGATTTTGATTGCATATTTGATAAAGGTAATATTTTTGACCTTCTCATAATAATTAGTGTCTATCAAACATTGTTATATCCAGTGTGTTGGTTGGACCAACTTCTATTTCACTTCACTGAGGAACATATTAAGCTGCTGGAAAACATAAAGAAATGCTGAGAATTTTTTACCTTTCCTTTCTTTTTGCTATTAACTCTTTTATCGAAAATATGCAGAACAGTCTTATGATTTGGGGTTTTTTTATGTCCAGATTGAGTATTTTGAATACAAGGCACTGGTGTTTGAGCTGCTGAAGGTTTTTTATTTAACATTCCCTTATTTTTTCTGTCAAACAAAGGAAAGCCATCTTTTAGAAATGTAGTAATTTTGATGTTTCATAAAGCTATATGAAATTATTACATGTGCATTTGCAGAACAATAAAATAGATTTATACCCAGAATTTGATTTGAAATGGTAATTTGTGGCTCAATTCTGCTGTCCATGTATATATGTCTAGTACCATCCGAGATGCATGTATCAGAGAAATCTGCATGACTATGAAACATGAAGAAATCTCAGTAGAAAACTGTGCTCTTATGGAGTGGCAGCTGGAAGACCAGATAGATACTATATCCCAAATGACACTAGATCTCTATGTATGATGAATTCAATCAAGTCTCTGCAGTAAGACAAATTTAATTTCCTTAAGAGGAGATATCTAACTTTTTGTCACTTTCTAGGAATAGTGTAGAAATATAGACGTCTCGTGATGGCAATGCATCCTAACTTAGTTGATTATTTGAGGATAGGATGTTTTTTACCAGAGGTAGCCAACGCTTTTCACTGTCTGCAGGGCATCTAAGCAGGTAGCTCAGATTAAACACCAAGATCGGGATTCGACAGGCATCCAAGTGTAATTTGGGATACATGAGCTTCATGAGTGACTCCATTTACTACTGATCTAGTTAAGAATGGCTCTTCTGTCATCTTGTATCATATTTGCCCATCCCATGCAGATATCTGCAAAACACAATGTCTTCAGAAAATACATTAGACATTCACACTTAGTCATCTAAATTGTACTCATGGTGTGGAAGTCAGTTAGAGAGGAAAGAGAGAGAGAGAGAAGAGAAAGACAGAAATACAAACAAAATGAACAGAAATATGAAAGAACAAAAGAAAAGGGCAAAATAGAGCACTGTTATTCTCTCAGCATTCCTAGTTGTGATGCTTCTGGAGTCACTTGCTCACCTCATTTATCTGTTTTATTTCTTCCAGTTTTGATGGGATAAATAATTCTCTTGCAAATTTTGTGAAAGAAGAAAGTAAAAATGGTTAAATGACTTCTAGTTAATCTTAAAATAGTCTGAAATAAGAGAGCAATTTGGATATTTACCTTAAATTCCATAATATAGTTTGACAATTGGTCAAAATTGTCCAGGCATGGATTTTCCCATATCTATTTATTCAGGCCATTGCATAAATAAATGCCACTACAAGATTAGTCAGCTTTCTCAAAAGCATAAGTACACTTAGTAGTCCCCTCCAAGATTTTTTTAAGTTTTGAAACCCTGCACTTTAAGCACTGTGTTAAAGAATGTACCCAAAGAATAGTTATCCACTGAGTATTACATATCATTAAAGTAAATCTTTTCAGAAAATAACATATCTGTAGCTAAAAAAGGGATGAGATAAGCATAAACTCTCTAAATTACTTTTTAAATGGAAATTGATAATTCTTTTCTGTTTATCTGAAAAATATATACTTTTTAAATATGCATATATTAATGAAGCACTTGGCATAATAGTGAAGAACACTTTTCCCTAGATTATAATTGTTTTAAAGTTTCCATCTGTCAAACATTTCTAAAAATGTAGGCACCAAGATATCTCCTTCTTAGTTTATATATTAATATGAATAGGACACAATTTTTGGACTAGAAAAAGCACAGGTTGTGAACAATAGTACAAGATGATACATATAACCAGGCAGAAATACCAGCTGAAGGTATACTTAACGGGTTTGTTTTGTTTCGTTTTGTTTTGGTTTTTGTTTTTTGTTTTGTTTGTTTGTTTGTTTGTTTTTGTTTTTTGTTGTCTTTTGTTTGTTGGTTGGTTTTGTTTTTGTTTTTGGGGTTTGTGGTTTTTTTTTTGTTTTTTGTTTTTTTAGTACTAGAATAACCGTGGCAATGTAAAATTGTAGACACAATAGCCCTGGCAGAATTGTATAAACCATATGTGAAGTACAACAAAAGCAGTCTGTGTGGAGGATAACAACATTTCAAAGAGAATCACAGAATCATAGAATATCCCTTGGAAGGGACCTCAAGGATCATCTGGTCCAACCTTTCTTGGCAAAAGCATGGACTAGGCAAGATGGTCCAGCACCCTGTTCAGCTGAATCTTAGAAGTGTCCAATGTTGGGGAATCTACCACTTCCCTAGGGAGATTATTCAAATGGCTGATTGTTCTCATTGTGAAAAATTTTCCTCTGGTGTCCAATCAGATTCTCCCCAGGAGTAACTTTTACCCATTACCCCTGGTCTCTTCCATGTGACTCCTTGTAAGAAGGGAGTCTCCATCTTTGTAGCCACCCTTGAAATACTGGAACATGGTGATAAGGTCTGCCCTAAGCCTTCTTTTCTCAAGGCTTACAAACCCAATTCTCTCAGCCTTTCCTCATATGACAGGCTTCCCAGCCCCTTGATCATCTTTGCGGCCCTCCTCTGGACCCTCTCCAGCCTGTCCACATCTGTTTTGTATAACAAAGACCACAAGTGAACACAATATTCCAGTTGGAATGTTCCAGTATTCCAGGAAGAGGTTGCCTGTCAAGGTTACAGGAATTCACAGAATGAAAATAACTGGGCTGAACTTCCATTAGCATTAAGCTAAAAATCAGCTTCATTTTTACCAACTGAAATAGTGTAGTGTTGTTCTCTAAGGAAAATTAAATTACTTGATTTGTTTCCAAATTAAGATATAATGTATCAGGAGTAACAATTATCATTCAGCTTGTATCTATTGGTACAATCAGAACCATTGGTTTGATTAGACCTAATCAAAGATTTAGTCATATGATTTTTATTCATGCTAATGAGATATGACTATGGAGCCTGAAGGTCTGCATTGAGCAAGTTTGGAAGTTGTGTATTGAACTCCATGTACTCTGGGTTGGTTTACCAGGAGAGCTGGTTTACTTCTGTCCATATCATAAGAATTTACATCTGATATAATAATCTAATTTGATGTAATAATCAATTTAAAATTAAGGAAGACTATCAGGCATTTTGGAGGAATGATTCATAATATAAAAATACTGATAAAAAAGAAGCACATAATTAGTTCTACCTTAAAAGTGCTTCTTCCTATTAAGTAATCATAACATGAATTAAATGCAAATAATTCAGATGTCCAAATATATTGAAACATTCTGTGTGTCTGTCTGTCTAGTTCCTCATATCTGTCTCAAGAGTGTCTAGAACTCCTTTTCCTGAATTCATTTTTGATAATCGTATCAGTGCTTTTTTAATTGCTGAATGTACTTAGAAATTGAAAACATGCCTTGCAAAGCAATAGGTATTCTGGAAGTTTGCTGAATGTAGACATACAGAATATCTTACATAAAATGTAAGTAAAATGAAGACTTTTCTCATAAAACATGTTCAAATTGTGGAGAGGTTTTTTTTTTAAAGTATTAGGGTTTTTTTTGGTGCTGTACAATAGTGAGTTAATTGCAGAACTGTCAGAACGAAATTCAGTTGCCTTATTCTCAGTGTGAAAAGATTCAAGAAGAAAGCATTTTTTATAACCAACAAGTTATGAATGCCACAAGTAGAAGGGCATTTCAATTATCTTTGAAAGTTTCTATTAAAAATATAGGAATATGGATTCCTTCTCCTTTGGTCAGAAGCCTT
The DNA here is from genome assembly GCF_031877795.1 of Strix aluco. NCBI lineage: Eukaryota > Metazoa > Chordata > Aves > Strigiformes > Strigidae > Strix > Strix aluco. The sequence continues at coordinate 85,985,059 of NC_133932.1, read as the reverse complement.
TCCCCATGGCTGTACTTAGTAAACACCTTTCTTATAAATCAGGTTGGGAGAGACTGTTAGCAATTGCTGTAAACTGTAGGCTATGTTCTTAATCCTTCCCAATGAATCTTAAATTATTTTGTACATGTTGGTGCAGCCACAATGTTAGAGATACAAATCTGAATGGTTATGATTATGACATTTGAATCTTAACTTTTGTGATGATTTAAAAATATGACTAAGGTTCTCCTTGTACTCCTGGCTGCTATTTGCCCATCCACCTGAGAGAGTGTTTTCAGTCTTATGGCTCCATTAATTATAGAAAACTTTAAGTAATGAGAAACAATAATGTATAGAGGATATTTGATTTTGATTTTAAAAAATATAAACAGATGCAATCACAAGATGTCTACAAGTTATCTTTTTTTTTCCATTGCATTGACTTTACAGTATGCCTGACTTTGGCAGTTGCCCAAAGATTGTCCATGACAGGAAGTGTCAGGGAAACTAGTGCAACACTCAGGTTGCCACATCTTTCATAATTATGTGATCGTCAGCCTGAGGAAAGGCCACTGCTAAGTTAAATGTTAGCCTACTACGCGATGCTGCCAACAGCTGATATATTACCATATGTTATGGTAACAACATAAGTTGGCATGTTGGTATGATACTAACAGTTCTTCTGAATTCTTACCTAGAGAGTCATTATCAACTAGGAAAGATTTACATTATTTTTTTAAAGCTATTACAGAAAGCCAAGTATTGCGTTTTGAGCCCATAGAGCAACCGAGCACCACACAGACATTCACTCACCCCTTTCCCCTCAAGAATGGGAAGGAAAAAATATAGTAAAAGGCTCAGGAATTGAGATAAGGACAGGGAGGGATGATTCACTCATTATGGTCATGGGCAAAAGACAGACTCCTTAGGGGAAGAAAAAGAACATCAATTTAATTCAAACACTAACAACCACACTTAACAAACAGAGTAGGACAGTGAGAAGTATAACTACATCTTCAAAACATATTCCCCTCTGCTCTCCCCTTTTCCCAGAGACAGCTTCATTCCTGATTTCTCTACTTTCTCCTCTGCAGCAGTGCAGGAGGCAGGGAATAGGATGTGTGGTCAGTCCTGCCACTCCTTCTTCCTCAGCGGGACGAGTCCTCAGATTCTTCCACTGCTCCAGCGTGGGGTCCCTCTCACGTAAGACAGTCCTCCATGAGCTTTCTCTGACATGAGTTGTCCCCACAGGTTGCAGCTCTTCCCAAACTACTCCAGCACGGATCCCTCCCACATGTTGCAATCCTCCCAGTGCCAAACTACAACAGCAGGAACTTCCCACAGAGTCCTGGCTTTCTTCAGTCACAGCCACCTGCTCTGATGTGGAATCTTCAATGGTCTGCAGGTCAGCATCTGCTCCACTGTGGACCTCCATGGGCTGCAGGGGCACAGCCTGCCCTCTCACCACGGTCTGCAGGGGAGTCTCTGTTCTGGCGCACCTCCCCCTCAGCCTCCTCCTCTTTTCTTCCACTGACCTCAGTGTTTGTATAGGCATCTCCCTCAGAACCCCTCCTTAAAACTCCAACTCCTCCTCCCAGATTACCCTTCTTAAATGCCTTATCACAGAGGTGAAATCATCATCACTAATTGGCTCAGCCTTGGCGCAGTGGTGGATCCAACTTGGAGCCGGGGGAGCTTTGAGAAACTTCTCACAGGGGGTCACTGCTGCAGCCCCTTCCCCTGCTACCAAAAAACCCCACCACACACACAAACCCAACACACCAAGTTAAAAGCAAAACTTTTTCTTTGTTCAATACAAGTTAAACTGCAGAAAACAACTCAGTTCAGAGAACAAAGATAAACTGCCTTATCAAAAGCAAAATACTTCCTGTTAGTCACTTTTTAGATAGGAGGAATTTTATGGACATTCTCCAGGAGGATAAAATGAGACAAGTGATATAACTTGCCCAGAATTTATAAACTGTTCCTTCCAGTTCTGTACAGTAAATATTAACAAAGGTTCTAAACTCACTCCAAAATTGTGACCTTCTAATGGATTTCATAGTAATAGTTATTTTAAGATGAATTTGAATTTATTAATCCAATTTTCCCCCAATATCCTGAAATATAAATTAAACTTCTGTACACAGGAACAAAATTTTTCTTTTTGTCCTGACCAATATTTATCTAGAATTCCTTTTACATAATGTGAGTTTTACCATTACCACAGTACAGTAGGAGCGACCACAAGAAGAGATATGCATCCTATCTGAAGATGAACAAGCATAGCTATTCATTATACCTCTTAAATAAAGTAATTATTCCATATCAGAAGTTCAGGATCTTCCTCTAACAGTTTTCAAAAGCATACAGGCACTTAGGGCCAAGATCTGTTGTCTGAACATAAGTGCCTAGGAGAACCTATGGGAAAATTGTGACTTCCTTCAGAAATACTTAGAAAACAGATGTGATACATTGGGAAACTCAAATGGTACTTTATACCTTCCTATATGTGAAGAGCTGTCGCAAGCCTGGTATGTCAACTGATTTTTAAAAAATCTGCAGAATTGCTCTGGAAAATCATTACAGACACTGCAATGTATATTTTAGTAATAATTGAGAAATTGTTTTTTTCCTAGATGCTTATCTTCAAGTTGTAAGAATAAAAATGATAGTCAATGCCAAGCTACACTAGAATGTTATAGAGAATTAATCTAGTTTTACTGTCATAAAACTTGGGAGTTTTACTGACATAAGAAAATACTTGAGTAGTCTTAATTGTGACATGGCTTTTGTAATAATTACAATCTAAACCCATTTTTGATAAATCATGCTATATGCCTGAGGCCTAGCAAAGAATAAGCAAATATTAAAGTCTTCTATGGAAATGATCACAGCTTTAGACATTAACAAATTTGTATAGTAAGACTTAATAACTATTGGCAAAAATTGATAGGGCAGGAACGAAAAAGAATTCTTCATTTATTCACTGGTCACACCTTTTTTTTTTTTTTGCTTTGAATATAGCATTCTAAAGAAAATTAAAAGAAATCTTAGTATGAAAACTTTGCTTTTTGAAATGACCAGAGAAGTACACTGGTAGCTACATTTCACATTGGTTAGAAGGCTTTGTTCTGACTGATCGCATGTCTTCCAAGAAGATCACATATAGCCAGCCCTCAGTTCCCTGAAATGATCAACATCTTTGTGCATAGTGTTGGTATCTTAAAATAATTTTTGTTGACATTAAGGTCCCTGAAAATGATATACATATATATGCATATATATATATACAAATATATGTAATCTTCTGGAAAATAATTTATGTAAAAATTGAAATGAAATCTAGAATATTTCCAGAAGCAAATTCATTAGAAAGATGCATCTTATTAAATATTATTGCCTTAAAGATTAATTTTTTAAATTAAGCCAAGCTATCAATAACATTATTTGCTATTCTGTTAGCTTGAATATTTATGTCTTAAAGTATGAACTAAAATACAAATAAATTTGGGGAGTGGAATATTAAGAAACTAGAATACCATAGTAAATCATAATGGGACTAGAAGAAGCCTTTTGAGTCACCAGTTACAGTCTGCTGCTGCAGGCAGCCCTACCATATAATGTCTTTGCTAAACTGATCAAACTCCATTTATTCAGAGTTATAGTTTTGGGTTTTTTGTTGGTTTGCTTTGTTCCTCTTTTTTATTCTTTATCAAGATAGTGGTTTATAATTTTCCTTCTCTAATATTTAAAAGTCCCTTCATTCCTATATATATTCCTATATAAATTATTTTTTTAACAAAATTTTTCCTCTCCCACCCTACATTTTTCTTTTCCTTTTCCTCTTTTTTCTTTTCCTTTTCCTTTTTGTTTTTTTCATGTCTCTCTCTCCTCCATCCCTATTTTCTGTTTGTCTCACCCCCCCTGCCCCCCCCCCCCCGAAGTTGCACCTATCTTAACTATTTCCTCCCTTTGCCATTTTGATATAGTTACACAAATAGCTGTCCCTTAGTCATCATTTTGACAAGTTATTCTTACTAAGTTGCTTGAGGACACATATACTTTGACTTCAGTGATTCCAGAATAGAAAATATTTCAGACAGTCTAATGCTAATATCAACCTGACCTGCAAAACAACTAAGCTACTAAACGGTCTGAAGTTTAAAAAAAATACCTCTAAGATAAATGACATTCTGGAATTCTTATCTCTGCATTTTACATTGTACTCTTTCAAGAGTATATTCTAGCAGTTATACCATGTAGTCAAACTGTCTTTTGCTGGATTTTTCCATTTTAAGGAATTTTTCATTTCTGGCTACTGGGTGGTGCAGTTTTAACAGAAGGACCAGAAAATGCCCATTGAGTTTGTGGTGGATGTCCTCCCTAAAGACTGAAAAATGTAATTTCTAGTCATTCAGGGTGAGAAATGTTCGAAACTGTTCTATTCCCAGAGCAAATGCTCTCTGATCCCTCAATGAGTGCTATGCAAAAGGGTGCAGCAACAACAAGGGTTGTTATATTTTAACCAAAACCCTCCCCCCAAATGTTCCACAACTGTACAGATGAGTAACATGACTTATGTTTACTTTGCATGTAATTTCTTGAACTGTAGATTTCTATCCTTGCACCAACAAAATCATAACCCCATACTTCACTGTCAGATGCTGACAGATGTCTAGGATGTCTTCTAGGATCACCATTGTAAATTACAGTTCCATGTGCATATATAAATGCAGTGTTGGTCTACTTACAAAAGTACAAAGCTACGAATAGGTGCATTCCAGATATAGCTGGCTATGTTACTGAAGGCCCCTTTTAACCATTTCTTGCACTCTGCTTATGACACGTGGCTTTATTCTTGGTCAGCAAGTCTTTTTGACCTCATTAGTATTCAGATCCTTTTTGCAGTGGTGGCGTATGTATCCAGGTACGAACACATACCACAAAGCATGAAATCGATCTACTTTTAACTCAGAAGTCTAAAAGTGTGCTTTAGAGCTCATAAGCTTAGTTAATGGATAAATACTGCCAGAAAGAGTTTATTTCATCCTTCCATGCTGCACTTTCATCAGCTAAATTATATAAAAAAAAACCCCTATGGAAAAATTCCAAAACCATTTTCTGAGGTTTTATTAAGTTTAAATGACCCACAGATGGGTCTGGTGATATACAGGGAAAGGCAGACCATGCAGCTGGGAACAGGAGAGGGGAAGTGATAGGGATGGAGAAAGCTCTGAGAGGAGTGAGGAAAGAGTAAGCTTATTCCTCAGCTTCAGTGACGTGTAAAACCAAAGTAATTTCATGCAGAATGTCTCATCTGGAAGTGTTTCCTATTAATGAGTTGAAATGTTTTCCTGCTCACAATAAAGTCTTTTTACCCAATTTTAAACTATAATTACACAAACAGATAGAGACATACATTCTTTCCACCTACACTCTGATCTGTGTGTTGTAAGTAGCTCTCATAACTGGGCTTGAGCTGATACTTCCTGCCTCTCACCTAAATCATAGCTCATGGGCAGTGATCAGTTCCTAACTTTCTTTATCCAGAATATGAGTAACTTTAAACACTTGGACCTGTGAATTAAAGTCCTGGAAGTAAAGTCCTCACTTTTTGGCTCTAATGTGTTCCACAGCATTAAAGTACATTTTTAATAGGGTTTCTGTTAACATTCTTCATAAAGTCTAGAACTTTGTTTTTCTTCAGATTACCACATAATGACTGAAATAACAGAATTTCTGCACTAGACACTTTAACAAACTGCATGTGTCTTCATTTTATACTCACATACATACTCATATTGTAATTGGAAGGTAAGTGTCAGAATATTATTTCTATGACACAATATTGTGTGAGCACATTCAAATCATAATTACTCATTCAGACATCTACACAATTTGCTATGACAATGGAATTAAAATCCCTGAAGCATTCTGTGACTTAAAAGTTGTTGTTAGAGTTCTCTGAAAATTGAGTGCAGTATAAATAGAACACTGATACTATTTGTCAGCTGTTTTAATACATTAATAAAATGCACCCTTTTGTAAGTCATTCAGGAAATGAGAAGAAAAGTTCCTTATCCTATATATAGTGCTCTTGTTTCACTGAAATAAAGGAGATTACCTAATTTGTATGCCTTAAGAGCAAGGGATATGTCTATGTGAAGACACCAATGGTGAAAATGTTCAAATCTATAAATTCCAGTCAGTGACAAGATAATTTCAGATTATTAGGTGGAAAACTGCATTTTTTCAGGCCTACTGGTGTAGATAGTATGAGGAAATGGTTACCACATGGTCAAGTGGGAGACCTGGTTAAAGCCATTCTTTGTCATAGATTTCTTGTGTGACTTGGGAAAGTCTCGTAATCTTTATATGATTTAGTTCCCTACTTATGAAAAAGACAGAACAGTTCAGTCTCCTGAAATATGGTTTTGTCTCATGCACAGACTATATGTCCCTTTGGAAGCTACAGAAGAAACTAGGGTTTGGTAATCTACCTCCAAACCACTGTCAGTGAATTCTCCTCATGTCAAGTGCTGAAGCCTTTCTTATTTCCTGGCAACCCTTGGAACCCTATAAGAGCTACGCAAATGCAAGCATACATGCATATATGCTTCTTATTGCTTCCTTTTGTTCCTTGCTGCTGCTGCTGCTGTGAACTCTGCCACCTGTGTGGAGTCCAGCAGCACTGATGCAAGTAGCCAGTATGTGAGGAGGGACTTGGACCCAGGGTACATATTTTTAACAATGATACCAGATATTAATTGACATGCATATAATAGATTTGTTGTAACTACTCTAAACATTACTGTAACAGAAATGCATGTAAAATCCTAAAAACTTTTCCCAGACCTCAGAACTATTTTTCTTGGTATAAATGCCACAGTTGGGGAAATTTAATCAGAAATGGTTAACAGCTTTCAAAAGTATGTTAGAAATTCTGGATACAGAGACTATTTATTTTTCATTAGGGTGTAAAAATCTTTGTTAACATCCATATTTACAACTTCAGTTGTTTGCTTTAGGGTTTTTTTACAAATATATCAAACATTCCATAATTTTAAAATTGTATTTGTTTTTGAGAGTGAAGAGATGAAAACATGTTACTACAACAAATTGATAAATGTCATGGTTTGTTGTGCATATGATGACATTGCATAGAAAAAAATATATATTTATTAACAATGACATGAGATCTAGGTTGCGCATTTTGTCTTTTAGCTTGAAAAATTTCACTGAAATCAAGAGACAGAGGGAACTAAAGAACCTTAAGACTACCATTTTAACTCTGCTGAAATAGTTCAGTGTGCAAAAATCTTACCATCTTAAAGATGACTTCAGCTGTATGAACCTTCATCCAAATTGTAGAGCACTTTTGGTGGATAGAAGATGTCTACGCTCTCTCCTTGGTGTTTTGTCATGGTTAAGGGAAACTACAACAAGAGGTTACCTACGAGCTAATTCTGTCTGAGAGATTCTTAATACCCACTAAAAACTTGTTCTGTGCCTGTTCATTTAACAAAGACTGTCTAGGAAATATCTGAGTAGCCAATAAATACAGACATTCTCCCCATTGAAATATTTGTTCCTTGGTTTCAGATGAATCCTGAAAAGCAGGTATTTAAAATAAAGATGAATCTGAACATCATAAACACAAATAATTGGAGAATAATCTTTCATCCATAATTACTAATGGATATGTTTTGCACATGGTGCTCAAATAGTTTATTACAATTGCAAGCTGGCTACTCACATATCAGTGTTAACTCAGTTTTCCATGCAGGTTAAAAAAATATGTAACGTGTCCACAGTCTTTGTTTTCAGTCTCCAAGACACAAATAAAGGGATTGGCAAAACTGAATATTTGTTACTTACTCTCTTATGTAAATAAAACTCTGATTTAAACACATAGTCTGACTGAATTATTAGCTTCTTAAAAAGGGAGTAATGTGGTAAACATTTCTAAAGAACACATTTTCCTAGAAGATACTGAAGTAAGTAAACTTGTTGTTCATCATTATTGAAAGAGATTACTTATGAATTTCATCAGTAGCTCCCGAAGAGAGTGAAACAAGCTGCAGCTGTAAGTTCCTTTCCAAAATGTTCTTTGTTATTTTGAGATATAAGAGCCTTGAATTTTAAATCTTTCTTGACTAATGTCAGTTGGTTCAATTGATTCTTTCTATTTACATTTTAACTCTAACTAAATCCCCAAGGTCAAAAGTTAAAAGTGTTAGATCATCTTCCATCATAAACCTATCAATATCTCAGTTTTCTATGTGCTTAACCTTTTTGAGATTTGACAACTGAGCTTCTGTATTTCTGGAAGATATAGTAGTGTAAATCAATCATTTCATTAAAAGACATACTGCACTGATTTTCTTTGGACAAGTACTGCGTCGCAGGACAATAGCGTTCAGAATGGTCCATTTGGCTTCATCACTTTTTGTCAGTCTGGATTATGATTTAATGTTCTCTTCAACTGGGAATTTTATCCCCAGTTGTAGCCCCGTGACAAAAGCTATAAGCTTCTGATAAATTTCTAAGTTGAAAGTTCAGTGACAGAAGTTAACTGAAAGACAGGAGACAGAACTTTTTCTTTATTTCTTACTATTTTACAAAATACAGCAAACCTCAGAAGATGTAGAGGAACAAATGCAAGGTACAGATCTCCTTAGCTTCTATAAACTGCACCCAGATACACTTAGATTGATATTGTGTCATTATCACTCTCCTTCAAACAATTATAAGATAAAAGGTATATGTATACATTGCAATTTTAATCACAGTGCTAAATCACATTTTCTTTCATTAATGATGCACAGCTTTTTCTGGAAAGACAGTACAAGGAATCTTCCTGGATATTTGGTCAGTCTCTAAATGCAAATTCGAGAAGTTCCAGTAAACTGGCATTTAATAATGTTGAAAATTTAATTTCAGGAAAAAAGAGAAAACAAAACCAAAAAGAAAAACAAACAAACAAACCCCACCACCACCACAGTAACAAGGAAATAGAATGCTCAGAATTCTCTAATATATTTTATTCTGCTTGTCCTCATCAAAGTGTATTATCTCTGATGAATTAAAGGTCCTTTCTTGAAACCAGTATTAGAGACATAAGAAGGTGCTAAAAGGTGGTCCGAATAGTAATGATACGTTTTCTGATTTTTATATGCTGGGAAGGAGGAAGAACTACCTTTCATTATAGCAACCTCAATCACAACAGTTTTTCTCTTTCTTGTTGTCCCATTTCAGAACACACATGTAGGGAGAAAAAGGCCTAGCTGCTTAGGATACCACCATGGAAATCCATCTTCAGTTCAGGGAGTGTATCTGGTTTTTTATGAAGTTAGAAAACTTAAAGCAGTCTGATCAAGTCTGCAACTGGAAATCATTGTCTTCTAGAGAAGACAAGAGCAGATATTTGAGTAACAAGTATTCATTGAGCAGAGGGATACAGTCTCAATTGGCTTCCAAAAACACGATCCATTTGTATCTGCTGAAAGATAGGAAAAGTGGAGCAGGATGTGACAGTAGTGGACACAGCATCCAGGTTAGCAGCACTTCACGTATGGGTGGTAGGCACAGGAGTACTACATCAGTGGTTATTTTTGCCAGAATATTAAGAGGTAAGTTATTACCTTCAGGACTCTGATTACAGTCAGTGGAGATTAATAGGTCCAAAATCCTGTTTCCAAATTAAAAAATTACATCACCCAGTACCACAGATAATATTTGCACTATTATATATATCTACTCTTGTGTCCAAGGCTAAGACTTCACCTGTGTGAACTTTAAACAAAGGATCTGGTGCTTACTGTGGCACCTGATATGATCTTTCCCAGGAGACCTCCCAGATCCAAATCCTAGAAGGGAGTCAACTTGAGATCTCCTTGAGAGACATTTTGTATCATGGCACTAGGAAGATACGTAGAAGTTCAGGGCTTGAAGTGTGGTAACAAGGAGTTTTAGGACATTAACAAATAGCTTCATAGCACAGTAATTGTATTGAGTCTGGATGGGATGGAGTTAATGTTCTTCATAGTAGCCTGTATGGTGTGATTTGCATTTATGGCTAAAACAGTGTTGATAACACACTGGTTTTAATTATTGCTGAGCAGTGTCTTCGTAGTGTGAATACTTTCCCTCCCATGCCCGTCCCCAGCAATGAGTGGCCTGGGGGTAAACAACAGATTGGGAGGGGACAACTGACCTCAAATGACCAAAGACATCATGCTCAGCAATAAAAAGTTCAGGGAAAGGAGGAGGAATGGCGGGTCATTTGTGGTTATGGTTTTTGTCTTCCCAAGCAACTGTTATGCATGCTAAGTCCTTGCTCCCCAGGAAGAGCCTGGCCATCTGCCTGCCTATGGGAAGTAATGGATGAATTTATCTTTCTACTTTGCTTACATGTGTCCCCTTTGCTTTCCCTATTGAACTGTCTTTATCTTGATCCATGAGTCTTCCTGCCTTCCTTCTATTATCTCCCCATCTTCTGGGAGGGAGGGGTGGGTATTTGTCTTCTAGCCAGGGTCAGCCCAACACAGTAATGGACATAATGCTGTGTGTGAGAGCACATAGTCTCTTTGTATTTGAATTTAACATATTAATTTGAAATACCTTTCAAACAGTGACTAGCACACTTCAATTTTGAAACTGAATGAATTATAAAGGCTCACCAGGTCAGTCCCTTTTGTCACCTGAGAAATTACAATTAATGTATAACACTTCTTGCTCCCTGTGCTTGATCTACTCCTACAGTGGGTAATTCTTCATTCTCTCAGTCCCTGCCTTTGCCTTCTGCTTCTTGGGCAGTGTGGCTGGAGCACTTGCTGGTGAAGACTGAGGCAAAAAAGTCGTTGAGTACCTCATCCTTCTCCATATCCCAGGTAACAGGTCTCCTGTTTCCTTCCAGAGATGGCTCACATTTTCCATAGTCTTCCTTATATCACCAATGTACCTATAGAAGATTTTTTTTGTTGACTTTGATGTCCCTAGCTAGATTTTATTCTATCAGGGCTTTAGCTTTCCTAACCTGATCCCTGGCTGCTTGGACAATTTCTCTGTATTCCTCTGAGGTTACCTGTCCTTGCTTCCACCTTCTGTAGGCTTCCTTTCTGTGTTTAAGCTTGTCCAGGGGTTCTTTGTTCATCCAGGCAGGCCTCCTGGTGGACTTACCTGACTTCCTTTTTGTCAGGATGCATCATTCCTGAGCTTGGAGGAGGGGATCCTTGAAGATTAACCAGTTTGCTTGGGTCCCTCTTCTCTCCAGGACTTTTTCCCATGCTACTCTACCAAGCAGATCCCTGAAGAGGCCAAAGCCTGCTCTCCTGAAGTCCAGGGTAGCGAGCTTGTTGTGCCCACTCCTTGCTGCCCTGAGGATCTTGAACTCCACCATTTCATGGTCACTGCAGCTAAGGCTGCTCTTGAGCTTCACATTCCCTACCAGCCCCTCCCTGTTGGTGAGAACAAGGTCCAGCATAACACCTCTCCTCATTGGCTCCTCTATCACTTGGAAAAGGAAGTAATCATCAACGTATTCCAGGAACCTCCTGATTGCTTGTGCTCTGCTGTGTTGTCCCTCCAAGAGATATCAGGGTGGTTGAAGTGCCCCATGAGGACCAGGGCTTGTGAACATGAGGACTAGTCTATAGAGGGCATCACCGGCTTCAGTTGGGTGACCTGTAGCAGACCCCCCACTATACGTCACCTGTCCCTGCCCTCCCTCTAATCCTGACCCATAAGATCTCAGTCAGCTTCTCATCCATTCCCAGGTGGTTCTCCATGCACTCCAGCTGGTCATTGACATAGAGAGCGACACCCCATCCTTGTCTCCCCTGCCTGTCCTTCCTAAAGAGCCTATCTCTTTCCATGCCAACACTCCAGTCACAGGACCCATCCAACCACATCTCCGTGATGCCAATAAGATCATAGCCCTGCAGGTGTGCACACATCTCTGGCTCCTCTTGTTTATTGCCCATTCTCCATGTGTTTGCATAAAGACATTTACATTGGGCCCCCAATGAAGCTGACTTACTAGCTGGAGTGGCTGGAATTCTTTTGTGCTGCTCTTCATGTGCTCTCCTGCTGACCTGTAATCCCTCTCTAGGCTCTGGGCATCTATTGCTGACACTGACATCAAACTGGTAGGAGTGGGATATACTGAGGTTCCCCTCCCCCGGCAACTTTAGTTTAAAGCCTTCTTCATCAACTTGTCGAGCCTATGACTGAAGATGCTCTTCCCCTTCTCTGACAAATGGACCCCATCAGCCAGCAGTAGACCAGTTTCTCAAAGAAAATCCCATGGTTTAAGTAGGTGAACCCCTGGCTATGACACCAGTCCCATAACCAATTGTTGATTCACCAGATTTGACTGGCCCTTGCAAACTCCTTCCCTTTGACCAGGAGGATTTATAAAAATACTACCTGAGCTCCAGAGTCCCTTACTGCATCTCCCAGGGTTCTGTAATTCTTTCTGATACTCCTCAAACTGCTTCTGGCTGTATCTGTAGTGCCCACATGAAACAAGATGGAAAAAAGTGTTCTGTTTTTCCATGGACAATGTTCTACCAATAAGCATGAGCTGTTACTTATTACTTAGGCAGAGAGACAAATATGGTTTGCATTGTAATGTCTTATTACTAATTGGAGGTTGCATGTGAAACCACAGAGACCAACCAAAGCAGTACTTTTGACTTAAGCAGCCATTGGATCAATCCTCCAAAGAATAACCTTTTCTCTGCTAAGTAACAACTAGCAAGTTCAACTTAATTAATTCAGGTAAAGTGTTTGTGCATAATAAACCCTAAAGATTGTAAACAATTGAGTGTTTTGGACTACCTTCTGTGCAAATTATTAGTGTTTCATGAAGACACATTATTTCCTTTATCGTTAGGTGGCATTTTACCATGAATTTAGATATAGTATATATCTAGATAACAAAATAGATTTATTTAGATAACAAAATAAGTGGATTTTTTTTTTTTTCAGTAGTTTTAATAGGAACAGAGCCATTACCTGCTGGATTATTAGGGATCTTTACACAGTGACAGCAGCACATCTACCTTCATACAAAGGTTGCTTTTTCTTTCTTGACAAATTTTCTTTGCAAGTATGTCTCGAAATATTCATTCTATTTCAGTGTGTGGACATCAAGAAACAGCTATCACCAAGATTAGTTAATTAACTCAAATAAACAGTAAATTTTGTGATTGTTTCTGATTTGAAAATTAATTTAAAAATACACATTTAGTGCCCAGGTTTGGTCTGTCTGTTATTTCTGGGGAAAATTAACTTGAATTATAAGCTAAGCATATAGAGCTTTTTTTGGTATTTGAGTTTTGTTTAATTAAATCTTCCAGGTTTAAAAAACCAAAAATGTTTTCAAACTACCAAATAAATATTTATATAAACAAATTACAATAATAAAACAAAAATTTTAAAATTAATTTGTATATTCTTATATAATTCACACATGATATTTTTGAGAGCAATTATAATTTTAATTACTGACAGTGGCTTTTTTTTTTTAATGACTTACTGTTGAGGCAACTAGGAGGTCTAATTTAGTCACTTCAGTTAATTGAGTGGAAAACATAAAATGAATATGGGTTGAACACCTTTGTAAAATATCATTTTGATGATTGAAATAGAAAGAACTATGGAAACAAGAAGTCAGTTGGAAGGCAATGACAAAGAAAATTTTAATTTCCCTTCCATATAAAATTCAAAATTTTTCATGGCAAAATGGAACGTTGATTATACACATTTTTAGACTACCAGACCAGATTGCATGTAGGGATTTTTTTCTCTCTCCTCAGAAATGTGGGATATGAATTTTAAGTTTTGTGCTATCAATCACCATCTTATGACTTTAACTGTGAAGTATTTAGCTGTTCTGAAAGACAAATATTACCTTCTTTTCAGGAATATACCCTCCATTCAAATACAGATTTTGGATTTCCCCTTCTTAGATGTGCAATTCCATTTCCTGAATTCCAGTTATCACAACATGATGGCTTTTATTGCTTTTCATAATCAGCGATTACTTTTCAGCTACATATGAAGTAGATTGGGTATTAAAGCAATTCTGTTCACTGTTGGAACTGTAAACTTAGACATAGATATATATTTTTAAGACCGTACTGTGAAATAGATTCAATGTTGGGTCCTATTTTCCTGTGAAGTACATACTCTTCTGACATTAAAAAACAGGGGACGATTCCAGACATTCAAACCAGAACAACAAGATATTCATCCACTTTATTACTGTGTGACCCATTGTAGCATGCAAAAAAGACTACAGAAGTAGATTTCCTAAATCCAAAATGCATAGAATCATTGGTTACACCCTTTAAAACATTTATTTTGTATTTTTTATAGAATTTAAGCAACTTCATTTTTCTTCTTCCTCAAATTTATTTAGAGACAGTATGTGCCTGATATAGATGAACAACTCTGGTTAAAAGCATGGTTCAATGTAAGCAGTGGTACAAAACAGCTGCATTTTTACCAATGCTTACTAGCAATCATAGGAATGCACAGCAAGAGGAAAAGAACTAGGAATAACCTAAAGCAAAAAATATGAAACCATCACCACCACAACAGCAGCAACAACAACAACAACAAAAAAGACATAGCAGAAGTTGATAGTAAGTGCCCAAAGTCCTGTACTTTGTTGATGACGTTGTTACTGAACAGCATCTCTGAAAAATGACAAAGACAAATAACCAGTTAAATGCAAATGATGAAGTAGGATTCAAAGAGAAGACAAGCGGGGAAAGGAATAGTGAAAGGAATAGGGAAAGTTTACTTTCTGGGGAAGCACTGTTAAGGCAAATGGATGTCTCAAGGAAACTGTATCATTACTTAACTGATTCAAGAATCATCTGTCAGCATCTCCAAGTTAGACAAAAGAGTCTTCTGTCACAGGGAAAAGCTGTCCAGGTCACATCATTTAAAGGCAGATCAAAACTGAAGTGGTTTATTGAGAACACATGACTAATGAGCAATCACTAAACTATACATTCAGGATGAATACCAGCAATGCAACATATAAACCACACATACAAATTGTAAACATCACTAAACACTAACAAACTTCCTAACACCCTCTCTCTCTCTACTAAACCCAAGAAATTCTGTTTCATCCTCAGACACAATCCTTCCCCAAAGGTAATGAAGCCCCCTCCCAGCCATACGGGATCTTTTCTATATGTTTTCAAGCTGACTCACTGTTTCAAAAGTATCTTTTAAATGTCTTTTTACTGTCTGATGGTCATCTTCTTCAGCTTTATCAGTTTTGGAGAAATGCATTCCCAGATAATTTTGAGTGTCCTATTCTTACACACTGTTTACACTCCCATTCTATCTTACCAACTGTTGTTATCCAGGTCATTTTGCCAAGACTGGGCCATGTGACCACCCTTGCAGCTTAAGTGAACACATTTGGGTTACATACTTCAAGTAACAGTATTTAAAATCCTATGTGAAGCCATCAGATAATACTAAATGTGATGGAGTTCCATTGTTGTATTTACAATGCAATTTTCTAATTTACCACAAACATCTCCCCTTAGAGTCAAAGAAATATATGCCCTGTCAGTTGCCTCCAATTTGGAATACATACTAAAAAGACAAAGATTAATTCTGATTTAGACTGAGACAAGTCAACTGATCTATAGATACTTTAAAATATACACCCAAAAATATAATGCACAATTTAACCAATATTGAGTAATTTATTCTTCAATATTCTGAATAGAATAAGATGCTTTGAGTAAAGGTGGAAGAATCTGAACATGAAGAATATAAAGGTCAGGGTATACATTTATTTTCAAGTATTGTCACTGACACATTCAAATTAATAGTGGTGACACAACATTAATTTTAAGTTGAGGGGAAAGTGAATTATCTGTTAATGCATTGTTTGAAGGAATAGAAAGTAGCTGAAGAGTCTGGCATTTCTCCTGCACTACTGACTTTATATTTTGGCAGTAACTCATATTTTGTGATTTCTTTTCAAGGCTTGAAAACAGAAATGTTACTTTTGACCTTC
Source organism: Strix aluco (assembly GCF_031877795.1). Lineage (NCBI taxonomy): Eukaryota > Metazoa > Chordata > Aves > Strigiformes > Strigidae > Strix > Strix aluco. The sequence goes on along the minus strand of NC_133932.1, from coordinate 85,969,017 downwards.
ACCTTAATATGTCGAAGGACATTCTACAGGTGGTAACCTTTCTTTGCTTCCTCCTACCATTTTTATACTTAACAGAGTTTAATAATGATAGAAAAATGTACGAGTTTTAGCTATTCAGGAGCAATTCTTATTCTAACAACTCCTTCTGTACTGTACTGAATTGCAGTGGGATAAAATTAAACCTGAATACACTAAAGTCCTATAGAGTATTTTATTATGGTCTACATGCAAGCAACGTCTTTAGCTGCAGAATATAGTTCCCCTTGTTTAGACATCCTACAACTAAGAAAATAGTTCTAGGATGAGCAAAAATTGTTAGAACACTCCTTTACTAGAACACTGTGCCACAGAGTACAGTACGTTATCTATTAAAACAACTGTGGTATTTGTCTACATATACACAACAGAGCTCACATGGCAAATAAAAAGTACAAATGAAGGAACTTCAGTGTGTACTTTAGCAAGTTCAAAGTTAAAATCGGGGCACAACATGGCTGGCAGCTCCCTGAGGCTGTGGAAGTGGGAGTGTCAGGGCATCCCCATGGCTCCATGAGGGCAGGACCTGGCAGCCAGGGCTTGTCCCACCACCTCAGCCAGGAGCAGGGCAGCCAGGGGTGGACCAAGGCAGCCCCAGTCCTGGGCATCAGGCATCTCCCTGGGGATGGACACAGGCCAAGGCTGGTCTTGGATATGGGATCCTGGGATGTAGTCAGGGTTGGGGCACCCCCAGGGTGGTGGGGCTGAGGAGGGGCAGTGAGGCCTGGTAGTGTCCTTAGGGCCCTGGTGTACACTGCAGAGTAACACAGAAGTGACTCATACAAAACCTACTGTGCAAAAATGAGGAATCACTTTCCTGCACCTACTTCTGTTACAGAGTGCCAGAACTTTAGTTAACTTGCACAGAGAAATCGCTTCCAAACATATACTTTTCCCCCTTCTTTGAGGCCTGATCCCCAAGTTACCTGCACTTTATAGAATGATATACTATTGCACAAAATAAGCCTCAGTTGCTGTTGCTAAAATCTAGTTAAACCTTTGATTTTCTTTTAAGTATATATGCTTATGATTAAGTAGTGATTAAAAGTGTTACTTTGTAACAGCCAAAATGTTTTCCAAGCAGTGCACTGGTTTTATCCACATTGCTGTCAGAAGTTTTTCCCTCTCTCACTCCCTTTGTCTATCTTCTCTCTGGTAAAGAAGCCTTGTAAACAAAGGTGCAATATCACCTACTCATTCAAGCATTGATTTTCTATAGCCACCTTGAAGGTTAAGTATTTGTCTGATATGTGGGAGGACAACTAGAATGCCCTATGAAGACTTTAACATACTGAGTTTTGAAATTAGTTAGGTAGAAACTCTCTCTCAAGATATTACTTGATTTTCAAAAGATGTTAAAAGATGGGTTTGTGATGAGTTTAGGGAACTGGAATGTGTGTCTTTTAACCACTGCAATGAAATCACCACTCTGACACTCTCAAACCTCTCCTGGGGAAAATAAAATATAAAAACAAAAAACAAAATCAAATCAAAATCTTTGAACTGTATCTTATTCTGATGTTCCTATGCCAGCTTCCACTATATCTACAGTTATTGGTTGATCTGGTGGGTATTGGTTAGGTTTTCTTCAGCTGAAAATAATTCTTAAACAGACTACATGCAGCACTTGAAGTTGAAGGTTTGTAACTGACTGTCAGACTGTATTCTAAAAATTAGTCAGACACTGTATCTTAACTCTGCCTTAAAATCCTGAATATACACAAGGTACAGCTCCTCTAACAAGTTACTAGAGCTTCCCCAGATTCATGGTATGTTATGGGTAATTATTTGAAATCTCTAATAATGCTTGTTTATTTTTTTTAAATAAGAACTGCAGAGAGCATCAGAAGTATTAGCTTGGGATAAGTGAACTCTGTGAATTCAAGAAGAAAAGAAAATTTTCACAAAGCACCAGGAAGATTTCAAGCACTAGTTCATGGGAGAAAAAAACTGTCTAAAGTATGAAAGAAGTAGTAATGAAATGCAGTTTATATTTCAACAATGGGCAGTTGAATAATCTACAAAAATTCACATCCATCAGAGTGACATTCTTTGACACTAAATCAGAAAATTGTTTAGAGGTTCTGAAAGTCTTTTGAGGACAGATTCTGATGTCATTTTTCAAACTAAGTAATACCATACTTCTTACATAGTCCCATGAAAGTCCTGGAATAACTCAAATGAAATTCAGTGCTAGTAAAAGCATTGGGATTAAGCCTCTTAAGAGCTGAAGAGCTATCAATATTTGATGTGCTCTTTTTTAAGCACTCCAGTTTCCACAGCAAAACGCCTTTTAATTGCTCTATCATGTTATTTTCAATAGAGTTTGTAAATGCAAAATTTGTATATATTTCTGAATATAGCAAAGTAGGAAAAAAACTTTAAAAATGTGCAAGTGTGGAAAGTAAAAATGATCAAAACACAAATTTTCCCTCTACAAGTTTTTGAGGTAATGTAACTCAAAACTTTGATCTTAAAATATTGACAAATGCTATTCTGACTGACATTTAAGCAAAAATAAAACAAAATATGTCCTCTTTTAAATGAATTTTATCTTGCCTTTTGACCTGGCCTTTCATCAGCCTTTAAAAGTCTCTGTAATAAAATATGGTTTGCCCCATATGCTGAAGCTTATATTTCATATAAGAAAATAAATTGTCATTCTGAAGTTATTTTCCCTTTTAAGATAACTGTGGTGGGTTGACCTTGACTGTCTGCAAGACACCCACTTGACTGCTCTCATTCTCCTTCTTCAACAGAACAGGGGTAGAATATAAGATGGAAAAAGCTCATGGTTTGAGATAAAAACGGGCAGATCACTTACTGGTAACCATCACGGACAAACAGATTTCAGTTGGCGAAAAATTTATTTCCAATTAAAATAGAGTAAGATAGTGAGAAACAAAGGAAAAAAAAAAAAAACAACAAAAAACATCAAACAAAACCTCTAAACAAACCTTCCACCCACTGCTTTTTCTCAGAGTCAACTTCAGTCCTTCATTCCCTGGGTCTTCTATCTCCTCCTTCCCACCAAGCAGTGCAGAGGGGATGGGGAATTGGGGGTTGCAGTCAGTCCATAACAGCTCGTCTCTGCTGATTCTTCCTCCTCACGCTCTTCCCCTGCTCCAGAGTGAGTCCTCTCCATGGGCTACAGTCTTCCAGGAAATACCAATCCATGGGCTGCAGGGAAATACTTGCTCCACTGTGGTCTTTCTCCTAATGTCTGCAAGGGAATTTCTGCTCCCAGAGGCGACACCATCTTGTCTGAGGGGTCCAGCTGTGCCCCGTGGTAAGTCCATTGGAGCCAGCTGGAACCAGCAGTGTCCAGCACAGGGCAGCTCCTGGCCTGTTCTCACAGAGGTCTCCCCTGCAGCCCCTCTGCTACCAAAACCTCACCACCTACATTCAGTAACATAACTTAGCAAATTAAATGTTGTGCTTGGAAGAGCTAGTAACTTGACAGTTATGTCTTGTTAATATTTGGAATAGATACAATGTTATGATTTTAATTGCCCCTGCTTGGCTTTTCTGAAATCAGTGCCCTGAAAGTCCACTAATAGATTTGATCTGAATAAGAGAATAGGCAAAATATTTGCCTAAAATATTAGAATTCAGCTAGTTCTAAATGTAAATTATTTGTTTAGGTCATCAAAGTATTTTTGGATTACTGAAGTTATCACTTCTTTTTTCCTCAAGGTTTTATTTGTGTGTTTATTTTTGTAACAAATAATTTCTAGCAGCTAAAACAAAATAAATTGATAGCAATTAGTTACAGGAGTCAGGAACACATTTGTCCATTTCCAGCTCTTATAGGAGTTTAAATGTGTAATGTTAATTTTTATTAAATCAGACAATATCAAATAGCCTAAATTAGTGAAGAATACCAGGAAGAGTGTAGTAAGGCAAATTTAGTTTATTATTCTCTGTCTTCAGAATTGATGATAAGGACCAAATTAGGTCCATGACTGGACTTAAAACTCAGATTATTTCTATTATATTTACCCATATTCTTTTTCTAATACTTTTATTCAGGTTGTAAAAAGAATCTAAAGGAACTAGAATATTTTGCATTTGTAGTGACTAATAAAGTACATTATCTCTTTGGTTCATCTCTGGAAATAAAGCTTTAATAAAATATGGAAAAATAAGAAGAAGGGAAGGCAAATTATTTCCAATGAAGAACATTTCTCTCCTGGATTTTTTTCAGGGAGCACCAAAAGCTCAGTGAGGGGTTATGGAAGGAACTGTCATTTCTCATCTTAATCATTCTGAATCTGCTAATAATCAAATACAGGCTCCATTTTCTTTTTCACCAGTAATGTACTTTTAATATTGACGCAACCAGCACTTTTTAAAAATGTTATTTATGTATCCTGTATTCTTACTGTCTTCAGGGAGTCCAGGTAGTTCCATGGTCCATACGATGGTATTTTGTCTTGACATGTTACGGGAATTCAAACTGTGCTTTTCTAATGTTCCTTTATGACCCTTTTCATTTTATTTGTAGATACCAACTATTTATGTAAAATAACATGTAATTTTAAAGATCATGAAGACCTATCAGTTTTCATTCAAGTTCATTCCAAAATAGCTAGAATTTAGACTTTTAATTACAAATTACTTAAAATACTCTATCTGTGGTGGTTTTTTGATGCAGAATATGTAATATAATATAGCAAACTTGTCGAATTTTTAAATCTGATATGATTTAAACAAGAAATCATGTATATCAACAATCCTACTCTAGTCAAGTATAACGTTTATCTATGTCAAGTTACGTATATTTGAAGTTAGACTGAACTCCAACTTTGAAACTACAGTAATTATGCTTTTATCTCAACAGTTTCAGCCACATAGAAACTATTAATCTAGAACCCTGCTTCACTTATCTCAAGATAAATAGACAACTCCAAAAGGTGATTCATCCCATGCATCACACCCCTCTATTTTAGGAGGCCACACAATGCTCATTTACTGTCATTAAAAGAACAAGAAACTTGCTCATTCTATTTACTCTAGAAGTCTGTTTTAAAAATTTACATATGGCAAGGCAGATCCTACTCTAAGTTGTTTTACGTACAAGTACTACTTTTTTAACCTGAGAGAGCCACTTCTGCTTCTATAGCATCAAGTTTGAGAGCAAACCATTTCAAAATACAAGAAGCAATATTCCCCAATGCACAGTGTATTATGGGTGTTCCTTTCTATATGCAAATGAAAGCAGAGAATGAAATCAGAATTACTGTTTGAACTGGAAAGTAATATTTGCATTAAACTTAAATAGGAGTATCATTTCTAGATTCTGAGTTGCATCCGGAAGGAAGAGAACTTGGTTCCTGAATGTAATTTGTGCCGCATTTCATTTAGTTAACACGGAACTTTACTTATCATGGGCTGAGGATACGTGTGAGGAAAAATGACAGTGGCTAAAATTTGAAGCATACTTTATAATATAGAATGTCCTTAGATGTATGCAGCAGTAAAGGATCAACCAAATTTAGTCATGTACTTTTTCTCTGAATTCTCTGGTTTAAGGAGAAACTGGGCTTTTTCTTAAAGCCATTAACATAAGTAACATATTCATCTGAGTATCAGTGAGCACCTACACTTCCTCCTATATTTAAGTATCATAAAACTTAAGCATTAAATCAGATAAAATATTTTGTTTATTGAGGATTGTGGATATGAGTAAACCTTTATGCTGCAGATATACAAACCAAAGGGCTCCTAAACCAAATATTGAAATACAGCATATGTCTATGACCTTAGATAATTGTTATCACTGAAGAAATGAGATAGTGAAAGCTAGAGGAAAGAAGGAAGGAAGGAAGGAAGGAAGGAAGGAAGGAAGGAAGGAAGGAAGGAAGGAAGGAAGGAAGGAAGGAAGGAAGGAAGGAAGGAAGGAAGGAAGGAAGGAAGGAAGGAAGGAAGGAAGGAAGGAAGGAAGGAAGGAAGGATGTTTTTTCATTGAGGCATGTCATGGAATGATTTCACAGAACCATAGAATCATAGAATGGTTTGGGTTGGAAGGGACCTTAAAGATTATCTAGTTCCAACCCTCTTGTCATGGGAAAAGACCTTCCACTAGATCAGATTGCTCAAGGCCCTGTCCAACCTATCCTTGAACAATTCCAGGAAGGGAGCATCCACCACTTCTCTGGGCGACCTGTTCCAGTGTCTCACCATCCTCACAGCAAAGAATTCCTTCCCTATGTCTAATCTAAATCTATCCTCTTTCAGTTTAAAACCATTACCCCTCATACTATCACTACACTCCTTGACAAAGAGTCCCTATCCATCTTTTCTGTAGTCCCCCTTCAGATACTGGAAGGCCTCTATAAGGTCTTCCCAGAGTCTTCCCTTCTCCAGGCTGGACAACCCCAACTTTCTCAGACTGTCCTCCATAGGGGAGGTGCTCCAGCCCCCTGATCATGTTCAGGACCTTCTCTGGACTCACTTGAGCAAGTCCATGTCCTTCTTATGTTGGAGGCCCCAGATCTCAACACAGTACTTGAGGTGGGGCCTTACCAGAGCAGAGTAGAGGAGGAGAATCACCTCCTTCGACCTGCTGGTCACACTTCTCTTGATGCAGCCCAGGACACAGTTGGCTTTCTGAGTTACAAGCACACATTGCAGGGTCTTCAGTTTTCCACCCACTAATACAGCCAAGTCCTTCTCTGCAGGGCTGCTCACAATCCACTCATCGCCCAGACTGTATTTGTGCTTGGGAATGCCTCAACTTATGTGCAGAACCTTGCACCTGGCTTTGTTGAACTTCATGGGCCACCTCTCAAGCCTGTCAAGGTCCCTCTGGATGGCATCCCTTCCCTCCAGCATGTTGACTGCACCACACAGCTTGGTGTTGACAATCATGCTTATTGTGCATACTATCCCCTTGTCCATGTCACCAACAAAGATGTTAAACAGCACCAGTTCCAATACTGACCCCTGAGGGACACCACTTGCCACTGATTTCCACTTGAACATTGAGCTGTTAACAAGTAACTCTTTAAGTGAAACCATCCAGCCAGTTCCTTATTCACTGAGTGGTCCATCCATCAAGTCCCTGTCTCTCCAATTTAGAGTCAAGGATGTTGCGGGGGGGGGGGGGGTGGGGTGGTGGTGGTGGTGGTGTGTAATGTCAAAAGCTTTTCACAATTCCAGGTAGATGACTATCAGTTGTTCTTCTGTTAATCCACCAGTGTTGTAACCCCATCTTAGAAGGTCACCAAATTTGTCAACTATAATTTGCCTTTAGTGAAGCCATGTTGGTTGTCACCAATCACCTTCTTATTTTCCATGTGCCTTAGCATAGTTTCCAGGAGGATCCTGGAAAATCTGAATCTGAGAAAGAGAAGGAAAAATTGAATCATATCATTAGCATGTTCATGGTGAGTAGGAGTAAAATGACCTAAGTTTATAGACACCAGACTCCTACAATCATAGAGTATTATAGCTTTACATGAATGGAAGTTGTTTATATGTTTATCTAGAACTCACACATCCCACACACTAACATATATTATTGCACCATAGCACTTTTCACAATAGATTATTATTTACATCAAACCATAAGACAGAGTTTCCACTTCACCTTTCATTTATATCTCTATTATAATTAGGTTTTTATATAGCCTTATTACATTACCATGATACATTCACCTGATTACCTACTTATCTCTTAAAAAATCAAAAACTTTGTTGTAGAAAAATAACAGACAATGCTAAGATGTATAACTACAGGTGTGTTAGATATTCTATGCCTTTACTATCATGACTTTAAATAAAAGAGCTAGAAAAATTCAATTAATCAACCTGAGATTTTAAGGCTTTTATTACATTTAATTCAGTGACTTCTAATTTTCCAGTTTTATAATTTCAATCTTTTCTACCATTACAACTTCAGTCATGGCAAGGTTATCTTCACACTTTGTTTTGTAAGTCCCTGTTTCTTGAAAGGATATTTGTGTTTCCTTGTACTCTTGTGTTTTCCTTACAAGATCTGGACTGAAATCAGTTATGAAGAGCCATAAAGAGATTAGTAATTAATAATTACTAATTATTTATTAGTTACCATTACCATTAGTTATCATTACCAATGAGCTTGCGGAATGTTTGAAGTATTTTTGCTTGAAAGAAGAGAAGAAACTGCCAGTCAACAAAGGCAACCACAGTTTGGAGTCCTGAATAGTTTATATCTGTATCCATCTATATCAAGTAAAGATACCTTTTAGGGTTGTTCTAGGAGGAAGGCTGGTTTGGGAGGCTGGTTTATTGACTGATTATTTTGTCTAACCCAGGAGATTTCAATGTTTGCATTATGTACCCAGAAACATAAACCTTGGAAAGACAGTAGCAATTTCCTTGTTCAGGGGTTCTGCAGTCACACAGGAAAAGCACTCATGAACCAAGGATAAATGTCACCAAATGTGTGGTCTCATCCCTGCCCCTGAAGGTACCTCCTGAAAGAGAAGCAGTCTTACCTTACTAATTAGTAATTAGTAAATAAAGCCTTATCAAACAAAGGTTTAATAAAATAAATTGAAGTATGGAATCTTACATCCTCTGCTCCTTTTCCCACTGCAGGCTGTTCTGTAGATCATAGTGTTGTCAGAGCCTTAGACTATGGAAACATAGATGATAACCTACCTGAATAACAGAGAATCTTTCCATTAACCTTGATGAACTTTGCAATCACTCCTGTACTTTCCGTTTCCATGATCTTTCTGTATCATAGAGATAATAGCAACTGCTATTTAAAGTATTTTTGCTGCCTTAAATTGCTACCACTGCATAAAGCAAACTGTGTCACAATATTTTTTTCCAATTCCTTTCCCTAGTTTCCTGCTTCTCAACTGGAAGAGCATTTGCTTTTCTTTATTTTCACTATTACTCTCACTATGACATATCTTTTCCATGTACCCTTCATTTCTTACCAAAGTCTGACATTCTGTCAGCATTACATAAGATAATTATCTCCATCCAATTTCAGTAATGGTCTTGTAATATATAGTATATCTGTGAACACTGATCTGGAAAAACAGATAGTTTCACTGAAAATGTCAGCATTTTACTACTTGCTGGAACCACTTCTGCTGCATTTATGAGTGCAGTACTTTTTGTACTTGCATAAATTTACCAAAAATAAGTTATTGTTCTTCTAGTTATTTTACAATTATTTTCCTTTGGGATGTCTGTCCTTTACTTCCATCTGCTTGTCAAGATGTTGAATAATTTTCTCCTCGTTTCTGGAAATTATCATAAGGAAATGATAACATTACATTCAGAAAAAGTGTATTACCTACGTTCCCCTGTAATTCATATACAGTATTTAGCAACTCCCTAATAAAGCCCCTTTTTTCTAAGTATAAAATTGGTCATAGTTACTTCTCATATGGAGATATGTTAACATTGCAAAATTCTTTCCAACTCAATGAAATTTTATCCTATTAAAACTTCATATGTTATTTATTATTTTCTAGTATAACTCTAAGCCATTGTAAACAGACAATTTTGCTAATAAAACCATAAGAACATAATGGAAAGACACGTAAATGTTGATAGCACCGGTTGCTTTGCAAATTGCTTTTTTTCTTTCTTTTTAGAACTGAGTCTTTGAGTTTATAGTATATATCTTTAACTTCTTAGATCAATTTATTTTATTAGAACTGAAGTAATTTTCTCCATAGTAATATAGTAAGTAGCACAGTATAGATTTTTCCTCAGAAGATGAAAAATATAAGTTTTCTGTTCTAGAGAAGTCTCTTTCCATGCATAAGTAGAGCTTTCCTATAGGTATAATAAACACCTGAATCCGCATCTGAAGAATATTATCATTAAACTTAAAAAGAACCAGCAATTTAGGAAATTGCCTAGATCATTTAAGTCATTAGATTTTATTAGGTAAATCCTAAGCTTCTTATCCTCCTGCTTTTTCTTTCCCTACTAAATCTAATTTTTTGCTCTGAATTTCATATTTTTTCAAAGTCTTCATCTCAGTTTTCCTTCTGAATTATGGTTATTTCAGATACATACAGACTACCAGTACCTTTCTCTGTTTTGTTGAGGCAAAATAGTGTATCACTCCCCGATTTCCAGTTCCAGTCTCCATGCCCTTCCTTTCCAGATCAAGGTTGAAAAAGAGCTCAGATGAAAGCCAAAATGTCTATTGACAAAAATTCTCTTTAATTAATTAGTGTCCATGAATATATGTGTCTTTGCATATTGACACAACTTTGACTGAAGTGGTGAAGGAGAAATCCCAACATAGATGTAGCCTTCAGTGCATTAAGCCTCTGTTCTCTTAGACATCTTCAATGAAGAGTGCAACCAGGACATCCACATGCCATTATACTTGAACTCAGCTTATTGGCAGAAATCATATACAAATGTATTTTATTTTGCAATTAATTGTTTTTCTTTTGAGCAGCATAAAAAAAGAATCTTTTTTAAAAAATTCACAATAGTAGGGATCCAGACTATTTCATGAGCTACTGGCCTGAGTTGCAGAGTAAGTGCTGATCCAGAGAATTTGATATACCTGGGGTTTTGAACATTCAGCTGGAATTCTAGAACTAAGATTGGTGGCCAGAGTTTTACTCTGTGTCCTGGTATGAGTGAGTGGCGAGGTTTTTTAGTAGCAGAGGAGGGGGCTACAGCGGTGACCCCTGTGAGAAGCTTCTTGAAGCTCCTTCAGCTCCAAGTTGGACCCACCTTTGCACCAAGGCTGGGCCAGTTAGTTGCTCATCTGTGATGATGTATTTAAGAAGGGCAACATGGAGGGAGTGGTGGGAGTTGTGAGGAGGCATTGCGAGGAGAACATCTGAGTGAACACCAAGGTCAGTGGAAGAACAGGGGATGAAGGGAGGGGAGGTGGGCCAGAGCAGAGACTCCCTTGTATCCTATGGCGAGATGGCAGGGGTTCCCCTCCCTGCCACCAGTGGAGGTCACCAGTGGAACAGATACTGATTTGTGGCCTGTGGGAGGCCCCACGCCAACCCAGGTGACTGCACCCGAAGAAGGCTGAGACCCCATGGGAAGAAGGCCCCATTGTTGTAGTTCAGCACTGGGAGAATTGAAACATGTGGGGGTGACCCACATGCCTGTGGGAGTGACTCATGTCAGAGACAGTTTGTGGAGGACTGTGTCCTGTGAGAGGGGGACTGGGCTGGAACAGGGGAGGAATGTCAAATGTTTTGCCCCCATCTCAAGGTGGAAGAAGCAACAGGACTGACTGCACCCCCCATTGCCAGTGTGCCACTGTGGGGAGGACGTAGAGATATCAGGAGCAAAACTGAGACTGGGAAGAAGGGGGGGTGGGGGAAGGTGCTTTCAAGATGTGGTAATGCTTCTCATGGTCCTACTCTGTCTTTTAAGTGTTGTTGTTAGTGTCTGTATTAAATTTATGTTCTTTTTTTCTTCCCCTAATGACTCTGTCTTTTGCCTGTGCCTTAAAGGATGAGGTCATCCCTCCTTGTCCTTTTCTCAATTTCCTGGCCCTTTCGCTTCCCTCTTACTCAGTGCTTGGGGGAAAGGAGAGAGTGAGCAGTGCCTTTGCTCTATTTTCCCCTTCTTAGCCCTAAGGGGGAAGGGAGCAGTGAGCGGCTGAGTGGTGCTCAGTTGCCCTCTGAGCTCAAAACACAGCACACTTCCTAGAAACAAAGGCAGGGTAGATGGGGTGTCGTGGTTTAACCCCCAACGGCAGCTAAGCACCATACAGCCACTCACTCACTTCCCCCCCATGGGATGGGAGACAGAGTCAGAAGAGTAAAAGTGACGAAATACATGGGTTGAGATAAAGACAGTTTAATACGTAAAGCAATAGCCACGCACGCAAGTCAAGCAAAACGAGGAATTCATCCACCACTTCCCATCGGCACACAGGTGTTCAGCCATCTCCAGGAAAGCAGGGCTCCATCACATATAATGGTTCCTTGGGAAGATAAACACCATCACTCCGGACACCCCCCCTCTTCGTTTTTCTTCCCCCCCATCCTTTATTGCTGAGCATGACATCATATGGTATGGAATATCCCTTTGGTCAGCTGGGGTCAGCTGTCCAGGCTGTGTTCCCTCCCAACTTCTTCTGCACCCACAGCCTACTCACTGCTGGGGTGGAGTGAGAAGCAGAAAAGGCCTTGACTCTGTGTCAGCACTTCTCAGTATTAATGAAAACATACCTGAATTATCAACACTGTTTTCAGCACAAATCCAAACCACAGCCCATACTATCTACTGTGAAGAAAATTAACTCTGTCCCAGCCAAAAACAGCACATGGGGCTATTATTGTAGTACTTTGACGTGGTTAAGCATTTTGGAGACAATAGGCATAATCCTATCAACCTCTTCAGACTCAAAGAAAGAGATTCACCACTTGTAATGCACAGATGGTGCGTCAATAACTGGCTATCTGTTGTTTAACTAACTGTGACCATGTGTTTTCTCTGCTTATGTTCAGCAGCTACTTTCTGGAATGATCAGTGACCACTGAACATGTGCAGAAGTAGACGGCTGACAAAAAACCCAAACGAAACCAAAAGAAAACCCCATGAAAACCCCAACATCTTCCACATGCATTTTATATGATAAATATACTTCATGCTGGCAGTGTAAATAGACAGAAAATGTTGAATCTTTGGATGCAGGAAGCAGTAAGTTGTAAATATTAAAAAAAAATAATTTCTGTTGAGGTGACAATAAGGCTTTGAGGGAAAAATATGAAGAAGAAACCAGTTATAACAGTAGGCAGGGAAGAATGAGCATCTGTTATAAACCATCTGGAAATGTACTTTAATAAATGTTCCACTAAGCAGTAGGTTATATAGTATTTTACTCTTTGTGATATCATCTAACCCTGAATTCACTTTTAGTGTAAATATTAGATTTTGCTTCAAGCAAGTAGATTATCTAGGCTGAGGACCTCATTAAAGGTTAAGGGGGTTGGAGCTCAATCAACTACAATAACACAAGTAAAACAAACACTTAAGCTTTAACAGTTTAGTTAAGAAGTCTTTGTACATGAGTTCCTTTCAAAATACAGAGAACAGATGTAGTTTCTCATTTTCTTTCAAGGGTAGTATGTTCTTTATCACTAGTAGACACTTAAAATGGATTTGTTTGTCAGCAACCTTTCGTTATGAAGACTGACTTCCAATGAACAAAACTGTTATCTAGGGCACAGAAAAAAACTTTCCCCTCATCTATACTTGAAACATTAAAAAAACCAAACAAAACCAAACCAAACCAAACCAAACCAAACCAAACCAAACCAAAACAAAAAACCCCAGAACCCCAAATACACTGATAGTAGATATTTTTAAAACAAATTTAAAGGCCAGTCACATGAAAAGTAGCTACTCCAGAGAATATTACAGATTATGATAAATGTCCTACATAATTTTAGCATAAAATTCAGTATGTGTTTTTTATATGTGAAAACAAAAATTTTAATAAACAGAGTAGCTGAGGCCAAAATCTATACCTGTGTAAGTCTAGAATGCAATTTTTAGAACACCTGTGGGAAAAGAAACAATGAGAAGAAAAGAGACAAATATATTTGCAGGCCAGGAATGAAGCAGATAGGTCATTACATCTGGTTTCATACAAATGTCAAAACCAAAACAAATGCCCTTTCATACACATATGAAAATAGATAAAGTTGTTTTTCTTCTAGCTTCTTGCTGCAGTGATTAAGATGGACTTTGGTGTCACTCTTATGTCTAATACCAAGAGAACGATGCGCAGTTCAGATTATCTGTTACCTAAAATCTCACATCTTCCTGATGGTGCCTGTAGTAGAAAATCTGAATATACCCTCCACACACTTCATATCCCTTTCAGGTTTTTTTGTTCCTTCTGCTCCTATCGGAAAACAGATACAAAACTAGATTGTTCTAGTAGTAGGAACATGCTTGTATTTCCCAGTTTAAATATATCTGTGATTTATACTGATAAAGTGTTTTAATAACAAAGCATTTTAGTGTAAATTGTTACTTTTCCTCCAAAGTGTTTAATCCTTGGATTTCTCCAATACATTTATGAACAGCAGTCATTTCCTCAGCATTTAAATGGTAAGTTAAACCACTCAAGCTCTCTGATTCATTAATAAGACAGGCTTTCCATACCTCTGATCATAGAAATTACCCCTCTTTACACCAGCTCCAAAATTAATCTTGAGCATGGATGACTACAGTATCATATTTCAGGTGACTCTGCACAATTTTGATAATATTTTCCTATCTCTTTCTGAAATATCTAACCTTGATTTTTTTGTTGTTTAGTTTTGTCTTTTCCATGGCTGTATCATAGGGACATTTGAAAGTCATCTTCTAACAAGGGAGTATATCTAAATCCATTCTTACAGCGGAATAATTACAGGTATTGACCTTGAATTTTGTATTGTTGAATTTCTTTCTACCTCAATTATTTCAGCCTTCAGAGTAATTCATTTTTTTCCATATTTTATCCTAAACCTCCTTTTTATTGATGAACTCTTTCTATGACTTCGTGTCATCAGCATCTTTTATCAGCACATTTCTGTTTTCTGTGCCAAGGCCATTGATGGAAATGTTAAACAAGATTTTCCCTAGACTTATTCTTGAAGAGTGTAATTGAGCTTCATACAGTAGAATCCAGCTCCTTTACTGAGCCATTAATGCTCAACTATGTAAGAAGATAATATTTGAAAAAGGGACTGATTGTGTTTATACACAGCAAATGTACCCAGGAGAGGCATATTAAAATCTATAAATATTTTAAGGCAATATATAAATGAAGATTTGAAGCTAGTCCTTAGTTACAGGTGATGGAAAAAGAAAAAAAAAAAAAAAAAAAAAGAAAAAAAGTAGTGATTTGAAAATGAGAAAGGATATATTTAATCTTCATAAAAATTCTTGATAGTAAAAGGAATTAAGCAACAGGATAGATTTTCAAAAAAAATGTCCACAGTACCACAAACTTGTTAGTGTACAACAATTAATGATCTGTAACAAAATTATAATTCTGTAGCAAAATTTTAGCTATTGAAAACTCTCAGAGTTCATGATAGCATTAAGAAATTTGAAGAATAACAGTGTATATAAAACTTTCATTGTGAATTTGCCTTCCATGGAATTCTACTGGTAAATATGGCATATTTGAATTTATGTAACAGAAAGGATCTTGGACATCTTGTACCATATTTACAATGGTTTTCAGTCCTCTAAAGGAGCAGATACCTCTCCACTGAAATATAGAATACTCAAATTTAGAAGTTGAAAGCAAATGTAAAATAGAGTTTAGACCAGTATTTCAACTTCAACTAGCTCTTTGATAAGTACGCTTTGAATATTATTGGAGTTTATTATCATAGTTCTCTTAAACTCATTCAAATAACATTTATGATAGGTTCACTTGTTTAAAAGGAAGATTGTGACAGTTTCTTTTCTTGTTTCAACACTGTTTAAACATTGAATGTCCTTATTCTATAAAGAATCAATGTCACGAATTCAGTTGTCCCTCAGAAATTACCAGACTTCAACAGAATTATTCAGATGTGTAAAACTGTATATATAACTGCTTTTTAGTTGTTTTCAGGAAATGGGGATTCTTCTTTTGACTTTTCTACTGTATATATTTTTTTTAAACTGAATTTTTTAAATTCAAATTTTAATTTTTTCAAACATACTATGTTTTTTTAGCAGTTACAATGAGTATTTGTATGAATAAGAGTACTTGCTAGCAATTTTATGAAATTACTGTTAAACATGTACTTGGATGCATATATGCATTTAGTGTTGAAAGTATTGTGTTGACTGAAATAACAGTTAGTGGGCAAAGAGTCTGGAGAGTTCATATTTTCAGGGCACTGCCAGACAATCTTAATAGTCCATGTTAATGAAACCTCAATAAATTTTAAAATAATAAATTTCCCTTATCTTTCCTTTGTGGCACAGATTTTTCAGGGTTGATTTCACCTTATGAGGATTTTTTAAGAATACATGAACAGTTTTCCTTCTGTAAACATGACTTATAGAAATTTTCATGAAAGAATACATTCATATTGAAAATGCATTTAAAGACATCCTTTGTGCAAAAGGCTAAGTGACTGAACTATTATATTTAAATTATTAAGAATAAGTACAATTTTGTGTGGTATTAATCATTCAGTTATTAAAAAAAAAAAAAAAAAGAAAAAAATCCCTTCTCTGCACACAAAGATATATGAAATTTGTCAATGACAGAAGTATCATAGGTTATTATTATTCTTTCAAAAGGTTTTCTACACAGGTGTTTCTGTGTAAAAGAAAAAACTCTGTGCTCTATAGCTCTCTCCATATAGGAATACCCATATATTACATACATAAATAAGTACATAAATTAATTCTCTTAAAAGTATTAATAATTAAGAAAAGAACAGAAAAGTAGCTCGAATATTTTTAACTTTGTGAGCTATACCAATAGTGCCAATATTAAGTTCAGAAATTCCTACTCATTCGGGATCTTTATAGAAAAAAATACTAAGACACAATGTCGCAAAATTAGGAATTGATTCCACAGTGATGGATATTTATGATAAATTCACAGGTCTCTCATCAGTGTAGTCTGCTTTAATACATTTTATATTTATTTATCGATGAGTAGTACTTTCAGCTTCATTTTGGTTTGGTTTGGTTCGGTTTTTTTGAATAACTTCAGTATGGCCCATTTCAAACAAAAATACTTATTCTGTGCTACTTTTTAAATATCAACTGTTATGTGACAGAATTTGAAGAAATTACACTTATTGTGTGTATTTATTGCTGCCTTTCACTCACTTACTTTGGGGAATCTTCATGAAACTTATAGTTTTTACATCTACCAATCTCTCCAAGTAATTGGCTGATAAGCAGCACTCATTAAGTTAAAATTATTATTACAATTTCTTTATGGAAATCAATTTGGATAAAATATATCTTTCAGTTAAAAAAATATCTTCAATTTGTCTAAGGTTTCTTATGATTTATTATTTAAAAAAAATAAAAATCAAGTGTCAAAAAAGGAAAAGTGTGTTAAAAACAGTAATTAAATCTTCAGGGCTAGTTATTACTTATTTGCTGTGGTATTTCCTTGCAAAATATTTGTTAGTTTAAAAACAAAACTATCCCCCAAAACCTAACTAATGAGTTTTTATTTTGAGGAAAATATTTCCTATTAAAAACTACACAACGTACACTCTGCTGTATAGGGTATGTTCATTTTTTTTCCTAAGAAATCGTAATTATACCTATTTTGTATCAAACTCTGTTTTCCCTAATTTTCCCATTACATCTGTGAATAGAATATAAACTGTATTGCTTTATTTACCCTATAGAAGTATCTTGGAGTAGAAGACCATTCACTAATTTTCAGTTTATAATGATGTCTGCTATATATTAGAATGAACTACAGCCATAATGCTTTGATGAATCAGTTCATAGAGTAATGGAGGTATATTTTAATAGATTGAGTAAAAGGATAGGAGCACATTAATTTTACTTTTGTTTCATAAGCTGGCTCTCCACGACTACAAGAAATTCCCTTAACTTGACCACATTTTTTCTACCTTCTTACTAAGTGTGGTAAATAATAGCTTACTCCTTACCTGATATCAAGGTTTTCTGATTATTTACATCCTGACTGTGGAACTATTGCTTGCATTGACGAATGTTGACTTACATAATTAGTCTTATCACCTTCAGTGGAACTAGTCATTTATGTAAAGAAGCAATCTCCAATATGAACAAGTATTTCATATTTCCACGTAAATGTAAACAAGTATTTTGTGTAAGATGTCATCCTGCAGATACCAAAGTCTGCAAATGATCTTTTGATTTCAGCAAGTGGAATATTACTAATATTAAAATTCTTGCTGATGAATAGCCAACTGTTATTGTTAAAAATTCTCAAGGGAAAAAAAAAAAAGGCTTCGATTTTAATAAGACATGCTAACTTACACCAGCTAACCTACAAAATAAATCTACTTTTGATAGATATATGTGTCCTTTGACTGAAATTACATGACAGATGAGTAAAAGTTAAATTATATGTTACAAACCTAAATAAGATTATTCTTATATTTAACCTATTCCTAGACAGATCAGAAGTCTCATTTAGTGATGTATAAGTTAAGTACTCCACTTATATACGTGGGCATATAATAAGTTGCAATATCAAATATTTGGTTAAAGACTAAGTGGAATGTCATGGTTTAAGCCCAGAGGGGAACCAAGCACCACAGCCGCTCACTCACTCCTTCCCCCTCAGGAATGGGGAGGAGAAAAGTAAAAAAAAAAAAAAGCTCAGGAAACGAGACAAGGACAGGGAGGGATGATTCACCAGTTATGGTCACTGGCAAAAGACAGACTCGATTGGGCAAGAAAAAGAACATCAATTTAATTTGAATGCTACCACCACCACCACTTATTTACCAATCAAATCAGAGTACGATAGTGAGAAATGCCACATCTTAAAAACACCTTCCCTCCACCCCTCCTTTCTTCCCAGGCTCAGCTTTCCTTGCCATTTCTCTATCTTCTCCCAACAGCACAGGGGAGTCAGGGATGGGGGTTGCCGTCAGTTCATCACCTGTTGTTTCTGTCACTCCTTCCTCCTCAGGGAGAGGACTCCTCACACTCTTTCCCTGCTCCAGTGTAGGATCCTTCTCACAGGAGACAGTTCTCCGATGTGAGTCCTTCCCACAGGGCTTCAGCTCTTCATGAACTGCTTCAACATGGGTCCTTCTGATGAGCTGCAGTCCTCCCAGCAACAGACTGCTCCAGCAGGGGCTTCCATCAGAGTCCCGGCCTTCTTCACGCACAAACCACCTGTTCCAGTGTGGGGTCCTCCACAGGCTGCAGGTGGGAATCTGCTCCACTGTGGACCTCCATGGGCTGCAGGGGCACAGCCTGACCTCTCACCATGGACTGCAGGGAAGTCTCTGCTCCAGTACATCTCCCCCCCAGCCTCTTCCTCCTCCTTTCTTCAACTGATCTCGGTGTTTGCATAGGCATGTCCCTCCACACAGCTCCTATTCCTCCTCCCAGGTTCCTCTTCTTAAATATGTTATCACAGTGGTGCAGCCACCGTCACAAATTGTCTCGTTCTTGGCCAGAGGTGGGCTGACCTGGAGCCAGGGGAGCTTCCAACAGCTTCTTAAAAAAGCCATGCCTGTAGCCCCTCTCCTGCTACCAAAAGCCTGCCACACACACACACACGCACACAGAGTAATGCAATACATTTTACAACTTTGGCAGTTTGATTGATGTCACAGTTTAAACTTTAATCCAGAGTGTAATTTAAGAGCAAAGAAATAAGTGGATAGAAAAATAACTAAGGAAAACCAAGCAATGCCCATACCACCAAATAAGAGTGTCAGAGTGTGAGGCTGAGCATCCCAGAGTATTCTCATTGTCTTTTATACAATACTTGGTATGAAAGAATGCTGGAAATAAGTAAAGCTAAAAAGGACTTGAAGACTTCAACTAGCAAAGCTCTGTTGTATATTTTGTTTCATATATATTTACCTAATGTTCTCATATTGGAGTATATACTACTGATAGATTTAGATTTAGATTTAGATTTAGATAGATACAAAAAACACCAGTCCAACAAATTGACAAGTGAGGAACTGACAAAAGGCAAATAAAGAATGCTTTTTGTTTTAAAAAAAATATTCTTCTAATAAGCAATGTGTCCCTTGCCTTGAACCCAGTTTAACATAAGATAAGCTAACTACTTCAGTTTTGAAGGCCATAAGAAGAAGGACGGAGTACGAAGTGAGGGCTGATCACAGCAAAAATGATGAAGCCTTTGACTGAACAGTAGAAACTGTTTCTGCATGGCACATATGTGCTTATAAAAATGACTAGGTTAGGGTGGCAGAATGAAGAAAACACCAGAAAAGAATGGGATAACCTAACATCATCTAGAAACAACACTTAGCACCCAGGAAATACCACCAAACTTCAGACTTTCTTATGGTGCTATAAATGGTCTGTTCAAATATTGCATGAGTGTATGAAGTCACACCTCAGGTGATATTGCCACCACCTGCTGTAGGAATCAGCAGCTGAGTGAACTGAAAGTATTAAGTATTTCTAGCTAGCCTGATTGATGTCAAACATCAGCTGGTGTGCAAAACATGAAAACCTCAGACCTGGACACCTAAATGTAGACATCTGCAACCTACACCAAAAATCCCACTACTGAGTTCTTGACTTTCAAATATGCTGCAAAACATTTTTCTGAAGTTACTTTGAAAGGATTAGATGATTTCATAACATTTTTTGTTTATTTGTAGATTGTGATTCATAGCTCTAACTCAAAATTCAAATTGCAAATTTCATTCTATTGCAATAAACTAACAGATTTTTGTCTTCAAAACCTGTCATATTCTATCTTTCTTTATGTATCCTTCCTTTTGTTTGTTTCTAACACACTGCTTATATACCATCTCCATTTTCAAAGATATTTTCATAACTGCTTGTCCAAAAATATATGTGCCTTTTTTTATACACTGTGACTTGTAGACATTTCAGCTGATGTGTCTAGTAAACATAACTTTCTAAATTCCCTCTATA
This sequence comes from Strix aluco, assembly GCF_031877795.1. Taxonomy (NCBI): domain Eukaryota; kingdom Metazoa; phylum Chordata; class Aves; order Strigiformes; family Strigidae; genus Strix; species Strix aluco. The sequence continues at coordinate 85,948,404 of NC_133932.1, read as the reverse complement.
GCAAATAAGATGATATAAGCTTATCCAGAGTTGAAGGGGGAAATGTGCAGGCTACCTTCCTATGAATTGTCTTCTGAAAAAACCTGTATTTATCTATTAAATGTTGAGTTTACTAAGAGAAAAAAATTATCTTTAGGTTAAAGTCAGACTTTGAGAACTCCCCTCATTTTCTATATTTGAAACCCAGTATCTCTTGAAAATCATATTAATATTGGCATCATTTGGAAAGTTATCTCTGCTTCTGATTCTTTTCATGCTTCTTTAGATTCCACAGTACCAGGTATAGATAGAAGTCAGAAAGAATATATACTATGTCTACAGGTGAACTTATGTTGGTAAGCCTATGTGTATATACAGATATGCTGGAAATATAATCCTATTATCACATATCTATTTCTGTTCACATAAAAAATGTAAGATAATACATAATGCCTGAGTCATTTACATATATGTACAAACCACAACCACTAGTACCTTACTGTTGTCCTTCCTTGTTAGCTTGTTTATCTGATTTGAGGCTTCTGGGATTAGCTGGATTTTTCAATGGCTGCTGAATTTAACATTAAAGCGAGTAGCACTGTGCAACAATGATTTCAAAGTTTTGTTGGTAGCCACTGTGAAGGCTAACCAGGAACATTACATTTCCATATATCATCCACAACCTGCAGGGTCTGATAAAGTAGTCATTTATCCTTAATGCAAAAGAAAAAGGAAAAATTTATTTGTCTTTTATTAAATTTTAGCAGAGTACAAACAGTACATCACAAACTGTGATAACAAAAGCACCAATACACTCAGGTCAGAGTAGAAAAGAAAATGTAATTGTTGCTCTTTGTTTGAAACTTATGTGCAAGTAACCATCAGTCAAGACTAATGAAATTTAACAAGACTAATATAAATGCTGTCGCTGAGAATGACAGTGATTTTTTTAATTTTAAGTTGGAAACATAAAATACATCAACAGGATGACTCTTAAATGATTCAGAAAGAGGCATTTAAAACTATTCTTATGCAGTTGATTTCCTGAATAAAATTAAAATAAAAAGAATTATTTTCTGATAATCAATTACATTTGCTTCCTCGTCATTCATACTAGAATTGTATTTAAGCAGAATGAGTAATATCCACAGCTATGGTGTTTAAAAATGCAGCTACAGCAGAATAGGTTGCAATAAGGCTTACTTATCTGCAGAAACTGTAGAAATGGATATTTAAGTGGTCATATTGCTGGAATGTTTTGATCAATTCTTAAAAACTAGTCTGATAATTAAAGAATTAGACAGAGGATATTAAAGAATATAACCTGGGATGTCCGAGCATACACTGTTTTTACTGCATGCTATGATGCAATGATGGTGTGCATTATTCCCTTTCATTCCCAAATTCCAGTGATGAAGGCAAAGACAAAGTGCAAGAAGTCCAGGTTCCAAAAGGAGAACACAATTGCAGAGTGCACAGAAGAAAACAGGTATACTTACATCTGTATCTAGCCTACAATTCCTGATTAAGAACATAGCAAATAAAAAGAAAACAAAACAACAAAAATTTCCTGTGCAAGAGCTGTGCAAATGTATATAGTTTATAGTTTAAATCTGGAATTTTATCAGTATCCAATAGGGAAAAAATGTCCCAAAGTCTGAGGTCTAATTATCATTTACAGATAATAAAAAAACCAGATATGCTGTATTTTCTTTAATAAAAATTTTTTTTAGAGAAAGATTCAAAGCACATGATGTGGAAATGCAAAAAGAACCAACAAAAGAAGCAACTAAAAAAACAAATAATACCCATAAGCCAAGGAAGAGTACCCAACATGTCTGGACCTTCCACATCATTCATTGGACTGGGTATGTTCTCAGCAATCCATTTTAACAGGCATTCCTTTGGAAGTGACCTCAGACCAACTGTTCTTGCATCTGGTTACTGACTCTCTAAAGAGATGGCGGAGACAGAAGTTAGTCCTGATTAGACCTGATACTTCCAGAGTTTTCAGAGCCTTAACTTTGGTACAGTAAGTCTGAAAATTCTAATATGTCTAACTATCCCAAAACAATAGATACTGGAAACATTGGGATCCCTACCCCTGCAATAGTCTACATGATTCAGCAGATTTCTAAAAAAAAAAAAAATCTGACTTTGATCACCAGAATAGAATAGAACAGAATAGAATAGAACAGTTTAGTTGGAAGGGACCTACAATGATCACCTTGTCCAACTGCCTGACCAATTCGGGGCTGACCAAAAGTTAAAGCATGTTATTAAGGGCACTGTCCAAATCCTCACTGACAGGCTTGGGGCATCAGTAACCTCTCTAGGAAGCCTATTCCAGTGTTTGACCACCTTCTCAGTGAAGAAATGTTTCCTAATGTCAAGTCTAAACTCTCCCCAGTGAACATTTGAGCCATTCCCACATGTCCTATTCCTGGATACCAGGGAGAAGAGCTCAGCACCTCTCTCTCCACTTCACCTCCTCAGGAAGCTGTAGAGAGCAATGAGGTCACCCCTCAGCCTCCTTTTCTCTAAATGAGACAAATCCAGAGTCCTCAGCTGCTCCTCACTGGACATGCCTTCCAGCCCTTTCACCAGCTTTGTTGCCCTCCTCTGGATGCATTCAAGGACCTTCACAGCCTTCTTAAATTGTGGGGCCCAGAACTATACACAGCACTCAAGATGAGGCTGCACCAACGCTGAATGCAGTGGGATAATCGCCTCTTTCAACTGCCTGGTTATGCTGTGTTTGATGCACCCCAGGATGCAGTTTGCCCTCTTGGCTGCCAGGGCACACTGCTGACTCATATTGAGCCTGCTGTCGACCAGCACTCCCAGGTCCCTTTCTGCAGGGCTGCTCTCCAGCTATTCCTCTCCCAATTTATACTATCTGGCATTTGGATTGCCCAGTGCTCCTATCTATCTAGATCTCTCTGCAAGGCATTTGGGCCTCAAAAGAGTAGACAGCACCTCCCAGTTTTGTATCACCAATAAACTTTTCAATGGTACATTCAACTCTTGATAAAAACATTGACCTGAACTGGCTCTAAAATTGAACCCTGAGGAACACCACTGGTAACCAGTCACCAGCCAGATGTAGCCCTGTTCACTACAACCCTTCAAACCCTGCCCTTCAGCCAGTTAGTCACCCAATACACTGTGAACCTGCTTATGTCACAGTTGGACAACTTGTCCAGAAGAATGTTGTGAGGGAATATTTTGGTGAAATATTTGGGGTGCAGTGAATTACTTCTGTTAGCAAAACTATTTTGCCCTTTTTTTCCCCTTCAAGTAAGATTTCTGAGTTCCAGATCTGCTAGGTTACACCTGCTCATTTAGACAGAACTTTAGCTGTGTCAGTATATTATCAAGCGGAGGATTTCAAAGACAAATTTTGAAACTTTTATGTAAGCGATAAAATGATAATAAAAATACTTTAAAAAGAAAGTATAACTTGTAACTAAATTGCAACATAAATTTTATAAATAAATGCAGTTACTAAACTGCAATATAAATTTTATAAATAACAATTTTTATAATATACAATTGCATTGTTTTGTACTTCCAGAACTAACTAATCAATCACATATGTATTATAGTGTCTATTTGTATTTCACAAACTCAAAATATCATCCAAAACATTTAAAGAATCTTTTCTAAAGATTTATATTATTCTGGTGAACATTTCCATCACCAAATCTTTATTTAGTAATGGCTAATTGATAAGCCCACTATGAAACAATATCAACAGGTTCAAGTAAGTATAAGGAGAAAAAAGTTCAGCTACTGATCTATAATCAAGTTTGATTGTACAAGACTAAAGGCTCCACATATTGGATTTTTTTTTTTTTTAAAGTACAAACTGTTGCTATCAAGCTTACAGAATCTCACCAATATTTAAAGACAATCTGGTAGCGTAAGAGAAAATGCATCTTAATTAGAACAGTGTTTATTTGAGACAGATTTCCAGAGACAATTTAGCATATGCAATTAAGACTCTGAGGCTCTCATTTGCTCTACAACATTTCAGAATGCCTTATGCCATGAATAACTTGTAAGTATCTGGTGAGTCAAGAAATATTTTACTGACATTGGTTTTTTTTCACTTTGTTCACTTACAGACACCACCTCCTAGAAATACATGCATTCTTTTCATCAGTCTAAGTTATTTCTATCACGGAAAAACAAGGAAAACAAGAATTGATTAAGAACATTTAAATATTTATATTATAACTATGACAGCTTCCTGAAATCTTAATTAATAATCACTCATATCTGTACCTCTAATTACAAACTGCTGTATGACCATTATTCTTACAGAATGTTGTGAAGACTGATATTGACTTTTGTATTTTTCTCATATAGAAAAGAATACCCTATTAAGTAGTAACCAGCATTATGCAGGTAGATTAAGGGAAACTCAAAAATCTGAAAGCCTTAATTTACAAAAGATCAGTAAGTTAACAGTCAAAATTGATGTCAAACACCAATAGCAGAAAAAGAGTAAGAGAGAGGGTCTGTGGTCTTATTGCCATCCTTCTCCAAGAGTTTCTTTGGTTTGTTTTCTTTTACTGTTTTTAGGAAATTATTAAAAAGAGAAAGGGGAAAGCTGAGAATTGTTGAAGACAAGGAGTATGGAATTATTATACAAATAAGGGAGTATAATGGCAGATGTAATGTCAAAATGAAGAAATGAGAGGATAGGAAAGAGAGATTTAAAACTCCTAATCAGTTGGTAGGAAAACAAATAGCAGCAGTATAATATGTAAGGAGATCTCATTTCATGAACATGATCAAAAGAATCCTGTTGCGGCTCCTTGCCACAAGGACCATGTTAATATACACTTTTACGGTAAATGTGTTAGTATATGTAATATATTAATTTTCTAATACGTGTATTCAGTATTTTAAGAAGCCAGTCATCTGAGATTAATGATTGAAAGTCTTCAGAAAGTTTTATTTTTCATAACAAAATAACTGCTATGTTCACCTGAAATTTATGCACCTTCTTTTTGTTTTTAAACCTTCACTTTTTCTCAGCCTCATCTTTAACATATCCGTAATAAATTCAACTTCCAAATAATTTACCAACCATTTTATTATCTTTTACTACTGTATTGGGTTTGTGTGACAAAGTTTTGGTAGTGGGGTGGCTACAGGGGTGGCTTTTGTGAGAATGTGAGAGATGCCAGAAGCTCCCTCTGTGTTTGATAGAGCCAATGCCAGCTGGCTCCAAGATAGACCTGCCACAGACCAAAGATGAGCACATCGATGACAGTGGTAGCGCTTCTGTTATAACATATTTAGGAAAAGGGAAAAATCTGATGCACAACAACAGCTTCTTAAAACTATAGAATACTCTAGGTCAGATGAACCTCTAGATGTCTTGGAGTACAACCCCATACTTAAAGCAAAGCTAACATGGAAGAGATTACTTAGGACACTGTCCAGTGGACTTTGAAGCATCTTCAGTGACTGAGTGCCTACATCCTCTCTGGGCAACCTGTTCCAGTGTCTGACCACTCTCACAGTGAAAAGAAAAAAAAAAAAACACAAAACCTTATCAGATCAGTTCCCTTTTTGTAAGTTGTGCCTGTTGGCACAACTATTACTACATGTCTCTCAGAAAACCCAGGCTCACTCCTCATTATATCTTCCCATCGAGTGGTTGTAAAAAGCAATAAGATCTCCTCCCTAGTTTTCTCTCTATGAGACGGAATAAACCAAATATCTCAGATTCATCTTGTGTCTCCTGCATGCCAGGACACAACTACATTGGTGGCCTTTGCTGGACTACTTCCATTATGCTAATGTTTTGTACTGGACATCGCAAACCAGAATAGAATACTCCAGTTATGGTTTTGCCTACAGTTCTGCTAATACAGCCCAGCACAGTTACATTTCTTTGTCAAGGTAAACTGATGACTTATGTTCCATATGATGTCCATTTGGGCCCTCCATTCTTTTCCACTGAGTTTCTTGCCATTCAGCTGAACTTCATCCTATTATCCCATCATCCTATTTTTCCAGCCTGTATTGATCTTCCTGAATAACAGCCCTCCCCATAAGCCTATGAAACACTTCTACAAATTTTGTATCATTTGCAAATTTGCTGATAGTTCATCATTTTCCACCATCCATATTATTAATAAAGAGATTAGACAGTATCAGCCTCTATACCAAGCTTTGAGGAATGTGACAAATAACTAGCCACTAGCTGGACTTCATACTACTGTTCACAAACCTTTAAGCTTGACAGTTCAGCCAGTTTTCTACCTATCTTAATATCCACCTTTCTAGTCCATATATGACTAATGAAATATTTTACAAGACTTTGTCAAATGCCTTGCCAAAGTCAAGTGAAATGACAGTGACTCCATTCATCGAGACACTCATTTCACCATAGAAGGCGATCGGATCATTCAGATATAAATTGCCCTTGGTTAATCCATGTTGGCTAATGCTAATCACTTTCTTTTCTTTTATACGCTTGGAAATGGTTTCCAGAAGATTCCCTCCAAAACCTTTTTGGTGACTGAGTTGAGGCTGACCAACCTGTAGTTTCGCAGATCCTTTCTGTTCTTCTGCAAAATAAGCATGGTATCTGCCTTTCTCCAGTCATCAGATAATCATGGATATCCTCTGAACATCATGACCTTTGAAAGATGATAGGAAATGGCCTCAAAATGATCCCTCTGAGTGGCTTTTGGATGCATCCTGTCTGGTCCCATGCACTTTTCTAATTTTCTTTAAGTTATCCCTCACTTGATTTTCCTGTGTTATGGGTAATGCTCCACTTGCATAGACTTTTCCTCTAGGATCTGGGATTTGGGAGGCCTTGGGGCAGAATTTACTAGTCAAAACTGAGGTAAAGAAGGCACTTAGCACCTCAGCCATATCTTTGATCACTAGATCCCTTGCCCCACAGAGCCATGGAACTCATATTCCTTATCCTTCCTCTCACTGCTGATGTAGACATAAAATACCTCTTCTTGCCCATCATATCCCTTGCTAGTTCCATTTCTAGATGAGTTCTGGCTTTTCTAATTCTAACCTTTCATTCACAAATAATCTTTATATATACCACTTGAGTAGCTGATTTCCTCTACCACCTCTCCCGTACTTCCTTTCAGTGTCTGGGTTAACTCATGATTTCATTTGTTCATCCATTCTGGTGTTCTCCTATACTTGTCTGAATTTTTACATTTTGGAATTGACCAATCTTGTGCTTTAAGCAGTTTATCCTTGAAGATCAAGCAGAAAATGCATAAATATTTTTCTCTCTTTTCAGTTTTTTCATTTGGCTGGTATACTTCTTCAGGTTACTCAGATTTCATACTTGCAATGCCTGTGCCTTTTCTCATCCCTCACTTCTTAATCTTTCACCTCCTTCTGCACCCTATTCTCTCTGATTACATGATCTCAGAGATCCCTTCTGAGAAATAACAGACATAATACGATTGGACTTTCTCCCTCTCTGGCACTTTTCTCTTCCCTACTAGTAAATCTTCATGCCCTGTGTCTTTTTCTTCTCATCCAGTTTTGCTTTAGGGTCTTTTATTTAACAACAGACGGATTTTATCATCTTAAAAGAATGAAGTGTGATGACTACATTTGTTTAAGCCTGTTTGAAATTAAAAATGCTGCCACACTTCACTTTTAAGATAGATGAATATGTTGTGCACAGTTTCTATGTAGTTGTTTTTTCAATACTGTGAGAGACTGAAATGTCAAATGATTGTCTCAAAGCTTGCTTGTCTGTGTGGTTTGAGTCACGGGGTGGTGACAGTAATGCCTCGACCATTCATCAAGGACCAGCTGTGACCTTTGTAATTAATCTAAAGAATGTCACCCAAGGAAGCAGGAGTGTATCAAAGGATGCACCCTCCCACTCCCTTGCAGTTGTATTGACAAACTCCTTAGATAAGCCTCAAAGAGTGACTGACTGACCGAGTGAAACCAGGTGTTTCTCATCAATCACAAGGACCGCTGATCACCAGCCATTGTATAAACCCAGTGCTTTGTGGTTACCTGCTTTGCAACTTATTTATTTATAGCAACTTACAGCAACTTATAATGATTTCTGAATATTGCTTAATAACCCTGCTTGCCCTGACTGTTCTGTGGAAATTTACCAAGGGCTACTGTGTTCATCAAAACAAAGCACTTTTCGGTGGAAACTTCCAAGAATTACTATGTTCGGCAAAAATAAGAGACATGTCCTTAGAAAGCAGATGGGGTCTAACAAGTTTAGTCTTTGTAGTGGATAGATAGCCATATATGGATGGTAGAAACCAATATACTGGTGCTTTTAGATAAGATAGAGATGGTAAACCAGCTGGAACAACTCTTCTTTATTCAAGAAATTAGCTAAGAGAATCTGAGCATGTCCAAGGAAAAGTACAAGGTGAGAAAGACTACGAGCCTTCCTCCAAAAGATCCCCGAAGAGGACCACCAGGAGGCAATGCACAGGTGCAAAGATAACATAAACTGCTGACACCAGCCTCTAGAACTAACCCAGAATTAATTATGCATATCTATATTTGTATTACGCAATCCAATGAATATGTATATCCACACTCTATAAGTTTCTGGTAAAATGTGCTGTCGGTGTGCAAGTTTCGTGGAGAAATCCCCTTGCACCACAGCACCGGAGTAAACATACCTGCTTTATAACTCTCTCTGAGTTGTAGAGTCTGTTTCCATGAATCAATCCCCAGCTCTCTACAACCTCCTTTCAGGTAGCTGTAGAGGGCAATGAGGTCTCCCCTCAGCCTCCTCTTCTCCAGACTAAACAACCCCAGTTCCCTCAGCCGCTCCTCATATGACATGTGCTCCAGACCCTTCACCAGCTTCGTTGCCCTTCTCTGGACACGCTCGAGTAATTCAATGTCCTTTTTGTAGTGAGGGGCCCAAAACTGAACACAGTAATCGAGGTGTGGCCTCACCAGTGCCGAGGACAGGGGTAAGATCACTTCCCTGTCCCTGCTGGCCACACTATTTCTGATACAAACCAGGATACCATTGGCCTTCTTGGCCACCTGGGCACACTGCTGGCTCATGTTCAGCCAGCTGTCAATCAACACCCCCACGTCCCTCTCTGACTGGCAGCTCTCCAGCCACTCCTCCCCAAGCCTGTAGCACTGCTGGGGGTTGTTGTGGCTGAAGTGCAGCACCCAGCATTTGGCTTTATTGAAACTCATACAGTTGGCCTGAGCCCATCGCTCCAGCCTGTCCAGATCTCTCTGCAGAGCCTCCCTACCCTTGAGCAGATCAACACTCCCACCCAACTTGGTGTCATCTGCAAACTCACTGAGGGTGCACTCAATCCCCTCGTCTACATCATCAATAAAGATGTTAAACAGGAGTGGCCCCAGAACCGAGCCCTGGGGGACACCACTCGTGACCGACCACCAACTGGATTTAACTCCGTTCATGTTCACCACAACTCTTTGGGCCCCGCCATCCAGCCATTTTTTTACCCAGAGAAGCATGTGCCTATCCAAGCCGTCAACAGCCAGTTTTGCCACAAGAATGCTGTGAGAAAGAGTGCCAAAGACCTTACTAAAGTCAAGGTAGACAACATTCACAGCCTTTCCCTCATCCAATAAGCAGGTCGCCCTGTCGTAGAAGGAGATCAGGTTTGTCAAGCAGGACCTGTCTTTCGGAAACCCATGCTGACTGGGCCTGATCATCTGGTTGTCCCACATGTGTTGTGTGATGGAACTCAGGATGACCTGCTCCATCAGCTTCCCGGGCACCGACGTCAAGCTGACAGGCCTGCAATTTCCCAGATCATCCTTCCGACCCTTCTTATATATGGGCGTCATATATGTGGTCAGCCAGGACTGCTGGTAAATGATGGAAAGTGACTTGGTGAGCACCACAGCCAGCTCTTCCAGCACCCTCGGGTGTATCCCATCCAGTCCCATAGACTTGCGTATGTCTGTGTGATGCAGTAGCTCACTGACTATCTCCTCCTGGATTGTGGGGGGTCATTCTCCCATTCTCTGTCTTGTCGCTGAGGAGGCTGGATTCCCTCAGTACAACTAGTCTTGTTATAAAAGACTGAGGCAAAGAAGGCATTAAGCACGTCAGCCTTTTCCTCATCACTTGTTACCATGTTTCCTTCTGCATCTAGCGGGGGATGGAGGCTCTCCCTGGTCTTTCTTTCACTGTTGACATACTTATAGAAACATTTCTTGTTGTCCTTAATTGCTGAAGCCAGATTAATTTCCAGCTGGGCTTTAGACCTCCTGATTTCCGCCCTTCATAGCTTCACAGCCTCTTTGTAGTCACTGTGAGTGGCTAGCTGTTTTGCTGATTAAGGATACCAATTAAATTCGGACACCAGAGTGAAAAGAGTAGGCGTATTTTACTGGTGATAACCAAATAATGTAACAGTGTAATACAGAAAACATGTAGTAAGAAAAAGCAGAATAGTGCATTTAAAGCAACAAACAGGAAAATATAGGGAACTACACGAGAGAGAGAGAATAGTGATTAAGAGAAATACATCACCACTTGCATATATTATCATCATCATCATCCAGATCCGCAGATGCTGGGCAGCCCCGGTTACAGCGAGGATTTGGAGAGCCTGTCCCGGCAAGTGGGAAATCCTACGCGGTGCGTCCACCCATAGGTGAGGCATCCAAAGTCGCTGCAGATGGGCCCAGCCTTATATACGAGAGATCAACAAGCCAGAATAGCTGGCACCTTTGTTTTGAGTGGAAAATTTCTGGTTTGATTCTCCTGTTGGATTCCACCCAAAGCTTGGCCAGGGCTCAGGGGAGGAACCAAGGGAGTTTCTAACAAGGCCGAACTTGGGTTCTCAGCCTTGAACAAGGCTGCGAAAGGAAAGTTGGATACATTCTCTCCTCACTACTGATTATATTTTGTCTTTCACTAATGAGTTTACATATTTTATTAATGACTACATGCTAAGTTAGCAGCTTCAGCTTGGGGCCTGTTGTTCAGGCTGCAGTATTTCAATGCTTTAACACTTTTTACACCAGCATAAATAGGTTGTTATAACTTAATACAATACCTACTAGCACAATGGTTTTCAGTTATAAAATATACAGGATTCATCTATAGGTCAACTCTGGCTTGGGCCTATTGTCCAAGCCTTAGCACGTCACTAACCCCTTCTTCCAAAGGCTGTAAACTTTCATTTTCTCCCTGAGTTCCAGCCAAAGCTCCCTATTCATCTAGGGTGGTCTTCTCTGTCGCTGGTTTCGCTTACAGCACCTGGGGACTGCCTACTCCTGAGCCATTAGCACTTCCTTCTTGAATAGTGCCCAGCCTTCCTGGACCCCTATACCCTTCAGGACCATGTCGCAAGGGATTCTGTCAAGCAGGTGCCTAAACAAGAGTAAATCAGCCCTTTTGAAGTCCAGGATGTCAGTTCTGCTTAGCCCTCTCCTGGCCTCTCTAAGAATAGAGAACTCTATTATTTCATGATCGCCGCGCTCTAGTCGGCCTCCAACCATCACATCATCCACCAGTCCTTCTCTGTTCACAAAGAGAAGGTCCAGCAGAGCACGTTCTCTGGTCAGTTCACTCATCAGCTGTGTCAGGAAGTTGTCTCTCACATATTCCAGGAATCTCCGGGACTGGTCCCGCTCTGCTGTGTTGTATTTCCAGCAGATGTCTGGGAAGTTAAAGTCTCCCACATGAACAAGGCCAATTGATCATGAGATTTCCCCTAAGTGCCTATAGAATATTTCATCCACCTCTCTGTCCTGGGTGGTTGGCCTATAGTAGACTCCTACTACAACATCTGCCCCATTGGCCTTCCCCCTGATTCTAACACAAAGACACTCCACCCTGTCTTCACTACACTTGTGCTCAAAGCAATCATAACAGTCCCTAACATACAGCGCCACCCCGCCACCTCTCCTTCCTTGTCTGTCCCTCCTAAAGAGCTTGTAGCCATCGATTGGCACACTCCAGTCATGGGAGACATCCCACCATGTTTCTGTAATAGCCACTACACCATAATTTTCCTGTTTCATCATGGGTTCGAGCTCCTCCTGTTTGTTACCCATGATGTGTGCATTGGTATATATATATTTCAGATGGGTTGATGTCCCCAGCACCTTTTCGCATTTAGAGGTCCTAATACCAGCCTGACCTTACACAGGTGTTACCACGGTTACCGATCCATCAATATCCCTTGCATCTTTGTTGTGCCACATGTCTCCATCCCTTGCCTCCACTGAGATAACAGGGTGGGGGTCGTTGATGGCTGAACAGCCCATAAACTGTGGTAATCTTCCCTGGGGCTTATGTCTGGAGTTCCAGTTTTGTCCCCTTCCCCCTTCAAATCTAGTTTAAAGCTCTCTCAATGAGTCCAGCTAGCTCCTGCCCCAATATCCTTTTCCCCCTCTGGGACAGGTGCATCTCATCTGATGCCAGAAGGTCTGGTGTCCTGTATGCTAACCTGTGACTGAAATATCCAAAGCCCTGCTGATAACACCAGTCTTGGAGCCACAAGTGCATTTGTTGAGTTCTCTTGTAAACTTCCTCATCCATCCCTGTAACTGAAGGGATGGAGGAGAACATTATTTGTGCCCCTGACCCCTTAACCAGTTTCCCCAAGGCCCTGAAATCTCTCTTCATTGATTTAGGACTTCTAAAGAACTTCATCCACAAAATTGTATCCAGGCGTTATGTGTATGACTCACAGATCTCTTTCTCCTCAACATGGGCTGGTTTTGCTCATAGTTGTCAGCTTCTCTGATGATATATTTTGAATATTTAAAAACACTTTTGAACAGTCTAAGCTTTCAATACTTCTCTGACAAAACCAAACCTGGATCATTTTTTTTTAATTTTGTTGTTAATTTTCAAACAATATAGATAACACCACAGCCTTATGTGAGACTTGGACATGTAAATTGTGTAACAGTTTTGATTCATCCTGGACTGAAGTACACAGTGAAAAAGTCTGATATTAAGCTTTACAACTTTTACTCTTTTCTGACTTTCTTAAGGTTATTGCTACATTCACATCATTGTGTCCAACCGCTACCTAGCCAGACTAATAGTGTTAAGATAGCAGTCTTAGCATGTCACTTTCCCACGTCAGGCTTTTCTTTGCATACCTTCATATCACTTTCTCTTCAATCGTGAAACAACTATGTCCTTACTTTCAAAGTCTCTCTCTAGTCTCCATCTCACAAATACATATTCATTCTTTCTTCTGAAATCACAGTTTCATTTCAGACCATGAAGAAAAAATAATAGAACAAAAGTAAGTTTGACATTTAAATATATTCACATATATTATTACGACACGTGGTCACATGAATTTTAAAAATCAAAGTCCTTATTCAAATTTGGGGGAATAGCCTTAATTTCTTCATTATTTGTCTGAGCATTTTTTCCAGATAAACACATCCAAAGTCTTTTTAGCTCTCAGTCTTGTGAATGCTTTCATTGAGGAGAAGCTTAGCCAGACATCCCAAAAATATGGTATCCCCACAGGTCCATTTTCTGTGGAGTATCTGCTGACAGTGAAACTTTGTATGGTGACCCACAAAAGGACTTTTTAAACTGCAACTAATTACAACTGCTGAACATAACAGTGTATGCTACAAATATTGTTTTTTAAGTTTCAAAAAAAGTCTTGATATATAAATTATTATTTTATTTTCATTCAACAAAAAGAGAAACCAACAAAATTCTCCATGGTGAGATTAACTTTACATCTACATTGGGAAGGTTTCAAACCCAGATTCAGACATTACAACAACTTTATTTGCCTTTCAATCCCATCACACTAAGGTAGAAATCTGTATTTTACCACAAGAAACTCTGTCTTAATTGAATACTAAGGGCCCTAATATGCAATTCCCTATAGCTGTATTAGAGGTCTTTAAAGTGAAATATTTTAATCTAGAGCTGAATCTCACCCTTTTTAGTTAATTTCTATAATTTCTATTTGAAAGTTACCATGTATAGAGATGGATTTAATCCACGTGGGAAGAAATAATCTTCTCTAGAGAATGAATAGTTCCTATTTTCTTCCATGGTTGCCATGAGATGAAATTAATTACCTTGTGGTGCCTGATTATTAAAAAAACTCCAAAACAACACAGCAAAAAGCAAACAAGAAAACCCTACAAAAAAAAAAAAACCCAAACAAACAAAAAAATCAACCAATCAAAAAGCCCCCACTTAGATTATCTAGTTTACACTTGGACAACTAAAATTTAGAGAATAGGGTTTAATTCAATAGCCTTAACTTATATTTCTAGTAATATTTGAGATACTTTATGATATTCTGCCAGGCCTCAGCTGCTGCTGCACATACAAATGGGTGTCCACAAGATATTGCATTATATCTGCCACACTTCTGTGCATTTTTTAGCTATTATAGGCTGTCTCAAATGGCAGCTGAATAAAACCCCTAAAATAAGTGAGAAAAGAGAGATAGAAGAACGATAGACCAATCATTATGAAATATTTTGACTTAACAGCCTCATGAAAAGACACATATATCATGGAATAAATAGTTCAGATCACTTAAAGAATCACTGTCAAAGGTATTAGCAAAAGTGTTTTTAATATGAATATGTAGAAGTGCGACTTAACAAAGTTTGATGGCAAGGTTCAATCTACTACTACATGGAAGAAACATACGAATGAAAATCAAGTTAGAAACAATTTAGATGTTGAGTCAAGAGGTTCAGAGTGGACCACCTTACTTTCTAAACTCCTGATCGAACTTAAATGTTTCTACGTCCAATCTTAGTCTCAGTCTTGGTCAATGTTTTATGCCTAATGTAATTATCTACATAGATTTCATTAGTATTAATTCAGCATGCTGTCAGTCACTTACCAATGAGCTGTTACAAATAAGAGGTCTCTGTCTTGGGTAAGGAAGGATCTCTTAATATCTAGTAAGGAATCTCAAACCTTGAGAGGTGTCCCTGCTCAAGGGGAGAGTCATGTGGTTTGCAGTCTGGTTGCAATTCAGGGAGAACTCAGATTGGGTTCATCCTACAATCTGTCCTTGGTAAAAGGTCTCTCTGCCTCAAGGAGTAAATTTGAGAGGTGTCCCAGCTTAAGGGGAGACCCACTGCCTAGCTCACTTAGGCTGTCATATTTATAGAATAAAGTGATTAGCTCATAGTCAAATTACATGTGACAGGGAAAGGTATGCAGGAGACTCTTTGTACCCACAACTTTCTTTGTTCCTTGATGAATGAGTCTTGGAAAACCACCCGCTATTCATGTGTTAATCACATGATCGGTATTCCAAGCTCATATGCATTGATGCTCATTGTGTCACTCCGCTCTTTTTTGGATTTCCTAGAGGAGTTCTCCGTCCAACTATGGCTCAGGCCTCTACCTCCTTTGGAGCCTAAATCAAACTACTGCTAGCTTGGTTAAGGGGGTCAAACTCATTAGTCACACTCCATCCCATGATTACAGTCAATCCCTTTATCAATTTATAAAGTAGTAGTATAGTTACCTCTTGCCTCTATGTCATAAATATGTGGTGTATTGCAGATCAGTGATAAGAGTCCAATTATGTGATAAGTTTAGTTAAGTGCCAAAATTAATATTGTTTATATACTATGTTGGCATGCTTGCAGATCCATGGTAAACAATAGCTTTTAGTATAAAATATTTTTACTAATTACATTATTAGGTGTTTCCTCATGATGAAAAAGAAGTATTTGTTTCATTATGTTCCAAACCTTTACATATAAAATAATTATAAGTAATAACCATAATATTGCTAAGGCTAACAAAATCACAAATGGATGAAGCATTAGATTCAAAGTTTCTGTTGCTGTTGGTGACCATTCAAATAAGGTATCCCACCAATGATGTTCTCCATCCTTTTTTCACTCTTTTCAGTACATGGTGTATGTTCTCTGCATCCTAATGGATGGTTATCAGGGTTCTTTGTCCCTTGATCTGGATTCGTTTTAGGGATTGAGTCCGGTCATCATGTTGTAAGTTTTCTTATCAGTGTAAGATTCATTCCAATGGGGGTAGGTAGTAAATCTTGATATGATGGGTAGTTTGATTGTAGCAATTGTTTGGTTGTGACAGAAGCTGAATAGTTAAAGTTGTATCCCATAATTTTGGTAAAATTACAAATACAGATATTTGAGTAATTATTTGTCTCTGTAGTGGTGTTATCTATAGGTATAGAATCACAAAAGGTTCTCATACAAACACATATATTTCCAACATATATACGTACAGTCTCAGGGGTTTCATCAGGATGTGTTTCAAAATGACAAATATTTTGTTCACTGTCAAGACAAATGTCTTGGGACTTAATGGTATTACTTTCACAAATAAATTCTTGTTGTTCCTGTACAACACATGTGTTAACATCAACAGTTTGACATTTGTTTCCATTTTGTTGGTCCCATAGTCTATGTTCTAACAGGTAGAATACAGTTCCATGGTGAATTAATCCCAGTATATGATGTCCATTGAATCATTGCATATTGTCAGAACAAAAGCTGTGGCTTTACTGTCAGTGGGGTCATAGGTGAAATTAACTAGATGCCACTAAGACTGGAATTCTCTTTCAAATTTAGTTGCATTATCCCAGATTACCTTTCAAATTTCAATGGGTAAGTTACCCTCATCATCTTCTCTTACAATTGCTGCCACAGTAGATTGTACCATCAGTAGAGCCTGAATAAAACTATCTCCCATCTGGTTTTTGGACTGGCCAGACAGGTGAATTGTATGGGGAGTGGGTTCTGGAAATAACGTGCCATTTTTCTAAGTCTGCTACCTCAGAAATGCCATTTTGTGCCACAGAAGAAATTGATTATTCTGGTACATTAGTAATCTTTGAATCAGGGAGTGCAGGGGCTGTGCAGAGTACATGCACTGTAGCCTTCCAATTTCTATCAGGGTTAGGGTTGACATTTGAACCAAAGGACCACACGCTGCCATCCATCAGGCACCAGGTTTGGCTGTTCAAAACATCAAAACCCAAAATATATTCATTGTGATCTTTAACTTCAAAGTGAGTAGATGACATGCACTTCTTGCCCAGGAGCCATAAACTAACTTTCATGGTTAGGCAAATAACACTTGCTTTGTTCACTCTGGTAATTTTAATTCTTTGCCATCCAGATCGCACACCCAGCTTCTTGGCATACCGTTGTGTTAATACTGAAATATGTGCTCCCATATCTATTAGGAATTTTACCAATTGTCATCAAGGACCAACTGGAATCAAAATATATGGGCCATTATTTATCCATTGATAGGATTCCACTTGTTGGAAAGTCAGACTAAGTTGTTGTCCTGGTATTACTTGTTTTTTGGCTTCATGCTTTGCAGTTCCTCCCCTAAGGGAAGGAAAGGGTTATCACTCTTTCCTGGAGCAGGTGATGATGTTGGAGTATTTGGAGTATGCTCCCTCCTTTTGCTGTCATTGAGCTTCTGGAATGTTTGAATTAGACTGAGGATAATGCCAATAGGCAGTCTCTGAATCAAGGGTCTGGGAATGCCCAGTGCCAATGCTTTCTTCTAGTTCACTTCTTCATTCCTGAGACTCAGCTTGTGGGTCTTTAGACATATTTTCCCCTAGTTCTTATTCCCTGTGGAGATGTTTGTTTTATTGGTTGCACTCAGTGATCTCCTGTTCGGGGTCTTGGATCTGATTTTCCAGCTAACAGATCATCCCAAACCATTTCACGGGCATGGTTTACAATGCACTGCATTAAGTCTGCCCAGGTAGGGAGTTGGTTGCAGTGGTCATTGTTGCCTAATCCCTCGTTGTGTTCTGTTTCTCTTTTAATTTCATCCTGTTTTGCCATTAAGGAGGGTTTAAGAACTGCTGGGACTTCTCTAAGTAGTGGTTTTAGCACTGTATAATCAATTGTAGCAGATATTGTGATATCAATGGATTCTCATTTATACATGCAGGCAGTTTTTGTGATAGATGTAAAGAGCTCATTAAGGGATCCTATGGGGATTATGGAGAGTTCATCTTGCTTCATAATATTTATTCTCCCAGCCCAATAAGCTATCCTGCTGGTGAGTGGGATCTATTTGCTAAGTTGGGTCCCAAATTTAAGAAAACTCCTGGACCCCAAAAGCTGTTTGTTTCATCTCCACTCAAAATTATTTGGTTGCCACCACTTAAGTAGAGTCTCCACAAATACTGTTTCAGTTTTGCCTGACTTTCTACTGTATTTTTCTTGTAAATTTGTCAATTGTAACAGATCCCAGGGAGTGGTTCGTGGTGCACCACCCCTAGGTCCTTCAGACTTCTGTTTTAATGATGGGTCTAACTTGATATTCAGGGGGATTTGAGGGAAACAAATAATCATCTTTCCCTAGTTTGCTGTCATGGGTGTCTCCCCATATATTTCCATCCCATTCTTCAGGGGTTACAATTAATTTCTTAATCTGTACAATGTCAGGGGGATGGGGAGCCCACATAAGTATCATTTCAACCACTTCTTCCGATATTTGTTGGTTTTTTTTTTCCTTTCCTTCATGTAACTGTTTCTCCAGCTGCACAATTTTCAGGGACAGTAATAACTCAGCTGGCCTTCCTGCCTTCTATTTCCTCTCTCAGATCTTGTTTCTCTCTACTTTGGTTTTTCATGTCCTGACAGGCAGCTTCTAGGCAGGTGCCTAACTTCTTACAAATAATTCCTTTTCTTTTCCATCCTTTATATGACCCCTGGCCACCTTTAGCTGTTCTTCCACAGCTTACTAATCCTGCCAATTATCATGAGCCCATTCTTCTGAGAATTTGGGACTCACACTTATTCCATGCTTCCATAAGTAATCAGTGATACTACTACTTGCCATCCTGCCAATTATTCCAATTTGTCGCCTAATCTGTCACGATGTAAGACACACTTACACACATACTAGTATAGTTATTTTTAAAATAACTTATGAAAGAGACATTCCATTTTTAAATTTATGGACAGTAAATGTAAATCTCTATAGAGTATCTAGAAGTCTTTCTAAAAAGAGATGTTGTATTGCTGAAGTCCAGTTGTTGCAGAACAGAAATAAACTTAGTAAATTTTTTTCACATTTGCAAGTAGCTATGAAATGGGACTTTATATATCAGGTATAGTCAATGACAACTGGTAGTTTCGTTCAAGATAAACTGCAGTTTCAACTGTCACTACTAACAACTTTATTTTATTTAACTTTTATTTTTATTTATAAATAAATTTATTTTTATTTATAAATAAAATAATATTTATTTTATTTAAATTTTATTTATTTTTTCTTCGTTAGAGCACAAACTAAGTTTTTACTTTAATGCTTTGTGGCATATCTAGATAACTTACAACACTCTGAGACTGTGTCACATCTTGATAGATAAGTTTTATCTTTGAGGTGTAAGATAACCTTAGTTTTGACAAGACTGATGAAGACATGAGACTACACCATTTCCATTTAAAAAAAATAAAATAATGACTTAAAAATAAGTAACAATATTAAATTAAAAAAGATTTCATGACAATTTAAGAATTTAAAAAACCCAATGTTTGAGCTGTGCTATCCTTGTTACCAGATCTTTCAAGGTCTGGGGGAATTTTACTTTATTGCCATCAAGCTTTGAAGAGGGCTTCAAATAACTAAACAAACAGAAAGAACAACAAATTAAAAAACCTTATTAATTTATTTATTCATAACTCATAATGTAAATAACAAAATTTATTAATAGATATTATGCAACATTACAGAAAATCTGCAACTACCAAATTGCTTCAGAAGTTGTTTGTTTTATATTGTACATCATTGTGACTTATTGCTTTGCATTTCAATTGTATAAGTACAGAATATGGAGTGAATGCAAAGTAGCTGTTCTGCAGGGAAAAGAAAAACTCTGGGGCTATTCTTCACTGTTAATTGAATTTTAGCAAAGGATGTTTGTTATAGAAAAAAGTAAAATACTAGATGTATGATGTATAAAGCATGGGAAGTAACCTTCTCCCAGCCTGGCTTCAGCAGGCCTGAGCTGGATTATCATGTCTAAATTTGCCACTTCTGAACAGATACAGATGACTGGAAAGGAATTAAAAAAGGGCATCATGAATGAAAAAAGATTTTATAAAATGTGAATGAAAAGAGATTGAGTGAATCCATGTTATTCAGTCTTGAGAAAAGAAGACTTGGGAGGAACATAAAAGCAACTTTCAGATCTGTAAAGGACTGCTGCAAAGAGAAAAGGAAGAATTTATTTTCCATATCTCTGCTGGACAGTGCAAAAAAGGAATAGATTTAAACCGAAGCAAGACATATTCATGTTAGAAGTTATGAATAACTTTTAAGAAGCAAGATCAAATACAGATGTTTGATCAGTGGTCTGGGGTCTTAGAGAACATGTAGAGGAAAAAATTCTAGAAGTGTTAAAAATGTACTTTATTGATTTTACCGTAGGGGTTGTAAAGGATTGGATAATTTCCTAAAGTCCTTTTCAATTATATTCCCTGAAAGCTTGTTTTAAGAAACAACACATTCAGTTTTTTCAAACCCAATTATTTCACAGAACTGTTGGTTTGTTTTGGGGTGTTCTGTGTTTACTTGTTTGGTTTGTCTATTTTCTACAAAATAAAGTTTAGCAATTTTTCTGTCTCTGGTCATTTTGATCAGTGGGTCATAACGACAGTTTGAGCAACCAGCTTTGAGACTAGATATTAAGGAACTTGCTAGGATATAGCATTAACCACTGACATTTTAAAGTTATAGAGAAAGATTTTAAATGTTGTTAGTGGAAAAGTCAAGGTTTTAAAAAAACCCATATAACTTTTAAAATTCTTTAATGTTCTGGATGCAATGTAGACAGCTGTGACTTACCGGTTAATCTGGTTTAACACTCATTTGCCATTTTCTATTGGTCTGCTTATTTGTTATTATTATTAGAATGTTTTGCTAAAGATAGTAAATTTAATTTTCTATACTATTATTTGTCTTGTTCACTTTTAACATGAAGCATCTATTGAAAGGTATCCTGAACTCTTACTATACAGGAATATTTATTAATATGGAGCTCTTCATTAATTATCTGTAAAACTAAACTTATTTTATGAGATTCTGTAGAATTCAGTATTTCAGACTGTATCTTGCCATCTCTTCATTTTTATAACACATCCTTTCACGTCATGATCTTAAATAATGATTTCTACTTTTCTCCTTCATAACACATATAAGAGATGTTTCTTCACATTCTTCCCAACTTTATGCTTCAGAATCTTCAGAACATAATTAAACATAATTACAGCTATTACTGTCAAGGCCAGTGTACTGGTGAGAGGAATAAAAACTTCTTCCATTGAATTCTTCTAATAGCTTCAGTCTATGTTGCCAGAATCCAAAGACCAAAGTACGACAATTATGATATTTGTGCTAGCAGTATAAATAAATGAAGGTTGAAGTATGTAGTGCATTTCTGAAATGATATTCTGCTTGTCCAAATGGCCGTCAAAACACTGATTGTTCCTGAAATACACTTTAGCTTCTCATAAGCAAGTTGCACAGTAACTGAATTTCAAACACTCTCAGCTGATCAGCAATTTAAAAGTAAAACTAATCTGCCAGTAGATGCTGATGCATTTTGCATAGCTAAATATTTGAATACACAGCCCAGCTTCAAAATTTTCCCATGGTTCTGTAACATAGCAGTTGGATCATTCTTTCACTTAAGCTACCTAGTACATTTGGAAGAGTGTGCAGACTCATCAGAAATATGCCAAAGAGTGAGTATAAATTGAAATGCTGAAAACAGATTAAAGTTGTATATGTCCCTTACCAATTTATTCTCAGGGTTTTCAAGTTGCTTTCATTTCTCCTTACTAAACTGCTCTGGCTTCAGCACATTCAGTTTTTATATTTAGTGGGACTCTTATCTGGATGTTAACCAGTGTAATGTTGGAATACTTTATTTAATGCAAGGTCTATGTAAAATAAAATATTTTGCAATTATTCTTTCCAATGGAATGAAGATGTCTCTGATCTTTTTCTTTTTTCTTTCCTTAAATTCTGTTGTATTAAAGATACATTATTGTTACTTGCAGAGCACTTCTCAAATAATAGGATGGTAAAGCCTTTGTGATATTTCATATCCACATGAATATGAATCCAGACAAATAGCCTTCAACACACTACACATAAATAATTATCCATGCTCAGAATTCAGTCTTGTCATACTGCAACGATATTTCTTCTATCATATCAAATCTCTTTGTTCTTCCAAATCTCTTCCTATATGTTT
This sequence comes from Strix aluco, assembly GCF_031877795.1. Taxonomy (NCBI): domain Eukaryota; kingdom Metazoa; phylum Chordata; class Aves; order Strigiformes; family Strigidae; genus Strix; species Strix aluco. The sequence continues at coordinate 85,926,169 of NC_133932.1, read as the reverse complement.
CCAACAAATAAATATGTAACAGCAGCAGAAACCCCCCCAATCTTACTATCAATATCAAACTCTTTAAGGCACTAAAGATGAATCTTCTAATCAATAGAAGGTCTTGAACCACTTATAGCAGTTAGCATGTAGTTCTAGTTAACAATAGTGTTAACATGAAATATAGTTAACCTTGTAGGATAAAGAGGTAGCTTAGTTATCAGAATAAAATACCTTAAGAGTAAGCAGCCTGTCAATCACTGTGAAAGTTATGAATCTGTCTAGAACTTTCCAAAGGAGAGATCATGAGCACCAGTGGCAGCCAGTTGATAGGTGCCGAGTGAATATGAAAAGGACGATGAAAAATCAGGTTCTCTCAACTCCATTCTGTAACTCATAGTCCCTGGGGTCACCCAAGAAGAGAACTTCAGGGACCCCAGGTCCTGGTCCAGAGCTCCACACACCATGGCTGGAGTCTTTACCTGGATCTGCCCAACTGTCTTCTGCACTACATCATCTCTACTACAGAACAGTAAAATCATGTGATTCATAAAATTGTATATGTCTGTGATTGAAATGTTTTGGTATCTGAGTCCATTTAGTCTCCCCACAGTCATTTGGCTTAAATTGTGACACCACTATCTTTCAGAGAAGAGCCCTTGCTGTCAGACAACAGAAGTCAGTCTCTTTTACCGTGGTCCCTTGTATATGACTGACATAAAGTGGAATAGTTCCAGTGGGAAGAAAATATGTGAAACTTGAATCTAGAGTTTCTCTCTGAACTTAAGCACCTCTTAACTGTAGATTATTTTTTTCTTGTTGGATCAGTTCCATTTTGCCCAGTGAACCTCTGCATATTTGTACAAAGAGAAAATGGGGCAGAAGAAAAATAAATATTATTTTAATCTCTTCAAGAGTAATTATGCAACCCCAAAGCCAGTTCTTGTAACCAAATGATATACATATCTACAGGAGACTGACTTTAAGTCCAGCTATTATGTTTCATGTCTGTTGAAAGAAAAGTCTTAACAACTAGACTATTCTCTAAGTTTGTCTAAGAACCCAGACAGAAGCATTTCCTATAAGTGTTTTGACATACTGCCATTCTGTAGCAAAAAAAATTCAGTCAGGAATTGAATCAGTTGCAGCAGGCAGGAATCCCTGTGCCCAGTGGCCAGTGAAGCTATATAATAATATACACATACTTAATCTTTAAAATCTACCATCTCTTTTGCCATGCTGAGCAATGTCATGATCCCATGAATATCTATCATCTTGAAAAATAAATGGTTTCCAGTACTCTGTAGAGACGGTAATTATTTGAGCTTGATAGCACACTCCAGCCCTTGTCATTCTGATTACATTATACACAATAATGGAATTTTATGTTTAGAGCAAACATTACATTTTAAAGATTCACAAAATACAATATAATCTACTCACGGATAGAATAACTGCAGTAGACAACTTATAGGAGTGATTCTTTGTAATGTACTGCAGTATGTAAATAAAATATTGTAGACAGTTTTCCCTGGCATATATTCTACTATTAACATATGTGAGCTGTTCAGGACTCAGTAAGCTAATTAAAAAACTGGGAGCATGAAAAGAAATATCCCAAATCCTGGTATCATTTTCTTCTCTGTGGCTGAATTTTTTGGAAAATAAGAACAAAGAGACTTAGAGTATACATGTTGGTAACACATACGGCTGCACATATTTGAGCACCATGCATGTAACTTAAGATAATATGTTTTTAAATGCATTTGGCATGCAAGTAAAAATCTGTCTTGACAAAATAATGAAGAAAAAAATTAACTTGAGAAGTATAGGTATTTTTTTTTTCTTTTTTTTTTTTTTTTACTTTTAATGGTTTTAATGTGAGATTTATAAGTGAATGAGTCTCTCATAGAGTCATAGAATATCCTCAGTTGGAAGGTATCTACAAGAGTCACTGAGTCCACCTCCTGACTCCACACAGGGCAACCTAAAAGTTAAAGCATGTATCCCAGAGAATTATCCAAATGTTTCTTGAACACCAAGAGGTTTGGGATCATGATCACTTCCCTGGGGAGCTTGTTTCAGTGTCTGATCATCCTCTCAGTGAAGAACTTTTTCCTAATATCCTACCTGAATTTTTCCTGACACATCTTTAAGTCATTCCCTTGCATCTTATCACCAGACACCAGAAAGAAGAGATCATCACCTCCTTCTCTGCTCCCCCCTATGAGGAAGTGGTAGTCAGCAATGACATCAGCCCCCAGTCTCCTCTTCTCTAAGCTGAACAAACCTAGTATCCTTAGCTGCTCCTTTATAAGTCATGTTTTCTATTCTTTTCACCATCTTTGTTGACCTCCTTTGGGCAGATTCTAATATTTTTATATCCTTATAGAATCTTCAAAATATATATGAGTGCATGGGTATAAACACTAGAAGGTTTAAATCATAGCTGAATTAACAGAAGAATGTCCATAGATAATTCACAAATAATTTATTGTGCATATTTCACTTAAACTAGATTTATCAAATATTTTTTCACAGGTGGATATTCCATTAAAAAATGTTAGTTTGTTCAAACTCAAGCTTTCTGAATAAATACACATTCCCCTGAAATTTTCAAACTGAAGGTTTCTGACCCTGAACATTACATTTCTAGTAAAAGTCAGAGGTGACAACCTTTGTCTTAGAAGTTGGGTTCCTTAAAGAATTATTCTGAATGTGGTACAAGATTTCCCTGAAAATCTTTATTCAGAAAGATATACGACCAATCTCATTTCTATACAGACCTGAAGACAAGCTGGCATCCACGAGATTCTACACACATCTTTGTTTAGAACACTCACCGAGGACTTGTGGCCCCGATCCTTTAAGTTACAACACATACTGTACTGTGTTTTCCATATCCCCTACAAAAGCTGTACCTACTAAAGTTTAAAGCCACTTTCTCCTTTTGGATGTGATTTTTTCAATAATTTAATACTATTTGAGAAGTGAAAAATTTGAAAATCTTTAATAGCTCCCAGAAAAGAACAAAAAATAACCAGTAAATTTTAAAAATATACCCCATTTTCCAGCCCTCTGATCTCATTGCACCATCCACGCTATTCCTTTGTAGCACTATTCTGAACTGAAATATACACTGCTCTGTATTTTAATGCATTAGTCTGAACTGATGTAGCACAGAATTGATTCAAAATATTCACAAAGTATATAAGGTATATGTTCTCTTATATATTATCTGAATTTAAAATAAATTATGTGTTAAGTTCATAGTCACTCATTTTTTAAAATGGAAAGTATATACCACTGATTAATGCTTAACCACAATGCTTAAACTTTCAGGTTTTTGTCATTTCAAAAGATGCTTTAACTCATGCTTTCAACAGTCAAAAATACATTCCTCAAAATATATAATTATCTTTATTTTATTTCTCACCTATTTTTAAAATACATCTCCTGAGGAGGAAATGAACGTACAGCATTTGTATCAATTTGTATTGTAAGTAAAGGAAGAGATTAGGAGAATTGAATAGCTACAAGTAAATACACACAACAGAAGTAAATTCAATATACTGTAACTCCTCGTATTTTTTTATAACAAAAGTGTTGAAGAAAATTCTTATTCCTTTAGCATTCTAAACATCTGTCTCCTGAGGACCTGGACTTGTCCAAGAATTATGTAGGTTGTAAAACAAAAGCTAGAGACCTATAGGAACTGCATACAAGAAAGAAACAGACTGAAGTTTTAAAATTGGTATGTGGTGGCAGCAGCTGTGAATAGTTCTGTTTGTATTAGTGTTATCTGGATTGCTGGTGCTAGCAATACTTTTCTTGTAAAACAGCTAGAACTAAATTTATGGTCTTCTTGCATTGCTCTACACAGAAGGTCCATATTTCTCACCCTCTTAGAAGAGATCTACATGAACTAGAAGAAATATCATGATTTATTAATTTTAATACTTCTAAAAATGTACATTTATATGTTCATATGGGCATTCTGAAATTAAATTCATCTTCATTTTTGATATAATTGCATTTAGAGACAATACAGGGTATCATTACAGAAATATTGGTTAATTCATTCCATTTGCACACATAAAGATATAGACCTATCATAACCTTCAAAGAAGTAAGCATTATTTTCAAAATCTAATTCATCTGCCATAGAATTTGAAAGTAACAACATGAATCATAATATCAGAATAATTTAAGTATTATAATTTCACCAATGTATCAAGGTATTAAAACCTCCTCATCATCTGATCGTCAGAACTAAAATCACTATGTTTGTGTTTATGTTAACAAACCTCTGAGTGTTTCTGAGTTCCTAAGCATAGTGCTTGTCCCAGATTGCATCACGGATCCATCTCAGGGTAAAACAAGGTATATACCAGTTTCTTATCATTTCTCATTATCCAGTTTCCCTGAAAATAAAACCTAGAAATAAGAGAATATGGTAATTTAAATGCTACTTCAACATCACTGAGACGGTCAACTAAGGTTTTGGTTGCATGAATAAATGATAACTATGAATATATGATTCAAAAGTACAAAAACTGCAATATAACTGCATGTAGTTTAGCAGCAGTGTAAAACCGAAAGAGTATGTCTACATAATCTTTTGTAGAAAGTTGCAAGTGAGCTCTGCCCATGCTGAAGCTGACTAAGCTTGCAGTAATAGTGCAGCATTAAGTCAAAACTAATAAATCTTTCTGATTCATGGGTCAAGCTTAGTACCACACTGATGCAGATACATGGCTTCCATTTAGCTTAGAGCATGGTTAGATTCTGTTCTCAAAAGGTGATACAGACTTATACTGAAAACAGATTATGTGTGAAGGCATTGGAATGGTGTCCAATAACAGTTTTAAAGAATAAAAATAAGGGAATGAAGGGAATGTATCTGGAGTGTATATATAAGTCATATGTAAAAATGCACACATGCACACACGCACACACTTTTTAAACTTAAGCTATTAGAAAGAACAAGGAAACTGTCTAGGTGCATATGACTGGCCAGAATTCAATTTACAGTGGCGCAAAACATCCCTCAGTTTTTATGTTTCTGAATGACAATGCATCATTTTTCCCCTATGAGTCTCCAATAAAGCCATTCTGTTATTGATTTTCTTTTGTTTTATTTTCCTTATAAAACTTTCAATGTCAACCTTGTATTAAGAAAAATTAGGTTTTGTCCTACAGATAATGGTACTTACTGTGTTAGAAAAGGTTAGACTTTACTACAAATGACAACCATAACTGCTCTGAAGTCCTTTCTTTGTCCTACACATAAATGTGCATGGAAGTAAAAAGAGTCATGTTTCAGTATATTGAAACCCCATTCACTAGTATCTTAAACATTTATTGCACAGAATTTAGGAGGGAGAGAAAACTGATTAAGAAACATGGGTCAATGTAAAATCTAGGTACTAATAGACTTCATTTATCATTATGCACATACTAGTTCAAAGATAAACAGGGTAGACTGAAAAAATGCAGCTATCCAACATTATAAAAAACCTCAGACCTTAGCTATGCAGATAATAACAAAGCAGGATTTTTTTGAAACAATTAATAGAAAAAAATCATACTATGTTATATCATGGCAATTGGAAACTTCCTCATATTAAAAGCTCCAGGGATTTCTTGAAGTGAGTAATGTTTTATTTAGTTACTATTATAGAGCGCTCAGAGCTGAGCCACTGTATTAAGCTTTTTTATAGTATTTGTCTTTTCACATCACCTCAGGGAAAAAAAGATCTGTAACAAAGCAGAGTCTTAAAGTACATGCTTGTTTACCAACAAAAGCCTATCTCCAATTTTGGATGGCTAAAAGATGTTTCAGTTTCCTAAATTCAAGAACCACTGTGGTTTTATTTTTATTTATCTATATCTACTTAGATCAGAAAGAACTGAAAAAGGTTGGTACTTTTAAACTGTCACAGAAGAATAAAATGAAAAAGTAATTGCATACATTTTCATCAGTCTCTTTCTTTAACCCTTTGTTAACCTGTGAAAAAGGCCTGTGAAAAGAGATTTTTGAGACTCCTTTATTTTCCTAGAGGCTGGCTGTATCAATGAAAAACTCCTTTCTTCCTTAGTGCTATCACTCCATTGCCAGTATTTGAAAACAATCCTTATACTAACAGGACATCAATCTCTAAGTTTTTTAACTTCAGAAAGTTATGGTAAACCAGTTGAGTCAAACATTTACAGCCTAAGAAGACTAAATCTGTGCTGTGGTGAGGAACTGTAGCAACCAGCCAGTATAAAATGCTGAACCTATGTCTAGCCATTCAAAAATAGATCGAAGCCTACTCTTGGACTGAATAGTTCTCTTCCACCTGCTTGACAAATCAGATTGGAGACCTGGAATGTAGGAAATGCTGATTAAGGCAATAATCTACTAGAGTTGAATCAAATATTTGAATTTATACCTGCACCCAAACCATTAAGTGGTTTATTACAGGTATTTCCTTAGAATACAGGATATTCTGATTTAATGCAGTTGAAGATATGTCAGTATGCCTTGGAAATAATAAGAAAAATTCCATGGCACGATGGAATCATATCAAGATTCCAAGGAGGAATAACATCAACAAGGGAGATTTAAAAAAACACCTTTACAATATCATAAACTACACTTCTGTCCCTATAAAATACAAGACCTGGCTGTGAGGAAAAACAGCACAGTAGTGCTTGTATCTTCCTGCCTAAAAACATTTTTTTCTCCCAAAAAATAGGGTAACCTCACCTATTTCTTTTAAAAATACTTTCCGGCATGTGGCATCCTGGGACTTGTGTTTCAACACTGTGTTAAGCACTAGCTGGCACTCACCAAACTATTCCAGAAAGCGTGATAACAGTCATGTATCAGGGCTTAATAATTTTTCCTGGCTCCATTTACATGCCTAGTACAGTCACTCTACTGAGTATTTGGGAGGAAGTGGAACAGGTGGGTTCAAGTCTCTGTTCTACATGAAACAAGAATAGTGACCTGATTCTGTTTTCCAAGGGTTCAAGTAAGTTCTTCCAGTACTGATAAACTGGGGGGCAGAGTGAGGTTCTTTTACTTTTTCTTGGGGAAAAGAGAGCAGGGAAGGGGCAATGAGATGTTTAAGCTAAAAAATGAAAATATCTATGGGTTTTATGTCAACAGCAAGAAAAAAAAGAAAAGAAAAAAAATTGACAATTTCACTATAGCCATCTGACTCTTTGTAGTAGGGAACAAGGGAATTTGGTTTTAATAAAGTGAGGAATTAAAGAACTCTCAATTTACAAAGGTGTACAGTGATTTTAGGAAGATAGATTTTGAACTTAAACCTAAAATGTCTGCCTCATATATCCCTCTTTGTGGACCTAGGCTGTACTACAAAAAATACTTTTGAGTATCTGAAGCTTAATTCTTTTGAAAGAACATAAGAATAAATACATTAAATACCTTTCAGGATTTTATTTCTTTGTGATACTAAAATGTCTTGTTTTGCCGGACTTACTCTCACAGCTGTGCTGATGGTGGACAAGTCCTCTCCATCAGCCTGAAAAAAATCCCCTAAAAGTTTCCTTTTATGCAAGTGAAATTGTTTGAAAAATCAGTACCTGAAGTTTGTGCTTTGTTATGCAGCTTATTGTGTCCTCTAATTCCACAGACTTCAATGAACTTCCACCAGACCTATACTCTTATAAGCAGAATGTGATTCTGTATGATTTACAGATGTCTTCCCAATACAGATATGTCAATTTTCATTACTTCCAGTACAGCAAATATCACTATGTGTATAAATATGACTTTAAATATTTGGTAGGAGAGGGGGAAAAAAAAAAAAAGTGAATCAGCTGAACCTAGGTATTACTGTTGTTAATTGAAAGTTTTTTCACTCAAATAATGCTTTGTATAGAAGTCTCTCCACTAGAGGCCGCACAGAGACTGCTTAAATATTACCTGTTAAACTAGAATAAAACTCACATCAGAGAATGAAAACACAATCAAATCCCAAAATAGTGCTTTGATCCATGATGAGAACAAACAATTTAAACTCCTAGGGAAGAGTCACTACTAGTTTTTCTTGTTTGTTTGTTGAGAATCTAAGTAACATTCTAATTTTATTTTTTTTTAGTTATAAAACATTGACCCACTTTGGAAAAAATGAAGTCTTGTAATTATTACACTGTTTTAAATCATACCACATAAAAGATAATCTTTCCATTCTCATATTAAGATAAAGTATACTAACATGGGGGACAATGCTGCTTCAGGTAAAGCTAAGGGAAAGTCTTTTTCCTCATAAGTCCTGAGGAAACAGAAGGCTTCAGGTTCTGACACGGGCCCAGACCAAGAGCTCTTTTTTTGGTGCTTCTTGTGGCGGTGTTGCAATTTCTGCTGAGGAACTGACAGGTGGCAGTGATGAGACCACCGTCATTTCAGGAGAGGCGGTGGGGGTAGAAACAAGGGTGCCACACCCACCATGGGCAACCCACTCTTTCAAGGGGGGACCAACTGGTGCTGATCCTCCCTGCAACACCCATTGCCCTGGTCTGAGGGGAACTGGGACCACTGGTCTGGGAGACCAAGGGATATTAGCAAGGATGCATAACATTAGCGAGGAGGATTTGGTCATGATCTCTTTTCTTTGCAGATCAAAATATTAATAGGGAGGTTATCTGTGTTAGTTTGAACCTGAGCAACTTACTATTTTAATGATACCTGTTTAATAATAACAACATTAATAATATTATTAGATAATATAATTAGATAATGAAGATTTCAGTTAAGCCAACAACAATCCTTGGCTCTTCAAATGTGTAAGGTTTGTTTCTGTTAGCTTATAAAGAGATTATGACTGTAGCTCTTGGGGACAAGAAAGTTTCACCCAACTCAGTAGCTCCTGCATTTCCAAGAAGTTCTTTACGGGCACACGTGAAGCTGACTAGTGGCTTAGAAGTTCTTCATACCTGATTTTCTTTTCTCATTATTGGTCTATAGTAAATCCCAGAGATAGAGGTAAAACAATGGATGATACTGCACTGACTTTCCAAAATGACCAGTTTTGTATTTCTTCTCATGTAAATCTGGTCCTTCCACAAAATCCAGGATGCCCCAAGAACTAATATTCAGCTTTCCCTTTAATACAATATATTTTGAATCCCAAAGTTAAATGTAGCAATTTAAGTTAAGAAAAAACATTTTTAGGGTTATTGTTATTACTGCTGCTATCAATACAAATGCTACCGCCAATAACATACTGCCAAGGCTATTTCCAAGCTCATGAAGTATGGGATGAATGAGCAGAGAGTGAGGTGGATGGAAAGCTGGCTGAAGGGATGGGTCCAGTGGGTGGTGATCTGTGGCACAAAGTCTAGTAAGAAGCCAGTAACTAGTGGTGTACACCAGAGACCAATAGTAGGTCAAATCCTGTTAAATGTCTTCATGAATGATCTGGATGACGTGGCAGAGTGTGCCCTAAGCATGTCTGCAGATGACACAAGACTGGGAGGAGTGGCTGATACACCAGAGGCTTGTTTTGCCATCCTGAGAGACCTCAAGAGACTGGAGAAATGGTCTGACAGCAACCTCATGAAGTTCCACAAGGAGAATCGCAAACCATTGTACCTGTGGAGGAACAACCCCATGCACCAATATTCTAGCTGACTGACCCCAGAAGAGGACCTGGGGGATCCTGGTGGATACCAAGTTGAACATGAGGTAACAATGTGCCCTTGAGGCAAAAAAGGTTAATGGTGCCCTGGGCTGCACTAGGAGGATTGTTGCAGCAAGTCAAAGGAAGTGATCCTTTCTCTCTACTCAGCACTGGTGAGGCCACATCTGGAGTCTTGTGGGCAGTTCTGGGCTCCTCAGTACAAGAGAGACATGGACATACTGGAGAGAGTCCAGCAAAGGGTCACAAAGGTGATTAAGGGTCTGGGGCATCTCTCACGTGAGAGGGATGTTAAGCCTGGAGAAAAGAAGGCTCAGAGGGATCTCATCAATGTGCATAAATATCTGAAGGGATGGTGCAAAGAGGAGAAAGCCAGGCTCTTTTCAGTGGTACCCAGTGACGGGACCAGACGGAATGGGCACAAACCGAAACATAGGAGGTTTCCTCTGAACATCAGGAAACAGTTTTTTGCTTTGAGGGTGACTGAGTATTGGCACAGGTTGCCCAGAAAGGTTGTGGCGTCTCCATCCTTGGAGATATCCAGAATCCATCTGGGCACTGTCCTGGGCAGTCTGCTTGAGCAGGAGTGTTGGATCAGATCATCCTTTGGACCTCAACCATTCTGCGATTCTGTGATTAGTCCATTAAAAATAAAAAAAAAAAAAAAAAAAGTATTTTGATCATTTGAACATTTACTGCACAAAATACTTGAATCTTTTTTATTGTTAGACTAGATTCTGAAGCTATTTATCTTCTTTTATTTCTCTCCTATAAATTGTATATATTTATTTGTAGTCTATGAACTGATTAGCCATAGGTTTGGTATAAGAAATACAGTGCAGATAAGGTTGCCGTAGTCTTCATGAATGTGCTATAAATATGTATTATATATGTGTGTATAATTATAACTATCACAAAGGGGACAACTACTTTGAATTTTTACAGGGTTCATGAGGTACAAAAGTAATTCCAAAATTCAGAGACTGATTTTAAATACACTCTCTGGTCAGAGGAGAATAAAGAACACTGATAATTCAAATATGACAGAGAAAAAATTCAAAGGAGATTTCCAAATTTAGGCTTTTTAAATCCATGCTGAAATACTTCACAGAAGAAAATGATAGTTAGAAGAGCTAAGAATATTAATTCAGTGATTAAAAAAATTGCTCTGGAATTCTTTATATGAAATAACTTTTGTTTAAATGTGGTTTAGGTAGTCTAATCAACATGCACTGATAAAACGTGGTAACTTGGTTACTGGCTTCAGAAATTCTGGCCTGTCTCTTGGTATGAGATCATAATTTATAAAAAAGAACCACCCCCAAACCTCTGTTCTTTAGTGAACATTGTCCCTAATTTTTGTAAATGATAATATATAATTATGAGAGAATTATTTGCAAAAATAGCTTTTACTGTATTCATAATAATATTTCTTCCAAGTTAATTAATGAGAAAAAGAGATTCACAATATCTTTAAATATAATTTATGTTAGGTTTTGCTAGAAAATTAATTACATTTATTGGAAGATGTACTGGGTCTGGCTGAGCCGGAATTGGTTTACCCCTATAGCAGCCCTCATGGTGCTGTGTTTTATGTTGGGAGCTGGCAGGGTGTTGATAGCACACTGGTGTTGTGGCTACTGCTGAGTGGTGCTTACACAGCAACAAGGCTCTTTCCAACATTTCCCGCCCCCCAGTGGGATGGGGTGGGCAAGATCTTGGGAGGGGACACAACCAGGACAGCTGACCCGAACTGACCAAAGGGATATTCCATACCATATGACATCTGGTCAAGTATAAAGCTGGGAAAAAGGAGGAAGGGGATGTGGTCACCCTTGGTCCTCCGAAGCAACCACTACGCGTATTGGAGCCCTGCTTCCTGAGAAGGCCCGACATCGCCTGTTCATGGGAAGTAGAGAATAAATCTGTTCTCTTTCTGCTTCCATGCATGGATCTTTGCTTTGCTTTGCTTATATTAAAACTGCTTTTGTTTTACCCACAAGGGTTGGGTTGGTTTTTTTCCTATCTTATTTTCTTTCCCCTCTTTGCCCCGTTAAGAAAAAAAAGGGGAAGGGGGGGAAGTGATAGAGCGACTTAGTGGGTATCTGGCATTTAGTCAAGGTCAAACCACCACAGAAGAATAAAACAAAACAATTTAAGCACTTTCATGGTACATAGTCAGTAAACTATCTTTTTTAAGAGATTAATCCTGTATCTATATAATTTCAGTAAATTGTCTATGTGTGCATTCTCTATGTATACCATACATCAAATTCTCAAATAAAACTTCTTCCATGGTACTCATATTTTTCATATATCTATACACACAGAAAAACGCTTACTTACAGACTGAATTTTGTGTGTGTCTGTACGTAAACATACATGTTTGTGTACATACACATAAGTAGGAATATTTAGAGTTAGATATAATTGCACTTCTTGTATTCATGACAGATTCTACAGTATTTTGTATGAAAATGACTACAAGATATACTTGAGAACTGTTCACAATTACTTTTTTTTTTCATAAATCTTGGAAGTTTCACTGCTAGAAGATATTACACCCATAAGTTATGACTGTCAGTACTAAATGTCTAGACAAAGTCTATGCCCCTTGTCATTTTAGCAGCACTTCCTATTAACATAGTCACAAGTGGTTTCCCATAATGTGGTTCTGTTACATGTGTGATGATTTGATTGGCAGCAACATCTATAATAGCATAGCATTATTGTCTGTGGCAGCTGCTGATAAGTTTAAGAACCAGTTTATACTTGATGAACACCATACTAGTAAATGTGCACCTAAGATTTGAAAAATGTACCTGCTGTCAGTAGGTACAATTTGGGAATACTTGCTCCACAGAGAGGGGGTGACTAGTTACCAGACTCTAATTATTAATCCTTTAGACATTAATGAACTTTCTTTCAGCTAAATTACTGTGTTTATTAATAATTCATAAAAATTGGCCAACCATTTAACACAGTGCATGCAGCTGTCTGATAAAGAGATAGTGCCTTTTCATTTGGTCTTAGAGTGTTTAATAATTTAAAAGACGAACGGGATAGGATTTTGCAGTATGCTAATAATGTGTCACTAATAACTGAAAAATCCTAAAAAAGTATGTTCCTTTTGCCTTGTTTTTGCAGTCTGTGATTAGCTCTGTAACAAAGAAAATTAGGTCCTTGGGAGATAAAAAATATCAAGGAGAATAAGTAGAAAAAAATATGATTTTATACTTCCTCAAGCTAATGACACACTAGATTTAAAAGAATAAATGACCAGCTTTCCTATATGATATGTGCACAGAGAACTAAACAGCACTTCATGCAGTGTGTCCAGAATCTTAATTGCCATGCATTTCACAGAAAGTCCCAGAAGAGGGAGGTGTTTACTATCAAATAGAGAAGACTTTTTTTTTACGTTCTAGGTTTCATTTCAGTACTAAGGAGAATAAAGGAAAAGTGGCCTTCTTCCTCTTTAAAATAAAATTGAGGTAATTAAGACAGTTATTTTTGTTTTAAAATACAACTCTATAGATTAGCTGCTGTTTCCTCTTTCATTTGGATCTTCATCCATTGGATCAATTCCAGCTGTCCAAAGTGTGTACTTATTCTAAGTAAATCACTTGTCTTCTCTTTTTAAAAAATGTGACACCTTTTAAACTGCTAACAGCAATAATCAAGCATGGGTAGAAGTATTCTGTTATTTCTACTTGCATTTGCAGAAAAACTTTAGAAAATATATTTGTTATGATAACAACATAGGCTCCATTCTTATATCAGCTAGAAGGATATAAAATATCGACTACTAAACCCAGACTTTTTTAAATTATCAGATACGAATAGATTTTAGCTAAAGTTTTACAGCACTTTGCCAAGGACTAAGTTAATTCTATGTAAAAGGCAAGTGAGATGACCTGGAAAATTACAGGCCATTCATCCTGATATTGGTTCCAAGTGTGATAATGCAGCTCATGATGTTTGATGTAATTTGTAACTGTGTGGTTTAAGCCCAGAGCGCAACTGAGCACCGCCCAGCCACTTCCTCACTCCTTCCCCCTCAGGAATGGGAAGGATAAATAAGTCAAAAGGCTTGGGAATTGAGACAAGGACAGGGAGAGATGATTTACTCAGTATGGTCACTGGCAAAAGACAGACTCGATTGTGGAAGAAAAAATACATAATTTAATTTAAACACCACCACCATCAACACTTCAAATAGAACAGAACAGTGAGAAGTATAACCATACCTTACAAACACCTTCCCCCCACCCCTCCTTTCTTCCCAGGCTCAGTTTTGCTCCCGATATCTCTCTCCTCCCTTCCAACAGCACAGGGGAGGCAGGGGGTGGGGGCTGTGCTCAGTTCATCACCCGTTGTTTCTTTCGCTCCTTCCTCCTCAGGGGAAGGGCTCCTCACACTCTTCTCCTGCTCCAATGTGGGGTCCCTCTCACGGGAGACAGTTCTCTGATGCGAGTCCTTCCCACAGGGCTCCAGCTCTTCATGAACTGCTTCAACATGGGTCCTTCTGATGAGCTGCAGTCCTCCCAGCAACAGACTGCTCCAGTGGGGGCTTCCCACAGAGTCCTGGCTTTCTTTGGGCACAGCCACCTGCTCTGGCGTGGGGTCCTCTACAGGCTGCAGGTGGGCATCTGCTCCACTGTGGACCTCCATGGGCACAGCCTGACTTCTCAACACAGGCTGCAGGGAAGTCTCTGCTCCAGCGTACCTCCCCATCCTCTACCTCCTTTCTTCAACTGGCCTTGGTGTTTTCATAGGTGTCTCCCTCACTGTCCTGGTTTAGCTAGGATAGGGTTAAGTTTCCCCAGCAGTGGGGAGAAAGCTCTAACCGGGCTATTCAATACCATGCTGATGTCACCTTCTGGCGCCCAAGTGTGGGAGAATTGGTGAACACGCGTGTTGTGCGCTCGCTCTCCTCACTGCTGTATCAGTACATTTTTTGTTCTGTTTATTGTTATTACTATTACTGCTATTGTTACTGTTCTTGTTGTTGTTCAGTTTGTTGCTGTTGCACTGCTGTATTAAACCTCTCCTTATCTCAGCCCTGGGGTTTCGTATTTCACTCCCTGCCCCGTCCGGTCGGAGGGTGGGGGAGGGGCAGCGGCAGCATGGTCTCGGACCCTGGCAGGGCCTAAACCACCACACTCACCACTCCTCCTCCTCTCACGTTCCCCTTCTTAAATATGTTATCGCTAATTGGCTAGGCCTTGGCCAGAGGTGGGTTCAGCTTGGAGTCAGGGGAGCCTCCAAGCACCTTCTCAAAGAAGTCACCTCTGTAGCTCCTCCCTGTTACCAAAACCCACTGTACACAAACCCAACACACTAACAGGTTTATAAAAAATCTTTTCAAACTGATTGAATATCTATTTTTGATGAGAACTAAAATTTGAATGATACTAGTTTTAGTGCTGAAGAATTATACTTGAACACTTGTGTGACACTGTCAGCATTGCTCCATGATGTGCCCTTTGAGAAATACGCTATTGACATGATTGATATTGAATATTTTAAAGATTAACCAGTTATCAGGTAACAAAATTCAGCTTTAAGTAGGGATCATGAAATAGGGATATTAGCTGCCCAGGCTCTTTATAGAACACATAAAAATATATGAGCTGCCTTAGAACTCAAGTTAACTTGATACTGAGGAGGCTTCTTAGACCTAAACCAAGACATTGGCTGGACAGACTAGTTGTTGCTCTCCAACCACAAGTACTTCTGTCTTTCTCCTTAAGAAATGCATGAAATTTACCCTTTAAAAAGTTGTCAAATTCTCTTTTCAGGGAGTTGAGGTATCATCCTGCATGGAAAATCAAAATTCAGCATCTACTGCTACCCCTTCTGTCAAGAGATGGTTCTCTCCTTGTTTTAGAAATGTTTTGGGATCAATTTCTAGTACTGTTGTTAAAGCATGTCAACTATGCAGAAATGAGCTCAAGATTTACCACATGAAAGAAACAGCAAAAGATTGCCTATTCCCTGAGTAGTGTCCATATTTTACAAAAGTCACCAGGGTCAGATTCATCGTGCTTAACTTTTGATACTCTGAATAGAAATGGTGGTATCTGAAAAAGTTACCCCCAATGACTGCTACAGTATTTGGATAAAAATGCTTAGGTTTAGGATTTTAATCCTCTGACTTATTTTGAGCATACACTTTAAGATGAGATTAGTTGATTCATAGAAGTGCCCATACATGTGGCTAGCTCAGATACAGGTGCTTGTATATGGTGAACTGAATTCTACCCGAGATAAAATCCAGCCTTAAAACCAGGCCGTGTGTCCTTCCCTTTTCAGAAGAGAATGACTGTGGGTGGGGAAAAAAAAAAAAAAAAAAAAAAAAATCTTCTTTTATAGACCTTGAATTTTTTTCTAAACAGCAATATGAATAATAGAAGCTTCTCCTAAACAGAATAACTTATTATTGGAGGGGAGGAGTGCAAGCTACCTCTCCCATTCTTTCATTCCCAGCACCACCACACTAGAACATGGACACCTTAAGCTGTTTATGAAAGTGAGTGGAAGATTCTTAAGAGATGGCAAATTGCTTAAATCACTGAAGACAGAGAGGAAATTGATCATTTTTTGTCTATATCCTTGGTCATTGCTTTAAGCCTTAAGTTATTCCTTAAAACAGAAGTTGACATTCATCATATGTTTTAAAAGAAAAAGGCAACTAATACTACATTACATATGGAGCCTGATTCTGTCAGTGTGCGTTATCAAGCCTTGATAACATCTTGTCTCTTGATCTCTACTGGAGGCTTCCCTCCTCTACAGAAGCAGACAGGTTCACTGTGAATAGCCTACACCTAGTAACAAGGGTGAAAGGAGTTTTAATGGTTCATCTCTAGATCCTGATCACATGCAGGAGTAAGGTAATCCAGTCTTCCATTTCCTAAGCCAGAGAAGGAGGTGATCTCTCTGTGTTCCAACTAGGCTTTACCAGATGTTCTGCATGCACTCGCAGGCATATGAAATGATAAGATCTGTGCTGTGCAGCCTTTCTTCATTCTTATTTCCAGCACTATGCTGATCTGTTAATTCTGATGCAGTTCTGTGAAAATGTAATGTCATGGCTAGACACTAAAAAAGCAAAGAAAGTAAATTCCTGATGGAATTCAGGAATTTCCAGGATTTGTCAGTGATTATTGATATTTTCAGTATCATAGCTTGTCATGTAATGCCTAAATTCTGCTCTTTTGATATCCTCACAACTCAGGGAGTCAAACCCTTAAAATCTAAGCCAGACTTAGTACATCAGTGTCTCCTTTCTGGAAGAGCGTGACACTGAAAGAGGTATGCCGAGATTTATGTGCTGAGGCTTTGGGGGTTTGTTCTCTAATTCTATGGAATTCCTTGCAAAACACTTTATTCAAGGAAGTTCCTTGGGCTGCATTATGTACAGAGTCAAATGTTAATCATGGTGATCCTGTCTGGCTTTAGAATATCTTAATTTATTTTAACAACCATGCTTTAAAAACATGCCTAACATGTTTTAGAAAGAAAATGCTGCTTTTTGTGAATCATCCAAGAAACATCTATTTTTTTAAATGCTGTTATTATTCATATTACTATTGTTATCAAGATACTTTTTTTCTTTTCTTCACTATTTTCAGAAAATATCTTAAATGAAATGCATTTAATTAAATTAAAAATATATTATTGACTAATGAAATTATACAATTTGTGAAATGTCAGAGGTCAACTCAAAAGCAATACAACAATTAAGTTCTCCATACCTTTGTTTAAGAGTCAAAATTTGACTCAAATAATATGCAATTTTTTTCTGGTCCCTTTATATATACATACCTGAAGGCAGATCCATTTTTTTTTTTTCCCCCAGTTCTAATATTTGTGTATTAAATAATACTAGTAAATATCTTCTGGTCTTGTAGTATGCAGGATAATGAAAAGATCTCTTTTGTTGCATTATGCTTCACTATACTATTAAAGGATTATGGAAACGTGAACAAAATAGTCGTGTTCGTGTTATGTACTACTCACTGCTAAGGAGACTCTGCATTGTTTCAAAATAAGATATAGCTTTCTGGTATACAGGTGTGACAAAATATTCTGTCTCAGAGAGACTACCCATTGGCTTCTCTGCTTGGGACTATAAAAATGGGATTTGTTTCCCGTATACATGGTGATATCGTAGAATCATAGAATCATAGAATCATTCAGGTTGAAAAAGATCCTTGGGATCATCAAGTCCATCAGCCCTATTCTACAAAGTTCTCCCCTACACCATATCCCCCAACATCTCATCTAAACGACCCTTAAACACATCCAGGGATGGTGACTCCACCATCTCCCTGGGCAGCCTATTCCACTGTCTGACCACTCTTTCTGTGAAAAATTTTTATGAAAAATGTTAGTGCATTTTTTCAATATTTGCAAGTCTTTTTAAAATACTTGTTCTGTCCTTTCCAGTTAGTGTGAAAAAAGCAAACGAATTCCAGAGAGCAGCCATTTAATACAGGGGAGCTCTCCCTGTGTTCCATTATTCCTCTTGCAGTTGTAAATTACAGGGGGTTGTGCCCTAAAAGCAAGATATCCAGTAAAGAAGTTGTGGACAGTGAGAATTACAGACCTTGTTGGCATAAGATGTGTAGGATCAGAGATGTGATATAACATAGTGTGGAGAAATAATGGTATTATGGCACAGCAGATCACCTTTGTCTATTATGTGGTCAGTGGGAAAAACAGACTGTCTTTATCCTCAAAGGATTGTGTTTGTTGAAAACTTTCTGCAGAATGAAATCCACTCTACAGCCTTTTTATGGAATAAAAATCTCATCTGGCCTGATATCTATTAATTTTTTATTCGCTGAATATTCTCTTTTCCCCACACCCACATTTATTACAATAAAACAATATTAAATTTAGTTTACTGGTAAACAGAAAAAACTTTCTTACATTCTCTTCATAATTCTAGATTTTTTTTAAAGTATTATTCTTAAAAGTTCCCAAAATTAGGATACAATTTACTGATTAGTTAATTTATCTCACCTGTTTCTCCTTGGTCACTGGTGTCTTAAAAGAGGCATACTTTAAATGTCTAGTTAACTTTTACTTTTTTGCAGCTCAGTTTGTGTCCTGATTTTTAAAATTTTTTTAAATCATTTTGCCAAATGTTTTCATGTCATGCATCCTCTCAATATCTGCTTATGTTCTCCAATAGCAGCTGTACTTCAGGACCACTACAAGCTTCCTCACAGGGGCGTTTTGTCAACTCTAGCAGAGTCCTCAGTAGTGGAAGCCGTGAAAAGACTACACTGTTAAGACACCTTTTTTGCTGCAACGTGTCTCAATATACAGACTTTTGAAGGCTGCCTCAGCAATTTTGACACCTCAAAAGGATCTCTGCATAATAGTCAAGCATACTCCAATGCTTTCAAAAATAAGAGCAGCTAGCATCCTCATCGCAAATTATGATTTCTGTATGCACCACACTTTAGATGGCAGCTTAATTGCATGTTAAGGCCAGCAGAAAGGACTGTAAAAAAAAAATCGGTCACCTAAGAGATTATTTTAATCTGACACTTTTTCAAACAACAAATATGCTGAGTAGTGTTCATTCAGTCTTGGAACTTTTTTTTCCCTCTGGTGTATTTGTCTTTTACTATGTTAGTTGCACCTTAAAGTAACTTGCCTGCTTGGCAATGTAAAACCTGGACATATTTGAAATTTCATAACATCCAAGCTTGACCTGATTTCTGCTAGGGACATCTGAGTAGGCTAATTGAAGTAGAAACAAAGCAGCAGCTAATCAATTTACGATGACATGCTTTTGTACTTCTAATAGCTAGGGTATCTGCTTAGTTCTTTCCTGTACTTAGCTTTTCCTGACCATGTCCAGATATAAATGATTCACTAGAAAATTAGTCATTAGTCATTAACACTCTGGAGTCTCACAGCAAGCTGTTTGTTAACCTGTTAGGTAAATAACTATATTTGTTATTTGGTCTAGCCTGTTGATACCCGATGGACTTTATGGAAAAC
The DNA here is from genome assembly GCF_031877795.1 of Strix aluco. Taxonomy (NCBI): domain Eukaryota; kingdom Metazoa; phylum Chordata; class Aves; order Strigiformes; family Strigidae; genus Strix; species Strix aluco. Next base: position 85,906,505 of record NC_133932.1, on the reverse strand, counting down.
AAAAGTCTGTGCAGATCTAATCCAAAAGCCTTTGATCTTCCAAACAGGGGTTTCAAATTTCAGCTTCCCAGCCTTTTTCCAACCTGTTTCAGAGTCATGAAACTGGATAATAAATAGTCTTTAGCAAATAATGCATTTGTTAAAAAAAAAAAAAAAAAAAAAAAAAAAAAAAGACAACCCAACTTTGTGTATTGAAAAATTTTCTAGCATATTCAAATTAATTTTTGAAAATTTACAGAAAGAAGATATATACAGCTTTGAAAAAGTTGACATTTCTCTCAAGGGACCATTTTATTTTACTTGCTAGAGGAGTAAACGAGGAAGACCAAGGTCCACCAAGGCTGGGTTATTCTAGACCAGGTATTAAAACCAGTTCTAAAAAGAACCCCAGAAGAGTCATTGTAGTGGATGACTCCATTCTGAGGGGTGTCGAAGGCCCAATATGCAGACCGGACCCGCTTCATAGGGAAGTCTGCTGCCTCCCCGGGGCCCGCGTCAAGGACATCAAGGCAAAACTCCCCGCTCTAGTGAGAACTAAAGACTACTACCCTCTCCTGGTTTTCCAGGTAGGTAATGACGACATTACTAGGTGAAGTCCTAAAGCAACGAAGAGAGATTTCAGGTCCTTGGGGAAAGTGATTAAGGGGTCAGGGGCACAAATAGTGTTCTCCTCCATCCCTTCAGTTGTGGGGATGGATGAAGAAGAATACCAGAGAACTCAACAGATGAACTTGTGGATCCAAGACTGGTGTTACAGTCAGGGCGTTGGATTTTTCAATAATGGGTTGGTGTACAGGGCACCAGACCTTTTGGCATTAGATGGAAAGCACCTGTTCCAGAGGGGGAAGAGGATCTTGGGGCAGGAGTTAGCTGGGCTCATTGACAGAGCTTTAAACTAGATTTGAAGGGGGAAGGGGGGAAAGCATCAGCCCATCTGAAGTGCATGCATACCAATGCACACAGCATGGGTAACAAACAGGAGGAGCTTGAAGCCATGATGAAACAGGAAAATTATGGTGTAGTAGCTATTACAGAAACATGGTGGGATGTCTCCCATGACTGGAGTGCGCCAATTGATGGCTACAAGCTCTTTAGGAAGGACAGGCAAGGAAGGAGAGGTGGTGGGGTGGTGCTGTATGTTAGGGAATCTTATGATTGCTTTGAGTACAAGTGTAGTGAAGACAGGGTGGAATGTCTTTGTGTTAGAATCAGGGGGAAGGCCAACAGGGCAGATGTTGTAATAGGAGTTTACTATAGGCCACCCACCCAGGACAGAGAGGTGGATGAAATATTCTATAGGCATTTAGGAAAAATCTCATGATCCCTTGCCCTTGTTCTTGTGGAGACTTCAACTTCCCAGACATCTGCTGGAAATACAACCCAGCGGAGCGGGACCAGTCTCAGAGATTCCTGGAATGTGTGAGTGACAACTTCCTGACGCAGCTTGTGAATGAACCTCCCAGAGAAGGTGCCCTGCTGGACCTTCTCTTTGTGAACAGAGAAGGACTGGTGGATGATGTGGAGGTTGGAGGACGACTAGGGCACAGCGATCATGAAATAATAGAGTTCTCTATTCTTAGAGAAGCCAGAAGAGGGCTAAGCAGAACTGACATCCTGGACTTCAAAAGGGCTGATTTACTCTTGCTTTAGGCACCTGCTTGACAGAATCCCTTGGGACATGGTCCTGAAGGGTATAGGGGTCCAGGAAGGCTGGGCACTATTCAAGAAGGAAGTGCTAATGGCTCAGGAGTAGGCAGTCCCCAGGTGCTGTAAGAGAAGCCGGCGACAGAGAAGACCACCCTAGCTGAACAGGGAGCTTTGGCTGCAACTCAGGGAGAAAATGAGACTTTACAGTCTTTGGAAGAAGGGGCTAGCCACTCACAGTGATTACAAAGAGGCTGTGAGGCTTTGTAGGGCAGAAATCAGGAGGTCTAAAGCCCAGCTGGGAATTAATGTGGCTCCAGCAATCAAGGATAACAAGAAATGTTTCTATAAGTACATCAGTAGCAAAAGAAAGACCAGAGAGAGTATCCATCCCCTGCTAGATGCAGGAGGAAACATGGTAACAAGTGATGAGGAGGAGGCTGAGGTGCTTAATGCCTTCTTTGCCTCAGTCTTTAATAACAAGACCAGTTGTACTGAGGGAATCCAGGCTCCTCAGCCAGAAGACAGAGACTGGGAGAATGACCCCCTCGCATTCCAGGAGGAGATAGTCAGTGACCTACTGCATCACATAGACACACACAAGTCTATGGGACCAGATGGGATACACCCGAGTGTGCTGGAGGAGCTGTCTGGGGTGCTCGCCAAGCCGCTTTCCATCATTTACCACCATTCCTGGCTGACCGGGGAGGTCCCGACAGATTGGAAATTGGCCAATGTGACGCCCATCTGTAAGAAGGGTTGGAAGGATGATCCAGGAAATTACAGGCCTGTCAGCTTGACGTCGGTGCCCGGGAAGCTGATGGAGCAGGTCATCCTGAGTTCCATCACACAACACATGTGGGACAACCAGTTGCTCAGGCCCAGTCAGCATGGGTTTATGAAAGGCAGGTCCTGCTTGACAAACCTGATCTCCTTCTACGACAGGGCGACCTGCTTATTGGATGAGGGAAAGGCTGTGGATGTTGTCTACCTTTACTTCAGTAAGGCCTTTGACACCGTTTCCCACAGCATTCTTGTGACAAAACTGGCTGCTCGAGGCTTGGATGATTGCACGCTTTGCTGGGTAAAAAACTGTCTGGATGGCCGGGCCCAAAGAGTTGTGGTGAACGGAGTTAAGTCCCATTGGCGGCCGGTCACGAGTGGTGACCCCAGGGCTCGGTTTTGGGGCCACTCCTGTTTAATATCTTTATTGATGATCTAGACGAGGGGATCAAATGCACCCTCAGTAAGTTTGCAGATGACACCAAGTTGGGTGGGAGTGTTGATCTGCTTGAGGGTAGGGAGGCTCTGCAGAGAGATCTGGACAGGCTGGAGCGATGGGCTAAGGCCAACTGTAGGAGTCTCAGTAAGGCCAAATGCCGGGTGCTGCACTTTGGCCACAACAACCCCCAGCAGTGCTACAGGCTTGGGGAGGAGTGTCTGGAGAGCTGCCAGTCAGAGAGGGACCTGGGGGTGTTGACTGACAGCTGGCTGAACATGAGCCAGCAGTGTGCCCAGGTGGCCAACAAGGCCAATGGCATCCTGGCTTGTATCAGAAATAACGTGGCCATCAGGGACAGGGAAGTGATCTTACCCCTGTCCTCGACACTGGTGAGGCCCCACCTCAATTACTGTGTTCAGTTTTGGGCCCCTCACTACAAAAAGGACATTGAATTACTCGAGCGTGTCCAGAGAAGGGCAAGGAAGTTGGTGAAGGGTCTGGAGCACATGTCGTACGAGGAGCGGCTGAGGGAACTGGGGTTGTTTAGTCTGGAGAAGAGGAGGCTGAGGGGAGACCTCATTGCCCTCTAAAACTACCTGAAAGGAGGTTGCAGAGAGCTGGGGATGAGTCTCTTTAACCAAGTAATAAGTGATAGGAGAAGAGGGAATGGCCTCAAGTTGTGCCAGGGAAGGTTTAGACTGGATATTAGGAAGCATTTCTTTACAGAATGGGTTGTTAGGCGTTGGAATGGGCTGCCCAGGGCAGTGGTGGAGTCCCCATCCCTGGAGGTGTTCAAGAGGCGGGTTGACATGGCGCTTGGGGATATGGTTTAGTCGGGATCTGTCAGTGCGAGGTTAACGGTTGGACTAAATGATCTTCAAGGTCTTTTCCAACCTAGATGATTCTGTGAAATTCTGTTAAAGAACTTCTAAGGAGCTGTGATAGTTGTATCCAGGATCAGGAAAAAGCCACATGGCATTTTTGGTTTCACATTATCCTGATTATTGCCAGCCTAAAATTAATGACAGATACACCTCCTGTAAATGCTTCTTCTGACCAGAAACATTTCACTTTATTTCTTATTCAGCTTTAATTCCATTTAATTTTCTCTGTAAACACACACACCTATGGTACTGTTCTGGATGCAACGGACAAGAACAGTGGGGGAAGTCTTACCTGTGTTAATCCATGATACTCCCAAAAGGTTGACCACAGATGTTTGACTAGAAATGGTACTGGCACTGAAAGCTATGGGACTTCGTTAAAATTGTTGGAGTTGGGGAGCAGCTGTAATTATCAGTATCCTTTGGGACCTGTAAGAAATTAGCAAACACTACCAGTGGGAAACTGAGGAACTGTAAGTGTAAAACACTTTTACAAGGAGCCATTTGGAACTTTTAGTTACATGAGTTAAATCTTAGTTAATGAATCTGTTAAAATCCAGACAATGAAGTACTTCCTCTTACGTTCCTTGACACTGAGGGATTACTGTTCAAAAATTATTCTGTAACAATAACTTCAGTAGTTAACAACTTTTTAATAACTTCTAAATATGGAGAGGACAGCTGGCAGAAGTTCAGACTATTTTATTCTGTATTTTCAAGCAGTGGCACCAGGAAGAAGGCAAAACAGTTAATGTTAGTTTTGCAGTAGTTTATTATGGATTTGGGTTTTTTCCTTCAAAATTTTAAATTAACTCAGGCACAAGAGACATTGCTAAAATTTGAGTGCTACAGAACTCAAATGTTTGTGATTGATTCATATTTTTGAAACAAGGATACAGAAATGAACCATAAAGGAATCTGTCCCAGACATAAGATTGAAGAATCAGTCTCATTGAATCTGGGAGTTTAAATAGCAGATCAGATTATACTGGAAAAAAAATGAAAAAAAAAACCCAAAAAACAACCAACACTCAAAATCATATGAGAGACACAGAATTACCCCCTTAAAATTGAGTTTACCAAACAAAGAAGTCATGAAGTCTGGACTGAAGCATATGTAGTCTCTGTGATACTCCAGTCCTCTAGTAATAATGATAATTCCAAATTATTAAAGGAAAACAGAATAAGAGAGGTGTTTTCTGAGTTCAGAGTTGGACTCACACAGACAAATACCAAGAGAAAACAAAGGGGACATGCAGTGTTATGAAAAACAAGATATCCAGTGGTTTGGAAAAGACATAAGAATTACAATGGGTTTTGTAAGCATTTGCAAGAGAGATAAATGTTTGCAGAGCACAGACAATAGCACCATTACATAGTGATTGAGCAATAGGAACTGAATTATAAGCTTGAAAGTACAGGAGACATTTACTAATTTTAAGTAGAACAATCCAATGAGCTAGGAGGCTGCACTGAAGAAAATAAAAAATACAACAAGAAATAACGTGATGAATTTCAAGGCTGACAGAAATTTTTTCCTACTAAAAATGTATGAATGAAATGTCATTTTTAATGAAAGAGAAAAAGATAGAGTTTATGAAATTACATGGTAGCAAAAGAGGATTATAAATATATTAGGGCTCTGGTCTTACTAAATAAGTGTATTAATTGCTGTGAGAATTAAAGAATTTGTGAACATTCTTGAATAACTCAAAAAACACTGATTAAAGGTCCATAATACATGCATTTCCAAATTTGGTGAACAAAATGATAACCTCAAGATAAGCTCAAGAAAACATGTAACAATGGCAAGTATTATCTTAATTAGTCATTACATGATAAAGGTATATAGAACACATACACAAAAAAAATCACTTTTATAGGCTCTGAAATACTAAAATGCACTGTCTAAGGAAAGATTTCCTATTGTACACAAAGGGAGATTTTTTTTAAAAGATGGTTGTCCACAAATATTTTTCTAAGTTGATAAGTAAGCAAACAAACTTGCATACTTCCCTGAGAAATACATATCATGTAAGGCGACTGTCATTTGATTAACATTTGGTAAGCAAGATATTTGAAGGGAAGTGGTAACATTTTCCATCACAAGGGATGTATTAACATTTCTAGGAAAATGTTTTTATCTGAGTAGAAAAAGTGAGAAAGAATTCAAAATGCTTTTGGAAAGGGTCACTCTCATTAGTTAAGGCAGAATACACAGGAATAGTCATTTCATATGGTAGAAATTTTTTTTATTCCAGATGAAGAAAGATTCTCCTTCATAAGAATGAGAACTGGTAGAATAACAGTGTCTCATGGTGTCTTTCAGCAATAATTTTCAAAATGCCTAGGAGAAGTAGATGTCTGGAAAAATCTTATCAAGGGAGAAGTATGAGTTCATGTCACCAAACATCCCATGTAGGTTTTGAACTGTAAGAAGTGAACATCTAATTGACAAATAGCAACTGACTTGTTTCAGAAGTATTTGCACAGCTATTCTACAGAATTGAGGCAGTTTCAACTAAAAGATTTTGTGTTGCTATATTTATTTAGCGTATCCATTTTAGGGGTAACTACCTGTGTATTTCAGCTACTGAATCCATAAAAACATCTGTTCTGATTTGTACAAGTACCCTGGTGACAGAGAAATTTGATTTAGTCAGTGTATCACTTTTAGAAAATGTTCTGAAAGATATTAGGAACACTTTGTAGGATATGAACCAAAGACTTCTAATGAGCCTAGATTATATGCATTTAGTAGG